>NC_091791.1:70962500-71587500 GCF_041296235.1 Equus asinus | reverse complement strand
TTGCTTCCAGCTCTTTGCGAAGCTAAGAATCAACTCGCTGTGCACAGTGCTCTGACAGCCTACCGGGAACATCTCTTCCAAAGGCCTGTGAAACGCACTTTCTTGGCAGGCCTGATCTGGCTGAAGTAGAACTTCTGCTCTGGGTGTGCTACATTGCCCTAGAGCTTCAAGGCACAAAGTGCTGAATTGTTTCAAAAGACAGAGATAGTCCCCAAAGCATCTTGCTTCCAGCTCTTTGGGAAGCTAAGAAACAACTCGCTCTGCATTGGGCTCTTACAGCCTACCGGGAACATCCCTTACAAAGGGCTGTGAAACGCAGTTTCTTTGCAGGCCTGATCTGGCTGAAGTAGAACTTCTGCTGTGGGTGTGCTACATTGCCCTAGAGCTTCAAGGCACAAAGTGCTGAATTGTTTCCAAAGACAGAGATAGTCCCCAAAGCATCTTGCTTCCAGCTCTTTGGGAAGCTAAGAAACAACTCGCTCTGCATTGGGCTCTTACAGCCTACCGGGAACATCCCTTACAAAGGGCTGTGAAACGCAGTTTCTTTGCAGGCCTGATCTGGCTGAAGTAGAACTTCTGCTCTGGGTGTGCTACATTGCCCTAGAGCTTCAAGGCACAAAGTGCTGAATTGTTTCAAAAGACAGAGATAGTCCCCAAAGCATCTTGCTTCCAGCTCTTTGGGAAGCTAAGAAACAACTCGCTCTGCATTGGGCTCTTACAGCCTACCGGGAACATCCCTTACAAAGGGCTGTGAAACGCAGTTTCTTTGCAGGCCTGATCTGGCTGAAGTAGAACTTCTGCTGTGGGTGTGCTACATTGCCCTAGAGCTTCAAGGCACAAAGTGCTGAATTGTTTCAAAAGACAGAGATAGTCCCCAAAGCATCTTGCTTCCAGCTCTTTGGGAAGCTAAGAAACAACTCGCTCTGCATTGGGCTCTTACAGCCTACCGGGAACATCCCTTACAAAGTCCTGTTGAACGCAGTTTCTTGGCAGGCCTGATCTGGCTGAAGTAGAACTTCTGCTGTGGGTGTGCTACATTGCCCTAGAGCTTCAAGGCACAAAGTGCTGAATTGTTTCCAAAGACAGAGATAGTCCCCAAAGCATCTTGCTTCCAGCTCTTTGGGAAGCTAAGAAACAACTCGCTCTGCATTGGGCTCTTACAGCCTACCGGGAACATCCCTTACAAAGGGCTGTGAAACGCAGTTTCTTTGCAGGCCTGATCTGGCTGAAGTAGAACTTCTGCTGTGGGTGTGCTACATTGCCCTAGAGCTTCAAGGCACAAAGTGCTGAATTGTTTCCAAAGACAGAGATAGTCCCCAAAGCATCTTGCTTCCAGCTCTATGGGAAGCTATGAAACAACTCGCTCTGCACAGTGTTCTTACAGCCTATGGGGAACATCTCTTACAAAGTCCTGTTGAACGCAGTTTCTTGGCAGGCCTGATCTGGCTGAAGTAGAACTTCTGCTGTGGGTGTGCTACATTGCCCTAGAGCTTCAAGGCACAAAGTGCTGAATTGTTTCCAAAGACCGAGATAGGCCCCAAAGCATCTTGCTTCCAGCTCTTTGCGAAGCTAAGAATCAACTCGCTGTGCACAGTGCTCTGACAGCCTACCGGGAACATCTCTTCCAAAGGCCTGTGAAACGCACTTTCTTGGCAGGCCTGATCTGGCTGAAGTAGAACTTCTGCTCTGGGTGTGCTACATTGCCCTAGAGCTTCAAGGCACAAAGTGCTGAATTGTTTCAAAAGACAGAGATAGTCCCCAAAGCATCTTGCTTCCAGCTCTTTGGGAAGCTAAGAAACAACTCGCTCTGCATTGGGCTCTTACAGCCTACCGGGAACATCCCTTACAAAGGGCTGTGAAACGCAGTTTCTTTGCAGGCCTGATCTGGCTGAAGTAGAACTTCTGCTGTGGGTGTGCTACATTGCCCTAGAGCTTCAAGGCACAAAGTGCTGAATTGTTTCCAAAGACAGAGATAGTCCCCAAAGCATCTTGCTTCCAGCTCTTTGGGAAGCTAAGAAACAACTCGCTCTGCATTGGGCTCTTACAGCCTACCGGGAACATCCCTTACAAAGGGCTGTGAAACGCAGTTTCTTTGCAGGCCTGATCTGGCTGAAGTAGAACTTCTGCTCTGGGTGTGCTACATTGCCCTAGAGCTTCAAGGCACAAAGTGCTGAATTGTTTCCAAAGACAGAGATAGTCCCCAAAGCATCTTGCTTCCAGCTCTTTGGGAAGCTAAGAAACAACTCGCTCTGCATTGGGCTCTTACAGCCTACCGGGAACATCCCTTACAAAGGGCTGTGAAACGCAGTTTCTTTGCAGGCCTGATCTGGCTGAAGTAGAACTTCTGCTGTGGGTGTGCTACATTGCCCTAGAGCTTCAAGGCACAAAGTGCTGAATTGTTTCCAAAGACAGAGATAGTCCCCAAAGCATCTTGCTTCCAGCTCTTTGGGAAGCTAAGAAACAACTCGCTCTGCATTGGGCTCTTACAGCCTACCGGGAACATCCCTTACAAAGGGCTGTGAAACGCAGTTTCTTTGCAGGCCTGATCTGGCTGAAGTAGAACTTCTGCTGTGGGTGTGCTACATTGCTCTAGAGCTTCAAGGCACAAACTGCTGAATTGTTTCCAAAGACAGAGATAGTCCCCAAAGCATCTTGCTTCCAGCTCTTTGGGAAGCTAAGAAACAACTCGCTCTGCATTGGGCTCTTACAGCCTACCGGGAACATCCCTTACAAAGGGCTGTGAAACGCAGTTTCTTTGCAGGCCTGATCTGGCTGAAGTAGAACTTCTGCTGTGGGTGTGCTACATTGCCCTAGAGCTTCAAGGCACAAAGTGCTGAATTGTTTCCAAAGACAGAGATAGTCCCCAAAGCATCTTGCTTCCAGCTCTTTGGGAAGCTAAGAAACAACTCGCTCTGCATTGGGCTCTTACAGCCTACAGGGAACATCCCTTACAAAGGGCTGTGAAACGCAGTTTCTTTGCAGGCCTGATCTGGCTGAAGTAGAACTTCTGCTGTGGGTGTGCTACATTGCTCTAGAGCTTCAAGGCACAAAGTGCTGAATTGTTTCCAAAGACAGAGATAGTCCCCAAAGCATCTTGCTTCCAGCTCTTTGGGAAGCTAAGAAACAACTCGCTCTGCATTGGGCTCTTACAGCCTACCGGGAACATCCCTTACAAAGGGCTGTGAAACGCAGTTTCTTTGCAGGCCTGATCTGGCTGAAGTAGAACTTCTGCTGTGGGTGTGCTACATTGCTCTAGAGCTTCAAGGCACAAACTGCTGAATTGTTTCCAATGACAGAGATAGGCCCCAAAGCATCTTGCTTCCAGCTCTATGGGAAGCTATGAAACAACTCGCTCTGCACAGTGTTCTTACAGCCTATGGGGAACATCTCTTACAAAGTCCTGTTGAACGCAGTTTCTTGGCAGGCCTGATCTGGCTGAAGTAGAACTTCTGCTGTGGGTGTGCTACATTGCCCTAGAGCTTCAAGGCACAAAGTGCTGAATTGTTTCCAAAGACAAAGATAGTCCCCAAAGCATCTTGCTTCCAGCTCTTTGGGAAGGTAAGAAACAACTCGTTCTGCATTGGGCTCTTACAGCCTACCGGGAACATCCCTTACAAAGGGCTGTGAAACGCAGTTTCTTTGCAGGCCTGATCTGGCTGAAGTAGAACTTCTGCTGTGGGTGTGCTACATTGCTCTAGAGCTTCAAGGCACAAAGTGCTGAATTGTTTCCAAAAACAGAGATAGTCCCCAAAGCATCTTGCTTCCAGCTCTTTGGGAAGCTAAGAAACAACTCGCTCTGCATTGGGCTCTTACAGCCTACCGGGAACATCCCTTACAAAGGGCTGTGAAACGCAGTTTCTTTGCAGGCCTGATCTGGCTGAAGTAGAACTTCTGCTGTGGGTGTGCTACATTGCTCTAGAGCTTCAAGGCACAAACTGCTGAATTGTTTCCAATGACAGAGATAGGCCCCAAAGCATCTTGCTTCCAGCTCTATGGGAAGCTATGAAACAACTCGCTCTGCACAGTGTTCTTACAGCCTATGGGGAACATCTCTTACAAAGTCCTGTTGAACGCAGTTTCTTGGCAGGCCTGATCTGGCTGAAGTAGAACTTCTGCTGTGGGTGTGCTACATTGCCCTAGAGCTTCAAGGCACAAAGTGCTGAATTGTTTCCAAAGACAGAGATAGTCCCCAAAGCATCTTGCTTCCAGCTCTTTGGGAAGGTAAGAAACAACTCGTTCTGCATTGGGCTCTTACAGCCTACCGGGAACATCCCTTACAAAGGGCTGTGAAACGCAGTTTCTTTGCAGGCCTGATCTGGCTGAAGTAGAACTTCTGCTGTGGGTGTGCTACATTGCCCTAGAGCTTCAAGGCACAAAGTGCTGAATTGTTTCCAAAGACAGAGATAGTCCCCAAAGCATCTTGCTTCCAGCTCTTTGGGAAGCTAAGAAACAACTCGCTCTGCATTGGGCTCTTACAGCCTACCGGGAACATCCCTTACAAAGGGCTGTGAAACGCAGTTTCTTTGCAGGCCTGATCTGGCTGAAGTAGAACTTCTGCTCTGGGTGTGCTACATTGCTCTAGAGCTTCAAGGCACAAACTGCTGAATTGTTTCCAAAGACAGAGATAGGCCCCAAAGCATCTTGCTTCCAGCTCTTTGGGAAGCTAAGAAACAACTCGCTCTGCATTGGGCTCTTACAGCCTACCGGGAACATCTCTTACAAAGTCCTGTTGAACGCAGTTTCTTGGCAGGCCTGATCTGGCTGAAGTAGAACTTCTGCTCTGGGTGTGCTACATTGCCCTAGAGCTTCAAGGCACAAAGTGCTGAATTGTTTCCAAAGACCGAGATAGGCCCCAAAGCATCTTGCTTCCAGCTCTTTGCGAAGCTAAGAATCAACTCGCTGTGCACAGTGCTCTGACAGCCTACCGGGAACATCTCTTCCAAAGGCCTGTGAAACGCACTTTCTTGGCAGGCCTGATCTGGCTGAAGTAGAACTTCTGCTCTGGGTGTGCTACATTGCCCTAGAGCTTCAAGGCACAAAGTGCTGAATTGTTTCAAAAGACAGAGATAGTCCCAAAAGCATCTTGCTTCCAGCTCTTTGGGAAGCTAAGAAACAACTCGCTCTGCATTGGGCTCTTACAGCCTACCGGGAACATCCCTTACAAAGGGCTGTGAAACGCAGTTTCTTTGCAGGCCTGATCTGGCTGAAGTAGAACTTCTGCTCTGGGTGTGCTACATTGCCCTAGAGCTTCAAGGCACAAAGTGCTGAATTGTTTCCAAAGACAGAGATAGTCCCCAAAGCATCTTGCTTCCAGCTCTTTGGGAAGCTAAGAAACAACTCGCTCTGCATTGGGCTCTTACAGCCTACCGGGAACATCCCTTACAAAGGGCTGTGAAACGCAGTTTCTTTGCAGGCCTGATCTGGCTGAAGTAGAACTTCTGCTCTGGGTGTGCTACATTGCCCTAGAGCTTCAAGGCAGAAACTGCTGAATTGTTTCAAAAGACAGAGATAGTCCCCAAAGCATCTTGCTTCCAGCTCTTTGGGAAGCTAAGAAACAACTCGCTCTGCATTGGGCTCTTACAGCCTACCGGGAACATCCCTTACAAAGGGCTGTGAAACGCAGTTTCTTTGCAGGCCTGATCTGGCTGAAGTAGAACTTCTGCTGTGGGTGTGCTACATTGCCCTAGAGCTTCAAGGCACAAAGTGCTGAATTGTTTCCAAAGACAGAGATAGTCCCCAAAGCATCTTGCTTCCAGCTCTTTGGGAAGCTAAGAAACAACTCGCTCTGCATTGGGCTCTTACAGCCTACCGGGAACATCCCTTACAAAGGGCTGTGAAACGCAGTTTCTTTGCAGGCCTGATCTGGCTGAAGTAGAACTTCTGCTCTGGGTGTGCTACATTGCTCTAGAGCTTCAAGGCACAAAGTGCTGAATTGTTTCCAAAGACAGAGATAGTCCCCAAAGCATCTTGCTTCCAGCTCTTTGGGAAGCTAAGAAACAACTCGCTCTGCATTGGGCTCTTACAGCCTACCGGGAACATCCCTTACAAAGGGCTGTGAAACGCAGTTTCTTGGCAGGCCTGATCTGGCTGAAGTAGAACTTCTGCTGTGGGTGTGCTACATTGCCCTAGAGCTTCAAGGCACAAAGTGCTGAATTGTTTCCAAAGACAGAGATAGTCCCCAAAGCATCTTGCTTCCAGCTCTTTGGGAAGCTAAGAAACAACTCGCTCTGCATTGGGCTCTTACAGCCTACCGGGAACATCCCTTACAAAGGGCTGTGAAACGCAGTTTCTTTGCAGGCCTGATCTGGCTGAAGTAGAACTTCTGCTGTGGGTGTGCTACATTGCTCTAGAGCTTCAAGGCACAAAGTGCTGAATTGTTTCCAAAGACAGAGATAGTCCCCAAAGCATCTTGCTTCCAGCTCTTTGGGAAGCTAAGAAACAACTCGCTTTGCATTGGGCTCTTACAGCCTACCGGGAACATTCCTTACAAAGGGCTGTGAAACGCAGTTTCTTTGCAGGCCTGATCTGGCTGAAGTAGAACTTCTGCTCTGGGTGTGCTACATTGCTCTAGAGCTTCAAGGCACAAACTGCTGAATTGTTTCCAATGACAGAGATAGTCCCCAAAGCATCTTGCTTCCAGCTCTTTGGGAAGGTAAGAAACAACTCGTTCTGCATTGGGCTCTTACAGCCTACCGGGAACATCCCTTACAAAGGGCTGTGAAACGCAGTTTCTTTGCAGGCCTGATCTGGCTGAAGTAGAACTTCTGCTGTGGGTGTGCTACATTGCCCTAGAGCTTCAAGGCACAAAGTGCTGAATTGTTTCCAAAGACAGAGATAGTCCCCAAAGCATCTTGCTTCCAGCTCTTTGGGAAGCTAAGAAACAACTCGCTCTGCATTGGGCTCTTACAGCCTACCGGGAACATCCCTTACAAAGGGCTGTGAAACGCAGTTTCTTTGCAGGCCTGATCTGGCTGAAGTAGAACTTCTGCTCTGGGTGTGCTACATTGCTCTAGAGCTTCAAGGCACAAACTGCTGAATTGTTTCCAAAGACAGAGATAGGCCCCAAAGCATCTTGCTTCCAGCTCTATGGGAAGCTATGAAACAACTCGCTCTGCACAGTGTTCTTACAGCCTATGGGGAACATCTCTTACAAAGTCCTGTTGAACGCAGTTTCTTGGCAGGCCTGATCTGGCTGAAGTAGAACTTCTGCTGTGGGTGTGCTACATTGCCATAGAGCTTCAAGGCACAAAGTGCTGAATTGTTTCCAAAGACCGAGATAGGCCCCAAAGCATCTTGCTTCCAGCTCTTTGCGAAGCTAAGAATCAACTCGCTGTGCACAGTGCTCTGACAGCCTACCGGGAACATCTCTTCCAAAGGCCTGTGAAACGCACTTTCTTGGCAGGCCTGATCTGGCTGAAGTAGAACTTCTGCTCTGGGTGTGCTACATTGCCCTAGAGCTTCAAGGCACAAAGTGCTGAATTGTTTCAAAAGACAGAGATAGTCCCCAAAGCATCTTGCTTCCAGCTCTTTGGGAAGCTAAGAAACAACTCGCTCTGCATTGGGCTCTTACAGCCTACCGGGAACATCCCTTACAAAGGGCTGTGAAACGCAGTTTCTTTGCAGGTCTGATCTGGCTGAAGTAGAATTTCTGCTCAGGGTGTGCTACATTGCTCTAGAGCTTCAAGGCACAAACTGCTGAATTGTTTCCAAAGACAGAGATAGGCCCCAAAGCATCTTGCTTCCAGCTCTATGGGAAGCTATGAAACAACTCGCTCTGCACAGTGTTCTTACAGCCTATGGGGAACATCTCTTACAAAGTCCTGTTGAACGCAGTTTCTTGGCAGGCCTGATCTGGCTGAAGTAGAACTTCTGCTGTGGGTGTGCTACATTGCCCTAGAGCTTCAAGGCACAAAGTGCTGAATTGTTTCCAAAGCCGGAGATAGGCCCCAAAGCATCTTGCTTCCAGCTCTTTGCGAAGCTAAGAATCAACTCGCTGTGCACAGTGCTCTGACAGCCTACCGGGAACATCTCTTCCAAAGGCCTGTGAAACGCACTTTCTTGGCAGGCCTGATCTGGCTGAAGTAGAACTTCTGCTCTGGGTGTGCTACATTGCCCTAGAGCTCCAAGCCTCAAAGCCCTGCCTTGTTTCCAAAGACCGAGATAGGCCCCAATTCATCCTGCTTCCAGCTCTTTGGGAAGCTAAGAACCAACTCGCTCGGCACATTGCTCTTACAGCCTATGGGGAACATCTCTTACAAAGTCCTGTAAAACGCAGTTTCTTGGCAGGCATGATCTGGCTGAAGTAGAACTTCTGCTGTGGGTGTGCTACATTGCCCTAGAGGTTCAAGGCACAAAGTGCTGAATTGTTTCCAAAGACTGAGATAGGCCCCAAAGCATCTTGCTTCCAGCTCTTTGGGAAGCTAAGAAACAACTCGCTCTGCATTGGGCTCTTACAGCCTACCGGGAACATCCCTTACAAAGGGCTGTGAAACGCAGTTTCTTTGCAGGCCTGATCTGGCTGAAGTAGAACTTCTGCTCTGGGTGTGCTACATTGCCCTAGAGCTTCAAGGCACAAAGTGCTGAATTGTTTCCAAAGACAGAGATAGTCCCCAAAGCATCTTGCTTCCAGCTCTTTGGGAAGCTAAGAAACAACTCGCTCTGCATTGGGCTCTTACAGCCTACCGGGAACATCCCTTACAAAGGGCTGTGAAACGCAGTTTCTTTGCAGGCCTGATCTGGCTGAAGTAGAACTTCTGCTGTGGGTGTGCTACATTGCCCTAGAGCTTCAAGGCACAAAGTGCTGAATTGTTTCCAAAGACAGAGATAGTCCCCAAAGCATCTTGCTTCCAGCTCTTTGGGAAGCTAAGAAACAACTCGCTCTGCATTGGGCTCTTACAGCCTACCGGGAACATCCCTTACAAAGGGCTGTGAAACGCAGTTTCTTTGCAGGCCTGATCTGGCTGAAGTAGAACTTCTGCTCTGGGTGTGCTACATTGCCCTAGAGCTTCAAGGCACAAAGTGCTGAATTGTTTCAAAAGACAGAGATAGTCCCCAAAGCATCTTGCTTCCAGCTCTTTGGGAAGCTAAGAAACAACTCGCTCTGCATTGGGCTCTTACAGCCTACCGGGAACATCCCTTACAAAGGGCTGTGAAACGCAGTTTCTTTGCAGGCCTGATCTGGCTGAAGTAGAACTTCTGCTGTGGGTGTGCTACATTGCCCTAGAGCTTCAAGACACAAAGTGCTGAATTGTTTCCAAAGACAGAGATAGTCCCCAAAGCATCTTGCTTCCAGCTCTTTGGGAAGCTAAGAAACAACTCGCTCTGCATTGGGCTCTTACAGCCTACCGGGAACATCCCTTACAAAGGGCTGTGAAACGCAGTTTCTTTGCAGGCCTGATCTGGCTGAAGTAGAACTTCTGCTCTGGGTGTGCTACATTGCTCTAGAGCTTCAAGGCACAAAGTGCTGAATTGTTTCCAAAGACAGAGATAGTCCCCAAAGCATCTTGCTTCCAGCTCTTTGGGAAGCTAAGAAACAACTCGCTCTGCATTGGGCTCTTACAGCCTACCGGGAACATCCCTTACAAAGGGCTGTGAAACGCAGTTTCTTTGCAGGCCTGATCTGGCTGAAGTAGAACTTCTGCTGTGGGTGTGCTACATTGCCCTAGAGCTTCAAGGCACAAAGTGCTGAATTGTTTCCAAAGACAGAGATAGTCCCCAAAGCATCTTGCTTCCAGCTCTTTGGGAAGCTAAGAAACAACTCGCTCTGCATTGGGCTCTTACAGCCTACCGGGAACATCCCTTACAAAGGGCTGTGAAACGCAGTTTCTTTGCAGGCCTGATCTGGCTGAAGTAGAACTTCTGCTGTGGGTGTGCTACATTGCTCTAGAGCTTCAAGGCACAAAGTGCTGAATTGTTTCCAAAGACAGAGATAGTCCCCAAAGCATCTTGCTTCCAGCTCTTTGGGAAGCTAAGAAACAACTCGCTTTGCATTGGGCTCTTACAGCCTACCGGGAACATCCCTTACAAAGGGCTGTGAAACGCAGTTTCTTTGCAGGCCTGATCTGGCTGAAGTAGAACTTCTGCTCTGGGTGTGCTACATTGCTCTAGAGCTTCAAGGCACAAACTGCTGAATTGTTTCCAATGACAGAGATAGTCCCCAAAGCATCTTGCTTCCAGCTCTTTGGGAAGGTAAGAAACAACTCGTTCTGCATTGGGCTCTTACAGCCTACCGGGAACATCCCTTACAAAGGGCTGTGAAACGCAGTTTCTTTGCAGGCCTGATCTGGCTGAAGTAGAACTTCTGCTGTGGGTGTGCTACATTGCCCTAGAGCTTCAAGGCACAAAGTGCTGAATTGTTTCCAAAGACCGAGATAGGCCCCAAAGCATCTTGCTTCCAGCTCTTTGCGAAGCTAAGAATCAACTCGCTGTGCACAGTGCTCTGACAGCCTACCGGGAACATCTCTTCCAAAGGCCTGTGAAACGCACTTTCTTGGCAGGCCTGATCTGGCTGAAGTAGAACTTCTGCTCTGGGTGTGCTACATTGCCCTAGAGCTTCAAGGCACAAAGTGCTGAATTGTTTCAAAAGACAGAGATAGTCCCCAAAGCATCTTGCTTCCAGCTCTTTGGGAAGCTAAGAAACAACTCGCTCTGCATTGGGCTCTTACAGCCTACCGGGAACATCCCTTACAAAGGGCTGTGAAACGCAGTTTCTTTGCAGGCCTGATCTGGCTGAAGTAGAACTTCTGCTCTGGGTGTGCTACATTGCTCTAGAGCTTCAAGGCACAAACTGCTGAATTGTTTCCAAAGACAGAGATAGGCCCCAAAGCATCTTGCTTCCAGCTCTTTGGGAAGCTAAGAAACAACTCGCTCTGCATTGGGCTCTTACAGCCTACCGGGAACATCTCTTACAAAGTCCTGTTGAACGCAGTTTCTTGGCAGGCCTGATCTGGCTGAAGTAGAACTTCTGCTCTGGGTGTGCTACATTGCCCTAGAGCTTCAAGGCACAAAGTGCTGAATTGTTTCCAAAGACCGAGATAGGCCCCAAAGCATCTTGCTTCCAGCTCTTTGCGAAGCTAAGAATCAACTCGCTGTGCACAGTGCTCTGACAGCCTACCGGGAACATCTCTTCCAAAGGCCTGTGAAACGCACTTTCTTGGCAGGCCTGATCTGGCTGAAGTAGAACTTCTGCTCTGGGTGTGCTACATTGCCCTAGAGCTTCAAGGCACAAAGTGCTGAATTGTTTCCAAAGACAGAGATAGTCCCCAAAGCATCTTGCTTCCAGCTCTTTGGGAAGCTAAGAAACAACTCGCTCTGCATTGGGCTCTTACAGCCTACCGGGAACATCCCTTACAAAGGGCTGTGAAACGCAGTTTCTTTGCAGGCCTGATCTGGCTGAAGTAGAACTTCTGCTCTGGGTGTGCTACATTGCTCTAGAGCTTCAAGGCACAAAGTGCTGAATTGTTTCCAAAGACAGAGATAGTCCCCAAAGCATCTTGCTTCCAGCTCTTTGGGAAGCTAAGAAACAACTCGCTTTGCATTGGGCTCTTACAGCCTACCGGGAACATCCCTTACAAAGGGCTGTGAAACGCAGTTTCTTTGCAGGCCTGATCTGGCTGAAGTAGAACTTCTGCTCTGGGTGTGCTACATTGCTCTAGAGCTTCAAGGCACAAACTGCTGAATTGTTTCCAATGACAGAGATAGTCCCCAAAGCATCTTGCTTCCAGCTCTTTGGGAAGGTAAGAAACAACTCGTTCTGCATTGGGCTCTTACAGCCTACCGGGAACATCCCTTACAAAGGGCTGTGAAACGCAGTTTCTTTGCAGGCCTGATCTGGCTGAAGTAGAACTTCTGCTGTGGGTGTGCTACATTGCCCTAGAGCTTCAAGGCACAAAGTGCTGAATTGTTTCCAAAGACCGAGATAGGCCCCAAAGCATCTTGCTTCCAGCTCTTTGCGAAGCTAAGAATCAACTCGCTGTGCACAGTGCTCTGACAGCCTACCGGGAACATCTCTTCCAAAGGCCTGTGAAACGCACTTTCTTGGCAGGCCTGATCTGGCTGAAGTAGAACTTCTGCTCTGGGTGTGCTACATTGCCCTAGAGCTTCAAGGCACAAAGTGCTGAATTGTTTCAAAAGACAGAGATAGTCCCCAAAGCATCTTGCTTCCAGCTCTTTGGGAAGCTAAGAAACAACTCGCTCTGCATTGGGCTCTTACAGCCTACCGGGAACATCCCTTACAAAGGGCTGTGAAACGCAGTTTCTTTGCAGGTCTGATCTGGCTGAAGTAGAATTTCTGCTCAGGGTGTGCTACATTGCTCTAGAGCTTCAAGGCACAAACTGCTGAATTGTTTCCAAAGACAGAGATAGGCCCCAAAGCATCTTGCTTCCAGCTCTATGGGAAGCTATGAAAGAACTCGCTCTGCACAGTGTTCTTACAGCCTATGGGGAACATCTCTTACAAAGTCCTGTTGAACGCAGTTTCTTGGCAGGCCTGATCTGGCTGAAGTAGAACTTCTGCTGTGGGTGTGCTACATTGCCCTAGAGCTTCAAGGCACAAAGTGCTGAATTGTTTCCAAAGCCGGAGATAGGCCCCAAAGCATCTTGCTTCCAGCTCTTTGCGAAGCTAAGAATCAACTCGCTGTGCACAGTGCTCTGACAGCCTACCGGGAACATCTCTTCCAAAGGCCTGTGAAACGCACTTTCTTGGCAGGCCTGATCTGGCTGAAGTAGAACTTCTGCTCTGGGTGTGCTACATTGCCCTAGAGCTCCAAGACTCAAAGCCCTGCCTTGTTTCCAAAGACCGAGATAGGCCCCAATTCATCCTGCTTCCAGCTCTTTGGGAAGCTAAGAACCAACTCGCTCGGCACATTGCTCTTACAGCCTATGGGGAACATCTCTTACAAAGTCCTGTAAAACGCAGTTTCTTGGCAGGCATGATCTGGCTGAAGTAGAACTTCTGCTGTGGGTGTGCTACATTGCCCTAGAGGTTCAAGGCACAAAGTGCTGAATTGTTTCCAAAGACTGAGATAGGCCCCAAAGCATCTTGCTTCCAGCTCTTTGGGAAGCTAAGAAACAACTCGCTCTGCATTGGGCTCTTACAGCCTACCGGGAACATCCCTTACAAAGGGCTGTGAAACGCAGTTTCTTTGCAGGCCTGATCTGGCTGAAGTAGAACTTCTGCTGTGGGTGTGCTACATTGCCCTAGAGCTTCAAGGCACAAAGTGCTGAATTGTTTCCAAAGACAGAGATAGTCCCCAAAGCATCTTGCTTCCAGCTCTTTGGGAAGCTAAGAAACAACTCGCTCTGCATTGGGCTCTTACAGCCTACCGGGAACATCCCTTACAAAGGGCTGTGAAACGCAGTTTCTTTGCAGGCCTGATCTGGCTGAAGTAGAACTTCTGCTGTGGGTGTGCTACATTGCCCTAGAGCTTCAAGGCACAAAGTGCTGAATTGTTTCCAAAGACAGAGATAGTCCCCAAAGCATCTTGCTTCCAGCTCTTTGGGAAGCTAAGAAACAACTCGCTCTGCATTGGGCTCTTACAGCCTACCGGGAACATCCCTTACAAAGGGCTGTGAAACGCAGTTTCTTTGCAGGCCTGATCTGGCTGAAGTAGAACTTCTGCTGTGGGTGTGCTACATTGCCCTAGAGCTTCAAGGCACAAAGTGCTGAATTGTTTCCAAAGACAGAGATAGTCCCCAAAGCATCTTGCTTCCAGCTCTTTGGGAAGCTAAGAAACAACTCGCTCTGCATTGGGCTCTTACAGCCTACCGGGAACATCCCTTACAAAGGGCTGTGAAACGCAGTTTCTTTGCAGGCCTGATCTGGCTGAAGTAGAACTTCTGCTGTGGGTGTGCTACATTGCTCTAGAGCTTCAAGGCACAAAGTGCTGAATTGTTTCCAAAGACAGAGATAGTCCCCAAAGCATCTTGCTTCCAGCTCTTTGGGAAGCTAAGAAACAACTCGCTCTGCATTGGGCTCTTACAGCCTACCGGGAACATCCCTTACAAAGGGCTGTGAAACGCAGTTTCTTTGCAGGCCTGATCTGGCTGAAGTAGAACTTCTGCTCTGGGTGTGCTACATTGCCCTAGAGCTTCAAGGCACAAAGTGCTGAATTGTTTCCAAAGACAGAGATAGTCCCCAAAGCATCTTGTTTCCAGCTCTTTGGGAAGCTAAGAAACAACTCGCTCTGCATTGGGCTCTTACAGCCTACCGGGAACATCCCTTACAAAGGGCTGTGAAACGCAGTTTCTTTGCAGGCCTGATCTGGCTGAAGTAGAACTTCTGCTGTGGGTGTGCTACATTGCTCTAGAGCTTCAAGGCACAAAGTGCTGAATTGTTTCCAAAGACAGAGATAGTCCCCAAAGCATCTTGCTTCCAGCTCTTTGGGAAGCTAAGAAACAACTCGCTCTGCATTGGGCTCTTACACCCTACCGGGAACATCCCTTACAAAGGGCTGTGAAACGCAGTTTCTTTGCAGGCCTGATCTGGCTGAAGTAGAACTTCTGCTCTGGGTGTGCTACATTGCTCTAGAGCTTCAAGGCACAAACTGCTGAATTGTTTCCAATGACAGAGATAGGCCCCAAAGCATCTTGCTTCCAGCTCTATGGGAAGCTATGAAACAACTCGCTCTGCACAGTGTTCTTACAGCCTATGGGGAACATCTCTTACAAAGTCCTGTTGAACGCAGTTTCTTGGCAGGCCTGATCTGGCTGAAGTAGAACTTCTGCTGTGGGTGTGCTACATTGCCCTAGAGCTTCAAGGCACAAAGTGCTGAATTGTTTCCAAAGACCGAGATAGGCCCCAAAGCATCTTGCTTCCAGCTCTTTGCGAAGCTAAGAATCAACTCGCTGTGCACAGTGCTCTGACAGCCTACCGGGAACATCTCTTCCAAAGGCCTGTGAAACGCACTTTCTTGGCAGGCCTGATCTGGCTGAAGTAGAACTTCTGCTCTGGGTGTGCTACATTGCCCTAGAGCTTCAAGGCACAAAGTGCTGAATTGTTTCCAAAGACAGAGATAGTCCCCAAAGCATCTTGCTTCCAGCTCTTTGGGAAGCTAAGAAACAACTCGCTCTGCATTGGGCTCTTACAGCCTACCGGGAACATCCCTTACAAAGGGCTGTGAAACGCAGTTTCTTTGCAGGCCTGATCTGGCTGAAGTAGAACTTCTGCTGTGGGTGTGCTACATTGCCCTAGAGCTTCAAGGCACAAAGTGCTGAATTGTTTCCAAAGACAGAGATAGTCCCCAAAGCATCTTGCTTCCAGCTCTTTGGGAAGCTAAGAAACAACTCGCTCTGCATTGGGCTCTTACAGCCTACCGGGAACATCCCTTACAAAGGGCTGTGAAACGCAGTTTCTTTGCAGGCCTGATCTGGCTGAAGTAGAACTTCTGCTGTGGGTGTGCTACATTGCCCTAGAGCTTCAAGGCACAAAGTGCTGAATTGTTTCCAAAGACAGAGATAGTCCCCAAAGCATCTTGCTTCCAGCTCTTTGGGAAGCTAAGAAACAACTCGCTCTGCATTGGGCTCTTACAGCCTACCGGGAACATCCCTTACAAAGGGCTGTGAAACGCAGTTTCTTTGCAGGCCTGATCTGGCTGAAGTAGAACTTCTGCTGTGGGTGTGCTACATTGCCCTAGAGCTTCAAGGCACAAAGTGCTGAATTGTTTCCAAAGACAGAGATAGTCCCCAAAGCATCTTGCTTCCAGCTCTTTGGGAAGCTAAGAAACAACTCGCTCTGCATTGGGCTCTTACAGCCTACCGGGAACATCCCTTACAAAGGGCTGTGAAACTCAGTTTCTTTGCAGGCCTGATCTGGCTGAAGTAGAACTTCTGCTCTGGGTGTGCTACATTGCTCTAGAGCTTCAAGGCACAAACTGCTGAATTGTTTCCAATGACAGAGATAGGCCCCAAAGCATCTTGCTTCCAGCTCTATGGGAAGCTATGAAACAACCCGCTCTGCACAGTGTTCTTACAGCCTATGGGGAACATCTCTTACAAAGTCCTGTTGAACGCAGTTTCTTGGCAGGCATGATCTGGCTGAAGTAGAACTTCTGCTGTGGGTGTGCTACATTGCCCTAGAGCTTCAAGGCACAAAGTGCTGAATTGTTTCCAAAGACAGAGATAGTCCCCAAAGCATCTTGCTTCCAGCTCTTTGGGAAGCTAAGAAACAACTCGCTCTGCATTGGGCTCTTACAGCCTACCGGGAACATCCCTTACAAAGGGCTGTGAAACGCAGTTTCTTTGCAGGCCTGATCTGGCTAAAGTAGAACTTCTGCTCTGGGTGTGCTACATTGTTCTAGAGCTTCAAGGCACAAACTGCTGAATTGTTTCCAAAGACAGAGATAGGCCCCAAAGCATCTTGCTTCCAGCTCTATGGGAAGCTATGAAACAACTCGCTCTGCACAGTGTTCTTACAGCCTATGGGGAACATCTCTTACAAAGTCCTGTTGAACGCAGTTTCTTGGCAGGCCTGATCTGGCTGAAGTAGAACTTCTGCTGTGGGTGTGCTACATTGCCCTAGAGCTTCAAGGCACAAAGTGCTGAATTGTTTCCAAAGACCGAGATAGGTCCCAAAGCATCTTGCTTCCAGCTCTTTGCGAAGCTAAGAATCAACTCGCTGTGCACAGTGCTCTGACAGCCTACCGGGAACATCTCTTCCAAAGGCCTGTGAAACGCACTTTCTTGGCAGGCCTGATCTGGCTGAAGTAGAACTTCTGCTCTGGGTGTGCTACATTGCCCTAGAGCTTCAAGGCACAAAGTGCTGAATTGTTTCCAAAGACAGAGATAGTCCCCAAAGCATCTTGCTTCCAGCTCTTTGGGAAGCTAAGAAACAACTCGCTCTGCATTGGGCTCTTACAGCCTACCGGGAACATCCCTTACAAAGGGCTGTGAAACGCAGTTTCTTTGCAGGCCTGATCTGGCTGAAGTAGAACTTCTGCTGTGGGTGTGCTACATTGCCCTAGAGCTTCAAGGCACAAAGTGCTGAATTGTTTCCAAAGACAGAGATAGTCCCCAAAGCATCTTGCTTCCAGCTCTTTGGGAAGCTAAGAAACAACTCGCTCTGCATTGGGCTCTTACAGCCTACCGGGAACATCCCTTACAAAGGGCTGTGAAACGCAGTTTCTTTGCAGGCCTGATCTGGCTGAAGTAGAACTTCTGCTCTGGGTGTGCTACATTGCCCTAGAGCTTCAAGGCACAAAGTGCTGAATTGTTTCCAAAGACAGAGATAGTCCCCAAAGCATCTTGCTTCCAGCTCTTTGGGAAGCTAAGAAACAACTCGCTCTGCATTGGGCTCTTACAGCCTACCGGGAACATCCCTTACAAAGGGCTGTGAAACGCAGTTTCTTTGCAGGCCTGATCTGGCTGAAGTAGAACTTCTGCTGTGGGTGTGCTACATTGCCCTAGAGCTTCAAGGCACAAAGTGCTGAATTGTTTCCAAAGACAGAGATAGTCCCCAAAGCATCTTGCTTCCAGCTCTTTGGGAAGCTAAGAAACAACTCGCTCTGCATTGGGCTCTTACAGCCTACCGGGAACATCCCTTACAAAGGGCTGTGAAACGCAGTTTCTTTGCAGGCCTGATCTGGCTGAAGTAGAACTTCTGCTCTGGGTGTGCTACATTGCTCTAGAGCTTCAAGGCACAAAGTGCTGAATTGTTTCCAAAGACAGAGATAGTCCCCAAAGCATCTTGCTTCCAGCTCTTTGGGAAGCTAAGAAACAACTCGCTCTGCATTGGGCTCTTACAGCCTACCGGGAACATCCCTTACAAAGGGCTGTGAAACGCAGTTTCTTTGCAGGCCTGATCTGGCTGAAGTAGAACTTCTGCTCTGGGTGTGCTACATTGCCCTAGAGCTTCAAGGCACAAAGTGCTGAATTGTTTCCAAAGACAGAGATAGTCCCCAAAGCATCTTGTTTCCAGCTCTTTGGGAAGCTAAGAAACAACTCGCTCTGCATTGGGCTCTTACAGCCTACCGGGAACATCCCTTACAAAGGGCTGTGAAACGCAGTTTCTTTGCAGGCCTGATCTGGCTGAAGTAGAACTTCTGCTCTGGGTGTGCTACATTGCTCTAGAGCTTCAAGGCACAAACTGCTGAATTGTTTCCAAAGACAGAGATAGGCCCCAAAGCATCTTGCTTCCAGCTCTTTGGGAAGCTAAGAAACAACTCGCTCTGCATTGGGCTCTTACAGCCTACCGGGAACATCTCTTACAAAGTCCTGTTGAACGCAGTTTCTTGGCAGGCCTGATCTGGCTGAAGTAGAACTTCTGCTCTGGGTGTGCTACATTGCCCTAGAGCTTCAAGGCACAAAGTGCTGAATTGTTTCCAAAGACCGAGATAGGCCCCAAAGCATCTTGCTTCCAGCTCTTTGCGAAGCTAAGAATCAACTCGCTGTGCACAGTGCTCTGACAGCCTACCGGGAACATCTCTTCCAAAGGCCTGTGAAACGCACTTTCTTGGCAGGCCTGATCTGGCTGAAGTAGAACTTCTGCTCTGGGTGTGCTACATTGCCCTAGAGCTTCAAGGCACAAAGTGCTGAATTGTTTCCAAAGACAGAGATAGTCCCCAAAGCATCTTGCTTCCAGCTCTTTGGGAAGCTAAGAAACAACTCGCTCTGCATTGGGCTCTTACAGCCTACCGGGAACATCCCTTACAAAGGGCTGTGAAACGCAGTTTCTTTGCAGGCCTGATCTGGCTGAAGTAGAACTTCTGCTCTGGGTGTGCTACATTGCTCTAGAGCTTCAAGGCACAAAGTGCTGAATTGTTTCCAAAGACAGAGATAGTCCCCAAAGCATCTTGCTTCCAGCTCTTTGGGAAGCTAAGAAACAACTCGCTTTGCATTGGGCTCTTACAGCCTACCGGGAACATCCCTTACAAAGGGCTGTGAAACGCAGTTTCTTTGCAGGCCTGATCTGGCTGAAGTAGAACTTCTGCTCTGGGTGTGCTACATTGCTCTAGAGCTTCAAGGCACAAACTGCTGAATTGTTTCCAATGACAGAGATAGTCCCCAAAGCATCTTGCTTCCAGCTCTTTGGGAAGGTAAGAAACAACTCGTTCTGCATTGGGCTCTTACAGCCTACCGGGAACATCCCTTACAAAGGGCTGTGAAACGCAGTTTCTTTGCAGGCCTGATCTGGCTGAAGTAGAACTTCTGCTGTGGGTGTGCTACATTGCCCTAGAGCTTCAAGGCACAAAGTGCTGAATTGTTTCCAAAGACCGAGATAGGCCCCAAAGCATCTTGCTTCCAGCTCTTTGCGAAGCTAAGAATCAACTCGCTGTGCACAGTGCTCTGACAGCCTACCGGGAACATCTCTTCCAAAGGCCTGTGAAACGCACTTTCTTGGCAGGCCTGATCTGGCTGAAGTAGAACTTCTGCTCTGGGTGTGCTACATTGCCCTAGAGCTTCAAGGCACAAAGTGCTGAATTGTTTCAAAAGACAGAGATAGTCCCCAAAGCATCTTGCTTCCAGCTCTTTGGGAAGCTAAGAAACAACTCGCTCTGCATTGGGCTCTTACAGCCTACCGGGAACATCCCTTACAAAGGGCTGTGAAACGCAGTTTCTTTGCAGGTCTGATCTGGCTGAAGTAGAATTTCTGCTCAGGGTGTGCTACATTGCTCTAGAGCTTCAAGGCACAAACTGCTGAATTGTTTCCAAAGACAGAGATAGGCCCCAAAGCATCTTGCTTCCAGCTCTATGGGAAGCTATGAAAGAACTCGCTCTGCACAGTGTTCTTACAGCCTATGGGGAACATCTCTTACAAAGTCCTGTTGAACGCAGTTTCTTGGCAGGCCTGATCTGGCTGAAGTAGAACTTCTGCTGTGGGTGTGCTACATTGCCCTAGAGCTTCAAGGCACAAAGTGCTGAATTGTTTCCAAAGCCGGAGATAGGCCCCAAAGCATCTTGCTTCCAGCTCTTTGCGAAGCTAAGAATCAACTCGCTGTGCACAGTGCTCTGACAGCCTACCGGGAACATCTCTTCCAAAGGCCTGTGAAACGCACTTTCTTGGCAGGCCTGATCTGGCTGAAGTAGAACTTCTGCTCTGGGTGTGCTACATTGCCCTAGAGCTCCAAGACTCAAAGCCCTGCCTTGTTTCCAAAGACCGAGATAGGCCCCAATTCATCCTGCTTCCAGCTCTTTGGGAAGCTAAGAACCAACTCGCTCGGCACATTGCTCTTACAGCCTATGGGGAACATCTCTTACAAAGTCCTGTAAAACGCAGTTTCTTGGCAGGCATGATCTGGCTGAAGTAGAACTTCTGCTGTGGGTGTGCTACATTGCCCTAGAGGTTCAAGGCACAAAGTGCTGAATTGTTTCCAAAGACTGAGATAGGCCCCAAAGCATCTTGCTTCCAGCTCTTTGGGAAGCTAAGAAACAACTCGCTCTGCATTGGGCTCTTACAGCCTACCGGGAACATCCCTTACAAAGGGCTGTGAAACGCAGTTTCTTTGCAGGCCTGATCTGGCTGAAGTAGAACTTCTGCTGTGGGTGTGCTACATTGCCCTAGAGCTTCAAGGCACAAAGTGCTGAATTGTTTCCAAAGACAGAGATAGTCCCCAAAGCATCTTGCTTCCAGCTCTTTGGGAAGCTAAGAAACAACTCGCTCTGCATTGGGCTCTTACAGCCTACCGGGAACATCCCTTACAAAGGGCTGTGAAACGCAGTTTCTTTGCAGGCCTGATCTGGCTGAAGTAGAACTTCTGCTGTGGGTGTGCTACATTGCCCTAGAGCTTCAAGGCACAAAGTGCTGAATTGTTTCCAAAGACAGAGATAGTCCCCAAAGCATCTTGCTTCCAGCTCTTTGGGAAGCTAAGAAACAACTCGCTCTGCATTGGGCTCTTACAGCCTACCGGGAACATCCCTTACAAAGGGCTGTGAAACGCAGTTTCTTTGCAGGCCTGATCTGGCTGAAGTAGAACTTCTGCTGTGGGTGTGCTACATTGCCCTAGAGCTTCAAGGCACAAAGTGCTGAATTGTTTCCAAAGACAGAGATAGTCCCCAAAGCATCTTGCTTCCAGCTCTTTGGGAAGCTAAGAAACAACTCGCTCTGCATTGGGCTCTTACAGCCTACCGGGAACATCCCTTACAAAGGGCTGTGAAACGCAGTTTCTTTGCAGGCCTGATCTGGCTGAAGTAGAACTTCTGCTGTGGGTGTGCTACATTGCTCTAGAGCTTCAAGGCACAAAGTGCTGAATTGTTTCCAAAGACAGAGATAGTCCCCAAAGCATCTTGCTTCCAGCTCTTTGGGAAGCTAAGAAACAACTCGCTCTGCATTGGGCTCTTACAGCCTACCGGGAACATCCCTTACAAAGGGCTGTGAAACGCAGTTTCTTTGCAGGCCTGATCTGGCTGAAGTAGAACTTCTGCTCTGGGTGTGCTACATTGCCCTAGAGCTTCAAGGCACAAAGTGCTGAATTGTTTCCAAAGACAGAGATAGTCCCCAAAGCATCTTGTTTCCAGCTCTTTGGGAAGCTAAGAAACAACTCGCTCTGCATTGGGCTCTTACAGCCTACCGGGAACATCCCTTACAAAGGGCTGTGAAACGCAGTTTCTTTGCAGGCCTGATCTGGCTGAAGTAGAACTTCTGCTGTGGGTGTGCTACATTGCTCTAGAGCTTCAAGGCACAAAGTGCTGAATTGTTTCCAAAGACAGAGATAGTCCCCAAAGCATCTTGCTTCCAGCTCTTTGGGAAGCTAAGAAACAACTCGCTCTGCATTGGGCTCTTACACCCTACCGGGAACATCCCTTACAAAGGGCTGTGAAACGCAGTTTCTTTGCAGGCCTGATCTGGCTGAAGTAGAACTTCTGCTCTGGGTGTGCTACATTGCTCTAGAGCTTCAAGGCACAAACTGCTGAATTGTTTCCAATGACAGAGATAGGCCCCAAAGCATCTTGCTTCCAGCTCTATGGGAAGCTATGAAACAACTCGCTCTGCACAGTGTTCTTACAGCCTATGGGGAACATCTCTTACAAAGTCCTGTTGAACGCAGTTTCTTGGCAGGCCTGATCTGGCTGAAGTAGAACTTCTGCTGTGGGTGTGCTACATTGCCCTAGAGCTTCAAGGCACAAAGTGCTGAATTGTTTCCAAAGACCGAGATAGGCCCCAAAGCATCTTGCTTCCAGCTCTTTGCGAAGCTAAGAATCAACTCGCTGTGCACAGTGCTCTGACAGCCTACCGGGAACATCTCTTCCAAAGGCCTGTGAAACGCACTTTCTTGGCAGGCCTGATCTGGCTGAAGTAGAACTTCTGCTCTGGGTGTGCTACATTGCCCTAGAGCTTCAAGGCACAAAGTGCTGAATTGTTTCCAAAGACAGAGATAGTCCCCAAAGCATCTTGCTTCCAGCTCTTTGGGAAGCTAAGAAACAACTCGCTCTGCATTGGGCTCTTACAGCCTACCGGGAACATCCCTTACAAAGGGCTGTGAAACGCAGTTTCTTTGCAGGCCTGATCTGGCTGAAGTAGAACTTCTGCTGTGGGTGTGCTACATTGCCCTAGAGCTTCAAGGCACAAAGTGCTGAATTGTTTCCAAAGACAGAGATAGTCCCCAAAGCATCTTGCTTCCAGCTCTTTGGGAAGCTAAGAAACAACTCGCTCTGCATTGGGCTCTTACAGCCTACCGGGAACATCCCTTACAAAGGGCTGTGAAACGCAGTTTCTTTGCAGGCCTGATCTGGCTGAAGTAGAACTTCTGCTGTGGGTGTGCTACATTGCCCTAGAGCTTCAAGGCACAAAGTGCTGAATTGTTTCCAAAGACAGAGATAGTCCCCAAAGCATCTTGCTTCCAGCTCTTTGGGAAGCTAAGAAACAACTCGCTCTGCATTGGGCTCTTACAGCCTACCGGGAACATCCCTTACAAAGGGCTGTGAAACGCAGTTTCTTTGCAGGCCTGATCTGGCTGAAGTAGAACTTCTGCTGTGGGTGTGCTACATTGCCCTAGAGCTTCAAGGCACAAAGTGCTGAATTGTTTCCAAAGACAGAGATAGTCCCCAAAGCATCTTGCTTCCAGCTCTTTGGGAAGCTAAGAAACAACTCGCTCTGCATTGGGCTCTTACAGCCTACCGGGAACATCCCTTACAAAGGGCTGTGAAACTCAGTTTCTTTGCAGGCCTGATCTGGCTGAAGTAGAACTTCTGCTCTGGGTGTGCTACATTGCTCTAGAGCTTCAAGGCACAAACTGCTGAATTGTTTCCAATGACAGAGATAGGCCCCAAAGCATCTTGCTTCCAGCTCTATGGGAAGCTATGAAACAACCCGCTCTGCACAGTGTTCTTACAGCCTATGGGGAACATCTCTTACAAAGTCCTGTTGAACGCAGTTTCTTGGCAGGCATGATCTGGCTGAAGTAGAACTTCTGCTGTGGGTGTGCTACATTGCCCTAGAGCTTCAAGGCACAAAGTGCTGAATTGTTTCCAAAGACAGAGATAGTCCCCAAAGCATCTTGCTTCCAGCTCTTTGGGAAGCTAAGAAACAACTCGCTCTGCATTGGGCTCTTACAGCCTACCGGGAACATCCCTTACAAAGGGCTGTGAAACGCAGTTTCTTTGCAGGCCTGATCTGGCTGAAGTAGAACTTCTGCTCTGGGTGTGCTACATTGTTCTAGAGCTTCAAGGCACAAACTGCTGAATTGTTTCCAAAGACAGAGATAGGCCCCAAAGCATCTTGCTTCCAGCTCTATGGGAAGCTATGAAACAACTCGCTCTGCACAGTGTTCTTACAGCCTATGGGGAACATCTCTTACAAAGTCCTGTTGAACGCAGTTTCTTGGCAGGCCTGATCTGGCTGAAGTAGAACTTCTGCTGTGGGTGTGCTACATTGCCCTAGAGCTTCAAGGCACAAAGTGCTGAATTGTTTCCAAAGACCGAGATAGGTCCCAAAGCATCTTGCTTCCAGCTCTTTGCGAAGCTAAGAATCAACTCGCTGTGCACAGTGCTCTGACAGCCTACCGGGAACATCTCTTCCAAAGGCCTGTGAAACGCACTTTCTTGGCAGGCCTGATCTGGCTGAAGTAGAACTTCTGCTCTGGGTGTGCTACATTGCCCTAGAGCTTCAAGGCACAAAGTGCTGAATTGTTTCCAAAGACAGAGATAGTCCCCAAAGCATCTTGCTTCCAGCTCTTTGGGAAGCTAAGAAACAACTCGCTCTGCATTGGGCTCTTACAGCCTACCGGGAACATCCCTTACAAAGGGCTGTGAAACGCAGTTTCTTTGCAGGCCTGATCTGGCTGAAGTAGAACTTCTGCTGTGGGTGTGCTACATTGCCCTAGAGCTTCAAGGCACAAAGTGCTGAATTGTTTCCAAAGACAGAGATAGTCCCCAAAGCATCTTGCTTCCAGCTCTTTGGGAAGCTAAGAAACAACTCGCTCTGCATTGGGCTCTTACAGCCTACCGGGAACATCCCTTACAAAGGGCTGTGAAACGCAGTTTCTTTGCAGGCCTGATCTGGCTGAAGTAGAACTTCTGCTCTGGGTGTGCTACATTGCCCTAGAGCTTCAAGGCACAAAGTGCTGAATTGTTTCCAAAGACAGAGATAGTCCCCAAAGCATCTTGCTTCCAGCTCTTTGGGAAGCTAAGAAACAACTCGCTCTGCATTGGGCTCTTACAGCCTACCGGGAACATCCCTTACAAAGGGCTGTGAAACGCAGTTTCTTTGCAGGCCTGATCTGGCTGAAGTAGAACTTCTGCTGTGGGTGTGCTACATTGCCCTAGAGCTTCAAGGCACAAAGTGCTGAATTGTTTCCAAAGACAGAGATAGTCCCCAAAGCATCTTGCTTCCAGCTCTTTGGGAAGCTAAGAAACAACTCGCTCTGCATTGGGCTCTTACAGCCTACCGGGAACATCCCTTACAAAGGGCTGTGAAACGCAGTTTCTTTGCAGGCCTGATCTGGCTGAAGTAGAACTTCTGCTCTGGGTGTGCTACATTGCTCTAGAGCTTCAAGGCACAAAGTGCTGAATTGTTTCCAAAGACAGAGATAGTCCCCAAAGCATCTTGCTTCCAGCTCTTTGGGAAGCTAAGAAACAACTCGCTCTGCATTGGGCTCTTACAGCCTACCGGGAACATCCCTTACAAAGGGCTGTGAAACGCAGTTTCTTTGCAGGCCTGATCTGGCTGAAGTAGAACTTCTGCTCTGGGTGTGCTACATTGCCCTAGAGCTTCAAGGCACAAAGTGCTGAATTGTTTCCAAAGACAGAGATAGTCCCCAAAGCATCTTGTTTCCAGCTCTTTGGGAAGCTAAGAAACAACTCGCTCTGCATTGGGCTCTTACAGCCTACCGGGAACATCCCTTACAAAGGGCTGTGAAACGCAGTTTCTTTGCAGGCCTGATCTGGCTGAAGTAGAACTTCTGCTGTGGGTGTGCTACATTGCTCTAGAGCTTCAAGGCACAAAGTGCTGAATTGTTTCCAAAGACAGAGATAGTCCCCAAAGCATCTTGCTTCCAGCTCTTTGGGAAGCTAAGAAACAACTCGCTCTGCATTGGGCTCTTACACCCTACCGGGAACATCCCTTACAAAGGGCTGTGAAACGCAGTTTCTTTGCAGGCCTGATCTGGCTGAAGTAGAACTTCTGCTCTGGGTGTGCTACATTGCTCTAGAGCTTCAAGGCACAAACTGCTGAATTGTTTCCAATGACAGAGATAGGCCCCAAAGCATCTTGCTTCCAGCTCTATGGGAAGCTATGAAACAACTCGCTCTGCACAGTGTTCTTACAGCCTATGGGGAACATCTCTTACAAAGTCCTGTTGAACGCAGTTTCTTGGCAGGCCTGATCTGGCTGAAGTAGAACTTCTGCTGTGGGTGTGCTACATTGCCCTAGAGCTTCAAGGCACAAAGTGCTGAATTGTTTCCAAAGACCGAGATAGGCCCCAAAGCATCTTGCTTCCAGCTCTTTGCGAAGCTAAGAATCAACTCGCTGTGCACAGTGCTCTGACAGCCTACCGGGAACATCTCTTCCAAAGGCCTGTGAAACGCACTTTCTTGGCAGGCCTGATCTGGCTGAAGTAGAACTTCTGCTCTGGGTGTGCTACATTGCCCTAGAGCTTCAAGGCACAAAGTGCTGAATTGTTTCCAAAGACAGAGATAGTCCCCAAAGCATCTTGCTTCCAGCTCTTTGGGAAGCTAAGAAACAACTCGCTCTGCATTGGGCTCTTACAGCCTACCGGGAACATCCCTTACAAAGGGCTGTGAAACGCAGTTTCTTTGCAGGCCTGATCTGGCTGAAGTAGAACTTCTGCTGTGGGTGTGCTACATTGCCCTAGAGCTTCAAGGCACAAAGTGCTGAATTGTTTCCAAAGACAGAGATAGTCCCCAAAGCATCTTGCTTCCAGCTCTTTGGGAAGCTAAGAAACAACTCGCTCTGCATTGGGCTCTTACAGCCTACCGGGAACATCCCTTACAAAGGGCTGTGAAACGCAGTTTCTTTGCAGGCCTGATCTGGCTGAAGTAGAACTTCTGCTGTGGGTGTGCTACATTGCCCTAGAGCTTCAAGGCACAAAGTGCTGAATTGTTTCCAAAGACAGAGATAGTCCCCAAAGCATCTTGCTTCCAGCTCTTTGGGAAGCTAAGAAACAACTCGCTCTGCATTGGGCTCTTACAGCCTACCGGGAACATCCCTTACAAAGGGCTGTGAAACGCAGTTTCTTTGCAGGCCTGATCTGGCTGAAGTAGAACTTCTGCTGTGGGTGTGCTACATTGCCCTAGAGCTTCAAGGCACAAAGTGCTGAATTGTTTCCAAAGACAGAGATAGTCCCCAAAGCATCTTGCTTCCAGCTCTTTGGGAAGCTAAGAAACAACTCGCTCTGCATTGGGCTCTTACAGCCTACCGGGAACATCCCTTACAAAGGGCTGTGAAACTCAGTTTCTTTGCAGGCCTGATCTGGCTGAAGTAGAACTTCTGCTCTGGGTGTGCTACATTGCTCTAGAGCTTCAAGGCACAAACTGCTGAATTGTTTCCAATGACAGAGATAGGCCCCAAAGCATCTTGCTTCCAGCTCTATGGGAAGCTATGAAACAACCCGCTCTGCACAGTGTTCTTACAGCCTATGGGGAACATCTCTTACAAAGTCCTGTTGAACGCAGTTTCTTGGCAGGCATGATCTGGCTGAAGTAGAACTTCTGCTGTGGGTGTGCTACATTGCCCTAGAGCTTCAAGGCACAAAGTGCTGAATTGTTTCCAAAGACAGAGATAGTCCCCAAAGCATCTTGCTTCCAGCTCTTTGGGAAGCTAAGAAACAACTCGCTCTGCATTGGGCTCTTACAGCCTACCGGGAACATCCCTTTCAAAGGGCTGTGAAACGCAGTTTCTTTGCAGGCCTGATCTGGCTGAAGTAGAACTTCTGCTCTGGGTGTGCTACATTGTTCTAGAGCTTCAAGGCACAAACTGCTGAATTGTTTCCAAAGACAGAGATAGGCCCCAAAGCATCTTGCTTCCAGCTCTATGGGAAGCTATGAAACAACTCGCTCTGCACAGTGTTCTTACAGCCTATGGGGAACATCTCTTACAAAGTCCTGTTGAACGCAGTTTCTTGGCAGGCCTGATCTGGCTGAAGTAGAACTTCTGCTGTGGGTGTGCTACATTGCCCTAGAGCTTCAAGGCACAAAGTGCTGAATTGTTTCCAAAGACCGAGATAGGTCCCAAAGCATCTTGCTTCCAGCTCTTTGCGAAGCTAAGAATCAACTCGCTGTGCACAGTGCTCTGACAGCCTACCGGGAACATCTCTTCCAAAGGCCTGTGAAACGCACTTTCTTGGCAGGCCTGATCTGGCTGAAGTAGAACTTCTGCTCTGGGTGTGCTACATTGCCCTAGAGCTTCAAGGCACAAAGTGCTGAATTGTTTCCAAAGACAGAGATAGTCCCCAAAGCATCTTGCTTCCAGCTCTTTGGGAAGCTAAGAAACAACTCGCTCTGCATTGGGCTCTTACAGCCTACCGGGAACATCCCTTACAAAGGGCTGTGAAACGCAGTTTCTTTGCAGGCCTGATCTGGCTGAAGTAGAACTTCTGCTGTGGGTGTGCTACATTGCCCTAGAGCTTCAAGGCACAAAGTGCTGAATTGTTTCCAAAGACAGAGATAGTCCCCAAAGCATCTTGCTTCCAGCTCTTTGGGAAGCTAAGAAACAACTCGCTCTGCATTGGGCTCTTACAGCCTACCGGGAACATCCCTTACAAAGGGCTGTGAAACGCAGTTTCTTTGCAGGCCTGATCTGGCTGAAGTAGAACTTCTGCTGTGGGTGTGCTACATTGCCCTAGAGCTTCAAGGCAGAAACTGCTGAATTGTTTCCAAAGACAGAGATAGGCCCCAAAGCATCTTGCTTCCAGCTCTTTGGGAAGCTAAGAAACAACTCGCTCTGCATTGGGCTCTTACAGCCTACCGGGAACATCCCTTACAAAGGGCTGTGAAACGCAGTTTCTTGGCAGGCCTGATCTGGCTGAAGTAGAACTTCTGCTCTGGGTGTGCTACATTGCCCTAGAGCTTCAAGGCACAAAGTGCTGAATTGTTTCCAAAGACAGAGATAGTCCCCAAAGCATCTTGCTTCCAGCTCTTTGGGAAGCTAAGAAACAACTCGTTCTGCATTGGGCTCTTACAGCCTACCGGGAACATCCCTTACAAAGGGCTGTGAAACGCAGTTTCTTTGCAGGCCTGATCTGGCTGAAGTAGAACTTCTGCTGTGGGGGTGCTACATTGCCCTAGAGCTTCAAGGCACAAAGTGCTGAATTGTTTCCAAAGACAGAGATAGTCCCCAAAGCATCTTGCTTCCAGCTCTTTGGGAAGCTAAGAAACAACTCGCTCTGCATTGGGCTCTTACAGCCTACCGGGAACATCCCTTACAAAGGGCTGTGAAACGCAGTTTCTTTGCAGGCCTGATCTGGCTGAAGTAGAACTTCTGCTCTGGGTGTGCTACATTGCTCTAGAGCTTCAAGGCACAAACTGCTGAATTGTTTCCAAAGACAGAGATAGGCCCCAAAGCATCTTGCTTCCAGCTCTATGGGAAGCTATGAAACAACTCGCTCTGCACAGTGTTTTTACAGCCTATGGGGAACATCTCTTACAAAGTCCTGATGAACGAAGTTTCTTGGCAGGCCTGATCTGGCTGAAGTAGAACTTCTGCTGTGGGTGTGCTACATTGCCCTAGAGCTTCAAGGCACAAAGTGCTGAATTGTTTCCAAAGACCGAGATAGGCCCCAAAGCATCTTGCTTCCAGCTCATTGCGAAGCTAAGAATCAACTCGCTGTGCACAGTGCTCTGACAGCCTACCGGGAACATCTCTTCCAAAGGCCTGTGAAACGCACTTTCTTGGCAGGCCTGATCTGGCTGAAGTAGAACTTCTGCTCTGGGTGTGCTACATTGCCCTAGAGCTTCAAGGCACAAACTGCTGAATTGTTTCCAAAGACAGAGATAGTCCCCAAAGCATCTTGCTTCCAGCTCTTTGGGAAGCTAAGAAACAACTCGTTCTGCATTGGGCTCTTACAGCCTACCGGGAACATCCCTTACAAAGGGCTGTGAAACGCAGTTTCTTTGCAGGCCTGATCTGGCTGAAGTAGAACTTCTGCTGTGGGTGTGCTACATTGCCCTAGACCTTCAAGGCACAAAGTGCTGAATTGTTTCCAAAGACAGAGATAGTCCCCAAAGCATCTTGCTTCCAGCTCTTTGGGAAGCTAAGAAACAACTCGCTCTGCATTGGGCTCTTACAGCCTACCGGGAACATCCCTTACAAAGGGCTGTGAAACGCAGTTTCTTTGCAGGCCTGATCTGGCTGAAGTAGAACTTCTGCTCTGGGTGTGCTACATTGCTCTAGAGCTTCAAGGCACAAACTGCTGAATTGTTTCCAAAGACAGAGATAGGCCCCAAAGCATCTTGATTCCAGCTCTATGGGAAGCTATGAAACAACTCGCTCTGCACAGTGTTCTTACAGCCTATGGGGAACATCTCTTACAAAGTCCTGTTGAACGCAGTTTCTTGGCAGGCCTGATCTGGCTGAAGTAGAACTTCTGCTGTGGGTGTGCTACATTGCCCTAGAGCTTTTAGGCACAAAGTGCTGAATTGTTTCCAAAGACCGAGATAGGCCCCAAAGCATCTTGCTTCCAGCCTTTTGCGAAGCTAAGAATCAACTCGCTGTGCACAGTGCTCTGACAGCCTACCGGGAACATCTCTTCCAAAGGCCTGTGAAACGCACTTTCTTGGCAGGCCTGATCTGGCTGAAGTAGAACTTCTGCTCTGGGTGTGCTACATTGCCCTAGAGCTCCAAGCCTCAAAGCCCTGCCTTGTTTCCAAAGACCGAGATAGGCCCCAATTCATCCTGCTTCCAGCTCTTTGGGAAGCTAAGAACCAACTCGCTCGGCACAGTGCTCTTACAGCCTATGGGGAACATCTCTTACAAAGTCCTGTAAAACGCAGTTTCTTGGCAGGCATGATCTGGCTGAAGTAGAACTTCTGCTCTGGGTGTGCTACAGTGCCCTAGAGGTTCAAGGCACAAAGTGCTGAATTGTTTCCAAAGACTGAGATAGGCCCCAAAGCATCTTGCTTCCAGCTCTTTGGGAAGCTAAGAAACAACTCGCTCTGCATTGGCCTTTACAGCCTACCGGGAACATCCCTTACAAAGGGCTGTGAAACGCAGTTTCTTTGCAGGCCTGATCTGGCTGAAGTAGAACTTCTGCTCTGGGTGTGCTACATTGCTCTAGAGCTTCAAGGCACAAACTGCTGAATTGTTTCCAAAGACTGAGATAGGCCCCAAAGCATCTTGCTTCCAGCTCTTTGGGAAGCTAAGAAACAACTCGCTCTGCATTGGCCTTTACAGCCTACCGGGAACATCCCTTACAAAGGGCTGTGAAACGCAGTTTCTTTGCAGGCCTGATCTGGCTGAAGTAGAACTTCTGCTCTGGGTGTGCTACATTGCTCTAGAGCTTCAAGGCACAAACTGCTGAATTGTTTCCAAAGACAGAGATAGGCCCCAAAGCATCTTGCTTCCAGCTCTATGGGAAGCTATGAAACAACTCGCTCTGTACAGTGTTCTTACAGCCTATGGGGAACATCTCTTACAAAGTCCTGTTGAACGCAGTTTCTTGGCAGGCCTGATCTGGCTGAAGTAGAACTTCTGCTGTGGGTGTGCTACATTGCCCTAGAGCTTCAAGGCACAAAGTGCTGAATTGTTTCAAAAGACAGAGATAGTCCCCAAAGCATCTTGCTTCCAGCTCTTTGGGAAGCTAAGAAACAACTCGCTCTGCATTGGGCTCTGACAGCCTACCGGGAACATCCGTTACAAAGGGCTGTGAAACGCAGTTTCTTGGCAGGCCTGATCTGGCTGAAGTAGAACTTCTGCTCTGGGTGTGCTACATTGCTCTAGAGCTTCAAGGCACAAACTGCTGAATTGTTTCCAAAGACAGAGATAGGCCCCAAAGCATCTTGCTTCCAGCTCTATGGGAAGCTATGAAACAACTCGCTCTGCACAGTGTTCTTACAGCCTATGGGGAACATCTCTTACAAAGTCCTGTTGAACACAGTTTCTTGGCAGGCCTGATCTGGCTAAAGTAGAACTTCTGCTGTGGGTGTGCTACATTGCCCTAGAGCTTCAAGGCACAAAGTGCTGAATTGTTTCCAAAGACCGAGATAGGCCCCAAAGCATCTTGCTTCCAGCTCTTTGCGAAGCTAAGAATCAACTCGCTGTGCACAGTGCTCTGACAGCCTACCGGGAACATCTCTTCCAAAGGCCTGTGAAACGCACTTTCTTGGCAGGCCTGATCTGGCTGAAGTAGAACTTCTGCTCTGGGTGTGCTACATTACCCTAGAGCTTCAAGGCACAAAGTGCTGAATTGTTTCAAAAGACAGAGATAGTCCCCAAAGCATCTTGCTTCCAGCTCTTTGGGAAGCTAAGAAACAACTCGCTCTGCATTGGGCTCTTACAGCCTACCGGGAACATCCCTTACAAAGGGCTGTAAAACGCAGTTTCTTGGCAGGCCTGATCTGGCTGAAGTAGAACTTCTGCTGTGGGTGTGCTACATTGCCCTAGAGCTTCAAGGCACAAAGTGCTGAATTGTTTCCAAAGACAGAGATAGTCCCCAAAGCATCTTGCTTCCAGCTCTTTGGGAAGCTAAGAAACAACTCGCTCTGCATTGGGCTCTTACAGCCTACCGGGAACATCCCTTACAAAGGGCTGTGAAGCGCAGTTTCTTTGCAGGCCTGATCTGGCTGAAGTAGAACTTCTGCTCTGGGTGTGCTACATTGCTCTAGAGCTTCAAGGCACAAACTGCTGAATTGTTTCCAAAGACAGAGATAGGCCCCAAAGCATCTTGCTTCCAGCTCTATGGGAAGCTATGAAACAACTCGCTCTGCACAGTGTTCTTACAGCCTATGGGGATCATCTCTTACAAAGTCCTGTTGAACGCAGTTTCTTGGCAGGCCTGATCTGGCTGAAGTAGAACTTCTGCTGTGGGTGTGCTACATTGCCCTAGAGCTTCAAGGCACAAAGTGCTGAATTGTTTCCAAAGCCGGAGATAGGCCCCAAAGCATCTTGCTTACAAGCTCTATGGGAAGCTATGAAACAACTCGCTCTGCACAGTGTTCTTACAGCCTATGGGGAACATCTCTTACAAAGTCCTGTTGAACGCAGTTTCTTGGCAGACCTGATCTGGCTGAAGTAGAACTTCTGCTGTGGGTGTGCTACATTGCCCTAGAGCTTCAAGGCACAAAGTGCTGAATTGTTTCCAAAGACCGAGATAGGCCCCAAAGCATCTTGCTTCCAGCTCTTTGCGAAGCTAAGAATCAACTCGCTCTGCATTGGGCTCTTACAGCCTACCGGGAACATCTCCTAGAAATGTCTGTGAAACGCAGTTTCTTTGCAGGCCTGATCTTGCTGAAGTACAACTCCTGCTCTGGGTCTGCTACATTGCCCTAGAACGTCAAGGCACAACGTGCTGATTATTTTAGGAAGTTCTTTGATGGGCCACGAAGCATCTTGCTTCCAGCTCTATGGGAAGCTATGAAACAACTCGCTCTGCACGGTGTTCTTAGAGCCTACGGGGAACATCTCTTACAAAGTCCTGTTGAACGCAGTTTCTTGGCAGGCCTGATCTGGCTGAAGTAGAACTTCTGCTGTGGGTGTGCTACATTGCCCTAGAGCTTCAAGGCACAAAGTGCTGAATTGTTTCCAAAGACAGAGATAGTCCCCAAAGCATCTTGCTTCCAGCTCTTTGGGAAGCTAAGAAACAACTCGTTCTGCATTGGGCTCTTACAGCCTACCGGGAACATCCCTTACAAAGGGCTGTGAAACGCAGTTTCTTGGCAGGCCTGATCTGGCTGAAGTAGAACTTCTGCTGTGGGTGTGCTACATTGCCCTAGAGCTTCAAGGCACAAAGTGTTGAATTGTTTCCAAAGACAGAGATAGTCCCCAAAGCATCTTGCTTCCAGCTCTTTGGGAAGCTAAGAAACATCTCGCTCTGCATTGGGCTCTGACAGCCTACCGGGAACATCCCTTACAAAGGGCTGTGAAACGCAGTTTGTTGGCAGGCCTGATCTGGCTGAAGTAGAACTTCTGCTCTGGGTGTGCTACATTGCTCTAGAGCTTCAAGGCACAAACTGCTGAATTGTTTCCAAAGACAGAGATAGGCCCCAAAGCATCTTGCTTCCAGCTCTATGGGAAGCTATGAAACAACTCGCTCTGCACAGTGTTCTTACAGCCTATGGGGAACATCTCTTACAAAGTCCTGTTGAACGCAGTTTCTTGGCAGGCCTGATCTGGCTGAAGTAGAACTTCTGCTGTGGGTGTGCTGCATTGCCCTAGAGCTTCAAGGCACAAAGTGCTGAATTGTTTCCAAAGACCGAGATAGGCCCCAAAGCATCTTGCTTCCAGCTCTTTGCGAAGCTAAGAATCAACTCGCTGTGCACAGTGCTCTGACAGCCTACCGGGAACATCTCTTCCAAAGGCCTGTGAAACGCACTTTCTTGGCAGGCCTGATCTGGCTGAAGTAGAACTTCTGCTCTGGGTGTGCTACATTGCCCTAGAGCTTCAAGGCACAAAGTGCTGAATTGTTTCAAAAGACAGAGATAGTCCCCAAAGCATCTTGCTTCCAGCTCTTTGGGAAGCTAAGAAACAACTCGCTCTGCATTGGGCTCTTACAGCCTACCGGGAACATCCCTTACAAAGGGCTGTAAAACGCAGTTTCTTGGCAGGCCTGATCTGGCTGAAGTAGAACTTCTGCTGTGGGTGTGCTACATTGCCCTAGAGCTTCAAGGCACAAGGTGCTGAATTGTTTCCAAAGACAGAGATAGTCCCCAAAGCATCTTGCTTCCAGCTCTTTGGGAAGCTAAGAAACAACTCGCTCTGCATTGGGCTCTTACAGCCTACCGGGAACATCCCTTACAAAGGGCTGTGAAACGCAGTTTCTTTGCAGGCCTGATCTGGCTGAAGTAGAACTTCTGCTCTGGGTGTGCTACATTGCTCTAGAGCTTCAAGGCACAAACTGCTGAATTGTTTCCAAAGACAGAGATAGGCCCCAAAGCATCTTGCTTCCAGCTCTATGGGAAGCTATGAAACAACTCGCTCTGCACAGTGTTCTTACAGCCTATGGGGAACATCTCTTACAAAGTCCTGTTGAACGCAGTTTCTTGGCAGGCCTGATCTGGCTGAAGTAGAACTTCTGCTGTGGGTGTGCTACATTGCCCTAGAGCTTCAAGGCACAAAGTGCTGAATTGTTTCCAAAGACAGAGATAGTCCCCAAAGCATCTTGCTTCCAGCTCTTTGGGAAGCTAAGAAACATCTCGCTCTGCATTGGGCTCTTACAGCCTACCGGGAACATCCCTTACAAAGGGCTGTGAAACGCAGTTTCTTTGCAGGCCTGATCTGGCTGAAGTAGAACTTCTGCTCTGGGTGTGCTACATTGCTCTAGAGCTTCAAGGCACAAACTGCTGAATTGTTTCCAAAGACAGAGATAGGCCCCAAAGCATCTTGCTTCCAGCTCTATGGGAAGCTATGAAACAACTGGCTCTGCACAGTGTTTTTACAGCCTATGGGGAACATCTCTTACAAAGTCCTGATGAACGAAGTTTCTTGGCAGGCCTGATCTGGCTGAAGTAGAACTTCTGCTGTGGGTGTGCTACATTGCCCTAGAGCTTCAAGGCACAAAGTGCTGAATTGTTTCCAAAGACCGAGATAGGCCCCAAAGCATCTTGCTTCCAGCTCATTGCGAAGCTAAGAATCAACTCGCTGTGCACAGTGCTCTGACAGCCTACCGGGAACATCTCTTCCAAAGGCCTGTGAAACGCACTTTCTTGGCAGGCCTGATCTGGCTGAAGTAGAACTTCTGCTCTGGGTGTGCTACATTGCCCTAGAGCTTCAAGGCACAAACTGCTGAATTGTTTCCAAAGACAGAGATAGGCCCCAAAGCATCTTGCTTCCAGCTCTTTGGGAAGCTAAGAAACAACTCGCTCTGCATTGGGCTCTTACAGCCTACCGGGAACATCCCTTACAAAGGGCTGTGAAATGCAGTTTCTTGGCAGGCCTGATCTGGCTGAAGTAGAACTTCTGCTGTGGGTGTGCTACATTGCCCTAGAGCTTCAAGGCACAAAGTGCTGAATTGTTTCCAAAGACAGAGATAGTCCCCAAAGCATCTTGCTTCCAGCTCTTTGGGAAGCTAAGAAACAACTCGTTCTGCATTGGGCTCTTACAGCCTACCGGGAACATCCCTTACAAAGGGCTGTGAAACGCAGTTTCTTTGCAGGCCTGATCTGGCTGAAGTAGAACTTCTGCTGTGGGTGTGCTACATTGCCCTAGACCTTCAAGGCACAAAGTGCTGAATTGTTTCCAAAGACAGAGATAGTCCCCAAAGCATCTTGCTTCCAGCTCTTTGGGAAGCTAAGAAACAACTCGCTCTGCATTGGGCTCTTACAGCCTACCGGGAACATCCCTTACAAAGGGCTGTGAAACGCAGTTTCTTTGCAGGCCTTATCTGGCTGAAGTAGAACTTCTGCTCTGGGTGTGCTACATTGCTCTAGAGCTTCAAGGCACAAACTGCTGAATTGTTTCCAAAGACAGAGATAGGCCCCAAAGCATCTTGCTTCCAGCTCTATGGGAAGCTATGAAACAACTCGCTCTGCACAGTGTTCTTACAGCCTATGGGGAACATCTCTTACAAAGTCCTGTTGAACGCAGTTTCTTGGCAGGCCTGATCTGGCTGAAGTAGAACTTCTGCTGTGGGTGTGCTACATTGCCCTAGAGCTTTTAGGCACAAAGTGCTGAATTGTTTCCAAAGACCGAGATAGGCCCCAAAGCATCTTGCTTCCAGCCTTTTGCGAAGCTAAGAATCAACTCGCTGTGCACAGTGCTCTGACAGCCTACCGGGAACATCTCTTCCAAAGGCCTGTGAAACGCACTTTCTTGGCAGGCCTGATCTGGCTGAAGTAGAACTTCTGCTCTGGGTGTGCTACATTGCCCTAGAGCTCCAAGCCTCAAAGCCCTGCCTTGTTTCCAAAGACCGAGATAGGCCCCAATTCATCCTGCTTCCAGCTCTTTGGGAAGCTAAGAACCAACTCGCTCGGCACAGTGCTCTTACAGCCTATGGGGAACATCTCTTACAAAGTCCTGTAAAACGCAGTTTCTTGGCAGGCATGATCTGGCTGAAGTAGAACTTCTGCTCTGGGTGTGCTACAGTGCCCTAGAGGTTCAAGGCACAAAGTGCTGAATTGTTTCCAAAGACTGAGATAGGCCCCAAAGCATCTTGCTTCCAGCTCTTTGGGAAGCTAAGAAACAACTCGCTCTGCATTGGCCTTTACAGCCTACCGGGAACATCCCTTACAAAGGGCTGTGAAACGCAGTTTCTTTGCAGGCCTGATCTGGCTGAAGTAGAACTTCTGCTCTGGGTGTGCTACATTGCTCTAGAGCTTCAAGGCACAAACTGCTGAATTGTTTCCAAAGACTGAGATAGGCCCCAAAGCATCTTGCTTCCAGCTCTTTGGGAAGCTAAGAAACAACTCGCTCTGCATTGGCCTTTACAGCCTACCGGGAACATCCCTTACAAAGGGCTGTGAAACGCAGTTTCTTTGCAGGCCTGATCTGGCTGAAGTAGAACTTCTGCTCTGGGTGTGCTACATTGCTCTAGAGCTTCAAGGCACAAACTGCTGAATTGTTTCCAAAGACAGAGATAGGCCCCAAAGCATCTTGCTTCCAGCTCTATGGGAAGCTATGAAACAACTCGCTCTGTACAGTGTTCTTACAGCCTATGGGGAACATCTCTTACAAAGTCCTGTTGAACGCAGTTTCTTGGCAGGCCTGATCTGGCTGAAGTAGAACTTCTGCTGTGGGTGTGCTACATTGCCCTAGAGCTTCAAGGCACAAAGTGCTGAATTGTTTCAAAAGACAGAGATAGTCCCCAAAGCATTTTGCTTCCAGCTCTTTGGGAAGCTAAGAAACAACTCGCTCTGCATTGGGCTCTGACAGCCTACCGGGAACATCCGTTACAAAGGGCTGTGAAACGCAGTTTCTTGGCAGGCCTGATCTGGCTGAAGTAGAACTTCTGCTCTGGGTGTGCTACATTGCTCTAGAGCTTCAAGGCACAAACTGCTGAATTGTTTCCAAAGACAGAGATAGGCCCCAAAGCATCTTGCTTCCAGCTCTATGGGAAGCTATGAAACAACTCGCTCTGCACAGTGTTCTTACAGCCTATGGGGAACATCTCTTACAAAGTCCTGTTGAACGCAGTTTCTTGGCAGGCCTGATCTGGCTGAAGTAGAACTTCTGCTGTGGGTGTGCTACATTGCCCTAGAGCTTTTAGGCACAAAGTGCTGAATTGTTTCCAAAGACCGAGATAGGCCCCAAAGCATCTTGCTTCCAGCCTTTTGCGAAGCTAAGAATCAACTCGCTGTGCACAGTGCTCTGACAGCCTACCGGGAACATCTCTTCCAAAGGCCTGTGAAACGCACTTTCTTGGCAGGCCTGATCTGGCTGAAGTAGAACTTCTGCTCTGGGTGTGCTACATTGCCCTAGAGCTCCAAGCCTCAAAGCCCTGCCTTGTTTCCAAAGACCGAGATAGGCCCCAATTCATCCTGCTTCCAGCTCTTTGGGAAGCTAAGAACCAACTCGCTCGGCACAGTGCTCTTACAGCCTATGGGGAACATCTCTTACAAAGTCCTGTAAAACGCAGTTTCTTGGCAGGCATGATCTGGCTGAAGTAGAACTTCTGCTCTGGGTGTGCTACAGTGCCCTAGAGGTTCAAGGCACAAAGTGCTGAATTGTTTCCAAAGACTGAGATAGGCCCCAAAGCATCTTGCTTCCAGCTCTTTGGGAAGCTAAGAAACAACTCGCTCTGCATTGGCCTTTACAGCCTACCGGGAACATCCCTTACAAAGGGCTGTGAAACGCAGTTTCTTTGCAGGCCTGATCTGGCTGAAGTAGAACTTCTGCTCTGGGTGTGCTACATTGCTCTAGAGCTTCAAGGCACAAACTGCTGAATTGTTTCCAAAGACTGAGATAGGCCCCAAAGCATCTTGCTTCCAGCTCTTTGGGAAGCTAAGAAACAACTCGCTCTGCATTGGCCTTTACAGCCTACCGGGAACATCCCTTACAAAGGGCTGTGAAACGCAGTTTCTTTGCAGGCCTGATCTGGCTGAAGTAGAACTTCTGCTCTGGGTGTGCTACATTGCTCTAGAGCTTCAAGGCACAAACTGCTGAATTGTTTCCAAAGACAGAGATAGGCCCCAAAGCATCTTGCTTCCAGCTCTATGGGAAGCTATGAAACAACTCGCTCTGTACAGTGTTCTTACAGCCTATGGGGAACATCTCTTACAAAGTCCTGTTGAACGCAGTTTCTTGGCAGGCCTGATCTGGCTGAAGTAGAACTTCTGCTGTGGGTGTGCTACATTGCCCTAGAGCTTCAAGGCACAAAGTGCTGAATTGTTTCAAAAGACAGAGATAGTCCCCAAAGCATCTTGCTTCCAGCTCTTTGGGAAGCTAAGAAACAACTCGCTCTGCATTGGGCTCTGACAGCCTACCGGGAACATCCGTTACAAAGGGCTGTGAAACGCAGTTTCTTGGCAGGCCTGATCTGGCTGAAGTAGAACTTCTGCTCTGGGTGTGCTACATTGCTCTAGAGCTTCAAGGCACAAACTGCTGAATTGTTTCCAAAGACAGAGATAGGCCCCAAAGCATCTTGCTTCCAGCTCTATGGGAAGCTATGAAACAACTCGCTCTGCACAGTGTTCTTACAGCCTATGGGGAACATCTCTTACAAAGTCCTGTTGAACACAGTTTCTTGGCAGGCCTGATCTGGCTAAAGTAGAACTTCTGCTGTGGGTGTGCTACATTGCCCTAGAGCTTCAAGGCACAAAGTGCTGAATTGTTTCCAAAGACCGAGATAGGCCCCAAAGCATCTTGCTTCCAGCTCTTTGCGAAGCTAAGAATCAACTCGCTGTGCACAGTGCTCTGACAGCCTACCGGGAACATCTCTTCCAAAGGCCTGTGAAACGCACTTTCTTGGCAGGCCTGATCTGGCTGAAGTAGAACTTCTGCTCTGGGTGTGCTACATTACCCTAGAGCTTCAAGGCACAAAGTGCTGAATTGTTTCAAAAGACAGAGATAGTCCCCAAAGCATCTTGCTTCCAGCTCTTTGGGAAGCTAAGAAACAACTCGCTCTGCATTGGGCTCTTACAGCCTACCGGGAACATCCCTTACAAAGGGCTGTAAAACGCAGTTTCTTGGCAGGCCTGATCTGGCTGAAGTAGAACTTCTGCTGTGGGTGTGCTACATTGCCCTAGAGCTTCAAGGCACAAAGTGCTGAATTGTTTCCAAAGACAGAGATAGTCCCCAAAGCATCTTGCTTCCAGCTCTTTGGGAAGCTAAGAAACAACTCGCTCTGCATTGGGCTCTTACAGCCTACCGGGAACATCCCTTACAAAGGGCTGTGAAGCGCAGTTTCTTTGCAGGCCTGATCTGGCTGAAGTAGAACTTCTGCTCTGGGTGTGCTACATTGCTCTAGAGCTTCAAGGCACAAACTGCTGAATTGTTTCCAAAGACAGAGATAGGCCCCAAAGCATCTTGCTTCCAGCTCTATGGGAAGCTATGAAACAACTCGCTCTGCACAGTGTTCTTACAGCCTATGGGGATCATCTCTTACAAACTCCTGTTGAACGCAGTTTCTTGGCAGGCCTGATCTGCCTGAAGTAGAACTTCTGCTGTGGGTGTGCTACATTGCCCTAGAGCTTCAAGGCACAAAGTGCTGAATTGTTTCCAAAGCCGGAGATAGGCCCCAAAGCATCTTGCTTACAAGCTCTATGGGAAGCTATGAAACAACTCGCTCTGCACAGTGTTCTTACAGCCTATGGGGAACATCTCTTACAAAGTCCTGTTGAACGCAGTTTCTTGGCAGGTCTGATCTGGCTGAAGTAGAACTTCTGCTGTGGGTGTGCTACATTGCCCTAGAGCTTCAAGGCACAAAGTGCTGAATTGTTTCCAAAGACCGAGATAGGCCCCAAAGCATCTTGCTTCCAGCTCTTTGCGAAGCTAAGAATCAACTCGCTCTGCATTGGGCTCTTACAGCCTACCGGGAACATCTCCTAGAAATGTCTGTGAAACCCAGTTTCTTTGCAGGCCTGATCTTGCTGAAGTACAACTCCTGCTCTGGGTCTGCTACATTGCCCTAGAACGTCAAGGCACAACGTGCTGATTATTTTAGGAAGTTCTTTGATGGGCCACGAAGCATCTTGCTTCCAGCTCTATGGGAAGCTATGAAACAACTCGCTCTGCACGGTGTTCTTAGAGCCTACGGGGAACATCTCTTACAAAGTCCTGTTGAACGCAGTTTCTTGGCAGGCCTGATCTGGCTGAAGTAGAACTTCTGCTGTGGGTGTGCTACATTGCCCTAGAGCTTCAAGGCACAAAGTGCTGAATTGTTTCCAAAGACAGAGATAGTCCCCAAAGCATCTTGCTTCCAGCTCTTTGGGAAGCTAAGAAACAACTCGTTCTGCATTGGGCTCTTACAGCCTACCGGGAACATCCCTTACAAAGGGCTGTGAAACGCAGTTTCTTGGCAGGCCTGATCTGGCTGAAGTAGAACTTCTGCTGTGGGTGTGCTACATTGCCCTAGAGCTTCAAGGCACAAAGTGCTGAATTGTTTCCAAAGACAGAGATAGTCCCCAAAGCATCTTGCTTCCAGCTCTTTGGGAAGCTAAGAAACATCTCGCTCTGCATTGGGCTCTGACAGCCTACCGGGAACATCCCTTACAAAGGGCTGTGAAACGCAGTTTGTTGGCAGGCCTGATCTGGCTGAAGTAGAACTTCTGCTCTGGGTGTGCTACATTGCTCTAGAGCTTCAAGGCACAAACTGCTGAATTGTTTCCAAAGACAGAGATAGGCCCCAAAGCATCTTGCTTCCAGCTCTATGGGAAGCTATGAAACAACTCGCTCTGCACAGTGTTCTTACAGCCTATGGGGAACATCTCTTACAAAGTCCTGTTGAACGCAGTTTCTTGGCAGGCCTGATCTGGCTGAAGTAGAACTTCTGCTGTGGGTGTGCTACATTGCCCTAGAGCTTCAAGGCACAAAGTTCTGAATTGTTTCCAAAGACCGAGATAGGCCCCAAAGCATCTTGCTTCCAGCTCTTTGCGAAGCTAAGAATCAACTCGCTGTGCACAGTGCTCTGACAGCCTACCGGGAACATCTCTTCCAAAGGCCTGTGAAACGCACTTTCTTGGCAGGCCTGATCTGGCTGAAGTAGAACTTCTGCTCTGGGTGTGCTACATTGCCCTAGAGCTTCAAGGCACAAAGTGCAGAATTGTTTCAAAAGACAGAGATAGTCCCCAAAGCATCTTGCTTCCAGCTCTTTGGGAAGCTAAGAAACAACTCGCTCTGCATTGGGCTCTTACAGCCTACCGGGAACATCCCTTACAAAGGGCTGTAAAACGCAGTTTCTTGGCAGGCCTGATCTGGCTGAAGTAGAACTTCTGCTGTGGGTGTGCTACATTGCCCTAGAGCTTCAAGGCACAAAGTGCTGAATTGTTTCCAAAGACAGAGATAGTCCCCAAAGCATCTTGCTTCCAGCTCTTTGGGAAGCTAAGAAACAACTCGCTCTGCATTGGGCTCTGACAGCCTACCGGGAACATCCCTTACAAAGGGCTGTGAAACGCAGTTTCTTTGCAGGCCTGATCTGGCTGAAGTAGAACTTCTGCTCTGGGTGTGCTACATTGCTCTAGAGCTTCAAGGCACAAACTGCTGAATTGTTTCCAAAGACAGAGATAGGCCCCAAAGCATCTTGCTTCCAGCTCTATGGGAAGCTATGAAACAACTCGCTCTGCACAGTGTTCTTACAGCCTATGGGGAACATCTCTTACAAAGTCCTGTTGAACGCAGTTTCTTGGCAGGCCTGATCTGGCTGAAGTAGAACTTCTGCTGTGGGTGTGCTACATTGCCCTAGAGCTTCAAGGCACAAAGTGCTGAATTGTTTCCAAAGCCGGAGATAGGCCCCAAAGCATCTTGCTTACAAGCTCTATGGGAAGCTATGAAACAACTCGCTCTGCACAGTGTTCTTACAGCCTATGGGGAACATCTCTTACAAAGTCCTGTTGAACGCAGTTTCTTGGCAGGCCTGATCAGGCTGAAGTAGAACTTCTGCTGTGGGTGTGCTACATTGCCGTAGAGCTTCAAGGCACAAAGTGCTGAATTGTTTCCAAAGACCGAGATAGGCCCCAAAGCATCTTGCTTCCAGCTCTTTGCGAAGCTAAGAATCAACTCGCTCTGCATTGGGCTCTTACAGGCTACCGGGAACATCTCCTAGAAATGTATGTGAAACGCAGTTTCTTTGCAGGCCTGATCTGGCTGAAGTAGAATTTCTGCTCAGGGTGTGCTACATTGCTCTAGAGCTTCAAGGCACAAAGTGCTGAATTGTTTCCAAAGACAGAGATAGGCCCCAAAGCATCTTGCTTCCAGCTCTTTGGGAAGCTAAGAAACAACTCGCTCTGCCCAGTGCTCTGACAGCCTACCGGGAGCATCTCTTCCAAAGGAATGTGAAACGCAGTTTCTTTGCAGGTTCGATTTGGCTGAAGTAGAACTTCTGCTCTGGGTGTGCTACATTGCCCTAGAGCTCCAAGCCTCAAAGCCCTGCCTTGTTTCCAAAGACCGAGATAGGCCCCAATTCATCCTGCTTCCAGCTCTTTGGGAAGCTAAGAACCAACTCGCTCGGCACAGTGCTCTGACAGCCTATGGGGAACATCTCTTCCAAAGTCCTGTAAAACGCAGTTTCTTGGCAGGCATGATCTGGCTGAAGTAGAACTTCTGCTCTGGGTGTGCTACAGTGCCCTAGAGGTTCAAGGCACAAAGTGCAGAATTGTTTCCAAAGACTGAGATAGGCCCCAAAGCATCTTGCTTCCAGCTCTTTGGGAAGCTAAGAAACAACTCGCTCTGCATTGGGCTCTTACAGCCTACCGGGAACATCTCCTAGAAATGTCTGTGAAACGCAGTTTCTTTGCAGGCCTAATCTTGCTGAAGTACAACTCCTGCTCTGGGTCTGCTACATTGCCCTAGAACGTCAAGGCACAACGTGCTGATTATTTTAGGAAGTTCTTTGATAGGCCACGAAGCATCTTGCTTCCAGCTCTATGGGAAGCTATGAAACAACTCGCTCTGCACCGTGTTCTTAGAGCCTATGGGGAACATCTCTTACAAAGTCCTGTTGAACGCAGTTTCTTTGCAGGCCTGATCTGGCTGAAGTAGAACTTCTGCTGTGGGTGTGCTACATTGCCCTAGAGCTTCAAGGCACAAAGTGCTGAATTGTTTCCAAAGACAGAGATAGTCCCCAAAGCATCTTGCTTCCAGCTCTTTGGGAAGCTAAGAAACAACTCGCTCTGCATTGGGCTCTTACAGCATATGGGGAACATCTCTTACAAAGTCCTGTTGAACGCAGTTTCTTGGCAGGCCTGATCTGGCTGAAGTAGAACTTCTGCTGTGGGTGTGCTACATTGCCCTAGAGCTTCAAGGCACAAAGTGCTGAATTGTTTCCAAAGACCGAGATAGGCCTCAAAGCATCTTGCTTCCAGCTCTTTGCGAAGCTAAGAATCAACTCGCTGTGCACAGTGCTCTGACAGCCTACCGGGAACATCTCTTCCAAAGGCCTGTGAAACGCACTTTCTTGGCAGGCCTGATCTGGCTGAAGTAGAACTTCTGCTCTGGGTGTGCTACATTGCCCTAGAGCTTCAAGGCACAAAGTGCTGAATTGTTTCCAAAGACAGAGATAGTCCCCAAAGCATCTTGCTTCCAGCTCTTTGGGAAGCTAAGAATCAACTCGTTCTGCATTGGCCTTTACAGCCTACCGGGAACATCCCTTACAAAGGGCTGTGAAACGCAGTTTCTTTGCAGGCCTGATCTGGCTGAAGTAGAACTTCTGCTCTGGCTGTGCTACATTGCTCTAGAGCTTCAAGGCACAAACTGCTGAATTGTTTCCAAAGACAGAGATAGGCCCCAAAGCATCCTGCTTCCAGCTCTATGGGAAGCTATGAAACAACTCGCTCTGCACAGTGTTCTTACAGCCTATGGGGAACATCTCTTACAAAGTCCTGTTGAACGCAGTTTCTTGGCAGGCCTGATCTGGCTGAAGTAGAACTTCTGCTGTGGGTGTGCTACATTGCCCTAGAGCTTCAAGGCACAATGTGCTGAATTGTTTCCAAAGACAGAGATAGTCCCCAAAGCATTTTGCTTCCAGCTCTTTGGGAAGCTAAGAAACAACTCGTTCTGCATTGGGCTCTTACAGCCTACCGGGAACATCCCTTACAAAGGGCTGTGAAACGCAGTTTCTTGGCAGGCCTGATCTGGCTGAAGTAGAACTTCTGCTGTGGGTGTGCTACATTGCCCTAGAGGTTCAAGGCACAAAGTGTTGAATTGTTTCCAAAGACAGAGATAGTCCCCAAAGCATCTTGCTTCCAGCTCTTTGGGAAGCTAAGAAACAACTCGCTCTGCATTGGGCTATGACAGCCTACCGGGAACATCCCTTACAAAGGGCTGTGAAACGCAGTTTCTTGGCAGGCCTGATCTGGCTGAAGTAGAACTTCTGCTCTGGGTGTGCTACATTGCTCTAGAGCTTCAAGGCACAAACTGCTGAATTGTTTCCAAAGACAGAGATAGGCCCCAAAGCATCTTGCTTCCAGCTCTATGGGAAGCTATGAAACAACTCACTCTGCACAGTGTTCTTACAGCCTATGGGGAACATCTCTTACAAAGTCCTGTTGAACGCAGTTTCTTGGCAGGCCTGATCTGGCTAAAGTAGAACTTCTGCTGTGGGTGTGCTAGATTGCCCTAGAGCTTCAAGGCACAAAGTGCTGAATTGTTTCCAAAGCCGGAGATAGGCCCCAAAGCATCTTGCTTCCAGCTCTTTGCGAAGCTAAGAATCAACTCGCTGTGCACAGTGCTCTGACAGCCTGCCGGGAACATCTCTTCCAAAGGCCTGTGAAACGCACTTTCTTGGCAGGCCTGATCTGGCTGAAGTAGAACTTCTGCTCTGGGTGTGCTACATTGCCCTAGAGCTTCAAGGCACAAAGTGCTGAATTGTTTCAAAAGACTGAGATAGGCCCCAAAGCATCTTGCTTCCAGCTCTTTGGGAAGCTAAGAAACAACTCGCTCTGCATTGGGCTCTTACAGCCTACCGGGAACATCCCTTACAAAGTCCTGTTGAACGCAGTTTCTTGGCAGGCCTGATCTGGCTGAAGTAGAACTTCTGCTGTGGGTGTGCTACATTGCCCTAGAGCTTCAAGGCACAAAGTGCTGAATTGTTTCCAAAGACAGAGATAGGCCCCAAAGCATCTTGCTTCCAGCTCTATGGGAAGCTATGAAACAACTCGCTCTGCACAGTGTTCTTACAGCCTATGGGGAACATCTCTTACAAAGTCCTGTTGAACGCAGTTTCTTGGCAGGCCTGATCTGGCTGAAGTAGAACTTCTGCTGTGGGTGTGCTACATTGCCCTAGAGCTTCAAGGCACAAAGTGCTGAATTGTTTCCAAAGCCGGAGATAGGCCCCAAAGCATCTTGCTTACAAGCTCTATGGGAAGCTATGAAACAACTCGCTCTGCACAGTGTTCTTACAGCCTATGGGGAACATCTCTTACAAAGTCCTGTTGAACGCAGTTTCTAGGCAGGCCTGATCTGGCTGAAGTAGAACTTCTGCTGTGGGTGTGCTACATTGCCCTAGAGCTTCAAGGCACAAAGTGCTGAATTGTTTCCAAAGACCGAGATAGGCCCCAAAGCATCTTGCTTCCAGCTTTTTGCGAAGCTAAGAATCAACTCGCTCTGCATTGGGCTCTTACAGGCTACCGGGAACATCTCCTAGAAATGTCTGTGAAACGCAGTTTCTTTGCAGGCCTGATCTGGCTGAAGTAGAATTTCTGCTCAGGGTGTGCTACATTGCTCTAGAGGTTCAAGGCACAAAGTGCTGAATTGTTTCCAAAGACAGAGATAGGCCCCAAAGCATCTTGCTTCCAGCTCTTTGGGAAGCTAAGAAACAACTCGCTCTGCCCAGTGCTCTGACAGCCTACCGGGAGCATCTCTTCCAAAGGAATGTGAAACGCAGTTTCTTTGCAGGTTCGATTTGGCTGAAGTAGAACTTCTGCTCTGGGTGTGCTACATTGCCCTAGAGCTCCAAGCCTCAAAGCCCTGCCTTGTTTCCAAAGACCGAGATAGGCCCCAATTCATCCTGCTTCCAGCTCTTTGGGAAGCTAAGAACCAACTCGCTCGGCACAGTGCTCTGACAGCCTATGGGGAACATCTCTTCCAAAGTCCTGTAAAACGCAGTTTCTTGGCAGGCGTGATCTGGCTGAAGTAGAACTTCTGCTCTGGGTGTGCTACAGTGCCCTAGAGGTTCAAGGCACAAAGTGCTGAATTGTTTCCAAAGACTGAGATAGGCCCCAAAGCATCTTGCTTCCAGCTCTTTGGGAAGCTAAGAAACAACTCGCTCTGCATTGGGCTCTTACAGCCTACCGGGAACATCTCCTAGAAATGTCTGTGAAACGCAGTTTCTTTGCAGGCCTAATCTTGCTGAAGTACAACTCCTGCTCTGGGTCTGCTACATTGCCCTAGAACGTCAAGGCACAACGTGCTGATTATTTTAGGAAGTTCTTTGATAGGCCACGAAGCATCTTGCTTCCAGCTCTATGGGAAGCTATGAAACAACTCGCTCTGCACCGTGTTCTTAGAGCCTACGGGGAACATCTCTTACAAAGTCCTGTTGAACGCAGTTTCTTGGCAGGCCTGATCTGGCTGAAGTAGAACTTCTGCTGTGGGTGTGCTACATTGCCCTAGAGCTTCAAGGCACAAAGTGCTGAATTGTTTCCAAAGACAGAGATAGTCCCCAAAGCATCTTGCTTCCAGCTCTTTGGGAAGCTAAGAAACAACTCGCTCTGCATTGGGCTCTTACAGCATATGGGGAACATCTCTTACAAAGTCCTGTTGAACGCAGTTTCTTGGCAGGCCTGATCTGGCTGAAGTAGAACTTCTGCTGTGGGTGTGCTACATTGCCCTAGAGCTTCAAGGCACAAAGTGCTGAATTGTTTCCAAAGACCGAGATAGGCCCCAAAGCATCTTGCTTCCAGCTCTTTGCGAAGCTAAGAATCAACTCGCTGTGCCCAGTGCTCTGACAGCCTACCGGGAACATCTCTTCCAAAGGCCTGTGAAACGCACTTTCTTGGCAGGCCTGATCTGGCTGAAGTAGAACTTCTGCTCTGGGTGTGCTACATTGCCCTAGAGCTTCAAGGCACAAAGTGCTGAATTGTTTCCAAAGACAGAGATAGTCCCCAAAGCATCTTGCTTCCAGCTCTTTGGGAAGCTAAGAATCAACTCGCTCTGCATTGGCCTTTACAGCCTACCGGGAACATCCCTTACAAAGGGCTGTGAAACGCAGTTTCTTGGCAGGCCTGATCTGGCTGAAGTAGAACTTCTGCTCTGGGTGTGCTACATTGCTCTAGAGCTTCAAGGCACAAACTGCTGAATTGTTTCCAAAGACAGAGATAGGCCCCAAAGCATCTTGCTTCCAGCTCTATGGGAAGCTATGAAACAACTCACTCTGCACAGTGTTCTTACAGCCTATGGGGAACATCTCTTACAAAGTCCTGTTGAACGCAGTTTCTTGGCAGGCCTGATCTGGCTAAAGTAGAACTTCTGCTGTGGGTGTGCTACATTGCCCTAGAGCTTCAAGGCACAAAGTGCTGAATTGTTTCCAAAGCCGGAGATAGGCCCCAAAGCATCTTGCTTCCAGCTCTTTGCGAAGCTAAGAATCAACTCGCTGTGCACAGTGCTCTGACAGCCTACCGGGAACATCTCTTCCAAAGGCCTGTGAAACGCACTTTCTTGGCAGGCCTGATCTGGCTGAAGTAGAACTTCTGCTCTGGGTGTGCTACATTGCCCTAGAGCTTCAAGGCACAAAGTGCTGAATTGTTTCCAAAGACAGAGATAGTCCCCAAAGCATCTTGCTTCCAGCTCTTTGGGAAGCTAAGAAACAACTCGCTCTGCATTGGGCTCTTACAGCCTACCGGGAACATCCCTTACAAAGTCCTGTTGAACGCAGTTTCTTGGCAGGCCTGATCTGGCTGAAGTAGAACTTCTGCTGTGGGTGTGCTACATTGCCCTAGAGCTTCAAGGCACAAAGTGCTGAATTGTTTCCAAAGACCGAGATAGGCCCCAAAGCATCTTGCTTCCAGCTTTTTGCGAAGCTAAGAATCAACTCGCTCTGCATTGGGCTCTTACAGGCTACCGGGAACATCTCCTAGAAATGTCTGTGAAACGCAGTTTCTTTGCAGGCCTGATCTGGCTGAAGTAGAATTTCTGCTCAGGGTGTGCTACATTGCTCTAGAGGTTCAAGGCACAAAGTGCTGAATTGTTTCCAAAGACAGAGATAGGCCCCAAAGCATCTTGCTTCCAGCTCTTTGGGAAGCTAAGAAACAACTCGCTCTGCACAGTGCTCTGACAGCCTACCGGGAGCATCTCTTCCAAAGGAATGTGAAACGCAGTTTCTTTGCAGGTTCGATTTGGCTGAAGTAGAACTTCTGCTCTGGGTGTGCTACATTGCCCTAGAGCTCCAAGCCTCAAAGCCCTGCCTTGTTTCCAAAGACCGAGATAGGCCCCAATTCATCCTGCTTCCAGCTCTTTGGGAAGCTAAGAACCAACTCGCTCGGCACAGTGCTCTGACAGCCTATGGGGAACATCTCTTCCAAAGTCCTGTAAAACGCAGTTTCTTGGCAGGCGTGATCTGGCTGAAGTAGAACTTCTGCTCTGGGTGTGCTACAGTGCCCTAGAGGTTCAAGGCACAAAGTGCTGAATTGTTTCCAAAGACTGAGATAGGCCCCAAAGCATCTTGCTTCCAGCTCTTTGGGAAGCTAAGAAACAACTCGCTCTGCATTGGGCTCTTACAGCCTACCGGGAACATCTCCTAGAAATGTCTGTGAAACGCAGTTTCTTTGCAGGCCTAATCTTGCTGAAGTACAACTCCTGCTCTGGGTCTGCTACATTGCCCTAGAACGTCAAGGCACAACGTGCTGATTATTTTAGGAAGTTCTTTGATAGGCCACGAAGCATCTTGCTTCCAGCTCTATGGGAAGCTATGAAACAACTCGCTCTGCACCGTGTTCTTAGAGCCTACGGGGAACATCTCTTACAAAGTCCTGTTGAACGCAGTTTCTTGGCAGGCCTGATCTGGCTGAAGTAGAACTTCTGCTGTGGGTGTGCTACATTGCCCTAGAGCTTCAAGGCACAAAGTGCTGAATTGTTTCCAAAGACAGAGATAGTCCCCAAAGCATCTTGCTTCCAGCTCTTTGGGAAGCTAAGAAACAACTCGCTCTGCATTGGGCTCTTACAGCATATGGGGAACATCTCTTACAAAGTCCTGTTGAACGCAGTTTCTTGGCAGGCCTGATCTGGCTGAAGTAGAACTTCTGCTGTGGGTGTGCTACATTGCCCTAGAGCTTCAAGGCACAAAGTGCTGAATTGTTTCCAAAGACCGAGATAGGCCCCAAAGCATCTTGCTTCCAGCTCTTTGCGAAGCTAAGAATCAACTCGCTGTGCCCAGTGCTCTGACAGCCTACCGGGAACATCTCTTCCAAAGGCCTGTGAAACGCACTTTCTTGGCAGGCCTGATCTGGCTGAAGTAGAACTTCTGCTCTGGGTGTGCTACATTGCCCTAGAGCTTCAAGGCACAAAGTGCTGAATTGTTTCCAAAGACAGAGATAGTCCCCAAAGCATCTTGCTTCCAGCTCTTTGGGAAGCTAAGAATCAACTCGCTCTGCATTGGCCTTTACAGCCTACCGGGAACATCCCTTACAAAGGGCTGTGAAACGCAGTTTCTTGGCAGGCCTGATCTGGCTGAAGTAGAACTTCTGCTCTGGGTGTGCTACATTGCTCTAGAGCTTCAAGGCACAAACTGCTGAATTGTTTCCAAAGACAGAGATAGGCCCCAAAGCATCTTGCTTCCAGCTCTATGGGAAGCTATGAAACAACTCACTCTGCACAGTGTTCTTACAGCCTATGGGGAACATCTCTTACAAAGTCCTGTTGAACGCAGTTTCTTGGCAGGCCTGATCTGGCTAAAGTAGAACTTCTGCTGTGGGTGTGCTACATTGCCCTAGAGCTTCAAGGCACAAAGTGCTGAATTGTTTCCAAAGCCGGAGATAGGCCCCAAAGCATCTTGCTTCCAGCTCTTTGCGAAGCTAAGAATCAACTCGCTGTGCACAGTGCTCTGACAGCCTACCGGGAACATCTCTTCCAAAGGCCTGTGAAACGCACTTTCTTGGCAGGCCTGATCTGGCTGAAGTAGAACTTCTGCTCTGGGTGTGCTACATTGCCCTAGAGCTTCAAGGCACAAAGTGCTGAATTGTTTCCAAAGACAGAGATAGTCCCCAAAGCATCTTGCTTCCAGCTCTTTGGGAAGCTAAGAAACAACTCGCTCTGCATTGGGCTCTTACAGCCTACCGGGAACATCCCTTACAAAGTCCTGTTGAACGCAGTTTCTTGGCAGGCCTGATCTGGCTGAAGTAGAACTTCTGCTGTGGGTGTGCTACATTGCCCTAGAGCTTCAAGGCACAAAGTGCTGAATTGTTTCCAAAGACAGAGATAGGCCCCAAAGCATCTTGCTTCCAGCTCTATGGGAAGCTATGAAACAACTCGCTCTGCACAGTGTTCTTACAGCCTATGGGGAACATCTCTTACAAAGTCCTGTTGAACGCAGTTTCTTGGCAGGCCTGATCTGGCTGAAGTAGAACTTCTGCTGTGGGTGTGCTACATTGCCCTAGAGCTTCAAGGCACAAAGTGCTGAATTGTTTCCAAAGCCGGAGATAGGCCCCAAAGCATCTTGCTTACAAGCTCTATGGGAAGCTATGAAACAACTCGCTCTGCACAGTGTTCTTACAGCCTATGGGGAACATCTCTTACAAAGTCCTGTTGAACGCAGTTTCTAGGCAGGCCTGATCTGGCTGAAGTAGAACTTCTGCTGTGGGTGTGCTACATTGCCCTAGAGCTTCAAGGCACAAAGTGCTGAATTGTTTCCAAAGACCGAGATAGGCCCCAAAGCATCTTGCTTCCAGCTTTTTGCGAAGCTAAGAATCAACTCGCTCTGCATTGGGCTCTTACAGGCTACCGGGAACATCTCCTAGAAATGTCTGTGAAACGCAGTTTCTTTGCAGGCCTGATCTGGCTGAAGTAGAATTTCTGCTCAGGGTGTGCTACATTGCTCTAGAGGTTCAAGGCACAAAGTGCTGAATTGTTTCCAAAGACAGAGATAGGCCCCAAAGCATCTTGCTTCCAGCTCTTTGGGAAGCTAAGAAACAACTCGCTCTGCCCAGTGCTCTGACAGCCTACCGGGAGCATCTCTTCCAAAGGAATGTGAAACGCAGTTTCTTTGCAGGTTCGATTTGGCTGAAGTAGAACTTCTGCTCTGGGTGTGCTACATTGCCCTAGAGCTCCAAGCCTCAAAGCCCTGCCTTGTTTCCAAAGACCGAGATAGGCCCCAATTCATCCTGCTTCCAGCTCTTTGGGAAGCTAAGAACCAACTCGCTCGGCACAGTGCTCTGACAGCCTATGGGGAACATCTCTTCCAAAGTCCTGTAAAACGCAGTTTCTTGGCAGGCGTGATCTGGCTGAAGTAGAACTTCTGCTCTGGGTGTGCTACAGTGCCCTAGAGGTTCAAGGCACAAAGTGCTGAATTGTTTCCAAAGACTGAGATAGGCCCCAAAGCATCTTGCTTCCAGCTCTTTGGGAAGCTAAGAAACAACTCGCTCTGCATTGGGCTCTTACAGCCTACCGGGAACATCTCCTAGAAATGTCTGTGAAACGCAGTTTCTTTGCAGGCCTAATCTTGCTGAAGTACAACTCCTGCTCTGGGTCTGCTACATTGCCCTAGAACGTCAAGGCACAACGTGCTGATTATTTTAGGAAGTTCTTTGATAGGCCACGAAGCATCTTGCTTCCAGCTCTATGGGAAGCTATGAAACAACTCGCTCTGCACCGTGTTCTTAGAGCCTACGGGGAACATCTCTTACAAAGTCCTGTTGAACGCAGTTTCTTGGCAGGCCTGATCTGGCTGAAGTAGAACTTCTGCTGTGGGTGTGCTACATTGCCCTAGAGCTTCAAGGCACAAAGTGCTGAATTGTTTCCAAAGACAGAGATAGTCCCCAAAGCATCTTGCTTCCAGCTCTTTGGGAAGCTAAGAAACAACTCGCTCTGCATTGGGCTCTTACAGCATATGGGGAACATCTCTTACAAAGTCCTGTTGAACGCAGTTTCTTGGCAGGCCTGATCTGGCTGAAGTAGAACTTCTGCTGTGGGTGTGCTACATTGCCCTAGAGCTTCAAGGCACAAAGTGCTGAATTGTTTCCAAAGACCGAGATAGGCCCCAAAGCATCTTGCTTCCAGCTCTTTGCGAAGCTAAGAATCAACTCGCTGTGCCCAGTGCTCTGACAGCCTACCGGGAACATCTCTTCCAAAGGCCTGTGAAACGCACTTTCTTGGCAGGCCTGATCTGGCTGAAGTAGAACTTCTGCTCTGGGTGTGCTACATTGCCCTAGAGCTTCAAGGCACAAAGTGCTGAATTGTTTCCAAAGACAGAGATAGTCCCCAAAGCATCTTGCTTCCAGCTCTTTGGGAAGCTAAGAATCAACTCGCTCTGCATTGGCCTTTACAGCCTACCGGGAACATCCCTTACAAAGGGCTGTGAAACGCAGTTTCTTTGCAGGCCTGATCTGGCTGAAGTAGAACTTCTGCTCTGGCTGTGCTACATTGCTCTAGAGCTTCAAGGCACAAACTGCTGAATTGTTTCCAAAGACAGAGATAGGCCCCAAAGCATCCTGCTTCCAGCTCTATGGGAAGCTATGAAACAACTCGCTCTGCACAGTGTTCTTACAGCCTATGGGGAACATCTCTTACAAAGTCCTGTTGAACGCAGTTTCTTGGCAGGCCTGATCTGGCTAAAGTAGAACTTCTGCTGTGGGTGTGCTACATTGCCCTAGAGCTTCAAGGCACAAAGTGCTGAATTGTTTCCAAAGCCGGAGATAGGCCCCAAGGCATCTTGCTTCCAGCTCTTTGCGAAGCTAAGAATCAACTCGCTGTGCACAGTGCTCTGACAGCCTACCGGGAACATCTCTTCCAAAGGCCTGTGAAACGCACTTTCTTGGCAGGCCTGATCTGGCTGAAGTAGAACTTCTGCTCTGGGTGTGCTACATTGCCCTAGAGCTTCAAGGCACAAAGTGCTGAATTGTTTCAAAAGACAGAGATAGTCCCCAAAGCATCTTGCTTCCAGCTCTTTGGGAAGCTAAGAAACAACTCGCTCTGCATTGGGCTCTTACAGCCTACCGGGAACATCCCTTACAAAGGGCTGTAAAACGCAGTTTCTTGGCAGGCCTGATCTGGCTGAAGTAGAACTTCTGCTGTGGGTGTGCTACATTGCCCTAGAGCTTCAAGGCACAAAGTGCTGAATTGTTTCCAAAGACAGAGATAGTCCCCAAAGCATCTTGCTTCCAGCTCTTTGGGAAGCTAAGAAACAACTCGCTCTGCATTGGGCTCTTACAGCCTACCGGGAACATCCCTTACAAAGGGCTGTGAAACGCAGTTTCTTTGCAGGCCTGATCTGGCTGAAGTAGAACTTCTGCTGTGGGTGTGCTACATTGCCCTAGAGCTTCAAGGCACAAAGTGCTGAATTGTTTCCAAAGACAGAGATAGGCCCCAAAGCATCTTGCTTCCAGCTCTATGGGAAGCTATGAAACAACTCGCTCTGCACAGTGTTCTTACAGCCTATGGGGAACATCTCTTACAAAGTCCTGTTGAACGCAGTTTCTTGGCAGGCCTGATCTGGCTGAAGTAGAACTTCTGCTGTGGGTGTGCTACTTTGCCCTAGAGCTTCAAGGCACAAAGTGCTGAATTGTTTCCAAAGCCGGAGATAGGCCCCAAAGCATCTTGCTTACAAGCTCTATGGGAAGCTATGAAACAACTCGCTCTGCACAGTGTTCTTACAGCCTATGGGGAACATCTCTTACAAAGTCCTGTTGAACGCAGTTTCTAGGCAGGCCTGATCTGGCTGAAGTAGAACTTCTGCTGTGGGTGTGCTACATTGCCCTAGAGCTTCAAGGCACAAAGTGCTGAATTGTTTCCAAAGACCGAGATAGGCCCCAAGGCATCTTGCTTCCAGCTTTTTGCGAAGCTAAGAATCAACTCGCTCTGCATTGGGCTCTTACAGGCTACCGGGAACATCTCCTAGAAATGTCTGTGAAACGCAGTTTCTTTGCAGGCCTGATCTGGCTGAAGTAGAATTTCTGCTCAGGGTGTGCTACATTGCTCTAGAGGTTCAAGGCACAAAGTGCTGAATTGTTTCCAAAGACAGAGATAGGCCCCAAAGCATCTTGCTTCCAGCTCTTTGGGAAGCTAAGAAACAACTCGCTCTGCACAGTGCTCTGACAGCCTACCGGGAACATCTATTCCAAAGGAATGTGAAACGCAGTTTCTTTGCAGGTTCGATTTGGCTGAAGTAGAACTTCTGCTCTGGGTGTGCTACATTGCCCTAGAGCTCCAAGCCTCAAAGCCCTGCCTTGTTTCCAAAGACCGAGATAGGCCCCAATTCATCCTGCTTCCAGCTCTTTGGGAAGCTAAGAACCAACACGCTCGGCACAGTGCTCTGACAGCCTATGGGGAACATCTCTTCCAAAGTCCTGTAAAACGCAGTTTCTTGGCAGGCGTGATCTGCCTGAAGTAGAACTTCTGCTCTGGGTGTGCTACAGTGCCCTAGAGGTTCAAGGCACAAAGTGCTGAATTGTTTCCAAAGACTGAGATAGGCCCCAAAGCATCTTGCTTCCAGCTCTTTGGGAAGCTAAGAAACAACTCGCTCTGCATTGGGCTCTTACAGCCTACCGGGAACATCTCCTAGAAATGTCTGTGAAACGCAGTTTCTTTGCAGGCCTAATCTTGCTGAAGTACAACTCCTGCTCTGGGTCTGCTACATTGCCCTAGAACGTCAAGGCACAACGTGCTGATTATTTTAGGAAGTTCTTTGATAGGCCACGAAGCATCTTGCTTCCAGCTCTATGGGAAGCTATGAAACAACTCGCTCTGCACCGTGTTCTTAGAGCCTACGGGGAACATCTCTTACAAAGTCCTGTTGAACGCAGTTTCTTGGCAGGCCTGATCTGGCTGAAGTAGAACTTCTGCTGTGGGTGTGCTACATTGCCCTAGAGCTTCAAGGCACAAAGTGCTGAATTGTTTCCAAAGACAGAGATAGTCCCCAAAGCATCTTGCTTCCAGCTCTTTGGGAAGCTAAGAAACAACTCGCTCTGCATTGGGCTCTTACAGCATATGGGGAACATCTCTTACAAAGTCCTGTTGAACGCAGTTTCTTGGCAGGCCTGATCTGGCTGAAGTAGAACTTCTGCTGTGGGTGTGCTACATTGCCCTAGAGCTTCAAGGCACAAAGTGCTGAATTGTTTCCAAAGACCGAGATAGGCCCCAAAGCATCTTGCTTCCAGCTCTTTGCGAAGCTAAGAATCAACTCGCTGTGCCCAGTGCTCTGACAGCCTACCGGGAACATCTCTTCCAAAGGCCTGTGAAACGCACTTTCTTGGCAGGCCTGATCTGGCTGAAGTAGAACTTCTGCTCTGGGTGTGCTACATTGCCCTAGAGCTTCAAGGCACAAAGTGCTGAATTGTTTCCAAAGACAGAGATAGTCCCCAAAGCATCTTGCTTCCAGCTCTTTGGGAAGCTAAGAATCAACTCGCTCTGCATTGGCCTTTACAGCCTACCGGGAACATCCCTTACAAAGGGCTGTGAAACGCAGTTTCTTGGCAGGCCTGATCTGGCTGAAGTAGAACTTCTGCTCTGGGTGTGCTACATTGCTCTAGAGCTTCAAGGCACAAACTGCTGAATTGTTTCCAAAGACAGAGATAGGCCCCAAAGCATCTTGCTTCCAGCTCTATGGGAAGCTATGAAACAACTCACTCTGCACAGTGTTCTTACAGCCTATGGGGAACATCTCTTACAAAGTCCTGTTGAACGCAGTTTCTTGGCAGGCCTGATCTGGCTAAAGTAGAACTTCTGCTGTGGGTGTGCTACATTGCCCTAGAGCTTCAAGGCACAAAGTGCTGAATTGTTTCCAAAGCCGGAGATAGGCCCCAAAGCATCTTGCTTCCAGCTCTTTGCGAAGCTAAGAATCAACTCGCTGTGCACAGTGCTCTGACAGCCTACCGGGAACATCTCTTCCAAAGGCCTGTGAAACGCACTTTCTTGGCAGGCCTGATCTGGCTGAAGTAGAACTTCTGCTCTGGGTGTGCTACATTGCCCTAGAGCTTCAAGGCACAAAGTGCTGAATTGTTTCCAAAGACAGAGATAGTCCCCAAAGCATCTTGCTTCCAGCTCTTTGGGAAGCTAAGAAACAACTCGCTCTGCATTGGGCTCTTACAGCCTACCGGGAACATCCCTTACAAAGTCCTGTTGAACGCAGTTTCTTGGCAGGCCTGATCTGGCTGAAGTAGAACTTCTGCTGTGGGTGTGCTACATTGCCCTAGAGCTTCAAGGCACAAAGTGCTGAATTGTTTCCAAAGACAGAGATAGGCCCCAAAGCATCTTGCTTCCAGCTCTATGGGAAGCTATGAAACAACTCGCTCTGCACAGTGTTCTTACAGCCTATGGGGAACATCTCTTACAAAGTCCTGTTGAACGCAGTTTCTTGGCAGGCCTGATCTGGCTGAAGTAGAACTTCTGCTGTGGGTGTGCTACATTGCCCTAGAGCTTCAAGGCACAAAGTGCTGAATTGTTTCCAAAGCCGGAGATAGGCCCCAAAGCATCTTGCTTACAAGCTCTATGGGAAGCTATGAAACAACTCGCTCTGCACAGTGTTCTTACAGCCTATGGGGAACATCTCTTACAAAGTCCTGTTGAACGCAGTTTCTAGGCAGGCCTGATCTGGCTGAAGTAGAACTTCTGCTGTGGGTGTGCTACATTGCCCTAGAGCTTCAAGGCACAAAGTGCTGAATTGTTTCCAAAGACCGAGATAGGCCCCAAAGCATCTTGCTTCCAGCTTTTTGCGAAGCTAAGAATCAACTCGCTCTGCATTGGGCTCTTACAGGCTACCGGGAACATCTCCTAGAAATGTCTGTGAAACGCAGTTTCTTTGCAGGCCTGATCTGGCTGAAGTAGAATTTCTGCTCAGGGTGTGCTACATTGCTCTAGAGGTTCAAGGCACAAAGTGCTGAATTGTTTCCAAAGACAGAGATAGGCCCCAAAGCATCTTGCTTCCAGCTCTTTGGGAAGCTAAGAAACAACTCGCTCTGCACAGTGCTCTGACAGCCTACCGGGAGCATCTCTTCCAAAGGAATGTGAAACGCAGTTTCTTTGCAGGTTCGATTTGGCTGAAGTAGAACTTCTGCTCTGGGTGTGCTACATTGCCCTAGAGCTCCAAGCCTCAAAGCCCTGCCTTGTTTCCAAAGACCGAGATAGGCCCCAATTCATCCTGCTTCCAGCTCTTTGGGAAGCTAAGAACCAACTCGCTCGGCACAGTGCTCTGACAGCCTATGGGGAACATCTCTTCCAAAGTCCTGTAAAACGCAGTTTCTTGGCAGGCGTGATCTGGCTGAAGTAGAACTTCTGCTCTGGGTGTGCTACAGTGCCCTAGAGGTTCAAGGCACAAAGTGCTGAATTGTTTCCAAAGACTGAGATAGGCCCCAAAGCATCTTGCTTCCAGCTCTTTGGGAAGCTAAGAAACAACTCGCTCTGCATTGGGCTCTTACAGCCTACCGGGAACATCTCCTAGAAATGTCTGTGAAACGCAGTTTCTTTGCAGGCCTAATCTTGCTGAAGTACAACTCCTGCTCTGGGTCTGCTACATTGCCCTAGAACGTCAAGGCACAACGTGCTGATTATTTTAGGAAGTTCTTTGATAGGCCACGAAGCATCTTGCTTCCAGCTCTATGGGAAGCTATGAAACAACTCGCTCTGCACCGTGTTCTTAGAGCCTACGGGGAACATCTCTTACAAAGTCCTGTTGAACGCAGTTTCTTGGCAGGCCTGATCTGGCTGAAGTAGAACTTCTGCTGTGGGTGTGCTACATTGCCCTAGAGCTTCAAGGCACAAAGTGCTGAATTGTTTCCAAAGACAGAGATAGTCCCCAAAGCATCTTGCTTCCAGCTCTTTGGGAAGCTAAGAAACAACTCGCTCTGCATTGGGCTCTTACAGCATGTGGGGAACATCTCTTACAAAGTCCTGTTGAACGCAGTTTCTTGGCAGGCCTGATCTGGCTGAAGTAGAACTTCTGCTGTGGGTGTGCTACATTGCCCTAGAGCTTCAAGGCACAAAGTGCTGAATTGTTTCCAAAGACCGAGATAGGCCCCAAAGCATCTTGCTTCCAGCTCTTTGCGAAGCTAAGAATCAACTCGCTGTGCCCAGTGCTCTGACAGCCTACCGGGAACATCTCTTCCAAAGGCCTGTGAAACGCACTTTCTTGGCAGGCCTGATCTGGCTGAAGTAGAACTTCTGCTCTGGGTGTGCTACATTGCCCTAGAGCTTCAAGGCACAAAGTGCTGAATTGTTTCCAAAGACAGAGATAGTCCCCAAAGCATCTTGCTTCCAGCTCTTTGGGAAGCTAAGAATCAACTCGCTCTGCATTGGCCTTTACAGCCTACCGGGAACATCCCTTACAAAGGGCTGTGAAACGCAGTTTCTTGGCAGGCCTGATCTGGCTGAAGTAGAACTTCTGCTCTGGGTGTGCTACATTGCTCTAGAGCTTCAAGGCACAAACTGCTGAATTGTTTCCAAAGACAGAGATAGGCCCCAAAGCATCTTGCTTCCAGCTCTATGGGAAGCTATGAAACAACTCACTCTGCACAGTGTTCTTACAGCCTATGGGGAACATCTCTTACAAAGTCCTGTTGAACGCAGTTTCTTGGCAGGCCTGATCTGGCTAAAGTAGAACTTCTGCTGTGGGTGTGCTACATTGCCCTAGAGCTTCAAGGCACAAAGTGCTGAATTGTTTCCAAAGCCGGAGATAGGCCCCAAAGCATCTTGCTTCCAGCTCTTTGCGAAGCTAAGAATCAACTCGCTGTGCACAGTGCTCTGACAGCCTACCGGGAACATCTCTTCCAAAGGCCTGTGAAACGCACTTTCTTGGCAGGCCTGATCTGGCTGAAGTAGAACTTCTGCTCTGGGTGTGCTACATTGCCCTAGAGCTTCAAGGCACAAAGTGCTGAATTGTTTCCAAAGACAGAGATAGTCCCCAAAGCATCTTGCTTCCAGCTCTTTGGGAAGCTAAGAAACAACTCGCTCTGCATTGGGCTCTTACAGCCTACCGGGAACATCCCTTACAAAGTCCTGTTGAACGCAGTTTCTTGGCAGGCCTGATCTGGCTGAAGTAGAACTTCTGCTGTGGGTGTGCTACATTGCCCTAGAGCTTCAAGGCACAAAGTGCTGAATTGTTTCCAAAGACAGAGATAGGCCCCAAAGCATCTTGCTTCCAGCTCTATGGGAAGCTATGAAACAACTCGCTCTGCACAGTGTTCTTACAGCCTATGGGGAACATCTCTTACAAAGTCCTGTTGAACGCAGTTTCTTGGCAGGCCTGATCTGGCTGAAGTAGAACTTCTGCTGTGGGTGTGCTACATTGCCCTAGAGCTTCAAGGCACAAAGTGCTGAATTGTTTCCAAAGCCGGAGATAGGCCCCAAAGCATCTTGCTTCCAGCTCTTTGCGAAGCTAAGAATCAACTCGCTGTGCACAGTGCTCTGACAGCCTACCGGGAACATCTCTTCCAAAGGCCTGTGAAACGCACTTTCTTGGCAGGCCTGATCTGGCTGAAGTAGAACTTCTGCTCTGGGTGTGCTACATTGCCCTAGAGCTTCAAGGCACAAAGTGCTGAATTGTTTCCAAAGACAGAGATAGTCCCCAAAGCATCTTGCTTCCAGCTCTTTGGGAAGCTAAGAAACAACTCGCTCTGCATTGGGCTCTTACAGCCTACCGGGAACATCCCTTACAAAGTCCTGTTGAACGCAGTTTCTTGGCAGGCCTGATCTGGCTGAAGTAGAACTTCTGCTGTGGGTGTGCTACATTGCCCTAGAGCTTCAAGGCACAAAGTGCTGAATTGTTTCCAAAGACAGAGATAGGCCCCAAAGCATCTTGCTTCCAGCTCTATGGGAAGCTATGAAACAACTCGCTCTGCACAGTGTTCTTACAGCCTATGGGGAACATCTCTTACAAAGTCCTGTTGAACGCAGTTTCTTGGCAGGCCTGATCTGGCTGAAGTAGAACTTCTGCTGTGGGTGTGCTACATTGCCCTAGAGCTTCAAGGCACAAAGTGCTGAATTGTTTCCAAAGCCGGAGATAGGCCCCAAAGCATCTTGCTTACAAGCTCTATGGGAAGCTATGAAACAACTCGCTCTGCACAGTGTTCTTACAGCCTATGGGGAACATCTCTTACAAAGTCCTGTTGAACGCAGTTTCTAGGCAGGCCTGATCTGGCTGAAGTAGAACTTCTGCTGTGGGTGTGCTACATTGCCCTAGAGCTTCAAGGCACAAAGTGCTGAATTGTTTCCAAAGACCGAGATAGGCCCCAAAGCATCTTGCTTCCAGCTTTTTGCGAAGCTAAGAATCAACTCGCTCTGCATTGGGCTCTTACAGGCTACCGGGAACATCTCCTAGAAATGTCTGTGAAACGCAGTTTCTTTGCAGGCCTGATCTGGCTGAAGTAGAATTTCTGCTCAGGGTGTGCTACATTGCTCTAGAGGTTCAAGGCACAAAGTGCTGAATTGTTTCCAAAGACAGAGATAGGCCCCAAAGCATCTTGCTTCCAGCTCTTTGGGAAGCTAAGAAACAACTCGCTCTGCCCAGTGCTCTGACAGCCTACCGGGAGCATCTCTTCCAAAGGAATGTGAAACGCAGTTTCTTTGCAGGTTCGATTTGGCTGAAGTAGAACTTCTGCTCTGGGTGTGCTACATTGCCCTAGAGCTCCAAGCCTCAAAGCCCTGCCTTGTTTCCAAAGACCGAGATAGGCCCCAATTCATCCTGCTTCCAGCTCTTTGGGAAGCTAAGAACCAACTCGCTCGGCACAGTGCTCTGACAGCCTATGGGGAACATCTCTTCCAAAGTCCTGTAAAACGCAGTTTCTTGGCAGGCGTGATCTGGCTGAAGTAGAACTTCTGCTCTGGGTGTGCTACAGTGCCCTAGAGGTTCAAGGCACAAAGTGCTGAATTGTTTCCAAAGACTGAGATAGGCCCCAAAGCATCTTGCTTCCAGCTCTTTGGGAAGCTAAGAAACAACTCGCTCTGCATTGGGCTCTTACAGCCTACCGGGAACATCTCCTAGAAATGTCTGTGAAACGCAGTTTCTTTGCAGGCCTAATCTTGCTGAAGTACAACTCCTGCTCTGGGTCTGCTACATTGCCCTAGAACGTCAAGGCACAACGTGCTGATTATTTTAGGAAGTTCTTTGATAGGCCACGAAGCATCTTGCTTCCAGCTCTATGGGAAGCTATGAAACAACTCGCTCTGCACCGTGTTCTTAGAGCCTACGGGGAACATCTCTTACAAAGTCCTGTTGAACGCAGTTTCTTGGCAGGCCTGATCTGGCTGAAGTAGAACTTCTGCTGTGGGTGTGCTACATTGCCCTAGAGCTTCAAGGCACAAAGTGCTGAATTGTTTCCAAAGACAGAGATAGTCCCCAAAGCATCTTGCTTCCAGCTCTTTGGGAAGCTAAGAAACAACTCGCTCTGCATTGGGCTCTTACAGCATATGGGGAACATCTCTTACAAAGTCCTGTTGAACGCAGTTTCTTGGCAGGCCTGATCTGGCTGAAGTAGAACTTCTGCTGTGGGTGTGCTACATTGCCCTAGAGCTTCAAGGCACAAAGTGCTGAATTGTTTCCAAAGACCGAGATAGGCCCCAAAGCATCTTGCTTCCAGCTCTTTGCGAAGCTAAGAATCAACTCGCTGTGCCCAGTGCTCTGACAGCCTACCGGGAACATCTCTTCCAAAGGCCTGTGAAACGCACTTTCTTGGCAGGCCTGATCTGGCTGAAGTAGAACTTCTGCTCTGGGTGTGCTACATTGCCCTAGAGCTTCAAGGCACAAAGTGCTGAATTGTTTCCAAAGACAGAGATAGTCCCCAAAGCATCTTGCTTCCAGCTCTTTGGGAAGCTAAGAATCAACTCGCTCTGCATTGGCCTTTACAGCCTACCGGGAACATCCCTTACAAAGGGCTGTGAAACGCAGTTTCTTTGCAGGCCTGATCTGGCTGAAGTAGAACTTCTGCTCTGGCTGTGCTACATTGCTCTAGAGCTTCAAGGCACAAACTGCTGAATTGTTTCCAAAGACAGAGATAGGCCCCAAAGCATCCTGCTTCCAGCTCTATGGGAAGCTATGAAACAACTCGCTCTGCACAGTGTTCTTACAGCCTATGGGGAACATCTCTTACAAAGTCCTGTTGAACGCAGTTTCTTGGCAGGCCTGATCTGGCTGAAGTAGAACTTCTGCTGTGGGTGTGCTACATTGCCCTAGAGCTTCAAGGCACAAAGTGCTGAATTGTTTCCAAAGACAGAGATAGTCCCCAAAGCATCTTGCTTCCAGCTCTTTGGGAAGCTAAGAAACAACTCGTTCTGCATTGGGCTCTTACAGCCTACCGGGAACATCCCTTACAAAGGGCTGTGAAACGCAGTTTCTTGGCAGGCCTGATCTGGCTGAAGTAGAACTTCTGCTGTGGGTGTGCTACATTGCCCTAGAGGTTCAAGGCACAAAGTGTTGAATTGTTTCCAAAGACAGAGATAGTCCCCAAAGCATCTTGCTTCCAGCTCTTTGGGAAGCTAAGAAACAACTCGCTCTGCATTGGGCTTTGACAGCCTACCGGGAACATCCCTTACAAAGGGCTGTGAAACGCAGTTTCTTGGCAGGCCTGATCTGGCTGAAGTAGAACTTCTGCTCTGGGTGTGCTACAGTGCCCTAGAGGTTCAAGGCACAAAGTGCTGAATTGTTTCCAAAGACTGAGATAGGCCCCAAAGCATCTTGCTTCCAGCTCTTTGGGAAGCTAAGAAACAACTCGCTCTGCATTGGGCTCTTACAGCCTACCGGGAACATCTCCTAGAAATGTCTGTGAAACGCAGTTTCTTTGCAGGCCTAATCTTGCTGAAGTACAACTCCTGCTCTGGGTCTGCTACATTGCCCTAGAACGTCAAGGCACAACGTGCTGATTATTTTAGGAAGTTCTTTGATAGGCCACGAAGCATCTTGCTTCCAGCTCTAAGGGAAGCTATGAAACAACTCGCTCTGCACCGTGTTCTTAGAGCCTATGGGGAACATCTCTTACAAAGTCCTGTTGAACGCAGTTTCTTGGCAGGCCTGATCTGGCTGAAGTAGAACTTCTGCTGTGGGTGTGCTACATTGCCCTAGAGCTTCAAGGCACAAAGTGCTGAATTGTTTCCAAAGACAGAGATAGTCCCCAAAGCATCTTGCTTCCAGCTCTTTGGGAAGCTAAGAAACAACTCGCTCTGCATTGGGCTCTTACAGCATATGGGGAACATCTCTTACAAAGTCCTGTTGAACGCAGTTTCTTGGCAGGCCTGATCTGGCTGAAGTAGAACTTCTGCTGTGGGTGTGCTACATTGCCCTAGAGCTTCAAGGCACAAAGTGCTGAATTGTTTCCAAAGACCGAGATAGGCCCCAAAGCATCTTGCTTCCAGCTCTTTGCGAAGCTAAGAATCAACTCGCTGTGCACAGTGCTCTGACAGCCTACCGGGAACATCTCTTCCAAAGGCCTGTGAAACGCACTTTCTTGGCAGGCCTGATCTGGCTGAAGTAGAACTTCTGCTCTGGGTGTGCTACATTGCCCTAGAGCTTCAAGGCACAAAGTGCTGAATTGTTTCCAAAGACAGAGATAGTCCCCAAAGCATCTTGCTTCCAGCTCTTTGGGAAGCTAAGAATCAACTCGCTCTGCATTGGCCTTTACAGCCTACCGGGAACATCCCTTACAAAGGGCTGTGAAACGCAGTTTCTTTGCAGGCCTGATCTGGCTGAAGTAGAACTTCTGCTCTGGCTGTGCTACATTGCTCTAGAGCTTCAAGGCACAAACTGCTGAATTGTTTCCAAAGACAGAGATAGGCCCCAAAGCATCCTGCTTCCAGCTCTATGGGAAGCTATGAAACAACTCGCTCTGCACAGTGTTCTTACAGCCTATGGGGAACATCTCTTACAAAGTCCTGTTGAACGCAGTTTCTTGGCAGGCCTGATCTGGCTGAAGTAGAACTTCTGCTGTGGGTGTGCTACATTGCCCTAGAGCTTCAAGGCACAAAGTGCTGAATTGTTTCCAAAGACAGAGATAGTCCCCAAAGCATCTTGCTTCCAGCTCTTTGGGAAGCTAAGAAACAACTCGTTCTGCATTGGGCTCTTACAGCCTACCGGGAACATCCCTTACAAAGGGCTGTGAAACGCAGTTTCTTGGCAGGCCTGATGTGGCTGAAGTAGAACTTCTGCTGTGGGTGTGCTACATTGCCCTAGAGGTTCAAGGCACAAAGTGTTGAATTGTTTCCAAAGACAGAGATAGTCCCCAAAGCATCTTGCTTCCAGCTCTTTGGGAAGCTAAGAAACAACTCGCTCTGCATTGGGCTCGGACAGCCTACCGGGAACATCCCTTACAAAGGGCTGTGAAACGCAGTTTCTTGGCAGGCCTGATCTGGCTGAAGTAGAACTTCTGCTCTGGGTGTGCTACATTGCTCTAGAGCTTCAAGGCACAAACTGCTGAATTGTTTCCAAAGACAGAGATAGGCCCCAAAGCATCCTGCTTCCAGCTCTATGGGAAGCTATGAAACAACTCGCTCTGCACAGTGTTCTTACAGCCTATGGGGAACATCTCTTACAAAGTCCTGTTGAACGCAGTTTCTTGGCAGGCCTGATCTGGCTAAAGTAGAACTTCTGCTGTGGGTGTGCTACATTGCCCTAGAGCTTCAAGGCACAAAGTGCTGAATTGTTTCCAAAGCCGGAGATAGGCCCCAAAGCATCTTGCTTCCAGCTCTTTGGGAAGCTAAGAAACAACTCGCTCTGCATTGGGCTCTTACAGCCTACCGGGAACATCCCTTACAAAGTCCTGTTGAACGCAGTTTCTTGGCAGGCCTGATCTGGCTGAAGTAGAACTTCTGCTGTGGGTGTGCTACATTGCCCTAGAGCTTCAAGGCACAAAGTGCTGAATTGTTTCCAAAGACAGAGATAGGCCCCAAAGCATCTTGCTTCCAGCTCTATGGGAAGCTATGAAACAACTCGCTCTGCACAGTGTTCTTACAGCCTATGGGGAACATCTCTTACAAAGTCCTGTTGAACGCAGTTTCTTGGCAGGCCTGATCTGGCTGAAGTAGAACTTCTGCTGTGGGTGTGCTACATTGCCCTAGAGCTTCAAGGCACAAAGTGCTGAATTGTTTCCAAAGCCGGAGATAGGCCCCAAAGCATCTTGCTTACAAGCTCTATGGGAAGCTATGAAACAACTCGCTCTGCACAGTGTTCTTACAGCCTATGGGGAACATCTCTTACAAAGTCCTGTTGAACGCAGTTTCTAGGCAGGCCTGATCTGGCTGAAGTAGAACTTCTGCTGTGGGTGTGCTACATTGCCCTAGAGCTTCAAGGCACAAAGTGCTGAATTGTTTCCAAAGACCGAGATAGGCCCCAAAGCATCTTGCTTCCAGCTTTTTGCGAAGCTAAGAATCAACTCGCTCTGCATTGGGCTCTTACAGGCTACCGGGAACATCTCCTAGAAATGTCTGTGAAACGCAGTTTCTTTGCAGGCCTGATCTGGCTGAAGTAGAATTTCTGCTCAGGGTGTGCTACATTGCTCTAGAGGTTCAAGGCACAAAGTGCTGAATTGTTTCCAAAGACAGAGATAGGCCCCAAAGCATCTTGCTTCCAGCTCTTTGGGAAGCTAAGAAACAACTCGCTCTGCACAGTGCTCTGACAGCCTACCGGGAGCATCTCTTCCAAAGGAATGTGAAACGCAGTTTCTTTGCAGGTTCGATTTGGCTGAAGTAGAACTTCTGCTCTGGGTGTGCTACATTGCCCTAGAGCTCCAAGCCTCAAAGCCCTGCCTTGTTTCCAAAGACCGAGATAGGCCCCAATTCATCCTGCTTCCAGCTCTTTGGGAAGCTAAGAACCAACTCGCTCGGCACAGTGCTCTGACAGCCTATGGGGAACATCTCTTCCAAAGTCCTGTAAAACGCAGTTTCTTGGCAGGCGTGATCTGGCTGAAGTAGAACTTCTGCTCTGGGTGTGCTACAGTGCCCTAGAGGTTCAAGGCACAAAGTGCTGAATTGTTTCCAAAGACTGAGATAGGCCCCAAAGCATCTTGCTTCCAGCTCTTTGGGAAGCTAAGAAACAACTCGCTCTGCATTGGGCTCTTACAGCCTACCGGGAACATCTCCTAGAAATGTCTGTGAAACGCAGTTTCTTTGCAGGCCTAATCTTGCTGAAGTACAACTCCTGCTCTGGGTCTGCTACATTGCCCTAGAACGTCAAGGCACAACGTGCTGATTATTTTAGGAAGTTCTTTGATAGGCCACGAAGCATCTTGCTTCCAGCTCTATGGGAAGCTATGAAACAACTCGCTCTGCACCGTGTTCTTAGAGCCTACGGGGAACATCTCTTACAAAGTCCTGTTGAACGCAGTTTCTTGGCAGGCCTGATCTGGCTGAAGTAGAACTTCTGCTGTGGGTGTGCTACATTGCCCTAGAGCTTCAAGGCACAAAGTGCTGAATTGTTTCCAAAGACAGAGATAGTCCCCAAAGCATCTTGCTTCCAGCTCTTTGGGAAGCTAAGAAACAACTCGCTCTGCATTGGGCTCTTACAGCATATGGGGAACATCTCTTACAAAGTCCTGTTGAACGCAGTTTCTTGGCAGGCCTGATCTGGCTGAAGTAGAACTTCTGCTGTGGGTGTGCTACATTGCCCTAGAGCTTCAAGGCACAAAGTGCTGAATTGTTTCCAAAGACCGAGATAGGCCCCAAAGCATCTTGCTTCCAGCTCTTTGCGAAGCTAAGAATCAACTCGCTGTGCCCAGTGCTCTGACAGCCTACCGGGAACATCTCTTCCAAAGGCCTGTGAAACGCACTTTCTTGGCAGGCCTGATCTGGCTGAAGTAGAACTTCTGCTCTGGGTGTGCTACATTGCCCTAGAGCTTCAAGGCACAAAGTGCTGAATTGTTTCCAAAGACAGAGATAGTCCCCAAAGCATCTTGCTTCCAGCTCTTTGGGAAGCTAAGAATCAACTCGCTCTGCATTGGCCTTTACAGCCTACCGGGAACATCCCTTACAAAGGGCTGTGAAACGCAGTTTCTTGGCAGGCCTGATCTGGCTGAAGTAGAACTTCTGCTCTGGGTGTGCTACATTGCTCTAGAGCTTCAAGGCACAAACTGCTGAATTGTTTCCAAAGACAGAGATAGGCCCCAAAGCATCTTGCTTCCAGCTCTATGGGAAGCTATGAAACAACTCACTCTGCACAGTGTTCTTACAGCCTATGGGGAACATCTCTTACAAAGTCCTGTTGAACGCAGTTTCTTGGCAGGCCTGATCTGGCTAAAGTAGAACTTCTGCTGTGGGTGTGCTACATTGCCCTAGAGCTTCAAGGCACAAAGTGCTGAATTGTTTCCAAAGCCGGAGATAGGCCCCAAAGCATCTTGCTTCCAGCTCTTTGCGAAGCTAAGAATCAACTCGCTGTGCACAGTGCTCTGACAGCCTACCGGGAACATCTCTTCCAAAGGCCTGTGAAACGCACTTTCTTGGCAGGCCTGATCTGGCTGAAGTAGAACTTCTGCTCTGGGTGTGCTACATTGCCCTAGAGCTTCAAGGCACAAAGTGCTGAATTGTTTCCAAAGACAGAGATAGTCCCCAAAGCATCTTGCTTCCAGCTCTTTGGGAAGCTAAGAAACAACTCGCTCTGCATTGGGCTCTTACAGCCTACCGGGAACATCCCTTACAAAGTCCTGTTGAACGCAGTTTCTTGGCAGGCCTGATCTGGCTGAAGTAGAACTTCTGCTGTGGGTGTGCTACATTGCCCTAGAGCTTCAAGGCACAAAGTGCTGAATTGTTTCCAAAGACAGAGATAGGCCCCAAAGCATCTTGCTTCCAGCTCTATGGGAAGCTATGAAACAACTCGCTCTGCACAGTGTTCTTACAGCCTATGGGGAACATCTCTTACAAAGTCCTGTTGAACGCAGTTTCTTGGCAGGCCTGATCTTGCTGAAGTAGAACTTCTGCTGTGGGTGTGCTACATTGCCCTAGAGCTTCAAGGCACAAAGTGCTGAATTGTTTCCAAAGCCGGAGATAGGCCCCAAAGCATCTTGCTTACAAGCTCTATGGGAAGCTATGAAACAACTCGCTCTGCACAGTGTTCTTACAGCCTATGGGGAACATCTCTTACAAAGTCCTGTTGAACGCAGTTTCTAGGCAGGCCTGATCTGGCTGAAGTAGAACTTCTGCTGTGGGTGTGCTACATTGCCCTAGAGCTTCAAGGCACAAAGTGCTGAATTGTTTCCAAAGACCGAGATAGGCCCCAAAGCATCTTGCTTCCAGCTTTTTGCGAAGCTAAGAATCAACTCGCTCTGCATTGGGCTCTTACAGGCTACCGGGAACATCTCCTAGAAATGTCTGTGAAACGCAGTTTCTTTGCAGGCCTGATCTGGCTGAAGTAGAATTTCTGCTCAGGGTGTGCTACATTGCTCTAGAGGTTCAAGGCACAAAGTGCTGAATTGTTTCCAAAGACAGAGATAGGCCCCAAAGCATCTTGCTTCCAGCTCTTTGGGAAGCTAAGAAACAACTTGCTCTGCCCAGTGCTCTGACAGCCTACCGGGAGCATCTCTTCCAAAGGAATGTGAAACGCAGTTTCTTTGCTGGTTCGATTTGGCTGAAGTAGAACTTCTGCTCTGGGTGTGCTACATTGCCCTAGAGCTCCAAGCCTCAAAGCCCTGCCTTGTTTCCAAAGACCGAGATAGGCCCCAATTCATCCTGCTTCCAGCTCTTTGGGAAGCTAAGAACCAACTCGCTCGGCACAGTGCTCTGACAGCCTATGGGGAACATCTCTTCCAAAGTCCTGTAAAACGCAGTTTCTTGGCAGGCGTGATCTGGCTGAAGTAGAACTTCTGCTCTGGGTGTGCTACAGTGCCCTAGAGGTTCAAGGCACAAAGTGCTGAATTGTTTCCAAAGACTGAGATAGGCCCCAAAGCATCTTGCTTCCAGCTCTTTGGGAAGCTAAGAAACAACTCGCTCTGCATTGGGCTCTTACAGCCTACCGGGAACATCTCCTAGAAATGTCTGTGAAACGCAGTTTCTTTGCAGGCCTAATCTTGCTGAAGTACAACTCCTGCTCTGGGTCTGCTACATTGCCCTAGAACGTCAAGGCACAACGTGCTGATTATTTTAGGAAGTTCTTTGATAGGCCACGAAGCATCTTGCTTCCAGCTCTATGGGAAGCTATGAAACAACTCGCTCTGCACCGTGTTCTTAGAGCCTACGGGGAACATCTCTTACAAAGTCCTGTTGAACGCAGTTTCTTGGCAGGCCTGATCTGGCTGAAGTAGAACTTCTGCTGTGGGTGTGCTACATTGCCCTAGAGCTTCAAGGCACAAAGTGCTGAATTGTTTCCAAAGACAGAGATAGTCCCCAAAGCATCTTGCTTCCAGCTCTTTGGGAAGCTAAGAAACAACTCGCTCTGCATTGGGCTCTTACAGCATATGGGGAACATCTCTTACAAAGTCCTGTTGAACGCAGTTTCTTGGCAGGCCTGATCTGGCTGAAGTAGAACTTCTGCTGTGGGTGTGCTACATTGCCCTAGAGCTTCAAGGCACAAAGTGCTGAATTGTTTCCAAAGACCGAGATAGGCCCCAAACCATCTTGCTTCCAGCTCTTTGCGAAGCTAAGAATCAACTCGCTGTGCCCAGTGCTCTGACAGCCTACCGGGAACATCTCTTCCAAAGGCCTGTGAAACGCACTTTCTTGGCAGGCCTGATCTGGCTGAAGTAGAACTTCTGCTCTGGGTGTGCTACATTGCCCTAGAGCTTCAAGGCACAAAGTGCTGAATTGTTTCCAAAGACAGAGATAGTCCCCAAAGCATCTTGCTTCCAGCTCTTTGGGAAGCTAAGAATCAACTCGCTCTGCATTGGCCTTTACAGCCTACCGGGAACATCCCTTACAAAGGGCTGTGAAACGCAGTTTCTTTGCAGGCCTGATCTGGCTGAAGTAGAACTTCTGCTCTGGCTGTGCTACATTGCTCTAGAGCTTCAAGGCACAAACTGCTGAATTGTTTCCAAAGACAGAGATAGGCCCCAAAGCATCCTGCTTCCAGCTCTATGGGAAGCTATGAAACAACTCGCTCTGCACAGTGTTCTTACAGCCTATGGGGAACATCTCTTACAAAGTCCTGTTGAACGCAGTTTCTTGGCAGGCCTGATCTGGCTAAAGTAGAACTTCTGCTGTGGGTGTGCTACATTGCCCTAGAGCTTCAAGGCACAAAGTGCTGAATTGTTTCCAAAGCCGGAGATAGGCCCCAAGGCATCTTGCTTCCAGCTCTTTGCGAAGCTAAGAATCAACTCGCTGTGCACAGTGCTCTGACAGCCTACCGGGAACATCTCTTCCAAAGGCCTGTGAAACGCACTTTCTTGGCAGGCCTGATCTGGCTGAAGTAGAACTTCTGCTCTGGGTGTGCTACATTGCCCTAGAGCTTCAAGGCACAAAGTGCTGAATTGTTTCAAAAGACAGAGATAGTCCCCAAAGCATCTTGCTTCCAGCTCTTTGGGAAGCTAAGAAACAACTCGCTCTGCATTGGGCTCTTACAGCCTACCGGGAACATCCCTTACAAAGGGCTGTAAAACGCAGTTTCTTGGCAGGCCTGATCTGGCTGAAGTAGAACTTCTGCTGTGGGTGTGCTACATTGCCCTAGAGCTTCAAGGCACAAAGTGCTGAATTGTTTCCAAAGACAGAGATAGTCCCCAAAGCATCTTGCTTCCAGCTCTTTGGGAAGCTAAGAAACAACTCGCTCTGCATTGGGCTCTTACAGCCTACCGGGAACATCCCTTACAAAGGGCTGTGAAACGCAGTTTCTTTGCAGGCCTGATCTGGCTGAAGTAGAACTTCTGCTGTGGGTGTGCTACATTGCCCTAGAGCTTCAAGGCACAAAGTGCTGAATTGTTTCCAAAGACAGAGATAGGCCCCAAAGCATCTTGCTTCCAGCTCTATGGGAAGCTATGAAACAACTCGCTCTGCACAGTGTTCTTACAGCCTATGGGGAACATCTCTTACAAAGTCCTGTTGAACGCAGTTTCTTGGCAGGCCTGATCTGGCTGAAGTAGAACTTCTGCTGTGGGTGTGCTACTTTGCCCTAGAGCTTCAAGGCACAAAGTGCTGAATTGTTTCCAAAGCCGGAGATAGGCCCCAAAGCATCTTGCTTACAAGCTCTATGGGAAGCTATGAAACAACTCGCTCTGCACAGTGTTCTTACAGCCTATGGGGAACATCTCTTACAAAGTCCTGTTGAACGCAGTTTCTAGGCAGGCCTGATCTGGCTGAAGTAGAACTTCTGCTGTGGGTGTGCTACATTGCCCTAGAGCTTCAAGGCACAAAGTGCTGAATTGTTTCCAAAGACCGAGATAGGCCCCAAGGCATCTTGCTTCCAGCTTTTTGCGAAGCTAAGAATCAACTCGCTCTGCATTGGGCTCTTACAGGCTACCGGGAACATCTCCTAGAAATGTCTGTGAAACGCAGTTTCTTTGCAGGCCTGATCTGGCTGAAGTAGAATTTCTGCTCAGGGTGTGCTACATTGCTCTAGAGGTTCAAGGCACAAAGTGCTGAATTGTTTCCAAAGACAGAGATAGGCCCCAAAGCATCTTGCTTCCAGCTCTTTGGGAAGCTAAGAAACAACTCGCTCTGCACAGTGCTCTGACAGCCTACCGGGAACATCTATTCCAAAGGAATGTGAAACGCAGTTTCTTTGCAGGTTCGATTTGGCTGAAGTAGAACTTCTGCTCTGGGTGTGCTACATTGCCCTAGAGCTCCAAGCCTCAAAGCCCTGCCTTGTTTCCAAAGACCGAGATAGGCCCCAATTCATCCTGCTTCCAGCTCTTTGGGAAGCTAAGAACCAACACGCTCGGCACAGTGCTCTGACAGCCTATGGGGAACATCTCTTCCAAAGTCCTGTAAAACGCAGTTTCTTGGCAGGCGTGATCTGGCTGAAGTAGAACTTCTGCTCTGGGTGTGCTACAGTGCCCTAGAGGTTCAAGGCACAAAGTGCTGAATTGTTTCCAAAGACTGAGATAGGCCCCAAAGCATCTTGCTTCCAGCTCTTTGGGAAGCTAAGAAACAACTCGCTCTGCATTGGGCTCTTACAGCCTACCGGGAACATCTCCTAGAAATGTCTGTGAAACGCAGTTTCTTTGCAGGCCTAATCTTGCTGAAGTACAACTCCTGCTCTGGGTCTGCTACATTGCCCTAGAACGTCAAGGCACAACGTGCTGATTATTTTAGGAAGTTCTTTGATAGGCCACGAAGCATCTTGCTTCCAGCTCTATGGGAAGCTATGAAACAACTCGCTCTGCACCGTGTTCTTAGAGCCTACGGGGAACATCTCTTACAAAGTCCTGTTGAACGCAGTTTCTTGGCAGGCCTGATCTGGCTGAAGTAGAACTTCTGCTGTGGGTGTGCTACATTGCCCTAGAGCTTCAAGGCACAAAGTGCTGAATTGTTTCCAAAGACAGAGATAGTCCCCAAAGCATCTTGCTTCCAGCTCTTTGGGAAGCTAAGAAACAACTCGCTCTGCATTGGGCTCTTACAGCATATGGGGAACATCTCTTACAAAGTCCTGTTGAACGCAGTTTCTTGGCAGGCCTGATCTGGCTGAAGTAGAACTTCTGCTGTGGGTGTGCTACATTGCCCTAGAGCTTCAAGGCACAAAGTGCTGAATTGTTTCCAAAGACCGAGATAGGCCCCAAAGCATCTTGCTTCCAGCTCTTTGCGAAGCTAAGAATCAACTCGCTGTGCCCAGTGCTCTGACAGCCTACCGGGAACATCTCTTCCAAAGGCCTGTGAAACGCACTTTCTTGGCAGGCCTGATCTGGCTGAAGTAGAACTTCTGCTCTGGGTGTGCTACATTGCCCTAGAGCTTCAAGGCACAAAGTGCTGAATTGTTTCCAAAGACAGAGATAGTCCCCAAAGCATCTTGCTTCCAGCTCTTTGGGAAGCTAAGAATCAACTCGCTCTGCATTGGCCTTTACAGCCTACCGGGAACATCCCTTACAAAGGGCTGTGAAACGCAGTTTCTTGGCAGGCCTGATCTGGCTGAAGTAGAACTTCTGCTCTGGGTGTGCTACATTGCTCTAGAGCTTCAAGGCACAAACTGCTGAATTGTTTCCAAAGACAGAGATAGGCCCCAAAGCATCTTGCTTCCAGCTCTATGGGAAGCTATGAAACAACTCACTCTGCACAGTGTTCTTACAGCCTATGGGGAACATCTCTTACAAAGTCCTGTTGAACGCAGTTTCTTGGCAGGCCTGATCTGGCTAAAGTAGAACTTCTGCTGTGGGTGTGCTACATTGCCCTAGAGCTTCAAGGCACAAAGTGCTGAATTGTTTCCAAAGCCGGAGATAGGCCCCAAAGCATCTTGCTTCCAGCTCTTTGCGAAGCTAAGAATCAACTCGCTGTGCACAGTGCTCTGACAGCCTACCGGGAACATCTCTTCCAAAGGCCTGTGAAACGCACTTTCTTGGCAGGCCTGATCTGGCTGAAGTAGAACTTCTGCTCTGGGTGTGCTACATTGCCCTAGAGCTTCAAGGCACAAAGTGCTGAATTGTTTCCAAAGACAGAGATAGTCCCCAAAGCATCTTGCTTCCAGCTCTTTGGGAAGCTAAGAAACAACTCGCTCTGCATTGGGCTCTTACAGCCTACCGGGAACATCCCTTACAAAGTCCTGTTGAACGCAGTTTCTTGGCAGGCCTGATCTGGCTGAAGTAGAACTTCTGCTGTGGGTGTGCTACATTGCCCTAGAGCTTCAAGGCACAAAGTGCTGAATTGTTTCCAAAGACAGAGATAGGCCCCAAAGCATCTTGCTTCCAGCTCTATGGGAAGCTATGAAACAACTCGCTCTGCACAGTGTTCTTACAGCCTATGGGGAACATCTCTTACAAAGTCCTGTTGAACGCAGTTTCTTGGCAGGCCTGATCTGGCTGAAGTAGAACTTCTGCTGTGGGTGTGCTACATTGCCCTAGAGCTTCAAGGCACAAAGTGCTGAATTGTTTCCAAAGCCGGAGATAGGCCCCAAAGCATCTTGCTTACAAGCTCTATGGGAAGCTATGAAACAACTCGCTCTGCACAGTGTTCTTACAGCCTATGGGGAACATCTCTTACAAAGTCCTGTTGAACGCAGTTTCTAGGCAGGCCTGATCTGGCTGAAGTAGAACTTCTGCTGTGGGTGTGCTACATTGCCCTAGAGCTTCAAGGCACAAAGTGCTGAATTGTTTCCAAAGACCGAGATAGGCCCCAAAGCATCTTGCTTCCAGCTTTTTGCGAAGCTAAGAATCAACTCGCTCTGCATTGGGCTCTTACAGGCTACCGGGAACATCTCCTAGAAATGTCTGTGAAACGCAGTTTCTTTGCAGGCCTGATCTGGCTGAAGTAGAATTTCTGCTCAGGGTGTGCTACATTGCTCTAGAGGTTCAAGGCACAAAGTGCTGAATTGTTTCCAAAGACAGAGATAGGCCCCAAAGCATCTTGCTTCCAGCTCTTTGGGAAGCTAAGAAACAACTCGCTCTGCCCAGTGCTCTGACAGCCTACCGGGAGCATCTCTTCCAAAGGAATGTGAAACGCAGTTTCTTTGCAGGTTCGATTTGGCTGAAGTAGAACTTCTGCTCTGGGTGTGCTACATTGCCCTAGAGCTCCAAGCCTCAAAGCCCTGCCTTGTTTCCAAAGACCGAGATAGGCCCCAATTCATCCTGCTTCCAGCTCTTTGGGAAGCTAAGAACCAACTCGCTCGGCACAGTGCTCTGACAGCCTATGGGGAACATCTCTTCCAAAGTCCTGTAAAACGCAGTTTCTTGGCAGGCGTGATCTGGCTGAAGTAGAACTTCTGCTCTGGGTGTGCTACAGTGCCCTAGAGGTTCAAGGCACAAAGTGCTGAATTGTTTCCAAAGACTGAGATAGGCCCCAAAGCATCTTGCTTCCAGCTCTTTGGGAAGCTAAGAAACAACTCGCTCTGCATTGGGCTCTTACAGCCTACCGGGAACATCTCCTAGAAATGTCTGTGAAACGCAGTTTCTTTGCAGGCCTAATCTTGCTGAAGTACAACTCCTGCTCTGGGTCTGCTACATTGCCCTAGAACGTCAAGGCACAACGTGCTGATTATTTTAGGAAGTTCTTTGATAGGCCACGAAGCATCTTGCTTCCAGCTCTATGGGAAGCTATGAAACAACTCGCTCTGCACCGTGTTCTTAGAGCCTACGGGGAACATCTCTTACAAAGTCCTGTTGAACGCAGTTTCTTGGCAGGCCTGATCTGGCTGAAGTAGAACTTCTGCTGTGGGTGTGCTACATTGCCCTAGAGCTTCAAGGCACAAAGTGCTGAATTGTTTCCAAAGACAGAGATAGTCCCCAAAGCATCTTGCTTCCAGCTCTTTGGGAAGCTAAGAAACAACTCGCTCTGCATTGGGCTCTTACAGCATATGGGGAACATCTCTTACAAAGTCCTGTTGAACGCAGTTTCTTGGCAGGCCTGATCTGGCTGAAGTAGAACTTCTGCTGTGGGTGTGCTACATTGCCCTAGAGCTTCAAGGCACAAAGTGCTGAATTGTTTCCAAAGACCGAGATAGGCCCCAAAGCATCTTGCTTCCAGCTCTTTGCGAAGCTAAGAATCAACTCGCTGTGCCCAGTGCTCTGACAGCCTACCGGGAACATCTCTTCCAAAGGCCTGTGAAACGCACTTTCTTGGCAGGCCTGATCTGGCTGAAGTAGAACTTCTGCTCTGGGTGTGCTACATTGCCCTAGAGCTTCAAGGCACAAAGTGCTGAATTGTTTCCAAAGACAGAGATAGTCCCCAAAGCATCTTGCTTCCAGCTCTTTGGGAAGCTAAGAATCAACTCGCTCTGCATTGGCCTTTACAGCCTACCGGGAACATCCCTTACAAAGGGCTGTGAAACGCAGTTTCTTGGCAGGCCTGATCTGGCTGAAGTAGAACTTCTGCTCTGGGTGTGCTACATTGCTCTAGAGCTTCAAGGCACAAACTGCTGAATTGTTTCCAAAGACAGAGATAGGCCCCAAAGCATCTTGCTTCCAGCTCTATGGGAAGCTATGAAACAACTCACTCTGCACAGTGTTCTTACAGCCTATGGGGAACATCTCTTACAAAGTCCTGTTGAACGCAGTTTCTTGGCAGGCCTGATCTGGCTAAAGTAGAACTTCTGCTGTGGGTGTGCTACATTGCCCTAGAGCTTCAAGGCACAAAGTGCTGAATTGTTTCCAAAGCCGGAGATAGGCCCCAAAGCATCTTGCTTCCAGCTCTTTGCGAAGCTAAGAATCAACTCGCTGTGCACAGTGCTCTGACAGCCTACCGGGAACATCTCTTCCAAAGGCCTGTGAAACGCACTTTCTTGGCAGGCCTGATCTGGCTGAAGTAGAACTTCTGCTCTGGGTGTGCTACATTGCCCTAGAGCTTCAAGGCACAAAGTGCTGAATTGTTTCCAAAGACAGAGATAGTCCCCAAAGCATCTTGCTTCCAGCTCTTTGGGAAGCTAAGAAACAACTCGCTCTGCATTGGGCTCTTACAGCCTACCGGGAACATCCCTTACAAAGTCCTGTTGAACGCAGTTTCTTGGCAGGCCTGATCTGGCTGAAGTAGAACTTCTGCTGTGGGTGTGCTACATTGCCCTAGAGCTTCAAGGCACAAAGTGCTGAATTGTTTCCAAAGACAGAGATAGGCCCCAAAGCATCTTGCTTCCAGCTCTATGGGAAGCTATGAAACAACTCGCTCTGCACAGTGTTCTTACAGCCTATGGGGAACATCTCTTACAAAGTCCTGTTGAACGCAGTTTCTTGGCAGGCCTGATCTGGCTGAAGTAGAACTTCTGCTGTGGGTGTGCTACATTGCCCTAGAGCTTCAAGGCACAAAGTGCTGAATTGTTTCCAAAGCCGGAGATAGGCCCCAAAGCATCTTGCTTACAAGCTCTATGGGAAGCTATGAAACAACTCGCTCTGCACAGTGTTCTTACAGCCTATGGGGAACATCTCTTACAAAGTCCTGTTGAACGCAGTTTCTAGGCAGGCCTGATCTGGCTGAAGTAGAACTTCTGCTGTGGGTGTGCTACATTGCCCTAGAGCTTCAAGGCACAAAGTGCTGAATTGTTTCCAAAGACCGAGATAGGCCCCAAAGCATCTTGCTTCCAGCTTTTTGCGAAGCTAAGAATCAACTCGCTCTGCATTGGGCTCTTACAGGCTACCGGGAACATCTCCTAGAAATGTCTGTGAAACGCAGTTTCTTTGCAGGCCTGATCTGGCTGAAGTAGAATTTCTGCTCAGGGTGTGCTACATTGCTCTAGAGGTTCAAGGCACAAAGTGCTGAATTGTTTCCAAAGACAGAGATAGGCCCCAAAGCATCTTGCTTCCAGCTCTTTGGGAAGCTAAGAAACAACTCGCTCTGCCCAGTGCTCTGACAGCCTACCGGGAGCATCTCTTCCAAAGGAATGTGAAACGCAGTTTCTTTGCAGGTTCGATTTGGCTGAAGTAGAACTTCTGCTCTGGGTGTGCTACATTGCCCTAGAGCTCCAAGCCTCAAAGCCCTGCCTTGTTTCCAAAGACCGAGATAGGCCCCAATTCATCCTGCTTCCAGCTCTTTGGGAAGCTAAGAACCAACTCGCTCGGCACAGTGCTCTGACAGCCTATGGGGAACATCTCTTCCAAAGTCCTGTAAAACGCAGTTTCTTGGCAGGCGTGATCTGGCTGAAGTAGAACTTCTGCTCTGGGTGTGCTACAGTGCCCTAGAGGTTCAAGGCACAAAGTGCTGAATTGTTTCCAAAGACTGAGATAGGCCCCAAAGCATCTTGCTTCCAGCTCTTTGGGAAGCTAAGAAACAACTCGCTCTGCATTGGGCTCTTACAGCCTACCGGGAACATCTCCTAGAAATGTCTGTGAAACGCAGTTTCTTTGCAGGCCTAATCTTGCTGAAGTACAACTCCTGCTCTGGGTCTGCTACATTGCCCTAGAACGTCAAGGCACAACGTGCTGATTATTTTAGGAAGTTCTTTGATAGGCCACGAAGCATCTTGCTTCCAGCTCTATGGGAAGCTATGAAACAACTCGCTCTGCACCGTGTTCTTAGAGCCTACGGGGAACATCTCTTACAAAGTCCTGTTGAACGCAGTTTCTTGGCAGGCCTGATCTGGCTGAAGTAGAACTTCTGCTGTGGGTGTGCTACATTGCCCTAGAGCTTCAAGGCACAAAGTGCTGAATTGTTTCCAAAGACAGAGATAGTCCCCAAAGCATCTTGCTTCCAGCTCTTTGGGAAGCTAAGAAACAACTCGCTCTGCATTGGGCTCTTACAGCATATGGGGAACATCTCTTACAAAGTCCTGTTGAACGCAGTTTCTTGGCAGGCCTGATCTGGCTGAAGTAGAACTTCTGCTGTGGGTGTGCTACATTGCCCTAGAGCTTCAAGGCACAAAGTGCTGAATTGTTTCCAAAGACCGAGATAGGCCCCAAAGCATCTTGCTTCCAGCTCTTTGCGAAGCTAAGAATCAACTCGCTGTGCCCAGTGCTCTGACAGCCTACCGGGAACATCTCTTCCAAAGGCCTGTGAAACGCACTTTCTTGGCAGGCCTGATCTGGCTGAAGTAGAACTTCTGCTCTGGGTGTGCTACATTGCCCTAGAGCTTCAAGGCACAAAGTGCTGAATTGTTTCCAAAGACAGAGATAGTCCCCAAAGCATCTTGCTTCCAGCTCTTTGGGAAGCTAAGAATCAACTCGCTCTGCATTGGCCTTTACAGCCTACCGGGAACATCCCTTACAAAGGGCTGTGAAACGCAGTTTCTTTGCAGGCCTGATCTGGCTGAAGTAGAACTTCTGCTCTGGCTGTGCTACATTGCTCTAGAGCTTCAAGGCACAAACTGCTGAATTGTTTCCAAAGACAGAGATAGGCCCCAAAGCATCCTGCTTCCAGCTCTATGGGAAGCTATGAAACAACTCGCTCTGCACAGTGTTCTTACAGCCTATGGGGAACATCTCTTACAAAGTCCTGTTGAACGCAGTTTCTTGGCAGGCCTGATCTGGCTAAAGTAGAACTTCTGCTGTGGGTGTGCTACATTGCCCTAGAGCTTCAAGGCACAAAGTGCTGAATTGTTTCCAAAGCCGGAGATAGGCCCCAAGGCATCTTGCTTCCAGCTCTTTGCGAAGCTAAGAATCAACTCGCTGTGCACAGTGCTCTGACAGCCTACCGGGAACATCTCTTCCAAAGGCCTGTGAAACGCACTTTCTTGGCAGGCCTGATCTGGCTGAAGTAGAACTTCTGCTCTGGGTGTGCTACATTGCCCTAGAGCTTCAAGGCACAAAGTGCTGAATTGTTTCAAAAGACAGAGATAGTCCCCAAAGCATCTTGCTTCCAGCTCTTTGGGAAGCTAAGAAACAACTCGCTCTGCATTGGGCTCTTACAGCCTACCGGGAACATCCCTTACAAAGGGCTGTAAAACGCAGTTTCTTGGCAGGCCTGATCTGGCTGAAGTAGAACTTCTGCTGTGGGTGTGCTACATTGCCCTAGAGCTTCAAGGCACAAAGTGCTGAATTGTTTCCAAAGACAGAGATAGTCCCCAAAGCATCTTGCTTCCAGCTCTTTGGGAAGCTAAGAAACAACTCGCTCTGCATTGGGCTCTTACAGCCTACCGGGAACATCCCTTACAAAGGGCTGTGAAACGCAGTTTCTTTGCAGGCCTGATCTGGCTGAAGTAGAACTTCTGCTGTGGGTGTGCTACATTGCCCTAGAGCTTCAAGGCACAAAGTGCTGAATTGTTTCCAAAGACAGAGATAGGCCCCAAAGCATCTTGCTTCCAGCTCTATGGGAAGCTATGAAACAACTCGCTCTGCACAGTGTTCTTACAGCCTATGGGGAACATCTCTTACAAAGTCCTGTTGAACGCAGTTTCTTGGCAGGCCTGATCTGGCTGAAGTAGAACTTCTGCTGTGGGTGTGCTACTTTGCCCTAGAGCTTCAAGGCACAAAGTGCTGAATTGTTTCCAAAGCCGGAGATAGGCCCCAAAGCATCTTGCTTACAAGCTCTATGGGAAGCTATGAAACAACTCGCTCTGCACAGTGTTCTTACAGCCTATGGGGAACATCTCTTACAAAGTCCTGTTGAACGCAGTTTCTAGGCAGGCCTGATCTGGCTGAAGTAGAACTTCTGCTGTGGGTGTGCTACATTGCCCTAGAGCTTCAAGGCACAAAGTGCTGAATTGTTTCCAAAGACCGAGATAGGCCCCAAGGCATCTTGCTTCCAGCTTTTTGCGAAGCTAAGAATCAACTCGCTCTGCATTGGGCTCTTACAGGCTACCGGGAACATCTCCTAGAAATGTCTGTGAAACGCAGTTTCTTTGCAGGCCTGATCTGGCTGAAGTAGAATTTCTGCTCAGGGTGTGCTACATTGCTCTAGAGGTTCAAGGCACAAAGTGCTGAATTGTTTCCAAAGACAGAGATAGGCCCCAAAGCATCTTGCTTCCAGCTCTTTGGGAAGCTAAGAAACAACTCGCTCTGCACAGTGCTCTGACAGCCTACCGGGAACATCTATTCCAAAGGAATGTGAAACGCAGTTTCTTTGCAGGTTCGATTTGGCTGAAGTAGAACTTCTGCTCTGGGTGTGCTACATTGCCCTAGAGCTCCAAGCCTCAAAGCCCTGCCTTGTTTCCAAAGACCGAGATAGGCCCCAATTCATCCTGCTTCCAGCTCTTTGGGAAGCTAAGAACCAACACGCTCGGCACAGTGCTCTGACAGCCTATGGGGAACATCTCTTCCAAAGTCCTGTAAAACGCAGTTTCTTGGCAGGCGTGATCTGGCTGAAGTAGAACTTCTGCTCTGGGTGTGCTACAGTGCCCTAGAGGTTCAAGGCACAAAGTGCTGAATTGTTTCCAAAGACTGAGATAGGCCCCAAAGCATCTTGCTTCCAGCTCTTTGGGAAGCTAAGAAACAACTCGCTCTGCATTGGGCTCTTACAGCCTACCGGGAACATCTCCTAGAAATGTCTGTGAAACGCAGTTTCTTTGCAGGCCTAATCTTGCTGAAGTACAACTCCTGCTCTGGGTCTGCTACATTGCCCTAGAACGTCAAGGCACAACGTGCTGATTATTTTAGGAAGTTCTTTGATAGGCCACGAAGCATCTTGCTTCCAGCTCTATGGGAAGCTATGAAACAACTCGCTCTGCACCGTGTTCTTAGAGCCTACGGGGAACATCTCTTACAAAGTCCTGTTGAACGCAGTTTCTTGGCAGGCCTGATCTGGCTGAAGTAGAACTTCTGCTGTGGGTGTGCTACATTGCCCTAGAGCTTCAAGGCACAAAGTGCTGAATTGTTTCCAAAGACAGAGATAGTCCCCAAAGCATCTTGCTTCCAGCTCTTTGGGAAGCTAAGAAACAACTCGCTCTGCATTGGGCTCTTACAGCATATGGGGAACATCTCTTACAAAGTCCTGTTGAACGCAGTTTCTTGGCAGGCCTGATCTGGCTGAAGTAGAACTTCTGCTGTGGGTGTGCTACATTGCCCTAGAGCTTCAAGGCACAAAGTGCTGAATTGTTTCCAAAGCCGGAGATAGGCCCCAAAGCATCTTGCTTCCAGCTCTTTGCGAAGCTAAGAATCAACTCGCTGTGCCCAGTGCTCTGACAGCCTACCGGGAACATCTCTTCCAAAGGCCTGTGAAACGCACTTTCTTGGCAGGCCTGATCTGGCTGAAGTAGAACTTCTGCTCTGGGTGTGCTACATTGCCCTAGAGCTTCAAGGCACAAAGTGCTGAATTGTTTCCAAAGACAGAGATACTCCCCAAAGCATCTTGCTTCCAGCTCTTTGGGAAGCTAAGAATCAACTCGCTCTGCATTGGCCTTTACAGCCTACCGGGAACATCCCTTACAAAGGGCTGTGAAACGCAGTTTCTTTGCAGGCCTGATCTGGCTGAAGTAGAACTTCTGCTCTGGCTGTGCTACATTGCTCTAGAGCTTCAAGGCACAAACTGCTGAATTGTTTCCAAAGACAGAGATAGGCCCCAAAGCATCCTGCTTCCAGCTCTATGGGAAGCTATGAAACAACTCGCTCTGCACAGTGTTCTTACAGCCTATGGGGAACATCTCTTACAAAGTCCTGTTGAACGCAGTTTCTTGGCAGGCCTGATCTGGCTGAAGTAGAACTTCTGCTGTGGGTGTGCTACATTGCCCTAGAGCTTCAAGGCACAAAGTGCTGAATTGTTTCCAAAGACAGAGATAGTCCCCAAAGCATCTTGCTTCCAGCTCTTTGGGAAGCTAAGAAACAACTCGTTCTGCATTGGGCTCTTACAGCCTACCGGGAACATCCCTTACAAAGGGCTGTGAAACGCAGTTTCTTGGCAGGCCTGATCTGGCTGAAGTAGAACTTCTGCTGTGGGTGTGCTACATTGCCCTAGAGGTTCAAGGCACAAAGTGTTGAATTGTTTCCAAAGACAGAGATAGTCCCCAAAGCATCTTGCTTCCAGCTCTTTGGGAAGCTAAGAAACAACTCGCTCTGCATTGGGCTTTGACAGCCTACCGGGAACATCCCTTACAAAGGGCTGTGAAACGCAGTTTCTTGGCAGGCCTGATCTGGCTGAAGTAGAACTTCTGCTCTGGGTGTGCTACAGTGCCCTAGAGGTTCAAGGCACAAAGTGCTGAATTGTTTCCAAAGACTGAGATAGGCCCCAAAGCATCTTGCTTCCAGCTCTTTGGGAAGCTAAGAAACAACTCGCTCTGCATTGGGCTCTTACAGCCTACCGGGAACATCTCCTAGAAATGTCTGTGAAACGCAGTTTCTTTGCAGGCCTAATCTTGCTGAAGTACAACTCCTGCTCTGGGTCTGCTACATTGCCCTAGAACGTCAAGGCACAACGTGCTGATTATTTTAGGAAGTTCTTTGATAGGCCACGAAGCATCTTGCTTCCAGCTCTAAGGGAAGCTATGAAACAACTCGCTCTGCACCGTGTTCTTAGAGCCTATGGGGAACATCTCTTACAAAGTCCTGTTGAACGCAGTTTCTTGGCAGGCCTGATCTGGCTGAAGTAGAACTTCTGCTGTGGGTGTGCTACATTGCCCTAGAGCTTCAAGGCACAAAGTGCTGAATTGTTTCCAAAGACAGAGATAGTCCCCAAAGCATCTTGCTTCCAGCTCTTTGGGAAGCTAAGAAACAACTCGCTCTGCATTGGGCTCTTACAGCATATGGGGAACATCTCTTACAAAGTCCTGTTGAACGCAGTTTCTTGGCAGGCCTGATCTGGCTGAAGTAGAACTTCTGCTGTGGGTGTGCTACATTGCCCTAGAGCTTCAAGGCACAAAGTGCTGAATTGTTTCCAAAGACCGAGATAGGCCCCAAAGCATCTTGCTTCCAGCTCTTTGCGAAGCTAAGAATCAACTCGCTGTGCACAGTGCTCTGACAGCCTACCGGGAACATCTCTTCCAAAGGCCTGTGAAACGCACTTTCTTGGCAGGCCTGATCTGGCTGAAGTAGAACTTCTGCTCTGGGTGTGCTACATTGCCCTAGAGCTTCAAGGCACAAAGTGCTGAATTGTTTCCAAAGACAGAGATAGTCCCCAAAGCATCTTGCTTCCAGCTCTTTGGGAAGCTAAGAATCAACTCGCTCTGCATTGGCCTTTACAGCCTACCGGGAACATCCCTTACAAAGGGCTGTGAAACGCAGTTTCTTTGCAGGCCTGATCTGGCTGAAGTAGAACTTCTGCTCTGGCTGTGCTACATTGCTCTAGAGCTTCAAGGCACAAACTGCTGAATTGTTTCCAAAGACAGAGATAGGCCCCAAAGCATCCTGCTTCCAGCTCTATGGGAAGCTATGAAACAACTCGCTCTGCACAGTGTTCTTACAGCCTATGGGGAACATCTCTTACAAAGTCCTGTTGAACGCAGTTTCTTGGCAGGCCTGATCTGGCTGAAGTAGAACTTCTGCTGTGGGTGTGCTACATTGCCCTAGAGCTTCAAGGCACAAAGTGCTGAATTGTTTCCAAAGACCGAGATAGGCCCCAAAGCATCTTGCTTCCAGCTCTTTGCGAAGCTAAGAAACAACTCGTTCTGCATTGGGCTCTTACAGCCTACCGGGAACATCCCTTACAAAGGGCTGTGAAACGCAGTTTCTTGGCAGGCCTGATCTGGCTGAAGTAGAACTTCTGCTGTGGGTGTGCTACATTGCCCTAGAGGTTCAAGGCACAAAGTGTTGAATTGTTTCCAAAGACAGAGATAGTCCCCAAAGCATCTTGCTTCCAGCTCTTTGGGAAGCTAAGAAACAACTCGCTCTGCATTGGGCTCGGACAGCCTACCGGGAACATCCCTTACAAAGGGCTGTGAAACGCAGTTTCTTGGCAGGCCTGATCTGGCTGAAGTAGAACTTCTGCTCTGGGTGTGCTACATTGCTCTAGAGCTTCAAGGCACAAACTGCTGAATTGTTTCCAAAGACAGAGATAGGCCCCAAAGCATCCTGCTTCCAGCTCTATGGGAAGCTATGAAACAACTCGCTCTGCACAGTGTTCTTACAGCCTATGGGGAACATCTCTTACAAAGTCCTGTTGAACGCAGTTTCTTGGCAGGCCTGATCTGGCTAAAGTAGAACTTCTGCTGTGGGTGTGCTACATTGCCCTAGAGCTTCAAGGCACAAAGTGCTGAATTGTTTCCAAAGCCGGAGATAGGCCCCAAAGCATCTTGCTTCCAGCTCTTTGCGAAGCTAAGAATCAACTCGCTGTGCACAGTGCTCTGACAGCCTACCGGGAACATCTCTTCCAAAGGCCTGTGAAACGCACTTTCTTGGCAGGCCTGATCTGGCTGAAGTAGAACTTCTGCTCTGGGTGTGCTACATTGCCCTAGAGCTTCAAGGCACAAAGTGCTGAATTGTTTCAAAAGACAGAGATAGTCCCCAAAGCATCTTGCTTCCAGCTCTTTGGGAAGCTAAGAAACAACTCGCTCTGCATTGGGCTCTTACAGCCTACCGGGAACATCCCTTACAAAGGGCTGTAAAACGCAGTTTCTTGGCAGGCCTGATCTGGCTGAAGTAGAACTTCTGCTGTGGGTGTGCTACATTGCCCTAGAGCTTCAAGGCACAAAGTGCTGAATTGTTTCCAAAGACAGAGATAGTCCCCAAAGCATCTTGCTTCCAGCTCTTTGGGAAGCTAAGAAACAACTCGCTCTGCATTGGGCTCTTACAGCCTACCGGGAACATCCCTTACAAAGGGCTGTGAAACGCAGTTTCTTTGCAGGCCTGATCTGGCTGAAGTAGAACTTCTGCTGTGGGTGTGCTACATTGCCCTAGAGCTTCAAGGCACAAAGTGCTGAATTGTTTCCAAAGACACAGATAGGCCCCAAAGCATCTTGCTTCCAGCTCTATGGGAAGCTATGAAACAACTCGCTCTGCACAGTGTTCTTACAGCCTATGGGGAACATCTCTTACAAAGTCCTGTTGAACGCAGTTTCTTGGCAGGCCTGATCTGGCTGAAGTAGAACTTCTGCTGTGGGTGTGCTACATTGCCCTAGAGCTTCAAGGCACAAAGTGCTGAATTGTTTCCAAAGCCGGAGATAGGCCCCAAAGCATCTTGCTTACAAGCTCTATGGGAAGCTATGAAACAACTCGCTCTGCACAGTGTTCTTACAGCCTATGGGGAACATCTCTTACAAAGTCCTGTTGAACGCAGTTTCTAGGCAGGCCTGATCTGGCTGAAGTAGAACTTCTGCTGTGGGTGTGCTACATTGCCCTAGAGCTTCAAGGCACAAAGTGCTGAATTGTTTCCAAAGACCGAGATAGGCCCCAAAGCATCTTGCTTCCAGCTCTTTGCGAAGCTAAGAATCAACTCGCTCTGCATTGGGCTCTTACAGGCTACCGGGAACATCTCCTAGAAATGTCTGTGAAACGCAGTTTCTTTGCAGGCCTGATCTGGCTGAAGTAGAATTTCTGCTCAGGGTGTGCTACATTGCTCTAGAGGTTCAAGGCACAAAGTGCTGAATTGTTTCCAAAGACAGAGATAGGCCCCAAAGCATCTTGCTTCCAGCTCTTTGGGAAGCTAAGAAACAACTCGCTCTGCACAGTGCTCTGACAGCCTACCGGGAACATCTATTCCAAAGGAATGTGAAACGCAGTTTCTTTGCAGGTTCGATTTGGCTGAAGTAGAACTTCTGCTCTGGGTGTGCTACATTGCCCTAGAGCTCCAAGCCTCAAAGCCCTGCCTTGTTTCCAAAGACCGAGATAGGCCCCAATTCATCCTGCTTCCAGCTCTTTGGGAAGCTAAGAACCAACTCGCTCGGCACAGTGCTCTGACAGCCTATGGGGAACATCTCTTCCAAAGTCCTGTAAAACGCAGTTTCTTGGCAGGCGTGATCTGGCTGAAGTAGAACTTCTGCTCTGGGTGTGCTACAGTGCCCTAGAGGTTCAAGGCACAAAGTGCTGAATTGTTTCCAAAGACTGAGATAGGCCCCAAAGCATCTTGCTTCCAGCTCTTTGGGAAGCTAAGAAACAACTCGCTCTGCATTGGGCTCTTACAGCCTACCGGGAACATCTCCTAGAAATGTCTGTGAAACGCAGTTTCTTTGCAGGCCTAATCTTGCTGAAGTACAACTCCTGCTCTGGGTCTGCTACATTGCCCTAGAACGTCAAGGCACAACGTGCTGATTATTTTAGGAAGTTCTTTGATAGGCCACGAAGCATCTTGCTTCCAGCTCTATGGGAAGCTATGAAACAACTCGCTCTGCACCGTGTTCTTAGAGCCTACGGGGAACATCTCTTACAAAGTCCTGTTGAACGCAGTTTCTTGGCAGGCCTGATCTGGCTGAAGTAGAACTTCTGCTGTGGGTGTGCTACATTGCCCTAGAGCTTCAAGGCACAAAGTGCTGAATTGTTTCCAAAGACAGAGATAGTCCCCAAAGCATCTTGCTTCCAGCTCTTTGGGAAGCTAAGAAACAACTCGCTCTGCATTGGGCTCTTACAGCATATGGGGAACATCTCTTACAAAGTCCTGTTGAACGCAGTTTCTTGGCAGGCCTGATCTGGCTGAAGTAGAACTTCTGCTGTGGGTGTGCTACATTGCCCTAGAGCTTCAAGGCACAAAGTGCTGAATTGTTTCCAAAGACCGAGATAGGCCCCAAAGCATCTTGCTTCCAGCTCTTTGCGAAGCTAAGAATCAACTCGCTGTGCACAGTGCTCTGACAGCCTACCGGGAACATCTCTTCCAAAGGCCTGTGAAACGCACTTTCTTGGCAGGCCTGATCTGGCTGAAGTAGAACTTCTGCTCTGGGTGTGCTACATTGCCCTAGAGCTTCAAGGCACAAAGTGCTGAATTGTTTCCAAAGACGGAGATAGTCCCCAAAGCATCTTGCTTCCAGCTCTTTGGGAAGCTAAGAATCAACTCGCTCTGCATTGGCCTTTACAGCCTACCGGGAACATCCCTTACAAAGGGCTGTGAAACGCAGTTTCTTTGCAGGCCTGATCTGGCTGAAGTAGAACTTCTGCTCTGGCTGTGCTACATTGCTCTAGAGCTTCAAGGCACAAACTGCTGAATTGTTTCCAAAGACAGAGATAGGCCCCAAAGCATCCTGCTTCCAGCTCTATGGGAAGCTATGAAACAACTCGCTCTGCACAGTGTTCTTACAGCCTATGGGGAACATCTCTTACAAAGTCCTGTTGAACGCAGTTTCTTGGCAGGCCTGATCTGGCTGAAGTAGAACTTCTGCTGTGGGTGTGCTACATTGCCCTAGAGCTTCAAGGCACAAAGTGCTGAATTGTTTCCAAAGACAGAGATAGTCCCCAAAGCATCTTGCTTCCAGCTCTTTGGGAAGCTAAGAAACAACTCGTTCTGCATTGGGCTCTTACAGCCTACCGGGAACATCCCTTACAAAGGGCTGTGAAACGCAGTTTCTTGGCAGGCCTGATCTGGCTGAAGTAGAACTTCTGCTGTGGGTGTGCTACATTGCCCTAGAGGTTCAAGGCACAAAGTGTTGAATTGTTTCCAAAGACAGAGATAGTCCCCAAAGCATCTTGCTTCCAGCTCTTTGGGAAGCTAAGAAACAACTCGCTCTGCATTGGGCTCTGACAGCCTACCGGGAACATCCCTTACAAAGGGCTGTGAAACGCAGTTTCTTGGCAGGCCTGATCTGGCTGAAGTAGAACTTCTGCTCTGGGTGTGCTACATTGCTCTAGAGCTTCAAGGCACAAACTGCTGAATTGTTTCCAAAGACAGAGATAGGCCCCAAAGCATCTTGCTTCCAGCTCTATGGGAAGCTATGAAACAACTCGCTCTGCACAGTGTTCTTACAGCCTATGGGGAACATCTCTTACAAAGTCCTGTTGAACGCAGTTTCTTGGCAGGCCTGATCTGGCTAAAGTAGAACTTCTGCTGTGGGTGTGCTACATTGCCCTAGAGCTTCAAGGCACAAAGTGCTGAATTGTTTCCAAAGCCGGAGATAGGCCCCAAAGCATCTTGCTTCCAGCTCTTTGCGAAGCTAAGAATCAACTCGCTGTGCACAGTGCTCTGACAGCCTACCGGGAACATCTCTTCCAAAGGCCTGTGAAACGCACTTTCTTGGCAGGCCTGATCTGGCTGAAGTAGAACTTCTGCTCTGGGTGTGCTACATTGCCCTAGAGCTTCAAGGCACAAAGTGCTGAATTGTTTCAAAAGACAGAGATAGTCCCCAAAGCATCTTGCTTCCAGCTCTTTGGGAAGCTAAGAAACAACTCGCTCTGCATTGGGCTCTTACAGCCTACCGGGAACATCCCTTACAAAGGGCTGTAAAACGCAGTTTCTTGGCAGGCCTGATCTGGCTGAAGTAGAACTTCTGCTGTGGGTGTGCTACATTGCCCTAGAGCTTCAAGGCACAAAGTGCTGAATTGTTTCCAAAGACAGAGATAGTCCCCAAAGCATCTTGCTTCCAGCTCTTTGGGAAGCTAAGAAACAACTCGCTCTGCATTGGGCTCTTACAGCCTACCGGGAACATCCCTTACAAAGGGCTGTGAAACGCAGTTTCTTTGCAGGCCTGATCTGGCTGAAGTAGAACTTCTGCTGTGGGTGTGCTACATTGCCCTAGAGCTTCAAGGCACAAAGTGCTGAATTGTTTCCAAAGACACAGATAGGCCCCAAAGCATCTTGCTTCCAGCTCTATGGGAAGCTATGAAACAACTCGCTCTGCACAGTGTTCTTACAGCCTATGGGGAACATCTCTTACAAAGTCCTGTTGAACGCAGTTTCTTGGCAGGCCTGATCTGGCTGAAGTAGAACTTCTGCTGTGGGTGTGCTACATTGCCCTAGAGCTTCAAGGCACAAAGTGCTGAATTGTTTCCAAAGCCGGAGATAGGCCCCAAAGCATCTTGCTTACAAGCTCTATGGGAAGCTATGAAACAACTCGCTCTGCACAGTGTTCTTACAGCCTATGGGGAACATCTCTTACAAAGTCCTGTTGAACGCAGTTTCTAGGCAGGCCTGATCTGGCTGAAGTAGAACTTCTGCTGTGGGTGTGCTACATTGCCCTAGAGCTTCAAGGCACAAAGTGCTGAATTGTTTCCAAAGACCGAGATAGGCCCCAAAGCATCTTGCTTCCAGCTCTTTGCGAAGCTAAGAATCAACTCGCTCTGCATTGGGCTCTTACAGGCTACCGGGAACATCTCCTAGAAATGTCTGTGAAACGCAGTTTCTTTGCAGGCCTGATCTGGCTGAAGTAGAATTTCTGCTCAGGGTGTGCTACATTGCTCTAGAGGTTCAAGGCACAAAGTGCTGAATTGTTTCCAAAGACAGAGATAGGCCCCAAAGCATCTTGCTTCCAGCTCTTTGGGAAGCTAAGAAACAACTCGCTCTGCACAGTGCTCTGACAGCCTACCGGGAACATCTATTCCAAAGGAATGTGAAACGCAGTTTCTTTGCAGGTTCGATTTGGCTGAAGTAGAACTTCTGCTCTGGGTGTGCTACATTGCCCTAGAGCTCCAAGCCTCAAAGCCCTGCCTTGTTTCCAAAGACCGAGATAGGCCCCAATTCATCCTGCTTCCAGCTCTTTGGGAAGCTAAGAACCAACTCGCTCGGCACAGTGCTCTGACAGCCTATGGGGAACATCTCTTCCAAAGTCCTGTAAAACGCAGTTTCTTGGCAGGCGTGATCTGGCTGAAGTAGAACTTCTGCTCTGGGTGTGCTACAGTGCCCTAGAGGTTCAAGGCACAAAGTGCTGAATTGTTTCCAAAGACTGAGATAGGCCCCAAAGCATCTTGCTTCCAGCTCTTTGGGAAGCTAAGAAACAACTCGCTCTGCATTGGGCTCTTACAGCCTACCGGGAACATCTCCTAGAAATGTCTGTGAAACGCAGTTTCTTTGCAGGCCTAATCTTGCTGAAGTACAACTCCTGCTCTGGGTCTGCTACATTGCCCTAGAACGTCAAGGCACAACGTGCTGATTATTTTAGGAAGTTCTTTGATAGGCCACGAAGCATCTTGCTTCCAGCTCTATGGGAAGCTATGAAACAACTCGCTCTGCACCGTGTTCTTAGAGCCTACGGGGAACATCTCTTACAAAGTCCTGTTGAACGCAGTTTCTTGGCAGGCCTGATCTGGCTGAAGTAGAACTTCTGCTGTGGGTGTGCTACATTGCCCTAGAGCTTCAAGGCACAAAGTGCTGAATTGTTTCCAAAGACAGAGATAGTCCCCAAAGCATCTTGCTTCCAGCTCTTTGGGAAGCTAAGAAACAACTCGCTCTGCATTGGGCTCTTACAGCATATGGGGAACATCTCTTACAAAGTCCTGTTGAACGCAGTTTCTTGGCAGGCCTGATCTGGCTGAAGTAGAACTTCTGCTGTGGGTGTGCTACATTGCCCTAGAGCTTCAAGGCACAAAGTGCTGAATTGTTTCCAAAGACAGAGATAGGCCCCAAAGAATCTTGCTTCCAGCTCTTTGCGAAGCTAAGAATCAACTCGCTGTGCACAGTGCTCTGACAGCCTACCGGGAACATCTCTTCCAAAGGCCTGTGAAACGCACTTTCTTGGCAGGCCTGATCTGGCTGAAGTAGAACTTCTGCTCTGGGTGTGCTACATTGCCCTAGAGCTTCAAGGCACAAAGTGCTGAATTGTTTCCAAAGACAGAGATAGTCCCCAAAGCATCTTGCTTCCAGCTCTTTGGGAAGCTAAGAAACAACTCGCTCTGCATTGGGCTCTTACAGCCTACCGGGAACATCCCTTACAAAGGGCTGTGAAACGCAGTTTCTTTGCAGGCCAGAACTGGCTGAAGTAGAACTTCTGCTGTGGGTGTGCTACAGTGCCCTAGAGATTCAAGGCACAAACTGCTGAATTGTTTCCAAAGACAGAGATAGTCCCCAAAGCATCTTGCTTCCAGCTCTTTGGGAAGCTAAGAAACAACTCGTTCTGCATTGGGCTCTTACAGCCTACCGGGAACATCCCTTACAAAGGGCTGTGAAACGCAGTTTCTTTGCAGGCCTGATCTGGCTGAAGTAGAACTTCTGCTGTGGGTGTGCTACATTGCCCTAGAGCTTCAAGGCACAAAGTGCTGAATTGTTTCCAAAGACAGAGATAGTCCCCAAAGCATCTTGCTTCCAGCTCTTTGGGAAGCTAAGAAACAACTCGCTCTGCATTGGCCTTTACAGCCTACCGGGAACATCCCTTACAAAGGGCTGTGAAACGCAGTTTCTTTGCAGGCCTGATCTGGCTGAAGTAGAACTTCTGCTCTGGCTGTGCTACATTGCTCTAGAGCTTCAAGGCACAAACTGCTGAATTGTTTCCAAAGACAGAGATAGGCCCCAAAGCATCCTGCTTCCAGCTCTATGGGAAGCTATGAAACAACTCGCTCTGCACAGTGTTCTTACAGCCTATGGGGAACATCTCTTACAAAGTCCTGTTGAACGAAGTTTCTTGGCAGGCCTGATCTGGCTGAAGTAGAACTTCTGCTGTGGGTGTGCTACATTGCCCTAGAGCTTCAAGGCACAAAGTGCTGAATTGTTTCCAAAGACAGAGATATTCCCCAAAGCATCTTGCTTCCAGCTCTTTGGGAAGCTAAGAAACAACTCACTCTGCATTGGGCTCTTACAGCCTACCGGGAACATCCCTTACAAAGGGCTGTGAAACGCAGTTTCTTGGCAGGCCTGATCTGGCTGAAGTAGAACTTCTGCTCTGGGTGTGCTACATTGCCCTAGAGGTTCAAGGCACAAAGTGTTGAATTGTTTCCAAAGACAGAGATAGGCCCCAAAGCATCTTGCTTCCAGCTCTTTGGGAAGCTAAGAAACAACTCGCTCTGCATTGGGCTCTGACAGCCTACCGGGAACATCCCTTACAAAGGGCTGTGAAACGCAGTTTCTTGGCAGGCCTGATCTGGCTGAAGTAGAACTTCTGCTCTGGGTGTGCTACATTGCTCTAGAGCTTCAAGGCACAAACTGCTGAATTGTTTCCAAAGACAGAGATAGGCCCCAAAGCATCTTGCTTCCAGCTCTATGGGAAGCTATGAAACAACTCGCTCTGCACAGTGTTCTTACAGCCTATCGGGAACATCTCTTACAAAGTCCTGTTGAACGCAGTTTCTTGGCAGGCCTGATCTGGCTAAAGTAGAACTTCTGCTGTGGGTGTGCTACATTGCCCTAGAGCTTCAAGGCACAAAGTGCTGAATTGTTTCCAAAGCCGGAGATAGGCCCCAAATCATCTTGCTTCCAGCTCTTTGCGAAGCTAAGAATCAACTCGCTGTGCACAGTGCTCTGACATCCTACCGGGAACATCTCTTCCAAAGGCCTGTGAAACGCACTTTCTTGGCAGGCCTGATCTGGCTGAAGTAGAACTTCTGCTCTGGGTGTGCTACATTGCCCTAGAGCTTCAAGGCACAAAGTGCTGAATTGTTTCCAAAGACAGAGATAGTCCCCAAAGCATCTTGCTTCCAGCTCTTTGGGAAGCTAAGAAACAACTCGCTCTGCATTGGGCTCTTACAGCCTACCGGGAACATCCCTTACAAAGGGCTGTAAAACGCAGTTTCTTGGCAGGCCTGATCTGGCTGAAGTAGAACTTCTGTTGTGGGTGTGCTACATTGCCCTAGAGCTTCAAGGCACAAAGTGCTGAATTGTTTCCAAAGACAGAGATAGTCCCCAAAGCATCTTGCTTCCAGCTCTTTGGGAAGCTAAGAAACAACTCGCTCTGCATTGGGCTCTTACAGCCTACCGGGAACATCCCTTACAAAGGGCTGTGAAACGCAGTTTCTTTGCAGGCCTGATCTGGCTGAAGTAGAACTTCTGCTCTGGGTGTGCTACATTGCTCTAGAGCTTCAAGGCACAAACTGCTGAATTGTTTCCAAAGACAGAGATAGGCCCCAAAGCATCTTGCTTCCAGGTCTATGGGAAGCTATGAAACAACTCGCTCTGCACAGTGTTCTTACAGTCTATGGGGAACATCTCTTACAAAGTCCTGTTGAACGCAGTTTCTTGGCAGGCCTGATCTGGCTGAAGTAGAACTTCTGCTGTGGGTGTGCTACATTGCCCTAGAGCTTCAAGGCACAAAGTGCTGAATTGTTTCCAAAGACAGAGATAGTCCCCAAAGCATCTTGCTTCCACCTCTTTGGGAAGCTAAGAAACAACTCGCTCTGCATTGGGCTCTTACAGCATATGGGGAACATCTCTTACAAAGTCCTGTTGAACGCAGTTTCTTGGCAGGCCTGATCTGGCTGAAGTAGAACTTCTGCTGTGGGTGTGCTACATTGCCCTAGAGCTTCAAGGCACAAAGTGCTGAATTGTTTCCAAAGACAGAGATAGGCCCCAAAGCATCTTGCTTCCAGCTCTTTGCGAAGCTAAGAATCAACTCGCTGTGCACAGTGCTCTGACAGCCTACCGGGAACATCTCTTCCAAAGGCCTGTGAAACGCACTTTCTTGGCAGGCCTGATCTGGCTGAAGTAGAACTTCTGCTCTGGGTGTGCTACATTGCCCTAGAGCTTCAAGGCACAAAGTGCTGAATTGTTTCCAAAGACAGAGATAGTCCCCAAAGCATCTTGCTTCCAGCTCTTTGGGAAGCTAAGAAACAACTCGCTCTGCATTGGGCTCTTACAGCCTACCGGGAACATCCCTTACAAAGGGCTGTGAAACGCAGTTTCTTTGCAGGCCTAATCTGGCTGAAGTAGAACTTCTGCTCTGGGTGTGCTACATTGCTCTAGAGCTTCAAGGCACAAACTGCTGAATTGTTTCCAAAGACAGAGATAGGCCCCAAAGCATCTTGCTTCCAGCTCTATGGGAAGCTATGAAACAACTCGCTCTGCACAGTGTTCTTACAGCCTATGGGGAACATCTCTTACAAAGTCCTGTTGAACGCAGTTTCTTGGCAGGCCTGATCTGGCTGAAGTAGAACTTCTGCTGTGGGTGTGCTACATTGCCCTAGAGCTTCAAGGCACAAAGTGCTGAATTGTTTCCAAAGCCGGAGATAGGCCCCAAAGCATCTTTCTTACAAGCTCTATGGGAAGCTATGAAACAACTCGCTCTGCACAGTGTTCTTACAGCCTATGGGGAACATCTCTTACAAAGTCCTGTTGAACGCAGTTTCTTGGCAGGCCTGATCTGGCTGAAGTAGAACTTCTGCTGTGGGTGTGCTACATTGCCCTAGAGCTTCAAGGCACAAAGTGCTGAATTGTTTCCAAAGACCGAGATAGGCCCCAAAGCATCTTGCTTCCAGCTCTTTGCCAAGCTAAGAATCAACTCGCTCTGCATTGGGCTCTTACAGCCTACCGGGAACATCCCTTACAAAGGGCTGTGAAACGCAGTTTCTTTGCAGGCCTGATCTGGCTGAAGTAGAACTTCTGCTCTGGGTGTGCTACATTGCTCTAGGGCTTCAAGGCACAAACTGCTGAATTGTTTCCAAAGACAGAGATAGGCCCCAAAGCATCTTGCTTCCAGCTCTATGGGAAGCTATGAAACAACTCGCTCTGCACAGTGTTCTTACAGCCTACCGGGAACATCTCTTACAAAGTCCTGTTGAACGCAGTTTCTTGGCAGGCCTGATCTGGCTGAAGTAGAACTTCTGCTGTGGGTGTGCTACATTGCCCTAGAGCTTCAAGGCACAAAGTGCTGAATTGTTTCCAAAGACAGAGATAGTCCCCAAAGCATCTTGCTTCCAGCTCTTTGGGAAGCTAAGAAACAACTCGTTCTGCATTGGGCTCTTACAGCCTACCGGGAACATCCCTTACAAAGGGCTGTGAAACGCAGTTTCTTGTCAGGCCTGATCTGGCTGAAGTAGAACTTCTGCTTTGGGTGTGCTACATTGCCCTAGAGCTTCAAGGCACAAAGTGTTGAATTGTTTCCAAAGACAGAGATAGGCCCCAAAGCATCTTGCTTCCAGCTCTTTGGGAAGCTAAGAAACAACTCGCTCTGCATTGGGCTCTGACAGCCTACCGGGAACATCCCTTACAAAGGGCTGTGAAACGCAGTTTCTTGGCAGGCCTGATCTGGCTGAAGTAGAACTTCTGCTCTGGGTGTGCTACATTGCTCTAGAGCTTCAAGGCACAAACTGCTGAATTGTTTCCAAAGACAGAGATAGGCCCCAAAGCATCTTGCTTCCAGCTCTATGGGAAGCTATGAAACAACTCGCTCTGCACAGTGTTCTTACAGCCTATGGGGAACATCTCTTACAAAGTCCTGTTGAACGCAGTTTCTTGGCAGGCCTGATCTGGCTGAAGTAGAACTTCTGCTGTGGGTGTGCTACATTGCCCTAGAGCTTCAAGGCACAAAGTGCTGAATTGTTTCCAAAGACCGAGATAGGCCCCAAAGCATCTTGCTTCCAGCTCTTTGCGAAGCTAAGAATCAACTCGCTGTGCACAGTGCTCTGACAGCTTACCGGGGACATCTCTTCCAAAGGCCTGTGAAACGCACTTTCTTGGCAGGCCTGATCTGGCTGAAGTAGAACTTCTGCTCTGGGTGTGCTACATTGCCCTAGAGCTTCAAGGCACAAAGTGCTGAATTGTTTCAAAAGACAGAGATAGTCCCCAAAGCATCTTGCTTCCAGCTCTTTGGGAAGCTAAGAAACAACTCGCTCTGCATTGGGCTCTTACAGCCTACCGGGAACATCCCTTACAAAGGGCTGTAAAACGCAGTTTCTTGGCAGGCCTGATCTGGCTGAAGTAGAACTTCTGCTGTGGGTGTGCTACATTGCCCTAGAGCTTCAAGGCACAAAGTGCTGAATTGTTTCCAAAGACAGAGATAGTCCCCAAAGCATCTTGCTTCCAGCTCTTTGGGAAGCTAAGAAACAACTCGCTCTGCATTGGGCTCTTACAGCCTACCGGGAACATCCCTTACAAAGGGCTGTGAAACGCAGTTTCTTTGCAGGCCTGATCTGGCTGAAGTAGAACTTCTGCTCTGGGTGTGCTACATTGCTCTAGAGCTTCAAGGCACAAACTGCTGAATTGTTTCCAAAGACAGAGATAGGCCCCAAAGCATCTTGCTTCCAGCTCTATGGGAAGCTATGAAACAACTCGCTCTGCACAGTGTTCTTACAGCCTATGGGGAACATCTCTTACAAAGTCCTGTTGAACGCAGTTTCTTGGCAGGCCTGATCTGGCTGAAGTAGAACTTCTGCTGTGGGTGTGCTACATTGCCCTAGAGCTTCAAGGCACAAAGTGCTGAATTGTTTCCAAAGACCGAGATAGTCCCCAAAGCATCTTGCTTAAAGCTCTTTGTGAAGCTAAGAAACAACTCGTTCTGCATTGGGCTCTTACAGCCTACCGGGAACATCCCTTACAAAGGGCTGTGAAACGCAGTTTCTTTGCAGGCCTGATCTGGCTGAAGTAGAACTTCTGCTGTGGGTGTGCTACATAGCCCTAGAGCTTCAAGGCACAAAGTGCTGAATTGTTTCCAAAGACCGAGATAGGCCCCAAAGCATCTTGCTTCCAGCTCTTTGGGAAGCTAAGAAACAACTCGCTCTGCATTGGGCTCTTACAGCCTACCGGGAACATCCCTTACAAAGGGCTGTGAAACGCAGTTTCTTTGCAGGCCTGATCTGGCTGAAGTAGAACTTCTGCTCTGGGTGTGCTACATTGCTCTAGAGCTTCAAGGCACAAACTTCTGAATTGTTTCCAAAGACAGAGATAGGCCCCAAAGCATCTCGCTTCCAGCTCTATGGGAAGCTATGAAACAACTCGCTCTGCACAGTGTTCTTACAGCCTATGGGGAACATCTCTTACAAAGTCCTGTTGAACGCAGTTTCTTGGCAGGCCTGATCTGGCTGAAGTAGAACTTCTGCTGTGGGTGTGCTACATTGCCCTAGAGCTTCAAGGCACAAAGTGCTGAATTGTTTCCAAAGACCGAGATAGGCCCCAAAGCATCTTGCTTAAAGCTCTTTGGGAAGCTAAGAAACAACTCGTTCTGCATTGGGCTCTTACAGCCTACCGGGAACATCCCTTACAAAGGGCTGTGAAACGCAGTTTCTTTGCAGGCCTGATCTGGCTGAAGTAGAACTTCTGCTGTGGGTGTGCTACATAGCCCTAGAGCTTCAAGGCACAAAGTGCTGAATTGTTTCCAAAGCCGGAGATAGGCCCCAAAGCATCTTGCTTACAAGCTCTATGGGAAGCTATGAAACAACTCGCTCTGCACAGTGTTCTTACAGCCTATGGGGAACATCTCTTACAAAGTCCTGTTGAACGCAGTTTCTTGGCAGGCCTGATCTGGCTGAAGTAGAACTTCTGCTGTGGGTGTGCTACATTGCCCTAGAGCTTCAAGGCACAAAGTGCTGAATTGTTTCCAAAGACCGAGATAGGCCCCAAAGCATCTTGCTTCCAGCTCTTTGCGAAGCTAAGAATCAACTCGCTCTGCATTGGGCTCTTACAGCCTACCGGGAACATCTCTTCCAAAGGCCTGTGAAACGCACTTTTTTGAAGGCCTGATCTGGATGAAGTAGAACTTCTTCTCTTGGTGTGCTACATTGCCCTAGAGCTCCAAGACTCAAAGCCCTGCCTTGTTTCCCAAGCCGGAGATAGGCCCCAAAGCATCTTGCTTCCAGCTCCTTGCGAAGCTAAGAATCAACTCGCTGTGCACAGTGCTCTGACCGCCTACTGGGAACATCTCTTCCAAAGGCCTGTGAAACGCAGTTTCTTGGCAGGCCTGATCTGGCTGAAGTAGAACTTCTGCTCTGGGTGTGCTACATTGCCCTAGAGATTCAAGGCACAAAGCCCTGCCTTGTTTCCAAAGGGGAAGATAAGCCCCAAAGCATCTTGCTTCCAGCTCTTTGGGAAGCTAAGAAACAACTCGCTCTGCATTGGGCTCTTACAGCCTACCGGGAACATCTCCTAGAAATGTCCGTGAAACGCACTTTCTTTGCGGGCCTGATCTTGGTGAGGTAGAACTCCTGCTCTGGGTCTGCTACATTACCCTAGAGATTCAAGGCACAACGTGCTGAATATTTTAGGAAGTTCTTTGATACGCCACGAAGCATCTTGCTTCCAGCTCTTTGGGAAGCTAAGAAGCAACTCGCTCTGCACAGTGCTCTGACAGCCTACCGGGAACATCTATTCCAAAGGCCTGTGACACGCAGGTTCTTTGCAGGTTCGATCTGACTGAAGTAGAACTTCTGCTCAGGGTGTGCTACATTGCCCTAGAGCTCCAAGCCTCAAAGCCCTGCCTTGTTTCCAAAGACGGAGATAGGCCCCAGTTCATCCTGCTTCCAGCTCTTTGGGAAGCTAAGAACCAACTCGCTCGGCACAGTGCTCTTACAGCCTATGGGGAACATCTCTTACAAAGTCCTGTTGAACGCAGTTTCTTGGCAGGCCTGATCTGGCTGAAGTAGAACGTCTGGTGTGGGTGTGCTACATTGCCCTAGAGCTTCAAGGCACAAAGTGCTGAATTGTTTCCAAAGACAGAGATAGGCCCCAAAGCGTCTTGCTTCCAGCTCTTTGGGAAGCTAAGAAACAACTCACTGTGCACAGTGCTCTTACAGCCTATGGGGAACATCTCTTACAAAGGTCTGTGAAACGCACTTTCTTTGATGGCCTGATCTGGCTGAAGTAGAACTTCTGCTCTGGGTGTGCTACATTGCTGTGGAGCTGCAAGGCTCAAAGCCCTGCCTTGTTTCCAAAGACGGAGATAGGCCCCAAAGCATCTTGCCTCCAGCTCCTTGGGAACCTAAGAACCAACTCGCTCTGCACAGTGCTCTTACAGCCTACCGGGAACATGTCTTCCAAAGGCCTGTGAAACGCACTTTCTTTGCAGGCTTGATCTGGCTGAAATAGAACTTATGCTCTGGGTTTTATACATTGCCATAGGGCTTCAAGGCACAAAGTGCTGAATTATTTCCAAAGACGGAGATAGGCCCCAAAGCATCTTGCTTCCAGCTCTTTGGGAAGCTAAGAAGCAACTCTCTTTGCACAGTGCTCTTACAGCCTTCCGGAAACATCTCTTCCAAAGGCCTGTGAAACACACTTTCTTTGCAGGCCCAATCTGGATGAAGTAGAACTTCTGCTCTGGGTGTGCTACGTTGCCCTAGAGCTTCAAGGCACAAAGTGCTGAATTGTTTCCAAAGAAAGAGATAGGCCCCAAAGCATCTTGCTTCCACATCTTTGGGAAGCTAAGAAAGAACTCGCTCTGCACAGTGCTCTTACAGCCTACCGGGAGCATCTCTTCCAAAGGCCTGTGAAACGCATTTTCTCTGCAGGCCTGATATGGCTGAAGCAGAACTTCTGCTCTGGGTGTGCTACATTGCTCTAGAGCTTCAAGGCACAAACTGCTGAATTGTTTCCAAAGACAGAGATAGGCCCCAAAGCATCTTGCTTCCAGCTCTATGGGAAGCTATGAAACAACTCGCTCTGCACAGTGTTCTTACAGCCTATGGGGAACATCTCTTACAAAGTCCTGTTGAACGCAGTTTCTTGGCAGGCCTGATCTGGCTGAAGTAGAACTTCTGCTGTGGGTGTGCTACATTGCCCTAGAGCTTCAAGGCACAAAGTGCTGAATTGTTTCCAAAGACCGAGATAGGCCCCAAAGCATCTTGCTTAAAGCTCTTTGGGAAGCTAAGAAACAACTCGTTCTGCATTGGGCTCTTACAGCCTACCGGGAACATCCCTTACAAAGGGCTGTGAAACGCAGTTTCTTTGCAGGCCTGATCTGGCTGAAGTAGAACTTCTGCTGTGGGTGTGCTACATAGCCCTAGAGCTTCAAGGCACAAAGTGCTGAATTGTTTCCAAAGCCGGAGATAGGCCCCAAAGCATCTTGCTTACAAGCTCTATGGGAAGCTATGAAACAACTCGCTCTGCACAGTGTTCTTACAGCCTATGGGGAACATCTCTTACAAAGTCCTGTTGAACGCAGTTTCTTGGCAGGCCTGATCTGGCTGAAGTAGAACTTCTGCTGTGGGTGTGCTACATTGCCCTAGAGCTTCAAGGCACAAAGTGCTGAATTGTTTCCAAAGACCGAGATAGGCCCCAAAGCATCTTGCTTCCAGCTCTTTGCGAAGCTAAGAATCAACTCGCTCTGCATTGGGCTCTTACAGCCTACCGGGAACATCTCTTCCAAAGGCCTGTGAAACGCACTTTTTTGAAGGCCTGATCTGGATGAAGTAGAACTTCTTCTCTTGGTGTGCTACATTGCCCTAGAGCTCCAAGACTCAAAGCCCTGCCTTGTTTCCCAAGCCGGAGATAGGCCCCAAAGCATCTTGCTTCCAGCTCCTTGCGAAGCTAAGAATCAACTCGCTGTGCACAGTGCTCTGACCGCCTACTGGGAACATCTCTTCCAAAGGCCTGTGAAACGCAGTTTCTTGGCAGGCCTGATCTGGCTGAAGTAGAACTTCTGCTCTGGGTGTGCTACATTGCCCTAGAGATTCAAGGCACAAAGCCCTGCCTTGTTTCCAAAGGGGAAGATAAGCCCCAAAGCATCTTGCTTCCAGCTCTTTGGGAAGCTAAGAAACAACTCGCTCTGCATTGGGCTCTTACAGCCTACCGGGAACATCTCCTAGAAATGTCCGTGAAACGCACTTTCTTTGCGGGCCTGATCTTGGTGAGGTAGAACTCCTGCTCTGGGTCTGCTACATTACCCTAGAGATTCAAGGCACAACGTGCTGAATATTTTAGGAAGTTCTTTGATACGCCACGAAGCATCTTGCTTCCAGCTCTTTGGGAAGCTAAGAAGCAACTCGCTCTGCACAGTGCTCTGACAGCCTACCGGGAACATCTATTCCAAAGGCCTGTGACACGCAGGTTCTTTGCAGGTTCGATCTGACTGAAGTAGAACTTCTGCTCAGGGTGTGCTACATTGCCCTAGAGCTCCAAGCCTCAAAGCCCTGCCTTGTTTCCAAAGACGGAGATAGGCCCCAGTTCATCCTGCTTCCAGCTCTTTGGGAAGCTAAGAACCAACTCGCTCGGCACAGTGCTCTTACAGCCTATGGGGAACATCTCTTACAAAGTCCTGTTGAACGCAGTTTCTTGGCAGGCCTGATCTGGCTGAAGTAGAACGTCTGGTGTGGGTGTGCTACATTGCCCTAGAGCTTCAAGGCACAAAGTGCTGAATTGTTTCCAAAGACAGAGATAGGCCCCAAAGCGTCTTGCTTCCAGCTCTTTGGGAAGCTAAGAAACAACTCACTGTGCACAGTGCTCTTACAGCCTATGGGGAACATCTCTTACAAAGGTCTGTGAAACGCACTTTCTTTGATGGCCTGATCTGGCTGAAGTAGAACTTCTGCTCTGGGTGTGCTACATTGCTGTGGAGCTGCAAGGCTCAAAGCCCTGCCTTGTTTCCAAAGACGGAGATAGGCCCCAAAGCATCTTGCCTCCAGCTCCTTGGGAACCTAAGAACCAACTCGCTCTGCACAGTGCTCTTACAGCCTACCGGGAACATGTCTTCCAAAGGCCTGTGAAACGCACTTTCTTTGCAGGCTTGATCTGGCTGAAATAGAACTTATGCTCTGGGTTTTATACATTGCCATAGGGCTTCAAGGCACAAAGTGCTGAATTATTTCCAAAGACGGAGATAGGCCCCAAAGCATCTTGCTTCCAGCTCTTTGGGAAGCTAAGAAGCAACTCTCTTTGCACAGTGCTCTTACAGCCTTCCGGAAACATCTCTTCCAAAGGCCTGTGAAACACACTTTCTTTGCAGGCCCAATCTGGATGAAGTAGAACTTCTGCTCTGGGTGTGCTACGTTGCCCTAGAGCTTCAAGGCACAAAGTGCTGAATTGTTTCCAAAGAAAGAGATAGGCCCCAAAGCATCTTGCTTCCACATCTTTGGGAAGCTAAGAAAGAACTCGCTCTGCACAGTGCTCTTACAGCCTACCGGGAGCATCTCTTCCAAAGGCCTGTGAAACGCATTTTCTCTGCAGGCCTGATATGGCTGAAGCAGAACTTCTGCTCTGGGTGTGCTACATTGCTCTAGAGCTTCAAGGCACAAACTGCTGAATTGTTTCCAAAGACAGAGATAGGCCCCAAAGCATCTTGCTTCCAGCTCTATGGGAAGCTATGAAACAACTCGCTCTGCACAGTGTTCTTACAGCCTATGGGGAACATCTCTTACAAAGTCCTGTTGAACGCAGTTTCTTGGCAGGCCTGATCTGGCTGAAGTAGAACTTCTGCTGTGGGTGTGCTACATTGCCCTAGAGCTTCAAGGCACAAAGTGCTGAATTGTTTCCAAAGACCGAGATAGGCCCCAAAGCATCTTGCTTCCAGCTCTTTGCGAAGCTAAGAATCAACTCGCTGTGCACAGTGCTCTGACAGCCTACCGGGAACATCTCTTCCAAAGGCCTGTGAAACGCACTTTCTTGGCAGGCCTGATCTGGCTGAAGTAGAACTTCTGCTCTGGGTGTGCTACATTGCCCTAGAGCTTCAAGGCACAAAGTGCTGAATTGTTTCCAAAGACAGAGATAGTCCCCAAAGCATCTTGCTTCCAGCTCTTTGGGAAGCTAAGAAACAACACGCTCTGCATTGGGTTCTTACAGCCTACCGGGAACATCCCTTACAAAGGGCAGAAAAACGCAGTTTCTTGGCAGGCCTGATCTGGCTGAAGTAGAACTTCTGCTGTGGGTGTGCTACATTGCCCTAGAGCTTCAAGGCACAAAGTGCTGAATTGTTTCCAAAGACAGAGATAGTCCCCAAAGCATCTTGCTTCCAGCTCTTTGGGAAGCTAAGAAACAACTCGCTCTGCATTGGGCTCTTACAGCCTACCGGGAACATCCCTTACAAAGGGCTGTGAAACGCAGTTTCTTTGCAGGCCTGATCTGGCTGAAGTAGAACTTCTGCTCTGGGTGTGCTACATTGCTCTAGAGCTTCAAGGCACAAACTGCTGAATTGTTTCCAAAGACAGAGATAGGCCCCAAAGCATCTTGCTTCCAGGTCTATGGGAAGCTATGAAACAACTCGCTCTGCACAGTGTTCTTACAGCCTATGGGGAACATCTCTTACAAAGTCCTGTTGAACGCAGTTTCTTGGCAGGCCTGATCTGGCTGAAGTAGAACTTCTGCTGTGGGTGTGCTACATTGCCCTAGAGCTTCAAGGCACAAAGTGCTGAATTGTTTCCAAAGACAGAGATAGTCCCCAAAGCATCTTGCTTCCACCCCTTTGGGAAGCTAAGAAACAACTCGCTCTGCATTGGGCTCTTACAGCATATGGGGAACATCTCTTACAAAGTCCTGTTGAACGCAGTTTCTTGGCAGGCCTGATCTGGCTGAAGTAGAACTTCTGCTGTGGGTGTGCTACATTGCCCTAGAGCTTCAAGGCACAAAGTGCTGAATTGTTTCCAAAGACAGAGATAGGCCCCAAAGCATCTTGCTTCCAGCTCTTTGCGAAGCTAAGAATCAACTCGCTGTGCACAGTGCTCTGACAGCCTACCGGGAACATCTCTTCCAAAGGCCTGTGAAACGCAGTTTCTTTGCAGGCCTGATCTGGCTGAAGTAGAACTTCTGCTCTGGGTGTGCTACATTGCCCTAGAGCTTCAAGGCACAAAGTGCTGAATTGTTTCCAAAGACAGAGATAGTCCCCAAAGCATCTTGCTTCCAGCTCTTTGGGAAGCTAAGAAACAACTCGCTCTGCATTGGGCTCTTACAGCCTACCGGGAACATCCCTTACAAAGGGCTGTGAAACGCAGTTTCTTTGCAGGCCTGATCTGGCTGAAGTAGAACTTCTGCTCTGGGTGTGCTACATTGCTCTAGAGCTTCAAGGCACAAACTGCTGAATTGTTTCCAAAGACAGAGATAGGCACCAAAGCATCTTGCTTCCAGCTCTATGGGAAGCTATGAAACAACTCGCTCTGCACAGTGTTCTTACAGCCTATGGGGAACATCTCTTACAAAGTACTGTTGAACGCAGTTTCTTGGCAGGCCTGATCTGGCTGAAGTAGAACTTCTGCTGTGGGTGTGCTACATTGCCCTAGAGCTTCAAGGCACAAAGTGCTGAATTGTTTCCAAAGCCGGAGATAGGCCCCAAAGCATCTTGCTTACAAGCTCTATGGGAAGCTATGAAACAACTCGCTCTGCACAGTGTTCTTACAGCCTATGGGGAACATCTCTTACAAAGTCCTGTTGAACGCAGTTTCTTGGCAGGCCTGATCTGGCTGAAGTAGAACTTCTGCTGTGGGTGTGCTACATTGCCCTAGAGCTTCAAGGCACAAAGTGCTGAATTGTTTCCAAAGACCGAGATAGGCCCCAAAGCATCTTGCTTCCAGCTCTTTGCGAAGCTAAGAATCAACTCGCTCTGCATTGGGCTCTTACAGCCTACCGGGAACATCCCTTACAAAGGGCTGTGAAACGCAGTTTCTTGGCAGGCCTGATCTGGCTGAAGTAGAACTTCTGCTGTGGGTGTGCTACATTGCCCTAGAGCTTCAAGGCACAAAGTGCTGAATTGTTTCCAAAGACCGAGATAGGCCCCAAAGCATCTTTCTTCCAGCTCTTTGCGAAGCTAAGAATCAACTCGCTGTGCACAGTGCTCTGACAGCCTACCGGGAACATCTCTTCCAAAGGCCTGTGAAACGCACTTTCTTGGCAGGCCTGATCTGGCTGAAGTAGAACTTCTGCTCTGGGTGTGCTACATTGCCCTAGAGCTTCAAGGCACAAAGTGCTGAATTGTTTCAAAAGACAGAGATAGTCCCCAAAGCATCTTGCTTCCAGCTCTTTGGGAAGCTAAGAAACAACTCGCTCTGCATTGGGCTCTTACAGCCTACCGGGAACATCCCTTACAAAGGGCTGTAAAACGCAGTTTCTTGGCAGGCCTGATCTGGCTGAAGTAGAACTTCTGCTGTGGGTGTGCTACATTGCCCTAGAGCTTCAAGGCACAAAGTGCTGAATTGTTTCCAAAGACAGAGATAGTCCCCAAAGCATCTTGCTTCCAGCTCTTTGGGAAGCTAAGAAACAACTCGCTCTGCATTGGGCTCTTACAGCCTACCGGGAACATCCCTTACAAAGGGCTGTGAAACGCAGTTTCTTTGCAGGCCTGATCTGGCTGAAGTAGAACTTCTGCTCTGGGTGTGCTACATTGCTCTAGAGCTTCAAGGCACAAACTGCTGAATTGTTTCCAAAGACAGAGATAGGCCCCAAAGCATCTTGCTTCCAGCTCTATGGGAAGCTATGAAACAACTCGCTCTGCACAGTGTTCTTACAGCCTATGGGGAACATCTCTTACAAAGTCCTGTTGAACGCAGTTTCTTGGCAGGCCTGATCTGGCTGAAGTAGAACTTCTGCTGTGGGTGTGCTACATTGCCCTAGAGCTTCAAGGCACAAAGTGCTGAATTGTTTCCAAAGACAGAGATAGTCCCCAAAGCATCTTGCTTAAAGCTCTTTGGGAAGCTAAGAAACAACTCGTTCTGCATTGGGCTCTTACAGCCTACCGGGAACATCCCTTACAAAGGGCTGTGAAACGCAGTTTCTTTGCAGGCCTGATCTGGCTGAAGTAGAACTTCTGCTGTGGGTGTGCTACATAGCCCTAGAGCTTCAAGGCACAAAGTGCTGAATTGTTTCCAAAGACCGAGATAGGCCCCAAAGCATCTTGCTTCCAGCTCTTTGGGAAGCTAAGAAACAACTCGCTCTGCATTGGGCTCTTACAGCCTACCGGGAACATCCCTTACAAAGGGCTGTGAAACGCAGTTTCTTTGCAGGCCTGATCTGGCTGAAGTAGAACTTCTGCTCTGGGTGTGCTACATTGCTCTAGAGCTTCAAGGCACAAACTTCTGAATTGTTTCCAAAGACAGAGATAGGCCCCAAAGCATCTTGCTTCCAGCTCTATGGGAAGCTATGAAACAACTCGCTCTGCACAGTGTTCTTACAGCCTATGGGGAACATCTCTTACAAAGTCCTGTTGAACGCAGTTTCTTGGCAGGCCTGATCTGGCTGAAGTAGAACTTCTGCTCTGGGTGTGCTACATTGCCCTAGAGCTCTAAGCCTCAAAGCCCTGCCTTGTTTCCAAAGACGGAGATAGGCCCCAAAGCATCTTGCTTCAAGCTCTTTGCGAAGCTAAGAATCAACTCGCTGTGCACAGTGTTCTTACAGCCTATGGGGAACATCTCTTACAAAGTCCTGTTGAACGCAGTTTCTTGGAAGGCCTGATCTGGCTGAAGTAGAACTTCTGCTGTGGGTGTGCTACATTGCCCTAGAGCTTCAAGGCACAAAGTGCTGAATTGTTTCCAAAGCCGGAGATAGGCCCCAAAGCATCTTGCTTACAAGCTCTATGGGAAGCTATGAAACAACTCGCTCTGCACAGTGTTCTTACAGCCTATGGGGAACATCTCTTACAAAGTCCTGTTGAACGCAGTTTCTTGGCAGGCCTGATCTGGCTGAAGTAGAACTTCTGCTGTGGGTGTGCTACATTGCCCTAGAGCTTCAAGGCACAAAGTGCTGAATTGTTGCCAAAGACCGAGATAGGCCCCAAAGCATCTTGCTTCCAGCTCTTTGCGAAGCTAAGAATCAACTCGCTCTGCATTGGGCTCTTACAGCCTACCGGGAACATCTCTTCCAAAGGCCTGTGAAACGCACTTTTTTGAAGGCCTGATCTGGATGAAGTAGAACTTCTGCTCTTGGTGTGCTACATTGCCCTAGAGCTCCAAGACTCAAAGCCCTGCCTTGTTTCCCAAGCCGGAGATAGGCCCCAAAGCATCTTGCTTCCAGCTCCTTGCAAAGCTAAGAATCAACTCGCTGTGCACAGTGCTCTGACCGCCTACTGGGAACATCTCTTCCAAAGGCCTGTGAAACGCAGTTTCTTGGCAGGCCTGATCTGGCTGAAGTAGAACTTCTGCTCTGGGTGTGCTACATTGCCCTAGAGATTCAAGGCACAAAGCCCTGCCTTGTTTCCAAAGGGGAAGATAAGCCCCAAAGCATCTTGCTTCCAGCTCTTTGGGAAGCTAAGAAACAACTCGCTCTGCATTGGGCTCTTACAGCCTACCGGGAACATCTCCTAGAAATGTCCGTGAAACGCACTTTCTTTGCGGGCCTGATCTTGGTGAAGTAGAACTCCTGCTCTGGGTCTGCTACATTACCCTAGAGATTCAAGGCACAACGTGCTGAATATTTTAGGAAGTTCTTTGATACGCCACGAAGCATCTTGCTTCCAGCTCTTTGGGAAGCTAAGAAGCAACTCGCTCTGCACAGTGCTCTGACAGCCTACCGGGAACATCTATTCCAAAGGCCTGTGACACGCAGGTTCTTTGCAGGTTCGATCTGACTGAAGTAGAACTTCTGCTCAGGGTGTGCTACATTGCCCTAGAGCTCCAAGCCTCAAAGCCCTGCCTTGTTTCCAAAGACGGAGATAGGCCCCAGTTCATCCTGCTTCCAGCTCTTTGGGAAGCTAAGAACCAACTCGCTCGGCACAGTGCTCTTACAGCCTATGGGGAACATCTCTTACAAAGTCCTGTTGAACGCAGTTTCTTGGCAGGCCTGATCTGGCTGAAGTAGAACGTCTGGTGTGGGTGTGCTACATTGCCCTAGAGCTTCAAGGCACAAAGTGCTGAATTGTTTCCAAAGACAGAGATAGGCCCCAAAGCGTCTTGCTTCCAGCTCTTTGGGAAGCTAAGAAACAACTCGCTGTGCACAGTGCTCTTACAGCCTATGGGGAACATCTCTTACAAAGGTCTGTGAAACGCACTTTCTTTGATGGCCTGATCTGGCTGAAGTAGAACTTCTGCTCTGGGTGTGCTACATTGCTGTGGAGCTGCAAGGCTCAAAGCCCTGCCTTGTTTCCAAAGACGGAGATAGGCCCCAAAGCATCTTGCCTCCAGCTCCTTGGGAACCTAAGAACCAACTCGCTCTGCACACTGCTCTTACAGCCTACCGGGAACATGTCTTCCAAAGGCCTGTGAAACGCACTTTCTTTGCAGGCTTGATCTGGCTGAAATAGAACTTATGCTCTGGGTTTTATACATTGCCATAGGGCTTCAAGGCACAAAGTGCTGAATTATTTCCAAAGACGGAGATAGGCCCCAAAGCATCTTGCTTCCAGCTCTTTGGGAAGCTAAGAAGCAACTCTCTTTGCACAGTGCTCTTACAGCCTTCCGGAAACATCTCTTCCAAAGGCCTGTGAAACACACTTTCTTTGCAGGCCCAATCTGGATGAAGTAGAACTTCTGCTCTGGGTGTGCTACGTTGCCCTAGAGCTTCAAGGCACAAAGTGCTGAATTGTTTCCAAAGAAAGAGATAGGCCCCAAAGCATCTTGCTTCCACATCTTTGGGAAGCTAAGAAACAACTCGCTCTGCACAGTGCTCTTACAGCCTACCGGGAGCATCTCTTCCAAAGGCCTGTGAAACGCATTTTCTCTGCAGGCCTGATATGGCTGAAGCAGAACTTCTGCTCTGGGTGTGCTACATTGCCCTAGAGATTCAAGGCACAAAGCCCTGCCTTGTTTCCAAAGGGGAAGATAAGCCCCAAAGCATCTTGCTTATAGCTCTTTGGGAAGCTAAGAAACAACTCGCTCTGCATAGTGCTCTTACAGCCTGCCGGGAACATCTCTTACAAAGGTCTGTGAAACGCACTTTCTTTGATGGCCTGATCTGGCTGAAGTAGAAATTCTGCTCTGGGTGTGCTACATTGCTGTGCAGCTCCAAGGCTCAAAGCCCTGGCCTGTTTCCAAAGACGGAGATAGGACCCAAAGCATCCTGCTTCCAGCTCTTTGGGAAGCTAAGAAACAACTCGCTCTGCACAGTGCTCTTACAGCCTGCCGGGAACAGCTCTTACAAAGGTCTGCGAAACGCAGTTTCTTTGCAGGCCTGATCTGGCTGAAGTAGAACTCCTGCTCTGGGTGTGCTACATTGCCCTAGAGCTTCAAGGCACAACGTGCTGAATATTTTAGGAAGTTCTTTGATAGGCCACGAAGCATCTTGCTTCCAGCTCTATGGGAAGCTATGAAACAACTCGCTCTGCACAGTGTTCTTACAGCCTATGGGGAACATCTCTTACAAAGTCCTGTTGAACGCAGTTTCCTGGCAGGCCTGATCTGGCTGAAGTAGAACTTCTGCTGTGGGTGTGCTACATTGCCCTAGAGCTTCAAGGCACAAAGTGCTGAATTGTTTCCAAAGACAGAGATAGGCCCCAAAGCATCTTGCTTCCAGCTCTTTGGGAAGCTAAGAAGCAACTCTCTTTGCACAGTGCTCTTACAGCCTACCGGGAACATCTCTTCCAAAGGCCTGTGAAACGCACTTTTTTGAAGGCCCGATCTGGATGAAGTAGAACTTCTGCTCTTGGTGTGCTACATTGCCCTAGAGCTCCAAGGTTCAAAGCCCTGCCTTGTTTCCCAAGCCGGAGATAGGCCCCAAAGCATCTTGCTTCCAGCTCTTTGCGAAGCTAAGAATCAACTCGCTGTGCACAGTGCTCTGACAGCCTACCGGGAACATCTCTTCCAAAGGCCTGTGAAACGCACTTTCTTTGCAAGCTTGATCTGGCTGAAATAGAACTTATGCTCTGGGTGTTATACATTGCCCTAGAGCTCCAAGGCTCAAAGCCGTGCCTTATTTCAAAAGCCGGAGCTACGCCCCAAAGCATCTTGCTTCCAGCTCTTTGGGAAGCTCGGAAACAACTCGCTCTGCACAGTGCTCTTACAGCCTACCGGGAACATCTCTTCCAAAGGCCTGTGAAACGCAGTTTCTTTGCAGGTTCGATCTGGCTGAAGTAGAACTTCTGCTCTGGGTGTGCTACATTGCCCTAGAGCTCCAAGCCTCAAAGCCCTGCCTTGTTTCCAAAGACGGAGATAGGCAGCAAAGCATCCTGCTTCCAGCTCATTGGGAAGCTAAGAACCAACTCGCTCGGCACAGTGCTCTTACAGCCTATGGGGAACATCTCTTACAAAGTCCTGTAAAACCCAGTTTCTTGGCAGGCATCATCTGGCTGAAGTAGAACGTCTGGTGTGGGTGTGCTACATTGCCCTAGAGCTTCAAGGCACAAAGTGCTGAATTGTTTCCAAAGACTGAGTTAGGCACCAAAGCATCTTGCTTCCAGCTCTTTGGGAAGCTAAGAAGCAACTCTCTTTGCACAGTGCTCTTACAGCCTACCGGGAACATCTCTTCCAAAGGCCTGTGAAACGCACTTTTTTGAAGGCCCGATCTGGATGAAGTAGAACTTCTGTTCTTGGTGTGCTACATTGCCCTAGAGCTCCAAGGCTCAAAGTCCTGCCTTGTTTCCCAAGCCGCAGATAGGCCCCAAAGAATCTTGCTTCAAGCTATTTGCGAAGCTAAGAATCAACTCGCTGTGCACAGTGCTCTGACAGCCTACCGGGAACATCTCTTCCAAAGGCCTGTGAAACGCACTTTCTTGGCAGGCCTGATCTGGCTGAAGTAGAACTTCTGCTCTGGGTGTGCTACATTGCCCTAGAGATTCAAGGCACAAAGCCCTGCCTTGTTTCCAAAGGGGAAGATAAGCCCCAAAGCATCTTGCTTCCAGCTCTTTGGGAAGCTAAGAAACAACTCGCTCTGCACAGTGCTCTGACAGCCTACCGCAAACATCTATTCCAAAGGCCTGTGAAACACAGTTTCTTTGCAGGTTCGATCAGGGTGAAGTAGAACTTCTGCTCTGGGTGTGCTACATTGCCCTAGAGCTCCCAGCCTCAAAGCCCTATCTTGTTTCCAAAGACGGAGATAGGCCCCCAAGCATCTTGCTTCCAGCTCTTTGGGAAGCTAAAAAGCAACTCTCTTTGCACAGATCTCTTACAGCCTACCGGGAACATCTCTTCCAAAGGCGTGTGAAACGCACTTTCTTGGCAGGCCTGAACTTGCTGAAGTAGAACTCCTGCTCTGTGTCTGCTACATTGCCCTAGAGCTTCAAGGCACAACGTGCTGAGTATTTTAGGAAGTTCTTTGATAGGCCACGAAGCATCTTGCTTCCAGCTCTATGGGAAGCTATGAAACAACTCGCTCTGCACAGTGTTCTTACAGCCTAAGGGGAACATCTCTTACAAAGTCCTGTTGAACGCAGTTTCCTGGCAGGCCTGATCTGGCTGAAGTAGAACTTCTGCTGTGGGTGTGCTACATTGCCCTAGAGCTTCAAGGCACAAAGTGCTGAATTGTTTCCAAAGACAGAGATAGGCCCCAAAGCATCTTGCTTCCAGCTCTTTGGGAAGCTAAGAAGCAACTCTCTTTGCACAGTGCTCTTACAGCCTACCGGGAACATCTCTTCCAAAGGCCTGTGAAACGCACTTTTTTGAAGGCCCGATCTGGATGAAGTAGAACTTCTGCTCTTGGTGTGCTACATTGCCCTAGAGCTCCAAGACTCAAAGCCCTGCCTTGTTTCCCAAGCCGGAGATAGGCCCCAAAGCATCTTGCTTCCAGCTCTGTGCAAAGCTAAGAATCAACTCGCTGTGCACAGTGCTCTGACAGCCTACCGGGAACATCTCTTCCAAAGGCCTGTGAAACGCACTTTCTTGGCAGGCCTGATCTGGCTGAAGTAGAACTTCTGCTCTGGGTGTGCTACATTGCCCTAGAGCTTCAAGGCACAAAGTGCTGAATTGTTTCCAAAGACTGAGATAGGCCCCAAAGCATCTTGCTTCCAGCTCTTTGGGAAGCTAACAAGCAACTCTCTTTGCACAGTGCTCTTACAGCCTGCCGGGAACATCTCTTACAAAGGTCTGTCAAACGCACTTTCTTTGACTGCCTGATCTGGCTGAAGTAGAACTTCTGCTCTGGGTGTGCTACATTGCTGTGGAGCTCCAAGCCTCAAAGCCCTGCCTTGTTTCCAAAGACGTAGATAGTCCCCAAAGCATCTTGCTTCCAGCTCCTTGGGAAGCTAAGAACCAACTCGCTCTGCACAGTGCTCTTACAGCCTACCGGGAACATGTCTTCCAAAGGTCTGTGAAACGCACTTTCTTTGCAAGCTTGATCTGGCTGAAATAGAACTTATGCTCTGGGTGTTATACATTGCCCTAGAGCTTCAAGGCACAAAGAGCTGAATTATTTCCAAAGACGGAGATAGGCACCAAAGCATCTTGCTTCCAGCTAATTGGGTAGCTAAGAAACAACTCGCTCTGCACAGTGCTCTTACAGCCTACAGGGACCATCTCTTCCAAAGGCCTGTGAAACGCAGTTTCTCTGCAGGCCTGATATGGCTGAAGTAGAACTTCTGCTCTGAGTGTGCTACATTGCCCTAGAGCTCCAAGGCTCAAAGCCGTGCCTTATTTCGAAAGCCGGAGCTAGGCCCCAAAGCATCTTGCTTCCAGCTCTTTGGGAAGCTCGGAAACAACTCGCTCTGCACAGTGCTCTTACAGCCTACTGGGAACATCCCTTACAAAGGGCTGTGAAACGCAGTTTCTTTGCGGGCCTGATCTGGCTGAAGTAGAACTTCTGCTGTGGGTGTGCTACATTGCCCTAGAGCTTCAAGGCACAAAGTGCTGAATTGTTTCCAAAGACAGAGATAGGCCCCAAAGCATCTTGCTTCCAGCTCTTTGGGAAGCTAAGAAGCAACTCTCTTTGCACAGTCCTCTTACAGCCTGCCGGGAACATCTCTTCCAAAGGCCTGTGAAACGCACTTTTCTGAAGGCCCGATCTGGATGAAGTAGAACTTCTGCTCTTGGTGTGCTACATTGCCCTAGAGCTCCAAGGCTAAAAGCCCTGCCTTGTTTCCAAAACCGGAGATCGGCCCCAAAGCATCGTGCTTCCAGCTCTTTGCGAAGCTAAGAATCAACTCGCTGTGCACAGTGCCCTGACAGCCTACCGGGAACATCTCTTCCAAAGGCCTCTGACACGCACTTTCCTGGCAGGCCTGATCTGGCTGAAGTAGAACTTCTGCTCTGGGTGTGCTACATTGCCCTAGAGATTCAAGGCACAAAGCCCTGCCTTGTTTCCAAAGGCGAAGATAAGCCTCAAAGGATCTTGCTTCCAGCTCTTTGGGAAGCTAAGAAACAACCCGCTCTGCATTGGGCTCTTACAGCCTACCGGGAACATCTCCAGAAATGTCTGTGAAACGCAGTTTCTTTGCAGGCCTGATCTGGCCAAAGTAGAACTCCTGCTCTTGGTCTGCTACATTGCCCTAGAGCTTCAAGGCACAACGTGCTGAATATTTTAGGAAGTTCTTTGATAGGCCTCGAAGCATCTTGCTTCCAGCCCTATGGGAAGCCATGAAACAACTCGCTCTGCACAGTGTTCTTACAGCCTATGGGGAACATCTCTTACAAAGGTCTGTGAAACGCAGTTTCTTTGCAGGCCTGATCTGGCTGAAGTAGAACTTCTGCTCTGGGTGTGCTACATTGCTGTGGAGCTGCAAGGCTCAAAGCCCTGCCTTGTTTCCAAAGACGGAGATAGGCCCCAAAGCATCTTGCCTCCAGCTCCTTGGGAACCTAAGAACCAACTCGCTCTGCACAGTGCTCTTACAGCCTACCGGGAACATGTCTTCCAAAGGCCTGTGAAACGCACTTTCTTTGCAGGCTTGATCTGGCTGAAATAGAACTTATGCTCTGGGTGTTATACATTGCCCTAGAGCTTCAAGGCACAAAGTGCTGAATTATTTCCAAAGACGGAGATAGGCCCCAAAGCATCTTGCTTCCAGCTCTTTGGGAAGCTAAGAAGCAACTCTCTTTGCACAGTGCTCTTACAGCCTTCCGGAAACATCTCTTCCAAAGGCCTGTGAAACACACTTTCTTTGCAGGCCCAATCTGGATGAAGTAGAACTTCTGCTCTGGGTGTGCTACGTTGCCCTAGAGCTTCAAGGCACAAAGTGCTGAATTGTTTCCAAAGAAAGAGATAGGCCCCAAAGCATCTTGCTTCCACATCTTTGGGAAGCTAAGAAACAACTCGCTCTGCACAGTGCTCTTACAGCCTACCGGGAGCATCTCTTCCAAAGGCCTGTGAAACGCATTTTCTCTGCAGGCCTGATATGGCTGAAGCAGAACTTCTGCTCTGGGTGTGCTACATTGCCCTAGAGATTCAAGGCACAAAGCCCTGCCTTGTTTCCAAAGGGGAAGATAAGCCCCAAAGCATCTTGCTTATAGCTCTTTGGGAAGCTAAGAAACAACTCGCTCTGCATAGTGCTCTTACAGCCTGCCGGGAACATCTCTTACAAAGGTCTGTGAAACGCACTTTCTTTGATGGCCTGATCTGGCTGAAGTAGAAATTCTGCTCTGGGTGTGCTACATTGCTGTGCAGCTCCAAGGCTCAAAGCCCTGGCCTGTTTCCAAAGACGGAGATAGGACCCAAAGCATCCTGCTTCCAGCTCTTTGGGAAGCTAAGAAACAACTCGCTCTGCACAGTGCTCTTACAGCCTGCCGGGAACAGCTCTTACAAAGGTCTGCGAAACGCAGTTTCTTTGCAGGCCTGATCTGGCTGAAGTAGAACTCCTGCTCTGGGTGTGCTACATTGCCCTAGAGCTTCAAGGCACAACGTGCTGAATATTTTAGGAAGTTCTTTGATAGGCCACGAAGCATCTTGCTTCCAGCTCTATGGGAAGCTATGAAACAACTCGCTCTGCACAGTGTTCTTACAGCCTATGGGGAACATCTCTTACAAAGTCCTGTTGAACGCAGTTTCCTGGCAGGCCTGATCTGGCTGAAGTAGAACTTCTGCTGTGGGTGTGCTACATTGCCCTAGAGCTTCAAGGCACAAAGTGCTGAATTGTTTCCAAAGACAGAGATAGGCCCCAAAGCATCTTGCTTCCAGCTCTTTGGGAAGCTAAGAAGCAACTCTCTTTGCACAGTGCTCTTACAGCCTACCGGGAACATCTCTTCCAAAGGCCTGTGAAACGCACTTTTTTGAAGGCCCGATCTGGATGAAGTAGAACTTCTGCTCTTGGTGTGCTACATTGCCCTAGAGCTCCAAGGTTCAAAGCCCTGCCTTGTTTCCCAAGCCGGAGATAGGCCCCAAAGCATCTTGCTTCCAGCTCTTTGCGAAGCTAAGAATCAACTCGCTGTGCACAGTGCTCTGACAGCCTACCGGGAACATCTCTTCCAAAGGCCTGTGAAACGCACTTTCTTTGCAAGCTTGATCTGGCTGAAATAGAACTTATGCTCTGGGTGTTATACATTGCCCTAGAGCTCCAAGGCTCAAAGCCGTGCCTTATTTCAAAAGCCGGAGCTACGCCCCAAAGCATCTTGCTTCCAGCTCTTTGGGAAGCTCGGAAACAACTCGCTCTGCACAGTGCTCTTACAGCCTACCGGGAACATCTCTTCCAAAGGCCTGTGAAACGCAGTTTCTTTGCAGGTTCGATCTGGCTGAAGTAGAACTTCTGCTCTGGGTGTGCTACATTGCCCTAGAGCTCCAAGCCTCAAAGCCCTGCCTTGTTTCCAAAGACGGAGATAGGCAGCAAAGCATCCTGCTTCCAGCTCATTGGGAAGCTAAGAACCAACTCGCTCGGCACAGTGCTCTTACAGCCTATGGGGAACATCTCTTACAAAGTCCTGTAAAACCCAGTTTCTTGGCAGGCATCATCTGGCTGAAGTAGAACGTCTGGTGTGGGTGTGCTACATTGCCCTAGAGCTTCAAGGCACAAAGTGCTGAATTGTTTCCAAAGACTGAGTTAGGCACCAAAGCATCTTGCTTCCAGCTCTTTGGGAAGCTAAGAAGCAACTCTCTTTGCACAGTGCTCTTACAGCCTACCGGGAACATCTCTTCCAAAGGCCTGTGAAACGCACTTTTTTGAAGGCCCGATCTGGATGAAGTAGAACTTCTGTTCTTGGTGTGCTACATTGCCCTAGAGCTCCAAGGCTCAAAGTCCTGCCTTGTTTCCCAAGCCGCAGATAGGCCCCAAAGAATCTTGCTTCAAGCTATTTGCGAAGCTAAGAATCAACTCGCTGTGCACAGTGCTCTGACAGCCTACCGGGAACATCTCTTCCAAAGGCCTGTGAAACGCACTTTCTTGGCAGGCCTGATCTGGCTGAAGTAGAACTTCTGCTCTGGGTGTGCTACATTGCCCTAGAGATTCAAGGCACAAAGCCCTGCCTTGTTTCCAAAGGGGAAGATAAGCCCCAAAGCATCTTGCTTCCAGCTCTTTGGGAAGCTAAGAAACAACTCGCTCTGCACAGTGCTCTGACAGCCTACCGCAAACATCTATTCCAAAGGCCTGTGAAACGCAGTTTCTTTGCAGGTTCGATCAGGGTGAAGTAGAACTTCTGCTCTGGGTGTGCTACATTGCCCTAGAGCTCCCAGCCTCAAAGCCCTATCTTGTTTCCAAAGACGGAGATAGGCCCCCAAGCATCTTGCTTCCAGCTCTTTGGGAAGCTAAAAAGCAACTCTCTTTGCACAGATCTCTTACAGCCTACCGGGAACATCTCTTCCAAAGGCGTGTGAAACGCACTTTCTTGGCAGGCCTGAACTTGCTGAAGTAGAACTCCTGCTCTGTGTCTGCTACATTGCCCTAGAGCTTCAAGGCACAACGTGCTGAGTATTTTAGGAAGTTCTTTGATAGGCCACGAAGCATCTTGCTTCCAGCTCTATGGGAAGCTATGAAACAACTCGCTCTGCACAGTGTTCTTACAGCCTAAGGGGAACATCTCTTACAAAGTCCTGTTGAACGCAGTTTCCTGGCAGGCCTGATCTGGCTGAAGTAGAACTTCTGCTGTGGGTGTGCTACATTGCCCTAGAGCTTCAAGGCACAAAGTGCTGAATTGTTTCCAAAGACAGAGATAGGCCCCAAAGCATCTTGCTTCCAGCTCTTTGGGAAGCTAAGAAGCAACTCTCTTTGCACAGTGCTCTTACAGCCTACCGGGAACATCTCTTCCAAAGGCCTGTGAAACGCACTTTTTTGAAGGCCCGATCTGGATGAAGTAGAACTTCTGCTGTTGGTGTGCTACATTGCCCTAGAGCTCCAAGACTCAAAGCCCTGCCTTGTTTCCCAAGCCGGAGATAGGCCCCAAAGCATCTTGCTTCCAGCTCTGTGCAAAGCTAAGAATCAACTCGCTGTGCACAGTGCTCTGACAGCCTACCGGGAACATCTCTTCCAAAGGCCTGTGAAACGCACTTTCTTGGCAGGCCTGATCTGGCTGAAGTAGAACTTCTGCTCTGGGTGTGCTACATTGCCCTAGAGCTTCAAGGCACAAAGTGCTGAATTGTTTCCAAAGACTGAGATAGGCCCCAAAGCATCTTGCTTCCAGCTCTTTGGGAAGCTAACAAGCAACTCTCTTTGCACAGTGCTCTTACAGCCTGCCGGGAACATCTCTTACAAAGGTCTGTCAAACGCACTTTCTTTGACGGCCTGATCTGGCTGAAGTAGAACTTCTGCTCTGGGTGTGCTACATTGCTGTGGAGCTCCAAGCCTCAAAGCCCTGCCTTGTTTCCAAAGACGTAGATAGTCCCCAAAGCATCTTGCTTCCAGCTCCTTGGGAAGCTAAGAACCAACTCGCTCTGCACAGTGCTCTTACAGCCTACCGGGAACATGTCTTCCAAAGGTCTGTGAAACGCACTTTCTTTGCAAGCTTGATCTGGCTGAAATAGAACTTATGCTCTGGGTGTTATACATTGCCCTAGAGCTTCAAGGCACAAAGTGCTGAATTATTTCCAAAGACGGAGATAGGCACCAAAGCATCTTGCTTCCAGCTAATTGGGTAGCTAAGAAACAACTCGCTCTGCACAGTGCTCTTACAGCCTACAGGGACCATCTCTTCCAAAGGCCTGTGAAACGCAGTTTCTCTGCAGGGCTGATATGGCTGAAGTAGAACTTCTGCTCTGGGTGTGCTACATTGCCCTAGAGCTCCAAGGCTCAAAGCCGTGCCTTATTTCGAAAGCCGGAGCTAGGCCCCAAAGCATCTTGCTTCCAGCTCTTTGGGAAGCTCGGAAACAACTCGCTCTGCACAGTGCTCTTACAGCCTACTGGGAACATCCCTTACAAAGGGCTGTGAAACGCAGTTTCTTTGCGGGCCTGATCTGGCTGAAGTAGAACTTCTGCTGTGGGTGTGCTACATTGCCCTAGAGCTTCAAGGCACAAAGTGCTGAATTGTTTCCAAAGACAGAGATAGGACCCAAAGCATCTTGCTTCCAGCTCTTTGGGAAGCTAAGAAGCAACTCTCTTTGCACAGTCCTCTTACAGCCTGCCGGGAACATCTCTTCCAAAGGCCTGTGAAACGCACTTTTCTGAAGGCCCGATCTGGATGAAGTAGAACTTCTGCTCTTGGTGTGCTACATTGCCCTAGAGCTCCAAGGCTCAAAGCCCTGCCTTGTTTCCAAAGCCGGAGATCGGCCCCAAAGCATCGTGCTTCCAGCTCTTTGCGAAGCTAAGAATCAACTCGCTGTGCACAGTGCCCTGACAGCCTACCGGGAACATCTCTTCCAAAGGCCTCTGACACGCACTTTCCTGGCAGGCCTGATCTGGCTGAAGTAGAACTTCTGCTCTGGGTGTGCTACATTGCCCTAGAGATTCAAGGCACAAAGCCCTGCCTTGTTTCCAAAGGGGAAGATAAGCCTCAAAGGATCTTGCTTCCAGCTCTTTGGGAAGCTAAGAAACAACCCGCTCTGCATTGGGCTCTTACAGCCTACCAGGAACATCTCCAGAAATGTCTGTGAAACGCAGGTTCTTTGCAGGCCTGATCTGGCCAAAGTAGAACTCCTGCTCTTGGTCTGCTACATTGCCCTAGAGCTTCAAGGCACAACGTGCTGAATATTTTAGGAAGTTCTTTGATAGGCCTCGAAGCATCTTGCTTCCAGCCCTATGGGAAGCTATGAAACAACTCGCTCTGCACAGTGTTCTTACAGCCTATGGGGAACATCTCTTACAAAGTCCTGTTCAACGCTGTTTCTTGGCAGGCCTGATCTGGCTGAAGTACAACTTCTGCTGTGGGTGTGCTACATTGCCCTAGAGATTCAAGGCACAAAGTGCTGAATTGTTTCCAAAGCCGGAGATAGGCCCCAAAGCATCTTGCTTCCAGCTCTTTGCGAAGCTAAGAATCAACTCGCTGTGCACAGTGCTCTGACCGCCTACTGGGAACATCTCTTCCAAAGGCCTGTGAAACGCAGTTTCTTGGCAGGCCGGATCTGGCTGAAGTAGAACTTCTGCTCTGGGTGTGCTACATTGCCCTAGAGATTCAAGGCACAAAGCCCTGCCTTGTTTCCAGAGGGGAAGATAAGCCCCAAAGCATCTTGCTTCCAGCTCTTTGGGAAGCTAAGAAACAACTCGCTCTGCATTGGGCTCCTACAGCCTACCGGGAACATCTCCTAGAAATGTCCGTGAAACGCACTTTCTTTGCGGGCCTGATCTTGCTGAAGTAGAACTCCTGCTCTGGGTCTGCTACATTACCCTAGAGCTTCAAGGCACAACGTGCTGAATATCTTAGGAAGTTCTTTGATAGGCCACGAAGCATCTTGCTTCCAGCTCTTTGGGAAGCTAAGAAGCAACTCGCTCTGCACAGTGCTCTGACAGCCTACCGGGAACATCTATTCCAAAGGCCTGTGAAACGCAGGTTCTTTGCAGGTTCGATCTGACTGAAGTAGAACTTCTGCTCTGGGTGTGCTACATTGCCCTAGAGCTCCAAGCCTCAAAGCCCTGCCTTGTTTCCAAAGACGGAGATAGGCCCCAATTCATCCTGCTTCCAGCTCTTTGGGAAGCTAAGAACCAACTCGCTCGGCACAGTGCTCTTACAGCCTATGGGGAACATCTCTTACAAAGTCCTGTTGAACGCAGTTTCTTGGCAGGCCTGATCTGGCTGAAGTAGAACGTCTGGTGTGGGTGTGCTACATTGCCCTAGAGCTTCAAGGCACAATGTGCTGAATTGTTTCCAAAGACAGAGATAGGCCCCAAAGCGTCTTGCTTCCAGCTCTTTGGGAAGCTAAGAAACAACTCGCTGTGCACAGTGCTCTTACAGCCTATGGGGAACATCTCTTACAAAGGTCTGTGAAACGCACTTTCTTTGATGGCCTGATCTGGCTGAAGTAGAACTTCTGCTCTGGGTGTGCTACATTGCTGTGGAGCTGCAAGGCTCAAAGCCCCGCCTTGTTTCCAAAGACGGAGATAGGCCCCGAAGCATCTTGCCTCCAGCTCCTTGGGAACCTAAGAACGAACTCGCTCTGCACAGTGCTCTTACAGCCTACCGGGAACATGTCTTCCAAAGGCCTGTGAAACGCACTTTCTTTGCAGGCTTGATCTGGCTGAAATAGAACTTATGCTCTGGGTGTTATACATTGCCCTAGAGCTTCAAGGCACAAAGTGCTGAATTATTTCCAAAGACGGAGATAGGCCCCAAAGCATCTTGCTTCCAGCTCTTTGGGAAGCTAAGAAGCAACTCTCTTTGCACAGTGCTCTTACAGCCTTCCGGAAACATCTCTTCCAAAGGCCTGTGAAACACACTTTCTTTGCAGGCCCAATCTGGATGAAGTAGAACTTCTGCTCTGGGTGTGCTACGTTGCCCTAGAGCTTCAAGGCACAAAGTGCTGAATTGTTTCCAAAGAAAGAGATAGGCCCCAAAGCATCTTGCTTCCACATTTTGGGAAGCTAAGAAACAACTCGCTCTGCACAGTGCTCTTACAGCCTACCGGGAGCATCTCTTCCAAAGGCCTGTGAAACGCATTTTCTCTGCAGGCTTGATATGGCTGAAGTAGAACTTCTGCTCTGGGTGTGCTACATTGCCCTAGAGGTTCAAGGCACAGAGTGGTGAATTGTTTCCAAAGACTGTGATAGGCCCCAAAGCATCTTGCTTCCAGCTCTTTGGGAAGCTAAGAAGCAACTCTCTTTGCACAGTCCTCTTACAGCCTACCGGGAACATCTCTTCCAAAGGCCTGTGAAACGCAGTTTCTTGGCAGGCCTGAGCAGGCTGAAGCAGAACTTCTGCTCTGGGTGTGCTACATTGCCCTAGAGATTCAAGGCACAAAGCCCTGCCTTGTTTCCAAAGGGGAAGATAAGCCCCAAAGCATCTTGCTTATAGCTCTTTGGGAAGCTAAGAAACAACTCGCTCTGCATAGTGCTCTTACAGCCTGCCGGGAACATCTCTTACAAAGGTCTGTGAAACGCACTTTCTTTGATGGCCTGATCTGACTGAAGTAGAAATTCTGCTCTGGGTGTGCTACATTGCTGTGCAGCTCCAAGGCTCAAAGCCCTGGCCTGTTTCCAAAGACGGAGATAGGACCCAAAGCATCCTGCTTCCAGCTCTTTGGGAAGCTAAGAAACAACTCGCTCTGCACAGTGCTCTTACAGCCTGCCGGGAACAGCTCTTACAAAGGTCTGCGAAACGCAGTTTCTTTGCAGGCCTGATCTGGCTGAAGTAGAACTCCTGCTCTGGGTGTGCTACATTGCCCTAGAGCTTCAAGGCACAACGTGCTGAATATTTTAGGAAGTTCTTTGATAGGCCACGAAGCATCTTGCTTCCAGCTCTATGGGAAGCTATGAAACAACTCGCTCTGCACAGTGTTCTTACAGCCTATGGGGAACATCTCTTACAAAGTCCTGTTGAACGCAGTTTCCTGGCAGGCCTGATCTGGCTGAAGTAGAACTTCTGCTGTGGGTGTGCTACATTGCCCTAGAGCTTCAAGGCACAAAGTGCTGAATTGTTTCCAAAGACAGAGATAGGCCCCAAAGCATCTTGCTTCCAGCTCTTTGGGAAGCTAAGAAGCAACTCTCTTTGCACAGTGCTCTTACAGCCTACCGGGAACATCTCTTCCAAAGGCCTGTGAAACGCACTTTTTTGAAGGCCCGATCTGGATGAAGTAGAACTTCTGCTCTTGGTGTGCTACATTGCCCTAGAGCTTCAAGGCACAAAGTGCTGAATTGTTTCCAAAGCCGGAGATAGGCCCCAAAGCATCTTGCTTCCAGCTCTTTGCGAAGCTAAGAATCAACTCGCTGTGCACAGTGCTCTGACAGCCTACCGGGAACATCTCTTCCAAAGGCCTGTGAAACGCACTTTCTTGGCAGGCCTGATCTGGCTGAAGTAGAACTTCTGCTCTGGGTGTGCTACATTGCCCTAGAGATTCAAGGCACAAGGCCCTGCCTTGTTTCCAAAGGGGAAGATAAGCCCCAAAGCATCTTGCTTCCAGCTCTTTGGGAAGCTAAGAAACAACTCACTCTGCATTGGCCTCTTACAGCCTACCGGGAACATCTCCTAGAAATGTCCGTGAAACGCACTTTCTTTGCGGGCCTGATCTTGCTGAAGTAGAACTCCTGCTCTGGGTCTGCTACATTGCCCTAGAGCTTCAAGGCACAACGTGCTGAATATTTTAGGAAGTTGTTTGATAGGCCACGAAGCATCTTGCTTCCAGCTCTTTGGGAAGCTAAGAAACAACTCGCTCTGCACAGTGCTCTGACAGCCTACCGGGAACATCTATTCCAAAGGCCTGTGACACGCAGGTTCTTTGCAGGTTCGATCTGACTGAAGTAGAACTTCTGCTCTGGGTGTGCTACATTGCCCTAGAGCTCCAAGCCTCAAAGCCCTGCCTTGTTTCCAAAGACGGAGATAGGCCCCAATTCATCCTGCTTCCAGCTCTTTGGGAAGCTAAGAACCAACTCGCTCGGCACAGTGCTCTTACAGCCTATGGGGAACATCTCTTACAAAGTCCTGTTGAACGCAGTTTCTTGGCAGGCCTGATCTGGCTGAAGTAGAACGTCTGGTGTGGGTGTGCTACATTGCCCTAGAGCTTCAAGGCACAATGTGCTGAATTGTTTCCAAAGACAGAGATAGGCCCCAAAGCGTCTTGCTTCCAGCTCTTTGGGAAGCTAAGAAACAACTCGCTGTGCACAGTGCTCTTACAGCCTATGGGGAACATCTCTTACAAAGGTCTGTGAAACGCACTTTCTTTGATGGCCTGATCTGGCTGAAGTAGAACTTCTGCTCTGGGTGTGCTACATTGCTGTGGAGCTGCAAGGCTCAAAGCCCTGCCTTGTTTCCAAAGACGGAGATAGGCCCCGAAGCATCTTGCCTCCAGCTCCTTGGGAACCTAAGAACCAACTCGCTCTGCACAGTGCTCTTACAGCCTACCGGGAACATGTCTTCCAAAGGCCTGTGAAACGCACTTTCTTTGCAGGCTTGATCTGGCTGAAATAGAACTTATGCTCTGGGTGTTATACATTGCCCTAGAGCTTCAAGGCACAAAGTGCTGAATTATTTCCAAAGACGGAGATAGGCCCCAAAGCATCTTGCTTCCAGCTCTTTGGGAAGCTAAGAAGCAACTCTCTTTGCACAGTGCTCTTACAGCCTTCCGGAAACATCTCTTCCAAAGGCCTGTGAAACACACTTTCTTTGCAGGCCCAATCTGGATGAAGTAGAACTTCTGCTCTGGGTGTGCCACGTTGCCCTAGAGCTTCAAGGCACAAAGTGCTGAATTGTTTCCAAAGAAAGAGATAGGCCCCAAAGCATCTTGCTTCCACATCTTTGGGAAGCTAAGAAACAACTCGCTCTGCACAGTGCTCTTACAGCCTACAGGGAGCATCTCTTCCAAAGGCCTGTGAAACGCATTTTCACTGCAGGCCTGATATGGCTGAAGTAGAACTTCTGCTCTGGGTGTGCTACATTGCCCTAGAGGTTCAAGGCACAAAGTGGTGAATTGTTTCCAAAGACTGTGATAGGCCCCAAAGCATCTTGCTTCCAGCTCTTTGGGAAGCTAAGAAGCAACTCTCTTTGCACAGTCCTCTTACAGCCTACCGGGAACATCTCTTCCAAAGGCCTGTGAAACGCAGTTTCTTGGCAGGCCTGAGCAGGCTGAAGCAGAACTTCTGCTCTGGGTGTGCTACATTGCCCTAGAGATTCAAGGCACAAAGCCCTGCCTTGTTTCCAAAGGGGAAGATAAGCCCCAAAGCATCTTGCTTATAGCTCTTGGGGAAGCTAAGAAACAACTCGCTCTGCATAGTGCTCTTACAGCCTGCCGGGAACATCTCTTACAAAGGTCTGTGAAACGCACTTTCTTTGATGGCCTGATCTGGCTGAAGTAGAAATTCTGCTCTGGGTGTGCTACATTGCTGTGCAGCTCCAAGGCTCAAAGCCCTGGCCTGTTTCCAAAGACGGAGATAGGACCCAAAGCATCCTGCTTCCAGCTCTTTGGGAAGCTAAGAAACAACTCGCTCTGCACAGTGCTCTTACAGCCTGCCGGGAACAGCTCTTACAAAGGTCTGCGAAACGCAGTTTCTTTGCAGGCCTGATCTGGCTGAAGTAGAACTCCTGCTCTGGGTGTGCTACATTGCCCTAGAGCTTCAAGGCACAACGTGCTGAATATTTTAGGAAGTTCTTTGATAGGCCACGAAGCATCTTGCTTCCAGCTCTATGGGAAGCTATGAAACAACTCGCTCTGCACAGTGTTCTTACAGCCTATGGGGAACATCTCTTACAAAGTCCTGTTGAACGCAGTTTCTTGGCAGGCCTGATCTGGCTGAAGTAGAACTTCTGCTGTGGGTGTGCTACATTGCCCTAGAGCTTCAAGGCACAAAGTGCTGAATTGTTTCCAAAGACAGAGATAGGCCCCAAAGCATCTTGCTTCCAGCTCTTTGGGAAGCTAAGAAGCAACTCTCTTTGCACAGTGCTCTTACAGCCTACCGGGAACATCTCTTCCAAAGGCCTGTGAAACGCACTTTTTTGAAGGCCCGATCTGGATGAAGTAGAACTTCTGCTCTTGGTGTGCTACATTGCCCTAGAGCTCCAAGGCTCAAAGCCCTGCCTTGTTTCCAAAGCCGGAGATAGGCCCCAAAGCATCTTGCTTCCAGCTCTTTGCGAAGCTAAGAATCAACTCGCTGTGCACAGTGCTCTGACAGCCTACCGGGAACATCTCTTCCAAAGGCCTGTGAAACGCACTTTCTTGGCAGGCCTGATCTGGCTGAAGTAGAACTTCTGCTCTGGGTGTGCTACATTGCCCTAGAGATTCAAGGCACAAGGCCCTGCCTTGTTTCCAAAGGGGAAGATAAGCCCCAAAGCATCTTGCTTCCAGCTCTTTGCGAAGCTAAGAATCAACTCGCTGTGCACAGTGCTCTGACAGCCTACCGGGAACATCTCTTCAGAAGGCCTGTGAAACGCACTTTCTTGGCAGGCCTGATCTGGCTGAAGTAGAACTTCTGCTCTGGGTCTGCTACATTGCCCTAGAGCTTCAAGGCACAACGTGCTGAATATTTTAGGAAGTTCTTTGATAGGCCACGAAGCATCTTGCTTCCAGCTCTTTGGGAAGCTAAGAAACAACTCGCTCTGCACACTGCTCTGACAGCCTACTGCGAACATCTATTCCAAAGGCCTGTTAAACGCAGGTTCTGTGCAGGTTCGATCTGGCTGAAGTAGAACTTGTGCTCTGGGTGTGCTACATTGCCCTAGAGATTCAAGGCACAAAGCCCTGCCTTGTTTCCGGAGGGGAAGATAAGCCCCAAAGCATCTTGCTTCCAGCTCTTTGGGAAGCTAAGAAACAACTTGCTCTGCACACTGCTCTTACAGCCTGCCAGGAACATCTCTTACAAAGGTCTGTCAAATGCACTTTCTTTGATGGCCTGATCTGGCTGAAGTAGAACTTCTGCTCTGGGTGTGCTACATTGCTGTGGAGCTCCAAGGCTCAAAGCACTGCCTTGTTTCCAAAGACGTAGATAGTCCCCAAAGCATCTTACTTCCAGCTCCTTGGGAAGCTCGGAAACAACTCGCTCTGCACAGTGCTCTTACAGCCTACCGGGAACATGTCTTCCAAAGGCCTGTGAAACGCACTTTCTTTGCAAGCTTGATCTGGCTGAAATAGAACTTATGCTCTGGGTGTTATACATTGCCCTAGAGCTCCAAGGCTCAAAGCCGTGCCTTATTTCAAAAGCCGGAGCTACGCCCCAAAGCATCTTGCTTCCAGCTCTTTGGGAAGCTCGGAAACAACTCGCTCTGCACAGTGCTCTTACAGCCTACCGGGAACATCTCTTCCAAAGGCCTGTGAAACGCAGTTTCTTTGCAGGTTCGATCTGGCTGAAGTAGAACTTCTGCTCTGGGTGTGCTACATTGCCCTAGAGCTCCAAGCCTCAAAGCCCTGCCTTGTTTCCAAAGACGGAGATAGGCAGCAAAGCATCCTGCTTCCAGCTCATTGGGAAGCTAAGAACCAACTCGCTCGGCACAGTGCTCTTACAGCCTATGGGGAACATCTCTTACAAAGTCCTGTAAAACCCAGTTTCTTGGCAGGCATCATCTGGCTGAAGTAGAACGTCTGGTGTGGGTGTGCTACATTGCCCTAGAGCTTCAAGGCACAAAGTGCTGAATTGTTTCCAAAGACTGAGTTAGGCACCAAAGCATCTTGCTTCCAGCTCTTTGGGAAGCTAAGAAGCAACTCTCTTTGCACAGTGCTCTTACAGCCTACCGGGAACATCTCTTCCAAAGGCCTGTGAAACGCACTTTTTTGAAGGCCCGATCTGGATGAAGTAGAACTTCTGTTCTTGGTGTGCTACATTGCCCTAGAGCTCCAAGGCTCAAAGTCCTGCCTTGTTTCCCAAGCCGCAGATAGGCCCCAAAGAATCTTGCTTCAAGCTATTTGCGAAGCTAAGAATCAACTCGCTGTGCACAGTGCTCTGACAGCCTACCGGGAACATCTCTTCCAAAGGCCTGTGAAACGCACTTTCTTGGCAGGCCTGATCTGGCTGAAGTAGAACTTCTGCTCTGGGTGTGCTACATTGCCCTAGAGATTCAAGGCACAAAGCCCTGCCTTGTTTCCAAAGGGGAAGATAAGCCCCAAAGCATCTTGCTTCCAGCTCTTTGGGAAGCTAAGAAACAACTCGCTCTGCACAGTGCTCTGACAGCCTACCGCAAACATCTATTCCAAAGGCCTGTGAAACGCAGTTTCTTTGCAGGTTCGATCTGGGTGAAGTAGAACTTCTGCTCTGGGTGTGCTACATTGCCCTAGAGCTTCAAGGCACAAAGTGCTGAATTGTTTCCAAAGACTGAGATAGGCCCCAAAGCATCTTGCTTCCAGCTCTTTGGGAAGCTAACAAGCAACTCTCTTTGCACAGTGCTCTTACAGCCTGCCGGGAACATCTCTTACAAAGGTCTGTCAAACGCACTTTCTTTGATGGCCTGATCTGGCTGAAGTAGAACTTCTGCTCTGGGTGTGCTACATTGCTGTGGAGCTCCAAGCCTCAAAGCCCTGCCTTGTTTCCAAAGACGTAGATAGTCCCCAAAGCATCTTGCTTCCAGCTCCTTGGGAAGCTAAGAACCAACTCGCTCTGCACAGTGCTCTTACAGCCTACCGGGAACATGTCTTACAAAGGTCTGTGAAACGCACTTTCTTTGCAAGCTTGATCTGGCTGAAATAGAACTTATGCTCTGGGTGTTATACATTGCCCTAGAGCTTCAAGGCACAAAGTGCTGAATTATTTCCAAAGACGGAGATAGGCACCAAAGCATCTTGCTTCCAGCTAATTGGGTAGCTAAGAAACAACTCGCTCTGCACAGTGCTCTTACAGCCTACAGGGACCATCTCTTCCAAAGGCCTGTGAAACGCAGTTTCTCTGCAGGCCTGATATGGCTGAAGTAGAACTTCTGCTCTGGGTGTGCTACATTGCCCTAGAGCTACAAGGCTCAAAGCCGTGTTTATTTCGAAAGCCGGAGCTAGGCCCCAAAGCATCTTGCTTCCAGCTCTTTGGGAAGCTCGGAAACAACTCGCTCTGCACAGTGCTCTTACAGCCTACTGGGAACATCCCTTACAAAGGGCTGTGAAACGCAGTTTCTTTGCGGGCCTGATCTGGCTGAAGTAGAACTTCTGCTGTGGGTGTGCTACATTGCCCTAGAGCTTCAAGGCACAAAGTGCTGAATTGTTTCCAAAGACAGAGATAGGCCCCAAAGCATCTTGCTTCCAGCTCTTTGGGAAGCTAAGAAGCAACTCTCTTTGCACAGTCCTCTTACAGCCTACCGGGAACATCTCTTCCAAAGGCCTGTGAAACGCACTTTTCTGAAGGCCCGATCTGGATGAAGTAGAACTTCTGCTCTTGGTGTGCTACATTGCCCTAGAGCTCCAAGGCTCAAAGCCCTGCCTTGTTTCCAAAGCCGGAGATCGGCCCCAAAGCATCGTGCTTCCAGCTCTTTGCGAAGCTAAGAATCAACTCGCTGTGCACAGTGCCCTGACAGCCTACCGGGAACATCTCTTCCAAAGGCCTCTGACACGCACTTTCCTGGCAGGCCTGATCTGGCTGAAGTAGAACTTCTGCTCTGGGTGTGCTACATTGCCCTAGAGATTCAAGGCACAAAGCCCTGCCTTGTTTCCAAAGGGGAAGATAAGCCTCAAAGGATCTTGCTTCCAGCTCTTTGGGAAGCTAAGAAACAACCCGCTCTGCATTGGGCTCTTACAGCCTACCGGGAACATCTCCAGAAATGTCTGTGAAACGCAGTTTCTTTGCAGGCCTGATCTGGCCAAAGTAGAACTCCTGCTCTTGGTCTGCTACATTGCCCTAGAGCTTCAAGGCACAACGTGCTGAATATTTTAGGAAGTTCTTTGATAGGCCTCGAAGCATCTTGCTTCCAGCCCTATGGGAAGCTATGAAACAACTCGCTCTGCACAGTGTTCTTACAGCCTATGGGGAACATCTCTTACAAAGTCCTGTTCAACGCAGTTTCTTGGCAGGCCTGATCTGGCTGAAGTACAACTTCTGCTGTGGGTGTGCTACATTGCCCTAGAGATTCAAGGCACAAAGTGCTGAATTGTTTCCAAAGCCGGAGATAGGCCCCAAAGCATCTTGCTTCCAGCTCTTTGCGAAGCTAAGAATCAACTCGCTGTGCACAGTGCTCTGACCGCCTACTGGGAACATCTCTTCCAAAGGCCTGTGAAACGCACTTTCTTGGCAGGCCTGATCTGGCTGAAGTAGAACTTCTGCTCTGGGTGTGCTACATTGCCCTAGAGATTCAAGGCACAAAGCCCTGCCTTGTTTCCAAAGGGGAAGATAAGCCCCAAAGCATCTTGCTTCCAGCTCTTTGGGAAGCTAAGAAACAACTCGCTCTGCATTGGGCTCTTACAGCCTACCGGGAAAATCTCCTAGAAATGTCCGTGAAATGCACTTTCTTTGCGGGCCTGATCTTGCTGAAGTAGAACTCCTGCTCTGGGTCTGCTACATTACCCTAGAGCTTCAAGGCACAACGTGCTGAATATTTTAGGAAGTTCTTTGATAGGCCACGAAGCATCTTGCTTCCAGCTCTTTGGGCAGCTAAGAAGCAACTCGCTCTGCACAGTGCTCTGACAGCCTACCGGGAACATCTATTCCAAAGGCCTGTGACACGCAGGTTCTTTGCAGGTTCGATCTGACTGAAGTAGAACTTCTGCTCTGGGTGTGCTACATTGCCCTAGAGCTCCAAGCCTCAAAGCCCTGCCTTGTTTCCAAAGACGGAGATAGGCCCCAATTCATCCTGCTTCCAGCTCTTTGGGAAGCTAAGAACCAACTCGCTCGGCACAGTGCTCTTACAGCCTATGGGGAACATCTCTTACAAAGTCCTGTTGAACGCAGTTTCTTGGCAGGCCTGATCTGGCTGAAGTAGAACTTCTGCTGTGGGTGTGCTACATTGCCCTAGAGCTTCAAGGCACAATGTGCTGAATTGTTTCCAAAGACAGAGATAGGCCCCAAAGCGTCTTGCTTACAGCTCTTTGGGAAGCTAAGAAACAACTCGCTGTGCACAGTGCTCTTACAGCCTATGGGGAACATCTCTTACAAAGGTCTGTGAAACGCACTTTCTTTGATGGCCTGATCTGGCTGAAGTAGAACTTCTGCTCTGGGTGTGCTACATTGCTGTGGAGCTGCAAGGCTCAAAGCCCTGCCTTGTTTCCAAAGACGGAGATAGGCCCCAAAGCATCTTGCCTCCAGCTCCTTGGGAACCTAAGAACCAACTCGCTCTGCACAGTGCTCTTACAGCCTACCGGGAACATGTCTTCCAAAGGCCTGTGAAACGCACTTTCTTTGCAGGCTTGATCTGGCTGAAATAGAACTTATGCTCTGGGTGTTATACATTGCCCTAGAGCTTCAAGGCACAAAGTGCTGAATTATTTCCAAAGACGGAGATAGGCCCCAAAGCATCTTGCTTCCAGCTCTTTGGGAAGCTAAGAAGCAACTCTCTTTGCACAGTGCTCTTACAGCCTTCCGGAAACATCTCTTCCAAAGGCCTGTGAAACACACTTTCTTTGCAGGCCCAATCTGGATGAAGTAGAACTTCTGCTCTGGGTGTGCTACGTTGCCCTAGAGCTTCAAGGCACAAAGTGCTGAATTGTTTCCAAAGAAAGAGATAGGCCCCAAAGCATCTTGCTTCCACATCTTTGGGAAGCTTAGAAACAACTCGCTCTGCACAGTGCTCTTACAGCCTACCGGGAGCATCTCTTCCAAAGGCCTGTGAAACGCATTTTCTCTGCAGGCCTGATATGGCTGAAGTAGAACTTCTGCTCTGGGTGTGCTACATGGCCTAGAGGTTCAAGGCACAAAGTGCTGAATTGTTTCCAAAGACTGAGATAGGCCCCAAAGCATCTTGCTTCCAGCTCTTTGGGAAGCTAAGAAGCAACTCTCTTTGCACAGTCCTCTTACAGCCTACCGGGAACATCTCTTCCAAAGGCCTGTGAAACGCAGTTTCTTGGCAGGCCTGAGCAGGCTGAAGCAGAACTTCTGCTCTGGGTGTGCTACATTGCCCTAGAGATTCAAGGCACAAAGACCTGCCTTGTTTCCAAAGGGGAAGATAAGCCCCAAAGCATCTTGCTTATAGCTCTTTGGGAAGCTAAAAAACAACTCGCTCTGCATAGTGCTCTTACAGCCTGCCGGGAACATCTCTTACAAAGGTCTGTGAAACGCACTTTCTTTGATGGCCTGATCTGGCTGAAGTAGAAATTCTGCTCTGGGTGTGCTACATTGCTGTGCAGCTCCAAGGCTCAAAGCCCTGGCCTGTTTCCAAAGACGGAGATAGGACCCAAAGCATCCTGCTTCCAGCTCTTTGGGAAGCTAAGAAACAACTCTCTCTGCATTGGGCTCTTACAGCCTACCGGGAACATCTCCTAGAAATGTCTGTGAAACGCAGTTTCTTTGCAGGCCTGATCTTGCTGAAGTAGAACTCCTGCTCTGGGTGTGCTACATTGCCCTAGAGCTTCAAGGCACAACGTGCTGAGTATTTTAGGAAGTTCTTTGATAGGCCACGAAGCATCTTGCTTCCAGCTCTATGGGAAGCTATGAAACATCACGCTCTGCACAGTGTTCTTACAGCCTATGGGGAACATCTCTTACAAAGTCCTGTTGAACGCAGTTTCTTGGCAGGCCTGATCTGGCTGAAGTAGAACCTCTGCTGTGGGTGTGCTACATTGCCCTAGAGCTTCAAGGCACAAAGTGCTGAATTGTTTCCAAAGACAGAGATAGGCCCCAAAGCACCTTGCTTCCAGCTCTTTGGGAAGCTAAGAAACAACTCGCTCTGCACAGTGCTCTTACTGCCTACCTGGAACATGTCTTACAAAGGCCTGTGAAATGCAATTTCTTTGCCGGCCTGATGTTTCTGATGTAGAACTTCTGGCTCTGGGTGTCCTACGTTGCCCTAGAGCTTCAAGGCACAAGCCCTGCCTTATTTCCAATCGAGGAGATAGGCCCCAAAGCATCTTGCTTCCAGCTCTTTGGCAAACTAAGAAACAACTCGTTCTGCACAGTGCTCTTACAGCCTACCAGGAACATCTCTTACCAAGGCCTGTGAAACGCAGTTTCTCTGCGGGCCTGCACTGGCTGAAGTAGAACTCCTGCTCTGGGTGTGCTACATTGCGCTAGAGCTTCAAGGCACAACGTGCTGAATATTGTAGGAAGTTCTTTGATAGGCCACGAAGCATCTTGCTTCCAGCTCTTTGGGAAGCTAAGAAACAACTCGCTGTGCACAGTGCTCTTACAGCCTAGCGGGAACATCTCTTACAAAGGCCTGGGAGACGCAGATTCTTTGCAGGACTGATCTGGATGAAGTATAACTTCTGCTCTGGCTGTGCTATATTGCCATAGAGCTTCAATGCACAAAGTGCCGAATTGTTTAGAAAGTTCTCAGATAGGCACCAAAGCATCTTGCTTCCAGCTGTTGGGAAGCTAAGAAACAACTCGCTCTGCACAGTTCTCTTACAGTCTATCGGGAACATCTCTTCCAAAGGCCTGTGAAACGCAGTTTCTTTGCAGGCCTGATCTGGCTGAAGTAGTTCTTGTGCTCTGGGTGTGCTACGTTGCCCTTGAGCTTCAAGGCACAAAGTGCTGAATTGTTTCCAAAGGCGGAGATAGGCCCCAAAGCGTCTTGCTTCCAGCTCTTAGGGAAGCTAAGAAACAACTCGCTCTGCACAGATCTCTTACAGACTACCGGGATCATCTCTTACAAAGGCCTGTGAAACGCAGTTTCTTTGCAGGCCTGATCTGGGTGAAGTAGAACTCCTGCTCTGGGTATGCTACATTGCCCTAGAGCTGCAAGGCGCAAAGCCCTGCCTTGTTTCCAAAGGGGCGATAGGCCCCAAATCATCTTTCATCCAGCTCTTTGGGAAGCTAAGAAACAACTCGCTCTGCACAGTGCTCTTACAGCCTACCTGGAACATCTCTTACAAAGGCCTGTGAAACGCATTTTCTTCGCTGCCCTGATCTGGCTGACGTTGAACTTCTGCTCTGCCGTGTGCTGCATTGCCCAGGAGATGCAAGGCACAAAGTCCTGCCTTGTTTGCGAAGGGGGAGATAGGCCCCAAAGCATCTTGCTTCAAGCTCTTTCGGAATCTATGAAACAACTCGCTCTGCACAGTGCTCTTACAGCCTACCGGGAACATCTCCTACAAAGGCCTGTGAAACGCAATTTCATTCTAGGCCTCCTCTGGCTGAAGTAGAACTTCTGCTCTGGGTCTGCTACATTGCCCTAGAGCTTCAAGACTTAAAGCCCTGCCTTGTTTCCAAAGGGGAAGATAGGCCCCAAAGCATCTTGCTTCCAGCTCATTGGGAAGCTAAGAAACAACTGAGTCTGCACAGTGCTCCTACAGACAACTGGCAACATCTCTTCCAAAGGCCTGTGAAACGCTGTTTCATTCTAGGCCTGATCTGGCTGAAGTAGAACTTCTGCTGTGGGTGTGCTACATTGCTCTAGAGCTTCAAGGCTGAATGCCCTGCCTTGTTTCCAAAGGGAAAGATACGCCAAAAAGCATATTGCTTCCAGTTTTTTGGGAAGCTAAGAAACAAATCGCTCTGCACAGTGTTCTTACAGACTACTGGGAACATCTCTTACAAAGGCCTGTGAAACGCAATTTCGTTCTAGGCCTCCTCTGGCTGAAGTAGAACTTCTCCTCTGGGTCTGCTACATTGCCCTAGAGCTTCAAGACTCAAAGCCCTGCCTTGTCTCCAAAGTGGGAGATAGATCCCAAAGCATCTTGCTTCCAGCTCTTTGGGAAGCTAAGAAACAATTCGCTCTGCACAGTGCTCTTTCAGCCTACCAGGATCATCGCTTACAAAGGCCTGTGAAACGCAGTTTCTTTGCTGCCCTGATCTGGATGAAGTTGAACTTCTGCTCTGCCGTGTGCTGCGTTGCCCAGGAGATGCAAGTCACAAAGTCCTGCCTTGTTTCCAAAGGGGGAGATAGGCCCCAAAGAATCTTGCTTCCAGCTCTTTGGGAAGCTAAGAAACAACTCGCTCTGCACAGTGCTCTTACAGCCTACCGGGAACATCTCTTACAAAGGCCTGTGAAACGCAGTTTCTTTGCAGGCCTGATCTGGCTGAAGTAGAACTTCTGCTCTGCCGTCTGGTACATTGCCCTTGAGCTGCAAGGCACACAGTCCTGCCTTGTCCCCTCAAAGGTAGACAGGCCTCAAAGAGTCTGGCTTCCAGCTCTTTGGCAATCTCATAGAGAGCTCGCTCTCCACAGTGCTCTTCCATCCTCCCTGGAACATCTCTTACAAAGGCCTGTGAAATGCAGTTTCTTCCCAGCCCTCATCGTGCTGAAGTAGAACTTTGGCTCTGCTGTGTCCTACATTGCCCTAGAGCTGCAAAGCACAAAGTCCTGCCTTGTCTCCTCAAGGGGAGACAGGCCCCAAAGCGTCTGGCTTCCAGCTCTGTGGCAAGCTAAGAAACAGCTCACTCTCCATTGTGCTCTTCCAGCCTCCCGTTAACATCTCCTACAAAGGCCTCTGAATCGCAGTTTCTTTCCAGCCCTGACCTCGCTGCGTTAGAACTTTTGCTCTGAGCCGTGTCTTGTCAGATATTCGAACAGTGTTATTTACTCTGCTTATGGCTGAGAAAAAGTCAGCTGTTCTATTAAATGCTAGAGAAGAAGCATATAATGAATATGACCCAGGATCAGCCATTGGCAGGCTTAGTGAACAGCCTGTGCCAGAGACCGATGCTGTGTGGATTCCCAATGATCCTGATGATCACGAAGAGGAAGACAAGAAGATGAAAAAGCAAGCCACCTTGTTAGGTGTCTCCCTTCAAGTCCTTTCAATGTAACCTGAGGAAGAGAAGGAGTGAGTGACCTCAGCCCCCAACCAGTGACCAGAAAGCCACCAACAAATTTGGGTGTGTGTACTGCAAACTGGAAGGGCATTGGCAGCACGACTGTCCCAACCATCGCCAGAGAGGGAAGAGATTGAACAAGACCAAGCCACGGCATCTTCTCTTGACCACAGATGAGACGTGACAGGGCCATGTGGCTCCCCAGTTGGTTCTAGGGTTGACCTTGGCAGTAGGAGGAGAACATGTTAAAATTTTTGGTCAGTACTGGAGCCACATTCTCGGTGCTGAATACCAAAAAGAGAAACCTTTCAAAAAGTTAAAGATGTAGCCTCAAAGGTGTATCAGGCAAAGGGGAGACCAAAAGTTTTCTGGAGCCCCTTGACATATGAAACAGGATAAAAAATACTTAAGCGTTTCTTTCTGTATGTATCAGAATGCCTTGTTCCCCCTCTAGGGAGGGACAGGCTATCTAAGTTAGGGGCCTCAATAAGCTGGGAAAAAGATAGAGATCCAAGATCCAAAATGTTTGGGAATTGGGCTTATGGCCCTATTACAGGATACACCAGCACCTGAGAAGGAAGAGATTCCAGTAAATATTTTAAGTTAAGCTAACTCAGAATTATAGGCACAAGGACAGGTGGAGTGAGCTGCCAGTGCCATGTCAGTAAAGGTAAAACTGAAGCAGGCAGTTTGCTGGCCCTGGGTAAAACAATACCCCCCGAAGCCAGAAGACATAAAGATGAATCTTTCTTATAATCAATACGTTTTTACAACTGGGGAATGTAGGTTTGTTCAAGACCATACTGCTGTCAATGCTGTACAGTACTGGATTTATAATAGTAAATATCTTCATTTTGTTTCTGGCACAGAGATCCAAAAACTCTTGTAATTTCCCATATATGAGCCATAGAGGCATATATTGTTATAATAATTACTTTAGTCCTCAGTTCCTGAAATTACTCCAGAGCAATAAAGGGGAAAGAGGTGTCTTTTGTTATTCCTAACAAGACCCTTTCAACCACATTGAATTTATGTTAATAAGGTGACATTTGGAAAGCCCCTAAGGGTGGAGGCTGGTGTGTGGGAAAATAGGGAAAGCTATTTTGTGATTCAGGGTTGGAATTTTCAGCCCCATCCCCCTCTCCACAGGTCCAGGATGAGGAGGGGGCTGAAGATTGAGTTCGATTGTCAAAGGCCAATGATGTAATCAGCTGTGCCTATGTAGGGGGGTCTCCATTAAAATCCAAAGGGATGGGCTTCAGAGAGCTTCTGGGTTGGTAAACACCCAGGGAGATTTGGGGAGAGTGGCATGTCCAGAGAGGGTCTGGGAGCTCCACGTCCTTGCCCCAAGTATTTTACTCTATGCATCTCTTCCATCTGGCTGCTAAGTAAAATGTTTTCCTGAGTTCTGTGAGCCGCTCTATCAAAATAATCAAACACAATGAGGGGGCTGTGGGAACATCTACTCTGTGGCTGGTTGCTCAGAAGCACAGGTGACAACCTGAACTTACAATTGGCATCTAAAATGGGAGGCAAAGGGTAATCTTGTGGGACTGAACTCTTAACCTGTGGGATCTGATTCTATCCCCAGGTAGTGTCAAAACTGAGTTAAAATGTTAAACTTCTTAGCCAGTAAGGGATATAAAGTGTCTAAAGGGAAGGCACAAATATCTCAAGAGACTGTAAAGTACTCGGGGTTCATCATTTCAAGGGGACAACACAGCCTTCCCCTAGAGAGGAAAATGGTAATACGTCAAACTTGCTTCACCAAAAACTTATAGGCAGCTCTGAGGATTCTTGGGGATGGCTGGCTTTTGCTGCATTTAGATCCCTAACTTTGGATTAATTGCTAAGCCTCTCTAGGATAAGCTGCAGGGGCCAGAAATAGACCCCTTTGAATGGGATAAGCTATGTCACCAAACTTTCAATAAGCTTAAAGCAAAACATTTGACCTATGTGCCTGTGACAGACAGGGAGTAGCTACAGGAGTGCTAACCCAAATGCTGAGACGCCCTAAAAGCGTGGTAGCCTATTATTGTGGCAAAATGATGACTCCCATGCTTGAGAACTGTAGCTGCCACCTGCCTATTAATCAAGAATGCAGAAAAAGTCATGATGGGCCAAACTTTGACTGATCTGGAGCCCCCAGCAAGTCTCTAGCCTACTAGAGACTAAAGGACATCTCTGGCTATCCAAGAATAGAACACTACAATATCAAGCTATGCTGTTAGGGTCCCCTCAGATTTCTTTAAAACCTTGTCATACCTTAAACCAAGTTACCCTGCTCCTTGATTCCAAGGGGCCTATTACCCATGCTTGCCCAGAAGTGATTGATCAGGTTTACTCTACCCACAGAGATCTCCAGGGTGAACTATTGCCTAATGCAGAGTAGGTACAATTTGTAGATGGGAGCACCTTCGTGAGTAACAGACAAGGAAGAGCAGATTATGCAGTAGTGTTTCTGCATGAAACTATAGAAGCCAAGGGGCTGACACCAGTCACCTTGACCCAAAAGGCAGAAATAATTGCATCAATCAGAGCTTTGGAATTGGGACTAGAAAAAATACTAACAATATACACAGACCCTAAATATGCTTTCTCTGTAATTCATGCTCATGGAGCCATTTGTAAAGAAAGAGGACTTTGTAACAGCAGCAGTAAGAGAAATCAAACTTGAGCCAGATATCCTCTGGTGCATGGCCCCAAGGAACTAGCTGTGGCCGTTGTAAAGGCCATCGAAGTGGAGAATCAGAGCATATAAAGGGGAATGATTTGGCAGCTGCAGCTGCAAAAAGGGCTGCTATATCAGGAGAGCTTCTCCAATTATCCTTAATTCCCATTCTACCCTTCTATGAATTTACACCAGTGTAAATTCCCCTGATGAAGTCAGGGAAACCACTACACAGGGTTATCAGTGGTCTCCAGTAGTCAAGGGCTGGATGATAAACCCATGAGGGAAGATTTGGGTCCCCAAACAGGTTGGGGGCTCCTTAAGAGTGCTCATGATTCTACCCATTATGGAAAAGAAACCTTATATACCTATGGCTGACAAAGGTCATAAGCACCCCAGGTATAAAAGAACTTATTGAAAACAATAACTGGACAGTGCATTTATCACCAGAAGAATAATGCATAAACCAGGCCTCCTGTACCGACCCTGGCCAAAGCAATGCAAATTTGGGGAACTTTAGTGGGGGAAGACTGGCAAGCTGATTTTACTGTTATGTCCATGGCCCCTGGAGGGTACAAATTCCTCTTGGTGTTTGTGGATAAATTTACTGGATGCATTGAAGCCCTTCCTTGTAGGTCAGAAAGGGCGAATGTGGTAACAAAGTGTTAAAAGAAATAATTGCCCATTTGGGGTTGCCAAGATCAATTCAGAGTGACAACAGGCCAACTTTTATATGAAACATAACCTCCAAAGTGGCCAGAGTTTTAAAAATTAAGTGGAAGCCTACATGCTGCAAAGAGACCACAACTTCTGGAAAAACTGAGTGGGCCAATCAAACTTTAAAGAAAACATTAGCAAAATTGTGCCAAGAGATGCAGGAAAATTGGCTAAATTACTGCTAATAGCCCTCACTCAGATAAGGGTAGTTTCAAAAGGGAAACTGAAGCTTAGCCCCTTGGAAATCACCCATGGGAGGCTGTTCCCTAAGGACTCAGATTCGCTACAAACCCAGACAAAGAGGTTTCCATGGCAATCAAACACATAATCAATCTGAAGCAGGTGGTAGAAGAACTCAATAAATATGGAAACTTCTGACTTCCCTTGTACATGGAGGTCAAACTCCACCCATATGAGCCAGGAGATTGGGTCTTCCTTAAAACTTGGAAAAGCGGTTTGTCCCAAGATCTACTATGTCCTATTTGGGTAGGGCCTCGCTTGGTGTTACTAATCACACACTCTTCCCTAAACTAAGGAGTCTCCCCTTGGATCCACCACACAGGAGTTAAAAAGACGCCCACGCCTGAACATTAAGAGAGGTCATCACAGACACTTGATGACTCGGAGTTTTCCTGCAAACCACTCTGTCTTGAAACTCTTGCTTTGGTGACACTATACAGATTAGTAATGACTCCCTACTCACCCCAGGCTCTTTCCTGGATCCTAGCCAACCCCACACCAATTAGGGATGGTATGCTTCTAAGGGGGTGGCATGTTCCTGGGCACCAAGACTAGGTCCATCAGAGAAGGATAGATAACTCAGTTTCTAGATTATAAAGAGCTGGTGGAATTGGGGGCAAGTACGCCCAGATCTTAAACATGTACTAAACACATTGAGGGTATAAAATTACAGGTGGTTGTTATGAACAACTTGGGGCTATGCCTGTGGTGAGCCACAAACCTATTTGAGAGTAGCTGGAAATTCAGCTCCTCTTCTGGTCCCTATGACAATGCCCAAGCTCAGCAGTCACAGAACATGGACCTTCGACCTGTGCCCCTCAAGAACAAGGCACAGGATAAAACCAGAGGAGGGATTTGTGTCACCGACTAGTTACTCCGAGAAACTCAAGGGTGAGTATGGATATTTTAACTGATTTTCCAAGTTGTTACTGTTCCTTATGTTAAGGAGATGCAATCACCAAGCTCTCTGGATCAGACAAAGCCTCATCACAAGAGCAATGCCTATGACCTTTGCCTTATTTTTAAGGCTGAGATCTCTCCAGGAGGAGCTTAGGCCTTATTACCATAACCTACAGTGTATGCGGAAGCATGTTTTCAAACTGAGCCTGTGCAAGGAAATACCCACCTTACCCTTTTGAATATTCATTTCTTATCTGAAATAAACGTCCCTTCTTCCCTTTGTTCAGGGAGGCCATGACTTGGGAGATGATTACTCATAGTCTCCTATTTGCTGCAAATATGCCTTACTTTGTGAGATGGCTACTTCTGATGGAGAGCCTGATTTAACTCACCAGGAGCAAACTCACATTGGTTTGGTAAAAAAGGGAATCCTGAGAATAAAATAACAAAGATGGAGAGACCACACTCCCTGATTTCAAAATATACTACAAAGCTATAGTAATCAAAACAGCACTGTAGTGGCACAAAAACAGACACACAGATCAATGGAACAGAATTGAGAGCAAGGTAAATAAACCCATATATCTATGGAGAGCTAATTTTTGACTAGGGAGCAAAGAGCATACAATGGACAAAGGAAAGTCTCTTCAATAAATGGTATGGGGAAAACTGGACAGCCACGTGAAAAGGATGGAAGACCATTATCTTACATCATACACAAAAATTAACTCAAAGCGGATTAGAGGACTTGAATGTAAGACCTGATACCATAACACTTCTAGAGGAAAACATAGGCACTATCCTCTTCAACATCGATCATAGCAGTGTATTTTCAAGTACCATGTCTGGCCAGGCAAGGGAAAAAATAAACAAATGAGAGTACATCAAACAAAAAAGCTTCTGTACAGCAAAGGAAACCATCAACAAAACGAAAAGTCAACCTGGAAATTGGGAGAAGATATTTTCAAACTCGTGCTCATCACATATACAGTATGAGCTGTTAATATCCAAATTATATAAAGAACTCATACATCTCAACAACAAATAAACGAAAAACCCAACTCAAAAATGGGCAAAAGACGTTTCTCCAATGAAGATATACCGATGGCCAGCAAGCACAAGAAAAGATGTTCAACATCACTAATTATCAGGGAAATGCAAATGAAAACTATCATGAGATACCAACTTACACCCATCAGAATGGCTATAATTAACAAAAAAGGAAATAAGAAGTATGATTAAGTATAGTAGTTCAGTATGATCCAGACAGTCCACTGCTGGGCATTTTTGCAAAGAACATGAAAACATGAGTAGGTAAAGACATATTCACCCTTATGTTCATGGCAGCTTCATTCAGAGTAGCCAAAACTTGGAAGCATTTAGGTCCCCATTAAGAGATGAATGGGGGCCAGCAGTTAAGTTCACATGTTCCTCTTTGGTGGCCTGCGGTTCACCAGTTAGGATCCCAGGTGGGGACATGGCACTGCTTGGCAAGCCATGCTGTGGTAGTCATCCCACATATAAAGTAGAAGAAGATGGGCATGGATGTTAGCTTAGGGCCAGTCTTCCTCAGCAAAAAGAGGAAGATTGGTGGTAGATGTTAGCTCAGGGCTAATCTCCCTCAAACAAAAAAAGAGATGAATGGATAAAGAAAATGTGGTATATATACACAATGGAATACTACTCCACAATGGAATACTACTCAGCCATGAAAGAGAATGAAATCTGGCCATTTGTGACAACATGGATGGAACTTGAGGGTATTATGCTAAGTGAGATAAGTCACAGTAAGAAAGTCAAATACCATATGATCTCATTCCTATATAGAAGATAAAAATGAGAACAAAGACAGAGAGACAGAGATTGGATTGGTCGTTACCAGAGGTTAGGGGGGAGGCAGGAGGGTAAATGGGGTAATTACACACTTGGGTATGGTGATTCATTGTAATTAGCCTTTGGGTGGTGAATATGATGTAACTTACACCAAAATCGAAGGATAATAATGTACACTTGAAATTTATATACTGTTATAAACCAATGTTACTGCAACAAATAAATAAAAAAGGAATGAATATGGTAAAGTTGCAGGATGCAAATCAACATGAAGACATATGTTAGGTTTCTATACAATAACAAGGAATTTGCTGAAAGAGAAATTGCAAATGCAATCCCATTTACAATTGCAACAAAAGGAATAAGCCACCTGGGAAGAAACTTCTCCAATGAGGTGAAAGAACTTTGCACTCAAAAAGTTAAAACATTGTTGAAAGAAATGGAAGATGCAAAGAAATAGAATGATATTCCACGCTCTTGGATTGGAAGAATTAACATAGTTAAAATGTCCATACATCTTAAAGCAATCTTCAGGCTCAATGCAATCCCTACCAAAGTTCCAATGACATTTGTCACAGAAATAGAACAAAGAATCCTAAAATTTATATGGCACAACAAGAGACCAAAAAGACCCAAAGGAATCCTTAGAAAAAAGAACAAAGTTGGAGATATCACACTCCCTGATTACAAAATATACTACAGAGCTATAGTAATCAAAACAGCACTGTAGTGGCACAAAAACAGACACACAGATCAATGGAGCAGACTCACGAGGGCAGAACTAAACCCACACATCTCTGGACATCTAGTTTTTGACAAGGGAGCAAACAACATACAATGGACAAAGGAAAGCCTCTTCAATAAATGGTGTTGGGAAAACTGGAGAGCCACTTGCAAAAGAATGAAAGTAGACCATTGTCTCACACGGTACACAAAAATTAACTCAAAATGGACTATAGATTTGAATGTAAGACCTGAAACCATGAAAATTCTAGAAGAAATTAAAAGTAGTACCATCTTTGACATCGGTCTTAGCGGTATATTTTCGAGTACTATGTCTGACCGGGCAAGGGAAACAATAGAACAAATAAACAGATGGGACTACATCAAACTAAAAAGCTTCTGCACAGCAAAGGAAACCAACAAAACAGAAAGACAACCTAACAATCGCTAGAATATGTTGGCAAACCATATATCTGATAAGAGGTTAATATCCAAAATCTATAAAGAACTCATACATATCAGCTAGAAAAAATGGAAAAGCCCAATCAAAAAATGGGCAAAAGGCATTTCTCCAAAGAAGATATACACATGGCCAACAGGCACATGAAAAGATGTTCAACGTGACTAATTATCAGGGAAATGCAAATGAAAACTATGATGAGATATCACCTCATGCCCGTCAAAATGCCTATAATTAGCAAGACAGGAAATAAGTGTTGGAGAAGATGTGGAGAAAAGAGAATTCTCATACACAGCAGGTGGGAGTGCAAACTGGTGCAGCCACAACGGAAAACAGTTTGGAGATTCCTCAAAATAATTATGAGTAGAACTACCATACGATCCAGCTATTCCAATGAAGAGTATTTACCCAAAGAAGATGAAAACATGAACATGTAAATATGTATGCGCCCCTATGTTCATGGCAGCATCATTCACAATAGCCAAGACTTTGAAGCAAACAAGGTTTCCATCAAGGGCCAATTGGTAAAGAAGATGTGGTATACAACTAGACGGACACACAACTAAAAATGCACAACTATGTACCTGGGGGCTTTGGGGAGAAAAAGGAAAAATAAAATATTTAAAATAAAAAAGGAGATGTGGTAAATATACACAATGGAATATTGTTCAACATAAAAAAGGATGAAATCTGGCCATTTGTGACAACATGGATGGAACTTGAGGGTCCACTGTGCTAAGTGGAATAAGTCATAGTATGGAAGTCAAATGTTGCATGATCTCATTCATAAATAAAAAACGATAAACAAGGGGCTGGCCCCGTGGCCGAGTGGTTAAGTTCACGCGCTCCGCTGCAGGCAGCCCAGTGTTTCGTTGGTTCGAATCCTGGGCGCGGACATGGCACTGCTCATCAAACCATGCTGAGGCAGCATCCCACATGCCACAACTAGAAGGACCTACAATGAAGAATATACAACTATGTACCAGTGGGCTTTGGGGAGAAAAACGAAAAATAAAATCTTTAAAAAAACAACAACAAACAAACACATAGAGACAGAGATTGGATTTGTGGTCACTAGAGGGTAAGGAGGGAGGAAGGATGGTGAAAGGAGTGATGAGGCACATGTGTATGGTGATGGATTGTGATTGGGCTTTGGGTGGTGAGCATGATATACTCTACACAGAAATCGAAATGTACTGATTTACACCTCAAATTTACATAACGGTGTAAACCAACATTACCACAATAACGAATGAATGAATGAATGAATGAAATAAGAAATGAATATGGTAAAGTTGTAGGATACAAAATTAACATGCAGAAATCAGTTGCTTTTTTATACACTAACAAGGAATTAGCAGAAAGAGAAACTAAAAAATAAATCCCATTTACAATTGAAGCAGAAAGAATAAAATACCTGGGAGGAAACTGAACCAAAGAGGTAAAAGGCTTTTATACTGAAAATGATAAAACATTGTTCAGAGAAATAGAAGGAGACACAAAGAAATGGAATGGTATTCCATACTCTTGGATTGGGATAATTAACACAGCTAGAATGTCCATACTCCCTAAAGCAATCTACAGATTCAATGCCATCTCCATCATAGTTCCAATGACACTTGTCACAGAAATAGAACAAACAATCCTAAAATTTATATGGCACAACAAGGTTCCAAACAGCCAAGGGAATCCTGAGAACAAAAAGCAAAGCTGGAAGTATCACACTCCCTGACTTGATGTAAGTTGAAGAGATTGGAAACTTTGGCTGGGCCAGTGGCTGGTGTCTCTGATGAGCTCCTGTGGCTCATCTTTGATCTGGAAGTCACTGACATGCTTCCCATTCTCCCCTACATCCCTAATCCTGCCGTCTCCTTCCATAGGTCTTAGGGGTGGGAAAAGCATTAAGCCCCAACATCCACCTCCTTCAACTCTTCCTGGCACTTTTGGCAAATATCAGCCCAATAATGACATTGACCATGGCCAAGCTCCCTGCTGAGCACTTTCATTCATGATCACCTCATTTAAATCCCGTAGAAGCCTCCATGAGGTGGATAAAATGAACATTCCTGTTGTTCAGATGGGGCAACTGAGGCTCAGAGAAGTGAAGCAAATGGGCCAAGAAGTGCACATGGGTTTGAATCCAGGTCTCTGAGGGATGGGTGGAGAAACTAGGACATCCACACAGGGGAAGAGGGGGATCAAGGGACACAGTGCTATCTTTGAATCTTTCTAAACTTCAGTTCCTTTGTCTTTAACATGGGGATAATCATAATAATACTTTCCACCACAGTAATGGTGAGGGAATGTGTAAGTCACTTCTCAGAAGTGCTCAGTAGGTGTTCATTATTGTCGCTGTTACTGCTTCTATTCCCAACTCCAGGAAGCCTTTTCTTTCTGGTCAGGATCTCTTTCCCAGCCTGGGAGAAGAGACAGCCAGATAACCCCGCACTGCTTGTCCCTAGGTCTCTGGCTGTATAAAGCAGGACCTCAGGAGTTCCCTTGGTCTCTGTCTCTAGTTTGGACTACATGTTGGCCACCATCCAGGCACTGTTCTCCTCCAATCTGGACCACCTCAGGGTGAAGCAAGTGCTTTTAGACAACATCCTGAATGCCTCATCCCACTGCCTGGGTGCAACTTAACTTGTGGTTGGTGTGCACGTGACAGGTACTAGATGGCGTCTGGTTTCATGGCTCGAAGAGATGGGGCTGTGAGGAAGGATGGGTTTTCTCAGTAGCAATGTAATGGATGGAGGCTCTGGAGGTGAAAGGGGGTCTATCTAGATACCCATGGAAGTGTGCCATCCAGCAGGAGGCAGGAAGACGACGTCAAGCAACTGCACCCAAGGGAATGGTTATTATTACACATCAATTTTTCCAACTCAAAACGTGAAGGATCCTGAGTTGACTTCTTAGGCCCCCTTAGTTATGAGTCATACATTGTTTCATTCTCATTCATTTATTCAACAAATACTTAAGGGGAGTAAATAGGCACTGATGGTACATTTTGATGGTTGCTATAATCAGAGAATTTCAAGAGCCTGTGGGAACCTCAAGGAGGGACACACAGTCATGTCTTGAAAAGTTTTCTGAGGAAGTGATGAGGAAACAGAGATGTGACGGGGAACAGGACCTAGAAAAGGGGAAGAGATGGGGAGTGGTGCTGCATGTGTCTATAACCTAGAGAGAAAGATCAGGGCATATTTGGGGAAGCTGTTAGAAGTTTAGTGAGGCCAAACCGTACAGTTTGACACAGGAGAGGTGACAGTTGAGGCTAAAGATGTGGGCAGGGTCTTTGGGCACTGGAATGGTTCATGGGGGGACACTACACATTCAGAGTCCTGCTTTAGAAAGCTCATCTTCTAGGTGATGTTTGGAGAATGGATTGGGAGGGGAAAGACGACCAGAGGCAGAAAGCCCCATTAGGAACCTAGGTCAGAAAAGGTATGTGACAGATGCCCACTGGGGTGACAAGCACCTTCACTTGCTGACTATGCCCCCCAAGAGGCCCAATTTCCTCTTCCCCCATCCTAGTGACCTCTCATAATTCTTGGTTGGGAGTTGGTCAGGTAGACATACGAATGGATTCGATGTGGACAGGGAGGTGAAGGGCCTTCTGCAGCCCACCATTAAAAACCCAGCTCAGGGGTCGGCCCGGTGGCCGAGTGGTTGGGTTCGCATGCTCTGATTTGGGGGCCAGGGATTTCACCAGTTCGGGTCCTGGGCGCAGGCATGGCACTGCTCATCGGGCCATGCTGGGGAGGCATCCCACCTGCCACAGCTAGAAGAACCCACAACTAAAAATACACAACTATGTACTGGGGGGCTTTGGGAGAAAAAGGAAAAATAAAATCTTTTTTAAAAAAATAAACCCAGCTCAGGTCATGTTGCCAGAAATAAGTGGACCTGGCTGGAATGACGTCTTTGTTAAAATCTTCTCCTGATCCAGGAATTTTATACCTTCTATTTATTCTAGGAGTGGAGGCACCATTTCATCTACTGACAGACAAGCCAAGAAGCGATCCCAGTCCTCAGCATTTCCAGGTGAATTTCACTGTCACCAACCTACTCTATTCCCAGGACATAACCCAGCCAAGCACCAGCAAACACCAATAGAACAAGAGAAGTATGGAGGGTGCGGTGAGAATGGAGATGCTTGTCCACTCTGTTCTCATATAAGGACTGACCTATGGACACTGGGTGGTCAGAGTTTGACTTTTCTTAACAATTCATGGATACAGGTTCTTGTTTCTGTTTTACAAATTAAGAACTAGGCACTGAGAGTTCCAATAGCTGGCCCAGGGTCACATAGCTAAGTCATAGCCTGGAACAAGACATCCTTCGGTACACATACCTGGTCTAGTGTTCATTGAGACAAGAAAAAGTAAATGGGGAAGTTCATTCAGTAGCTTAAAACTCTCAGAGGCCACGGAGCCTGGGATTCTGACCTCGGAAATATTGCCGTGTCTTTCAGCTCAACCAGCTCTTCTGAAACAGCAGTGGCAGGAGTTATTTTTCTGACTGTCAAGTTTTAGCATTCAGTTGAGTTTCAACTCAGGACCTAATGACTCTGGAAAGTTCTCATTCTGTAAAAGTATTCCCATTCCACAGTCTCTCAGTTCTAGCTGTTATGGAAGAGAATCCTTGGAATATAGAACTGTTACCTAAAATCCAGTGTCTTCCTAAACCAGTGAGCCCAACAGGTTTAGAACCTCAAGGAAGCCTGTGTAAACTCAGAAGTCATGGAGGTACCTAGTGCTGGGAACCATGGAATATAGTGTGTAGGAATCATGCCTTAGTCAAGATTCATGGAAGATGGGGGCCTAGAACCAGTTGACTTAGGATCCAGCAGTCTAACTGTGCTGTTCAGTAGTGCATCCACTAACCACATGAGGCAATTTAAGTTTTTATACACCTGTTGTGATAGGGTTCACATACCGTGTGTTCATCTGCTTATCTCTTAGGATTTTCTATATATGATATGTCATCTGCAAAAGGAAATAGTTTCACACCTTCCTTTCCAACCTGGATGCCTTTTATTTCTTTTTCTTACCTAACTGCCCTGATTAGAACCTCTAGTACAATGTGGTTACCACATGAGATGAGGGCAGACATTGCTGTCTTGTCCCTGGTCTTAGGGGGAAATTTTCAGTCTTTCACCATTGAGTATGTTGTTAGCTGTGGGTTTTTCAAGGATGATATTTATCAGGTTGAGAAAATTTCTTTCTATTCCTAATGTGTTGAGTGATTTCTTTTTTAATCCTGAAGGATTTGTATTTTGTGAAACCTATATTCCATGTGTGTATTGAGATTATGTGGTATGTGTCCTTTATTAATACGGCATATTACGTTAATCAATTTTTCAGATAAACCAAACTTTCAGCTAAAGGTGAGGGATTAAGACCTTCTCAAGTCTTTCCTGGTTATGCACAGAGCCCTGCACACTTACAGCCTTCTAGATAACCACAAATCCACTGGAGCTTTCCAAAGCCCCCTATGGACATTTCATTCCCACAATTTTTCTTTTATGCTTCTGCTCACCTCTTGCCTGCCTCAACTGGTATAGCTCACTCAGGCCTCTGAAATGTAAAACACTTACCACTGATGTTTTTTCTTCAAGTGCTCTGGGCTAAAGCTTTCCTTACTGAGCAAGCTCTGAGTCAACTACAGAGAAGCCCTGAGAGTGAGGCTTTTTCAAGGAGCTGCCAGACAGGTCAAATAGTGACAGTTCATTGGGGATGGGTCTTTTGGGAGCTCCAAATCCATTATGGCTGCTAAGGTGTTGGTTTTCAGAGCGACCATGGTTCTGCGACTGATGGTTTTCAAAGTTATTGAGAATATTGTGAGGACAGGATGGGAATAGTGCACGTTATAATGCCACAGAGCTTACTCGCTTCACCAAGAATCAAGTTTTTCTTAACCAAACAGTCCTCAGATTGCTGTAAGCCTTTGGTTCATTTCTAGACTTCTGAAAATATTGATTTTGACCATTTTGACCAGTCTTCTCATTTTTTTGTATTTTCAGAAATCCTTTCTCCAACATTTCCCTGTGACTAATTATTTATAAATCAATTACATTAAATTAAAATATATGAGAAATTTAGCTCCTTGTTCACACCCAAAAGGCACATTTTAACTTCTCAATAGCAACATAGCACTAATGATGACTGTATTGGGTAGGGCAGACAAATGTTCACATCCTTAGAGAAAGTTCTCTTGAACAGGACCTAGAATCAGGGTAGAATTCCAGACACCCTTGTGCATCACTTGCGCCCTTCTAGCTCTGTCCCCACAGTAACCACACTGGGGGACCGTCTGTGTAACTTCTCACCATTGATGTGGAGACTGGACAGAGTTGCCATCTGTGAGGAATTCCTGTGACTGACGCAGAATGGTACCCAGCTACAGAGCCTTACCCTTACCCTGGACAAGATCAGCGTCTTTGTGGATGGGAAGGCTCCCTGGTCACTGGGGCTGGAGTAGGTTTCCAACTTCTACACCTGGGGTTGTTCCTGGGAATCGGGAGGACTGGAGCTGAGAGAGCATGGAACCTTCTCAGGCTAGTGGGAGGTGGCATAGTCCCCCAGGCTTTACCCACCATTGAGGGAGAGAAAAGGAGACCCAGTGGAATATAAGAGGCCTTCTCCTAGACAGCTCTGTGAGCTCAGGCTGGTCACCTCCCCTCTCTGGACTCTGTTTCCTTATCTCTGCACTGAAAGCCACTTGGCCAGATGGTCAGTGAGGGCCTCTAGCTGTGTGTGACCCAGCATTGACAAGTGTGGCAGGGTGGACCTGTTTCCACATCCATAGGCTGTATAAAAATAGGAACGAGCCTGACTTGGCCCACAGGCTGTAGTTTGCCAAGTCCTGCTCTAGATCAGCACCATGCACTAGAGCTTTCTGCAAAGATGGAAATGTTCTATATCTGTGCTGTCCAGTGCATAACTACCTGTGGCTATCGAGTACTTGAAGTTACATTATTGTGACTAGGATTTATGGTTACCAATTTCTAACGGTACTGAAGTACCAGATTTTTAATTTTACTTAATTAAAATTAATTTTAATTTAAAAAGGCACTTGTTGCAACTCCACATTGGACAACACATCTATAAGAATTTGGCTGGAGAGAGGTTGCACAAGTACAGGTACCTGAAACCCTCCCCCCATGCACAACAGGTGCTGTGTGTCCAAACTCTCCCGGAGTTTATGTTGTAGTTGGTAACAACAATGATAGGTGATTCAAAATTATAAATTATGTGACGTGAAGCAATCCATGATTGGGAGTGGTAATCTGAGAAGGCTACTTGGAGGAAATTACGTTATAAGACAATCCTTAAAAATGAGTATAAAACAACTCAGTAAAGGAGAAGTGGATGAATATTTTTCTAGGCAGAGAAGAAAGCGTTTGAGTGAGAATTTACAAATTTAGAGAGATCCCATGGGCTTGCCAGGTATGATGATCCATTCTGCCTGCGACCATCATAAGGTGACTCAGCCCAATTTCAGTTCTCCGTGCCCAGAGGTATAAGTTTGATTTAATTTGTTACTCTCTTGTCGTGCGATAGTGACCTTGAATATGTAGCAAAATTCCCTGATTTTTCAGAGGTGCAAAATGGGGTTGAAACATCACGATGTCTACTTGACTTTAATATTTCAATGAAAATATCCATTTTCATTGAAGCAAGGGTGGCAAGTTTTAATAATTTACACACTGGAAGAAATATTGTTTCACTTGGCTAAAATATACATTGTTAAATCTAGGTGATGGATGTTTCTGATATTGTTCTACTTTTCTGTGTTTGAAAAGTTTTATTTAAAAAAGTAAAACACACATGCATTCTCCATTCCATTCACTTCCAGGGTATTCTCCCAACAGAAATGGTGCCTTGACTGAGAATTCTGGTCAACCTCAAGGAAACCCCAGCCCAGGGTGGGGAGGCAATATCTTGATGCTCTGACCCATAAAAGATAACCATGCAAACAGGGTCTTGGGTGATGATGAAAGTTGGCCAACCCATGTCAAGGAGTGTTGCAACACAGTGAGGGGACAGCAGCAGCCCTGGGAGAATTACAAGAGGTGGCTCACAGGAACAATTGTCTGCCCATATCTCCCCTTCTAGACCATCGTTCTCATTTGCTTGGCAGGATTCATGGTGCTCATCACATGCCGGATCTGCTGTCTCCTGGCAAGCAGGGAAGTGTTGCTTGTCTTCTTACTATTGGGTTGTAAGAGCTCTTTGTATATTATAAACACATGTGCTTTGCTAGGGATATGTTTCGCAAATGTTTTCTCCCATTGACCACTTGGTATGCAGAGCTCCTTTAGAGCTTAAATTAATAGTGAAATTATCTACATGACTCTTAGTGACTCGCTCCCACATCCCAGATATTTCCATCAACCCAAATGGTCTTGTGCAAAAATAAATAACTCAGAAAACATATCCGCCCACAACCAATTCCTGATTTCCAGTTTTTACTCAAATGCTCATACAACAGATACTCATTCCTCAAGATTGGAAATAATGCCAGATCACCACATCCTCACCTTCATTTCTCTTCTCCTTGTCATTCTCTTCTCCTATCATCCCAGGATTCCATGGGCTATGATCTCAATAATTCCCTTGGAATGATCCAAACTTTCTTACTGCTCATATCTGTCTTGTAAAACTTCAAACCCAGAAGATCCTGGTTATCTGCCATGCCCTACCTGCTGCTGGTCTTATGTTAACTGCTAAGAAAAGCACATAACATATGTTGGTACCACTGTATATCCAATATCATCTACCTCAACTGGGAAGCATCCATAAAGCCTGGACATTTTACTTTCTTTTTATGTGTCAGTAATTTAGAGCCTGTTTTTAATATTCTCCACTTTCCTTATTCCTTCCAACATATTCAAAGTCACTTAACTTTCCTCACATTTCACAGAGAAATTGCTGTCTATAACTCCTTTTCTGTGGTGGTGCACCATTGCGAAAAGATCATCTATCTTATGTGTCTCTGTCCCACCACCTCCTCAGATCCCCCACACTCCATCTGCCCTCAGTATTCTATGAGTGATTCCCTTGGTAAGGCCGCACTGACTCCTTTCTTACTAGACCCAAGAGAAACTTTTCATTATTCATCCTACGTGATCCTTAAATGGAAATCTTTTAAGCATGGTTCCAGCAACTTAGAGATGTGAATCTTGTTACAACTGTCAACGTTATAATATAATGTATATACGAAAAAATTCAAGTTACGAATGGAGATTATGCTACAGCTGAAGGGTACAAACTGGATTTGTGGAACCAATAAAACCCCCCAGAATGTAAACTCTCTCATTATTAATTTTTATATAGATTGCATGACGAATAATATCATGGTTATAATGGGTTAAAATATACTATTAAAATTAGGTTCAGCTGTTTGTTTTTATTTTCTTAAATGTGCCACTAGAAAGTTTTGATTTCATGTTATAGAGTGTTAATGCTACTATTGCACAGCACCGGTCAAGGCAGGAGTGAAAATAAAGCACAGAGAAAGTGGTTAGGGGGGCCCGCTGGGTGGTGCAGCGGTTAAGTTCACATGTTCCGCTTCTTGGCAGCCTGGGGTTCACCGGTTTGGAACCCGGGTGTGGACATGGCAATGATCTGCAAAAGCCATGCTGCGGTAGTCATCCCACCTATAAAGTAGAGGAAGATGGGCATGGATGTTAGCTCAGGGCCACTCTTCCTCAGTGAAAAGAGGAGGATTGGCAGTAGTTAGCTCAGGGCTAATCTTCCTAAAAAAAAAAGTGGTTAGGGAACATTTTTCCCAAGAAAAGGAGTGTACTCTGCCCCACACTGCAAGAGGCAGTAAACACTCTCATTCACACACACAGACACACAAAATGAAACAAATGTCATCCTAGGGTCCCACCACTACTTCTCAAGTGGCATGAAGTTGCACTCCTACATAGTCCTAAATAGACTAATCTCAAGAAAGTAATCAGAAATCAAGATAATTTACCAATCAGGAAGATCTAAAACCAGAGACTAAGGGTCAAAATTTTTTGTGTGAATTTTCCATCAATGGCTTCTGTTATTAATTCAATATGCTAGGGAGACTCTTTGAAGGAGAGTTCTTTTAAAACTCACTTTTTCTTTACTATGTAAATGTATACAAGATATGTAAAGAATAATTGAATTACACTAGCCAATCAATGAAAAGGAGATGATAGAATACAAACATCACTACTATAAATCACTACTGGATTAGCGAATTGGTCAGGGAACAGATGACATTGGATTAATTTGGACCTCATTGGGATGATTCTGTCTTCATGAACCATCATATTGCAGGTATTATGCTAGGACCTATGAAACAGCCATCCCCACCCCACACACAGTTTAACTATCAAGGCCCACCAGCAGGACCGGTCCTTGCTGACAACTCCCCTGACTCCACCCCTCTGACAACACCTGGAGAGTTTTACACAAATCCCACCCTGTCACTGCATGCTTCTACCTGCCACAGGCCAGGAAACGTTTCTACAAGGCTCATGTTCTGTGCATGCCCAGATCTGGGGATGACACTTCTCCTTAGTGTGAAGAAAAGGATCAGAGTGCAGACCCTGTGAGCTGCAGCAATTAGGACAAGGACTGGGGTTTGTGACAGAGAGAAGAGAACTTTTAGAGGGAATCTTCACTAGGGTCCAAGAAGCCCCAGTGATTCCTGGATAGAATCAAAGAAGACACTTAAGGATAGAACACATAGGTTTGGGTGTGATTCTGCTTGGGAATGCCTGTAGGATGACATATGTGACAGTGGTAAAGCATTCAACAGTGTTGTTCATTCTTTTATTCATTGTATGTCATGGAGTGCTTTCTACATACATCCGGGCACTAGCCTCACCCTCTGGAGCTTATGAACAGGGTCAGAAGATTTTTTTAATTTTATTTATAATGCATAGATACAGTGCTTATGATATGCTAGGTGTTCCAAGCATTTTACAGACATTAACGCCTTTAATACTCTCCATGACTTTACAAAGTGGCTACACTTATCATTATTGCAAGATGACATTATTGACAGATGAAGAAACTGAGGCACCAACGACATAGTAATTTGCCCAATACACATATCTAGTAAGTGACTGTGCTAGAATTTGAGCATGAGATGTTTGCTCCATTTTCTATGCTCCTAATAAGGATATTTGCTCTCTAAAGACTTCACACATTGAAAAAATTTGATCAACTTATCCATTTTCTTGGTGTATTCAATAGCCTATCTTATCTGTTTGAAAAATATAATACCTGCATAGAAACTATTGCACATACACACCCAAAAACATTTACTATGTACCAGGGGACTTTTGGAGAATAAGCAAAAAAAAAGATTGGCAACAGATGTTAGCTCAGGTGCCAATCTTAAAAAAACAAAAAACTTAGACATGATCCCATCACCTTGGCTGTATTAAGTTGTTCAGAATCCAGTAACTAACCACATCATGGTTACATGAGGATATGCACACCAGGAGGCAGGGAGTATTGGGAGCCATTGTGAAGAACCCATAGGCCAACATGAGGCACTTGGGTCCATAAAACAGGAGACCCTGGAAGGTTTAATGCCAGTGGATGACATTAGATGAATATCTGAATTTCATTTACTTTCAACCCTTTAAAGATGCAGGCCTGAATATGAGGCCTGGTGGGGCAGTGAATTTCCCAAGATCACACAGCTGAAACCCAGGCCAGCATTGAGAGATAGTCCATGGTATATCCCACGCTTTCTTGTAATTATTTCATCTGTAAGTTTGTGCATCAGACACATGTGACGCTAGCCCACAGGTGTTGTAGATGTCATCTCATATACACCTGACCATATGCCTAGGTAGTAGTTTTGAGCATCATCACCATTGTGCAGGTTGGGAGAGTGGGGAAGCCCTGAGAGGCACAATGGTTTTTCCAGGACACAGGACTGGTAGAAAAAAAGAGGTCTGAATTCAGTTCTGCCTCCTCAAAGCTGGAGCCCTGGCTTCATCCCCAAGGATCTGTGGGCAGGGTTGTGATGGATATTTGTGTACAGTTATGGAGATGACATGAGCAAGGAGGATGAGCAGTCAGAGCCCAGAAGGCTCAATGCCTCAGCACAATGCCTTGCGAGCACAACACAATGTCTGCCTGTTTAGCACTCAGCAGAGTGCTGTCCATTTGAGCATTCAGCACAGTGGTTGGTGAGCACTCAGCATAACGCCTGCATGATGAGCACTCAGCACTGTGCCTTCCTGTGACAAATAGAAATGGCAAGCAATAGGATATATTGGAGAATATGAGGAAGCCACTTGGTGTAAACCTAATTTGGCCTGACTTTGTTTTTTCCAAAAGGGACTGAGCACAGCCATTGAGCACGCATTGTATATCTGCTTTAAAACATTTACTATGGCAAGAACAAATGGCCTTAATTAAGATAAAGGTGCAACTTCCCCCCACATTGGCATTTCCTTAGGGATAAGCATCTTTCCTTAGTCTAGGAACTGATTGCTGTGCTCACCCTTGACCACCCAGCTCACCTGTGACCACCCAGCTCGAGACAGCAGACCTGCCACCCTGCTGTGTTCACTGAGACAGCAGACCTACCTGCTGTTTCCATCAATCATCATGCCGACACAGCAGTCTCACGACTGTTGTAAAAGGACATTTCAATCCTGTGTGAAACATCCTTTTTGGGGGTATATAACCACTCTGTGCACCCCACTTCTTTGGTGCCCTTTCTTCCTTTGGGAAGAAAGGGCCCAGGCCATGGTCCTCACATTTTAGCTCAGAATAAGCTCACCCAAATTTTCACTTATAGATTGGTTATGGATTATTTTCATTGACACCTGTGAGAACTCAACACTGTGCATGGTGCTCACTCAGCCGAGTGCCTTCCTGGTGAGCACTCAGCACAAGGCCTGCATGGTGAGCTCTCAGCACATTGCCTGGTGAACATTCACAAAGCTCACGCCAAGTGAGTGATAAGCACAGTGTCTGCCTGGTGAGCATTCAGCACAGTGACAGCCAGGTGAGTACTCAGCATAGTACCTACACTGTGAGCATTGTGCAAAGAGGCTGGTGAGCAGTCAGCACAGTTCCTATCTGGTGAGGACTCAGGATATTGCCTGTCAGATGAGCACTCAGCAAAGTACCTGGTCAGCATTCAGCAGACTACCTGCCTGTGGAGCACTCAGCAAAGTGCTAGGGGAGCACTCAACACGGTGCTTCATGAACACACAGAACTTCCCATATTTGCATTCTTAGCCCTGGCACCTCCATTCCCAGGTCTCTTTCTCTGAGGCCACCAACAGAGTTCTTCCTCAGGCACCTCTGCTACACATTTCCTATGAAGGGAAGAGGAAAAACCTGAAGACACTTTTTCCCTCTCTGACTCAGTAATCCACACTTCTCCACTCCTATCTCATCCCTCCTAGCCCCCAGCATCCAGAGAAAAAAATGAAGCCTTTTGTCTGGGGCTCTCCAAACAGTGAGATGACCCACATATCTGTGCTGATCCACATGACTCTCAACCAGTAAGCCATTCCATGGGAGAAAATTAAATAGGAGGAGACTAAAATTCCAGTTCTAGTTTCTTGCTTATACCATCACAGTAAGTGATTAAAGGCTTAACTCCTTCATTTTGGGTTTGTATTTTAATCAGTCACTCTGACACCTGGCAGTTCAGCTGTCTCTCTCTCAGCCCAGCTGATCTCCTGACACTATCTTTATATAATTGTGTTACAAGATTCAGGAGGATAAAAGACAAGTTTAAATATTCTGTTGGAGGGGCTGGCCCCTTGACCGAGTGGTTAAGTTCACGTGCTCTGCTGCAGGTGGCCCAGTGTTTCGTTGGTTTGTAATCCTGGGTGCAGACATGGCACTGGTCATCAAACCATGCTGAGGCAGCATCCCACATGCCACAACCAGAAGGCCTCACAACAAATAATATACGACTATGTACCGAGGGGCTTTGGGGAGAAAAAGGAAAAAAATAAAATCTTAAAAAAAATTCTGGTGGAGAAGTGGAAGATAAACTTTCAAAAAGACAAAGTAAATTTGGAGAAAGGAAAATAAAAATTCTAAAACTGACAAGTAAAATAATATTAAGAACTCAACTGATGTGTTTGAAAGTATACATCTTAGAAACAGCTAAGGAAAAATTAATAAGCAGGATAAATGGTTGGAAAGAAATCCAAAATAAAGTCCAAAGAGGCAAAATTTTGAAGAAGAGAGAGAGAGACCATGAGAATGAAATAGAAATAATTCTAAAATGCATTCAGCTATTACCACAGGTTAAAGGGACACATGGGCAGCAACAATATTGAACTGAAAATGACTAAGCATTTTTAAACTGATGAGTGACTACTCCATAGAGACAATAAGCTCAGTGGATCACAAGCACAACACAAAAAACAAATTCCACATCTACAGTGAGTATAATAAAATCACAAAAAAGAGAGGAATGAAAAGACAAAGAGAAAACCTGAAAGCAGTCAGGAGGGGGCAAAAACAGGAAGGAGAGGAGGAAATAAGGAAAGAGAGAAAGAACAAATTCAACAGATATCTCTTTTTTCAACAGCAAAAATGGAAGCTGGATCACAGTGGGAAAAAAATAGCTTTAATGTGCTGAAACAATAGAATGACAAACTCAAGAACTGTAAAGAAAACAAAAATATCTTTTGGAAAATAACAGAAAACGAAAACATTTCTAGAAAAACAAAAACTGAAATTTATCATTAATGTGTTGTCACAGAGCAGAATTTGCTACCCCAAAATGTGCATTTTTGGCTTGATTATTTTTTTTTAAGATTTTTAAAATTTTTTCCTTTTTCTCCCCAAAGCCCCCAGTACATAGTTGTATATTCTTCATTGTGGGTCCTTCTAGTTGTGGCATGTGGGATGCTGCCTCAGCGTGGCTTGATGACCAGTGCCATGTCCGCGCCCAGGATTCGAACCAATGAAACACTGAGCCGCCTGCAGTGGAGCGTGCAAACTTAACCACTTGGCCACGGGGCCAGCCCCTTGGCTTGATTATTTTTAGGAACAAAAGACCAAGAAGATCCGTTGACTTTCCTCCTAACTTCCTAAAGGATTTTAAGATAGAAGGCCTGTTCCAGGAAGGAGCTCTCACCATAGATAACTATAGTGTAATATGTAGTAGGTGTGGCAGACAGGGAGGAGCCTAGCAAGGCCCATTTGATCAAAACTCTCCTCATGTCCCACACTCTCTGCCAAACATGACAAACATTTGTTGACCAAACACTTACTTTTCCTTCTCTTAGTGAATTGCCTCCCTCCTCTTTGAAGTCTCAAGCCACTACCCTCAAAACCCTCTTTTGTCTTCAGCTGAAGTATTTAAGGTATTTCAGGTGGTGGCTCCAGCCATTTTGGGGAATTACTCAGTTTTCCTGTGTTTCTCCCATGTATACATGTTCTTAACTTTCTTTGATTTTCTCCTGTTATTCTTTCTCATGTCAATTTAATCCTTAGACCAGCCAGAAGAACCAAGAGGAAAGAGGAAAATTTCTTGCTCCCCTAAAATATCAAACTGAAGGATAATAGTGAAGGATATTTTTTGAGAGAAAGGGAGGAAATCTCATGATGGAGAAGTAGGAACAACGTAAGAACAGCAAAATTAATAAATATGTGGGTAGCTCAAAATAAATAATCTATAAAACAAAGATAAAATGTGATAGGCTTCAAATATATATTTTCATATATTACATTTATAGTTTTATAGTTATATGATAATTTAAGCACACAACAATAATAATCTAGAAGTCAGAAAGAGGTAAATGGGATTCTTGCACTCTGTGGGAAGAAGGTATACATACTAATTAATGTTAGACCTTGATAAAGTAGGGTAGCCACTAAGATAATAGGAAAAATATTTACTCCTCTGAGAAGAGAGAGCACACAGGAACGAGAAGGGAGTATTACTAGAGATGTGGTGGAGGAGAAGGAGCAGGAGGAGGGAGAGATGGGGGAGGGAATTCAGGAGAGAAGGGGTGTCTGGAAATCCAGAGGAAAGTGTTTCAAGAAGGAGGAGTGTTCAATTGTATAATCGGTGTCAAATGCAGCTGAAAGGTTGAGTGAGATGAGAGCAAAAACTTAACCTTGAATTTAGCAAAATGGAAATCATCGGTGACCTGGAAAAAGACATTTCAGTGAAGTGATGTGGAGAAAACTCCTGAATTGGTTCAGGAGAGAACCTGAGGAGAGGCAGTTTGAATTTGAGCAGAGAAACAGAATGGGAAATGGAGAGGAATCTTGGGTCAAAGGAGGTCTGCCTGTTTAACACACATTAGGGCATGTTTGTACATGGATGTTGGCAAGGAATCAACCCAGATACAGGACTACAGCACTCTGAGATGCAGCCTGAAAGGACTTCCCAGCCCAATTTTACTCAAAGTTACCACTTTAGGTCAAGATGGTGGTGTAGGCAGACTCTGAACTCACCTCCTCCCGTGGACACAACAAATCTACAACTACCCTTGGAAAAATTAACCCTAAGAGAGAACTGAAAACTGGGTTAAAAGAACCCCCACAAAATGGGACAGGGCTGACTGAGGTGGAAGAGGCAGAAACTCCTTTCTGGAGAGAAAAAGACCACCTTCTAGCAGAGATGCTTCACGGCCAGCTGGGAGTAACCTTAAGCCTAGCCTCCCCAGGCACCTGCAGCAAGAGCAACACAAACAGAAGGGCACATATAGCGCACACAGGCGATACTCCTGGAACATTTGGAACTGGTGATGAGAGGGAAGCAAACTGCTGGACCTCATAAGGCATCTCTTATATAAGCCCACCTCTCCAAGATCAGGAGATGTAGCTGGCATACATGATACATAGATATAAGCACAGAGAAAGAGGCAAAATGAGGAGATAAAGGAATACATTCCAAGTAAGGAAACAGGATAAAACCCCAGAAAAAGTACTAAATGAAACAGAAGTAAACTACCTATGTGACAAACAGTTTGAACAAAGAGTCATAAGGATGCTTGTTGATCTTGGGAGAAGAACTCAGTGAAAACATCAACAAAGAATTGGAAAATATAAAAAAGAACCAATCGGGGGCTGGCCCCGTGGCCGAGTGGTTAAGTTCGCATGCTCCACTGCAGGCGGCCCAGTGTTTCGTTGGTTCAAATCCTGGGTGCGGACATGGCACTGCTCATCAAACCACGCTGAGGCAGCGTCCCCCATGCCACAACTAGAAGGATCCACATTGAAGGATATGCAACTATGTATCAGGGGGCTTTGGGGAGAAAAAGGAAAAAAAAATCTTTTAAAAAAATAATTTAATTTAAAAAAGAATCAATCTGAAATGAAGAATACAATACTAGAAATGAAACCTTCACTAGAGGGACTCAATAGCAGACTAGATACAGAAGAATGGATCAGCAAGATGGATGAAAGACCAGAGGAAATCACACAAGCTGAACAGATAAAAGAAAAAAATTTAAAAAGAGTGAGGGCAGTCTAAGGGACCTTTGGGACAACATCTAGCATACTAATATCTGTGTTATAGGTGTCCCAGGAGGAGAAGAGAGAGACAAAGGTGCAGAGAATCTATTTGAAGAAATCATAGCTGAAAACTTTCCTAACCTAAGGAAGGAAACAGACATCCAAGTACAGGAAGCACAGAGAGCACCAAATAAGAGAAACCCAAGGAGGCCCACACCAAGACACATTATAATTGAAAGGTCAAGAATTAAAGATGAGCGAGAATCCTAAAAGCCACAAGAGAAGAGCAACAAGTTACATACAGAGGAAACCCCATAATGCAATCTGCTGACTTCTCAGCAGAAACTTTACAGGCTAGAAGGGAGTGGCGCGATATATTTAAAGTGCTGAAAGGAAAATCCTACAGCCATAATACTCTACCCAGCAAGTTTATCACTCAGAATGGAAGGAAAGATAGTTTCCCAGACAAGCAAAAACTAAAGGAGTTTATCAGCAAGAAACTAGCTTTACAAGAAATGCTAAAGGGACTTGATTGAATGGAAAAGATAAGACCACAAATAGGAATAAGAAAATTACTTTTTAAAAACCAATAAAATCACTGGTAAAGGCAAATATACAATAAATGTAGCAGCTAATATGAAGGTCAAAAGACAAAAGTATTAAAATTATCTATTTCCATGATAAGAGGGTAATGGATACACATGCAGAAAAAAAGAGGTTAGATATGATATCAAAAACAGAAAATGTGGGATGAAGGGAGTAAAAGAGTAGAGCTTTTAGGGCCAGCCCAGTGGTGCAGTGGTTAAGTTCACATGTTCTGCTTCAGTGGCCCGGGATTTGCCAATTCAGATCCCAAGTGTGGACCAATGCACCGCTTGTCAAGCCATGTTGTGGCGGCGTCCCACATATAAAGTAGAGGAAGATGGGTATGGATGTTAGCTCAGGGCCAGACTTCCTCAGAAAAAGAGAGGAGGATTGATGGCAGATGTTAGCTCAGGGCTAATCTTTCTCACACACACACACACAAAAGAGTAGAGCTTTCAGTAAGAGGTCAAACTAAAGAGACCAGCAACTCAATATTGACCATGATACATGTAGACTATAATATATGAACCTCGTGCTAATGACAGACCAGACACCTATAATACACGAATAATTAATAGAACGGAACCCAAACATAATACTAAAGAAAGCCATCAAACTATAAGGGAAGACAGCAAGAGAAGAAAGGAACTGAGAAGAATTACTAAAACACCCAGAAAAAAAAGCAACGAAATGGCAATAAGTACATTCTTATCAATAGCTACTTTAAATGTCAATGGACTAAATGCTCCAATCGAAAGGCATAGGGTGGCTCATTGGATAAAAAAAGTCAGTGGATACAGAGGAAATTATTAATAAATGCTATTTTGTATCAAGAAAGAAAAAGTACCAGCTCTAAGAGATAACACTAACACGTTCCCCATTAGCTCTTTCAAGAACGAACTTAAGGTAAAAGCAGAGCCCATGCCCACAAGTTCCTTTAGCTCATTATCAGAGCACTGCACACTATTTGTTGACCTTCACTGGAAGAATGGCTGCAGTGGACTTGCCGGGATGAGTTCTCTTACATATGAAGGGGGATCAGAATAAATAGTCTTAGTTGCAAAACGATATATTCTCCTGGTAAGAAAATAGATTCTTCATCATAGTAAATGTGGTGGCCACAAGATCATACCAGCTACAGGGAGCAGAACTGACCAATGGCCCCAGCCGCTGCTCTGAAATCCATCACTTCTTTGTGCTGAGGCCACGCCTCCCACAAGCTCTTCCCAGCCCATTACTGAGCTCAGCAGGGATAGCTTGGCTGCCCTCTTCCTGAAAGATGTGAGCTGCAGGGTTCCTCTATTGGTTGACTTTGGTTCAAGGTTGTCCCCCCTTTCCTCAAGTCAGACCTCTATTACAGTGTGAGAGCCCTGCCAGCTTCTCTAACTTCTACCACAATTTCTCTCTGAAATATTTCCCTGCCAAAATCCTTGTCATCTCTTGGAGGATTCAGATCTTCTTTAAGCAAAACAAGAAAATACTCAGTTTTCAAAAAATTTTTGCATCTATAATAACATCTATTCCTTATAAATATCCAATACATTACACAAAATGGAAATTGTAACCCCCACAGTTTGGATGAGGAAACGAGTTAAGTGATTTAGCCACGGTCCATTACCTTATTTTTGTTCAGTAGCTTCTCCATTTCCTAGTCTTCCATGATCAGTGTTCAGAAAAGAACTTTGAGTCTGCTTTCCCTTTTGATTAGTATTTCCCTACTATGGATAACAATAACACCTATAGTTTACTAAGCAGGCACTGTGTAAGTACTTTGCATATATTCAATTTTTCATTTAATCCTCACAACAACTCAGGGAGGTAGATACATCCCCCTTTATATATATGTGAGGAAATAGCTCCCAGGAATCAAGTGACCTGCTCAGGTCACTCACCTACTAAGCAGAAGGCCTAGGACCAGCCCCTGACTCTAAATCTAGTGCCATTAGCACTTATCATAACACGTCATATCTGTCAGCATTTTACTAAGCACACCTACATTCATTAGGAAGTGGGATGGGCACCCACCAGCAACTCCCCCTGCAGAGGTCTGGAGATGACAAGAGCCAGGGAAAGGAGGAGGTGGTGATAGGAGGTGACAAGGTACAGGCAAAGGTGAAGATGAGTAACCTTCTCCCAACTGCTCCATCTCAGGTTGCAGAAGAGTTGCTCATGGCCACCTGTACTCCAAGGGGTCTTATTTCAAAGAAAGTATGGGGGGAAGTAAGCTTTTATTTAAGAGGTTGCAGCAATTATTTTCGCAAATAATTCTCATAAAAATGTTAGGAGATGGGACCCAGCTCCCTCCCACCTGCCAGCCATGGAATGGGGAAGAAAGTATTAGACACTCAAGCTTCTCCATGGTCCAATCTTTAGCCTCCTCTCCAGCTTCATCTCCCCTCATACTCTGTCTTACTTGATGCTTCAATACAGCAGCATCCTTACCGTGCTGTCACATATCACTGTACATTCAGTCATGAAGTTCACTGTCTAGTTCACCCTTACTTCCCTTCCCTTGGCGAACTCTTACTCATTTCTCCACATCTCAGCTCAGCCACCATATACTTCAGGAAGTCTTGCTCAACAACTGAATTGAGAACTCCCAGAGGACACCTCCTCTGTGTTCCCCTATCCTACCCTCAGTGCTTACCTTGCCTCAACATTTCCCTTATTACGTGAGATTATCTCACACTAGAGATACAAACAAAATTATCTCCTTAAAACCTCACTCATACCACATCACTCTGGCCCATAAAGTGCTTCAAGAGGCATCCTATGGAAGGTAAGAGAAGATACAGGTCCCATGCTCTGACCTTTAAGGCCCTAAATGGCCTGGTCCCTGACCTTCTCTCCAAACTCCTCCTTTGTCCTTGCTTACTGTGATGCCACTGTCTGTTTTCAGATCCATCACCCTGCCAAACCGTCTCATGCCTTAAGACTTATTTCCTGAGCTCTTAGCACAGTTGTTCCTTTTTATTCTCCAGGGCTTTGCTTGAAAGTTGCCTTCTTACAGGCACCTTCCATCTCCACCTCTAGAACTGTCATCCTTTCCCACTGTTCCCTATTTCTTTTCTTCACTGCAACCACAGAATTTTATAATTAAGATATTTATTGACTTATTCATTTATTGTTTTCTTGTTATTTAAATCTCTAATTTAGTGGAAAACACACCGTCAACTCTTCATGCTACTGGAAAGCACAATCCAGACTTTTTAATCTGTATCCTTCCAGGGTGTTTGGTGCACTGTTACATCCTCAAACGTGCCAAGTAAATGAATGAGCAAGCAAAGTTCAGGAATGACATAAAAAGAGAGGGAATTACAAAATAGCAGAGATTTAAATAAATTAAATATTAGTGTTAGTTTCCATAATAACTTGCATTGAGGGAACTCTGAGTGCTTTAAAAACACTAATTTACACTCTGTTCACAGGAAGAACTCATTATCTCTAACTTACGAGCAAAGAAAGTCAGCCAAATGAAGCGACTTTTCCAAAAGGAATATAATGCATTAAATAGGGAGCTTGGTCTAAACTCTGAATAGCTTTATTTTATACCCTGTCTTGTTCCCAAAGGATTTTCGATGGCTTTGAAAGACACAGACAGTTACACAATTTAGAGTGTTCACAAAAACAAAACAAGCCAGTTGCTCAGGAGAAGCACGATTATTCCTGGTACAAGGTCTGAAAGAAACTTCTTTCTTGGGTCCACACAAAGGGCAGAAAACCACATCCTCAATCACATCCTCCAGGCAAGGAAGCAGTGGGGCTCACGGGGTTGTTTGCGGCACTCCTCAGTGTGGGCCAATGGCGCGGGGCCAAGGCTCAGATCCACAGAGCAATTCTCCAAGGAATCAGATCAAGACAGCCCAGGTGTGCAATTCTCTGATGGCCTGTCTTAATCCAAAAAGAACATCTGGAGATTCTGGAGGAATCATTTAACAGCACACTCTTCATACGCTGGGCTCTGTGAATTTTACTTTTCACCCAAAAACTTCTAATAAGTACTACCTAACAGTGAAATTGAATGTGACAAGCATCTGGAACACGGTCAATGTTGTGTAACAATGAAGATTTCCATCTGATTTATCAGTCAGATGACCTGGGGAAGGGTATATTAGCTAAGGTGTAGGTTAAGCTGTTCTAACAAAGAGACCCCAAAATACAGTGACCTAGATAAAACCACACTAACATTTTGGGAAAAAACACTGGGAACTTCTGGTCCTGTTGCCTGTGTTAACTAGGCCAAGAGGCCCATGGTGGGTAAGGAGGTCCTGTGGACCCACTGAGTGGGGCCTCAGAGAAGGGGCTTAGGGGGTCACTTACTGGGCTTCTGCGTTTCCTGTCTATAGTGCAGGAATTAGAGCTGTCCACTGTGATGTTTCCTCCTTTTAATACTATGGCTGGGGCTGTTCTTCTATGAGGCATGACCAAAGTGTATACCCCTCAGCCAGGAGTTCTCCACTGTGAGGGTTCCAGCAGCCCGACCAGATGGAGGGGATGGAGGGAAAGGTGGCTTTGAAAATGCAAGTTCCACCTACCCGCGTCCCAGTATTTCCATTTTAGCCACTGAGCTTTTATCAGCCAGGGAGCTTTTGCTGGGTTTCAAGCTGCCTCAGGAGCCCTCAGGAGCCGGCCTCAGGCGCCATTAATTAAACCCGCTTTAGCCTGGCAGCATGGCTGCAGGGTCAGAGTGTGGAGGATGCCGGGAGGAAGGGGAGGGTCGTGAAGAAGGAAGGGGAGGGCCGTGAAGGAGCACAGAGCGTGGTGGGCGTGGGGAGGGGGTGTGGGAAGGGGTGTGAGGGGAGGGGCTTGAAGGAGCGCAGAGCGTGATATGCGTGGTGACGGGCATGATGGAGGAAAGGGTGGATACATCGGTGCTTTCCTAAGAGCTGTAAGCAGCAGTGACTGTGACTCCTTTCAGCCCTCAGGCCATGGAGCAGTGGGCCTTTTGCTGCAATTTGCGCTTGCCCTGAATCTTTGGGGTGGGGCCTTCAGCCTGGGTGAGGCGTGAAGGGGGCGTTCCTGACGCCACAGGCGTCCAAGTCTTATGGCAGGCACCACTGTCACGCTCAGACTTCTCAGACTTGGTCTCAGGCTCACCTGCTGTCTCTATGGGGCGGCTGTGGACTCTTCAGGTGGGTCGGACTCACTTTGGGGGGCTCAGAGCTGGGGTGGGGTGAGCACAGCTCAGCAGGCAGGGGATGAGGGGCAGGGTGGGGGATGGGGTGGAGGGTTCTGTGGCCATTTGGGGTCTCCTGGAGTGACCATATACAATTGAGAGGCTGCTGTTACCTGTTATCAGATGCATAGGACTAAACTAAATGATAGCGGATGCTTGGAGGTCCCAGAGAAAATTCACAATGGAAGCCTCACTGCAGGTGGGGCAGGCTAGGGCCATCCTTCTGTATAGAAGTATCAGGGAACCTTGGGTTGTGTTTCTGGACCATCTGTCCTTCTACCTTGTAGTGAACACAGGGAATGTGTACAGATAAGAGACAGAGGCTGTACCTGCCGATCCGGGTTCTCTAAGTCTGTTCCATTCTGCAGAATGGTCAGCATGGCTTCATTCAAATAACATACTTATTACTTATATGTATTGAGTGTTTGATGCAAAAGAAGTGCTTTGCAAATTAGCTCATTGGGTTGGTCAACATTTGTAAGAGGTTGTTAAACCATTTCACAAAGGAGAAAGGTAAGGTTCCTATAGGGGAAATGTTTACACATAATCACAGTTATATGTCACAGGCAATTGATATTGCCTGCTGTGTGATGAGTCTGTGATTCACTTTAAATTGGTGAGGAGAATCTAGTTATGTATTCTTAAGTTGACAACCAATAAACTGTATTAAGCGTGCCAGTCTGTAAATGAGATTTACCATATTATTGCACATCATGTGATATTCCTTAATAATGAAGCTAGTATGTATTAAGGCTGTGTACAGACTGTATATACGTTTGCGGTTATGCAAGAATAACACATGCCAGATCAGCACAGGGAAGCGTTTGGCTAGAACCCCAAAGAGGACTTCAGCTTTATATACCTACAGCCTCATTTCCCCAACTCTATCATGTCAACTTTCTGCCCCTGGACTCTGGTAGAGATGTCCCTGTCTGAACCAGAATGTCCACAATGTTTTAGGAATCAGCGACCTTCATGGATGTGGTTCTGGGCTTCACCCAGGAAGAATAGGCCTTGGTGGGCGCATCCTGGCAAAAGCTACACAGAGATGTGATGCTGGAGAACATCATTCATCTTCTCTCTGTTGTTGAGTCTGTCAATAAGGATTTATTTACTCAACGAGTATCCAGAGAAGTTTCCACATATCATGCTCCCCTCAGCTCTCATTTTTATTCTTTCATAACACAACTACGAGAAGGTAACTCTGTTTATTGATTTAATGACATGTAGTTTGCCCCTTCACTAGAATATAGTCTTCTTGACCACAATTTTATGTCTTTGTTGCTGCTCTATTGCCAGCACCCAGAACAGTGCTGAAAACTCAATGGATTTTTTTTAATAACTAAAAAATAAGATTAAACAGTTCCTAAGTAATTATTCTGTTCTAAGCAGTAAGCCCAAAGTTTGAGGCCACAGTAGAAAAAACCACCAGGCAACATAAATTTAGGTTATTCTGGATTAACTAGAAACATTTAATTCCTCATTTGTTGAAAACACTGGGAATCTTTACTCTGTGAGCTTGCTCATGCACATCCACGAGTTCCTCAATGCTTTTGGCTTGGTGTCATGGTGTTCCTCCTGCTCTGCTCAAGGACTTACAAGGTTTTCTTCAATGCTCACTTAGTCGTTCATTGAGATCCTGTCCTTTACTTGAGGAATATGTATGGTTCCTAAAAGACAGTTCAAAATTCAAGTGGCTTTTCCCCATGAACAGGGTGGCAGGTCTGCAAATAAGACAGAATTTCCCATTGGAGCAAGGAGAGGAGTTGTGGAGGGAAGAAAGGGGATTCCCACAAGGCCTGAGGCTGGGTAAGCTCCAGGCATGTGTGTTCACTATGAGGAAAAGCCTAGTCAGTGAGGGATCAGGACCTTGGTAATGCCAACTGCAGATTTCCTTAAGTCCATGGTCTTTTTCAGGAAAGTATGGGAATCCAGTGGGGAAAAATTCTCAATGTTGTCATTATTCCTAGCATTTATCAATGTCTTTTATTCATAGTTTATGTCCTCTTTGGATTGAAAGTTTCATATTGTGAACTTTGCCCTCATCCCTTCCCCTTGATGATTTCTTCTCTCATAACCTTACCAAAATCCGTCTTAGTTTTCTCTTCAATCTTGAGAACATTTTGTAATTGACAGTGCCCTAAAACATGTTTCTAGACACTAGTGCATTGCTCCATTTCACATTCTTGCCCTGTGTAAGGGTCAATATTTGCCTTGCATGCTGTACAACACTTTGGTTCCCTAATGCCTCTTGAGAAATTTATTTTTTAATTGACTTTAGGCAGGAGAAGTAACCTTTAAAACCAAGAAATGGTACCTATACCAGATATCTGCAGGAAGGATCCATCTAACTGCACAGTGATGGTAAGTTTCTTGGGTTGAACCCTGGTCCCCTACGTTAGAGGCCTGGGAATGGGATGATTACTAGTAAAGCACAATAACGGGACTATAATTTGAGTTGGGAGTAAGTGCCATCCCAGCAGAAAGTTTTGCATAATTTTAATTTAGGAAAGATATTGACCTGAGCTCAGAGCTACAACCTGAGTTCTTATAAAAGGAAAATTGTATAAACACGGCTCAAATACCTAGTCTATGAAACACAATGATGTTACAAAATTAACCAACTGTACAGTTGAGGTGTTATAAAGAGGAAATCTCTGGGCTGGTCCAGTGGCACAACAGTTGAGTTCACACGTTCCACTTCAGTGGCCCAGGCTTCACGAGTTTGGATCCCCAGTGCAGACATGGAACCACTTGGCAGGCCATTCTATGGCAGACGTCCCACATATAAAGTAGAGGAAGATGGACACAGATGTTAGCTCAAGGCCAGTCTTCCTTAGCAAAAAGAGGATTGGCAGCAGATGTTAGCTCAGGGCTAATCTTCCTCAAAAAAAACAAAACAAAACAAAAGAAGAAGAAATCTCAATGCATGCAAGAGAGTAACACACCGTGCATATGTAACTTACATAGGGAAGGTTTTTAACCAGGAACTATGACTGACTGATTAGCCTAGAATTCATACATAGAGAAAAGAACAAATGAACGTCTGTGGGCAGTCTTTTAAGTGCCTCTTATCTCCTCCAATAAGCAGAAATCTCACGTTGGGGAAGAACCCATTGAACAGAACTAGTGTGAGATGTTTTCACTCACAGGTTCACAGTGACTTAACATATGTGAAGTCACGTGGGCCCAGGAGGCCCACCTCTGTAAGCTGTTGGACCAACTGAGGCAGCAAAGCCATGAGGAAACACTGAAGTTTCACCTGGAAAATACCCAAGATATTCTCCAGAACATGAAATACTGGTAGGCAGACCAGATTCAAAAAGACAGAAGGGGATGGCCTGAAATCCATAATTAACGTCAGATGAAGCCTGCTTAGGAGCCCAGGGGTGTGCCCAGGAAGTTCAAGATGAAAATCTTGCCTCTAACTTTGGAGAATGTTGTGGACTTTGCTGCTCTGTTCTCAGCCAACTCAGGAGGTTCCAGGGAGAATTTTGATCTGAATAACTTATGGAGGGAGGTTTCAAGGTCATGTAATTTAAACAAGTGCAGTCAAAGAGATGGCTGTAAGTGAGGAAAGCAGGGCTCCTGGAGTGGTGAGAGTCACTAGGCCAGATGGGAGAGATGGGGGGCTGGGGAGGGTGTGGGTACACCAACGATGCACTCCTCGGGTCCCCAAGATGCCAGATGTCTGGGAAGCAGCTGCCACCATGGCCTTTACTGCTGCAGCCACCGCCAGTGCCATTTTCCCAACCACCAAGAACACCACCACAGTAGGCTGGACAGGGAAGTAAGAAGTAGGTTCCAAATTCACCACTGTGGTCTCAAATCTGGACGTGGGAATGTTGGGATTGGGTCTGATAGGAGTCGTTGGGCAAGAGGAATTACCCTGAGGCAGGGGCATGAAGATCCCTGAGCTCCTCTCCAAGTGTCATTTGTTGTATTTGCCTCTGTTGAGCTGAGGTGGATCCCTGCCCCAGAGGTGACCAGAGTCAGCCCACTCCACATGCCACACCACAGGGGGCGCCACCCCACCCAATGCATCCCAGGAGGCTGTGGGACACCACCCCCGCTGCTGGTGCCCTTGCACCGGCTGCTGCCAAGTTCATCATCCTCCCTCAGGAGCCCGGCCTGGGCTGGAAGGAGCCAGAATGTGGAGGGGCTGAGACACAGTTTGGGCACACTAGCTGCCTGGCAGCCTCCTGCTCCAACCAGGCTGATGACAACTGCCAGGGTACTTTCAGGTCTCAGGGCCCTTTTCCCCATCGTAGACCCCAGACAGAGACTCATCCCAGGAAGCTGGAATGGCTGGCCTCCTTAAGACAAAGCAGGCTCCTCCAGAGGATACACCTCTCCCCGTGCCCTGCCACAGTGCACCCAGGGAGATGGCCAGGGGAAGGCCTGCCTTGGCCCTTAGTCATGGATTTCTCTCAAGAGTAGAGCTCTGGGCAGCAGGAGGGCATGGCTTTAGTGACTCCAGAGTGAAGGGAGGTGCCTGCCCCTGGAAGGGCAGGCCTGCCAATTTCCCCACTATTTCCACAGGGGGCGTGGCATGCCTAGTGTGGCCAAACTCCTTTGGCTAGCATTGTGAGCCCTGTTGACTTGTCAAACATTTACTGCTCCCTGTGTTGAAAAGTTCCTTCCTGATGGGAGGCCTTGTTCTGTCAAACAATAAAGGAGGCCCCGGATGATCAGCATGCAGGAGGGATAGCCTTGCCCTGCCCCCTGGCTCCTGATGGGCAAAGAGGGGCAGAAAGCTATTTTCAAAGGATGGGAGTGGGACCTGAGCAGAAGGGGAGAAGGGGATGTGAGACACAGTTGTAGAAGTTGGGAATCCCAGTTCACCAGCAGCTGCACCCAGCCACCACCAGTGGGCTCCCCCACACTTTCAGTGCCACAAGGACCTGTCCCTCAGCAAGCCCAAGGGCCTTTCTGAGGCCAGTCACCTTTGCTGTGCATGCGTAGATAGAAAGGAGGGTTTTCCCTCCATGGAGTGGCGCTTCCAGAGTGCTAACAGTCAATAAGACCCATGGGATTTGTCAGTCAGTTGGGGAGGGGCGGGTGCACCCACCATCCTCTCTTCATTTTCCTGAGATCCTAGATCTGGTGAGAGTCACTTGAGGTTTCCATGAAATTAGTGGAGTTCTCACTGTGTTGTAGGGGATCTTGTTGAGGTAATGGCTGGCCTCTGTGATATCAGGTCTTGGTGAGGTCAGAGGGGGGTCTCTATAATGTCACTAGAGGTTTCTTGGAGGTCATGGGAGTTCTTTGTGTGTTCAGGGAGTTCTCTGTGAAATCAGGAGACCTCACTTTGAGGGAAGAGGGGTTCACTATGAGGTCAGTGGAGGTCTCTGGGTGGTCAGACAAGTCTCTGTGTGGGCATGGGATGTCTCTGTGTGGTCAAGGGGAGTGTCTAAAGTGTCAGGGGATGACTCTGTTAGGTCAGCTGAGATCTCTGTCTGTCAGTGAGGGCAGAAGGGGTCTCTATGAGGTCAGAGGTGGTCTCTGTGAGGTCACGGTGTTACCAAAATCAAAGTGGGTTGAATCCTTGCGAGTTAAGTTGGCATGAGCACACTAAAGCTATTTGGGGACATAAACCTTCCCTCGTTTGTTTGTCTTCCAGCCCTTGACTATTGGGGGCAACTGAGAATGCTGTGTAGTAGCTTCCCTCACTTCATCTGTAGTAAGTTCACAGAAGGTGTCAGTTCACACAAGGGCAGTGTGGAAATTAATGGTAACTAGAGAAGCTCTCCTGATGGAGCGGCCATTTTTGCAGCTGCAGCTGCCACGTTATGTCCTTTGAAGGGCTTTACCATGGATCCCAGCTACTTTCTGGGGGACCTGTACCACTTCTAACAGTTTAAGCATCTCTGGCCCATGTTTAACGTCCATGATTCACTCTGGAGACCTCTGTGGCTGGAGGTCACTTCTGGGCAAGCATGGCTTAAAGACCCATTGGAATCAAGGAAAAGGGCAGCAGAGTTTAAGATATGACAGGATATTAAAGAAATCTGAAGGGTCTCTGGCATCATATCTTGATACTGAAGTATTCTATTTTGGGATAGCCAGAGGCCTCATCAGTCACTGGTAGACTAGAGAATTGATGTAGGAGTCCAAACCCTCATAGGTAGGTCCATAGCCAATTTTTTTGCTTTCTTGATTAACAGGCAGATGGCAGCTACTGCTCTGAAGCTTGGGGGCTACACTTTAACCACGGTGTCCAGCTTGCCCCACTCAAAAGCGTCCGTTTATGGTCGCCGTAGTTTATCAGAGAAGCTGATAGCCCTGCATCCAATGTAAAGAATCCAAGGAAGAAAAAACAGAGCCATCCCTTTAGACACATCATATCCCTTACAGGTCAAGAAGCTGAACATACTTAGCTCACATCTGACTCTATCCTCCTGGGGATAGAATCACACCCTGCAGGATTACCCTTCTCCCCGCCCCCATTTTCGATGCCAATTGCAAGTTCGGGTCGTGACCTGTGCTCCTGACAAAGCGGCCGCGAGACCGCAGGTTCCCACCACCCCCTCCCTGGGTTTGAGGGCTCTGATAGAGCGGCTCACACAACTCGGGAGAACCTCTCCCTTCTGAACAGCCACAGGGAAGAGGTGCATAGAGCAAAACATGTGTGGCAGGGAGGAGGAGCTCCCGGGGCCTCTCTGGGTGTGCCACTCTCCCCGAACCTCCACGTGTTCGCCAACGCGGCAGCTGTCTCAGCACCGTCCTTTCGCAGTCTGACGGAGACTCCATCGCCTGGGCATAGTCGATTACGGTCATTGGCCGTTGGCTACTCAGCGTGACCTTCAGCCCCTCTTGCCCCCGCCCCCACCCCAGGGCTGGGGGTGGGGATGGGGACGGGGACAGGCCTGAAACTTCCAAGGCCCGAATCGAATCGCACAGTTGGTTTCCCCGGCACCCAGCCCCCACCCTTAGGGCTTCTCCAACACTCACCTCGTTAACACCAGTTCAGGTGGCGTTGAAAGGGGCTTGTTAGGAATAACACCAGACAAACCACTTCGCCTTTCTGGCTCTGGACTCGTTTCAGGAACTGAGCCCTGAAGTAATTCTCCTAACCAAAGATGCGCCATGTGGCTCTCGTATGGGCAATCACAGGACTTTTAGGCACTCGGTGCCAGAAACCAAGGGAAGACATTTACTGTTATAGCCCCAGGAGCGCACAGCATTGAGAGCACTAAGGTCACGGGCAAAGCTAGATTCCCCTGTTCTGAAAACTTACTGATTCCGGGAAAGCTTCCTCTTTATGGCTTCTGGCTTCAAGGGGCATATGTTTTACCCGGGGCCAGCCACCTACCTGCTTCCGTTTTACCTTTCCTGGCGTGGCACCAGCTGCTCACTCCACCTGTCCTTGGGCCCATAGTTCCGAGTTAGCCCTGCTTGAATCATGTAGGGGAATCTCTCGCTTCTCAGGGGCTGCTGTATCCTGCAAGAGGGTCATCAGCTCACCTCCCCCACTTTTTGGCGCTTGGAGCTCGGTTTTCTCCTGTTCCCGGCCTGTGGAGGCCCCTAACTCACAGCGCATGTCCCTCCCTAGAAGGGGGTGGGGAACGGGGCATTCTGGTACACACAGTGAGGAATCCTTCAGCAGTCTGGACCCTGTTTCACAGGTCCAGGGCTCCAGACGTCTTCCGGTCTCTCCCTTTCCTGAGACCTCCTTCAGTTCACACTTTCCTTCAGAAAGGTTTCCCTTGTGGGCATTCCACACCAAGAACACGGCTCCACTAGGGAGCAAAGATTCAGCCTGCTCTCCTCCTTCCTGCCGAGGTCACCGGGGCCTCCCGGAGCCAACCGGGGGAGGGGGCTGTCCCTCAGCCCCATCACGTCTCATCTGTGGTCAAGGGAAACTGCCACGGCTCGGTCTTCTTCGATCCCGTCCCTCCCTGGGGACGGTTCGGACAATCCTGCCACCAACGCCCTTCCTCTTGGCAGTCCGCACACCGATTAGCCCCCGACATTGTGGGTGGCCTCCTGGCCCCTCGGTGGGGGCCGGGGTTACTCACCCATGGCATATGCCCCCTCTCCCTCAGGATACCTTGAGGAGACTGGCGGGCCACAGCGAGCAGGGCGGCCTGCCTTTTCATCATCTTGTCTTCCTTTGCATCCTCAGCTTCAAGTCGGTTATGGAGCACCCTCCGTGCAGCCACTCGTAGCTGTGCGGGACTGGTAGCAGGACGGATCGCCAACTTTTGGAGTTTCCCACGGGTGTCTGGAGCACTTCTGAGATCTGAAACACGGATTCGGGATCACTGTACTGCCCCGGGCCTCCAGGTCCCAGTTTGTGTATCGCCTGAGGCAGTCCTGCGGCCTCTGGAACAAAGTGTGTGGGTGTGGTGGGGTGGGGGTGGGGGGGGTGGGCGCGGGGCGGGGAGGGGCGGCTCGGCTTTCCCCAGGGCCCTATTGGACCTGTCTGAATTTAGGCCATTTAATGGGTGGCCGGCTTACTCTTTTCATGGCTTTCAGAAGCAGACCCCGACAATATCCTCCCTTTCCTCCATCCCCAGGATCATTGGGATTCCACCCTGCCTCGCTCTCTGGCACAGCCTGTCCACCAGGCCTGCGGATGTCCGATCCTGGGTCATCTGCCTTACCCGCTTGTTCCCTGGCTTCGAACGGAACGGATGACTTTGCCTCAGGCATGCTAACCTTCTCCTCCAGAAGCCCACAATTCGTATGGGGTGAGAATTCATATGGAGTAAGTATAATAATATTGCTCATAATGTTATTTTTATTATTAATAGCTAACAATTATATAGTGCTTCCTATATTCCAAGCAATATTCTAAGTGCTTTCTCAATGTTAACTCTTTGAATCCTTGCAATTCCCCCATGAGGTAGGTATTATTTCTTTCAAATGAGGAAACTGAGGCACCAGAGAGAGGCTAAAACCAATATGTAACTGATAAATGAATTCCTCGATAAGGCTGAGTAAATGCAGGCTCTTTGTGTTCGGAGTCTTGGCTCTTGATACTCTATACCTGTTCTCCTGCAAGTCCTATGAAACTCAGAAGCTTGTACCGTGGTGGTGAGGCACAGGGGCTTTAAGCACACTGCTGAGTTCCAGAGCTGACTCCACCCTTGGCTTGGTAGTGAAAACAGTCCTGGATTTGAGAAGCTCAGTATCTACTGCCCTCTCCTCTAGGACCCAGTAGAGGTGGGGGATACAGATGCAAATGTTGGGAGACTTTTAAGTTCTAGGGGCAGGTTGTATCCAAAGAAGCTGAGGGCCTGCAGGTAACTTCTCCTCGCCAGTTTAGCACCTCCCCTACCCCTTCAGCCCCCATCCATGCAGAAAGGCAGCATGAGCCTGGAATCACTCAGGCCTAGATGGAAATCCTGGCTCTGAAATGCACTGGCTTTGGGTAACAACTTAGGCTTCATGATCAAGAAGGTAAAATCAGAGGAAGATGGTGCTGTTGAGTGAGCATCCCAGCAGCTGAGTTAAACGGTAACCAAAATGACTGCCTGACTCAGGGGCATAAGGCTTTAATGCACACACACTTCACATGTCCCAGGCACAGGCTAGACATTCTACACGGCTCCTCCCTTTTCATACTCCCAATAGCCCCAGGAGTTGTGTTGTTCTATACCCACTTCACAGATGAATAAACTGAGGTTCAGAGACCTTAAGTAAGTTGTACCAAAAGTTGGGCTTCTTTGAATCCTTGTTACCATTATGGGCTTAACTGTATCCTCCCAAAATTCATATGTTGAAGACCTAACACTTAGCACCTCGGAAGGTGATTGTATTTGGAGACAAGGACTTTAAAGTGGTGATTAAGTTACATGAGGCCATTAAGGTGGAGCCCTAATCCTGTCTGACTGGGGTTCTTGTAAGAGGAGGAAATTTGGAATCACAGGGAGACATCAGGAATGCGCTCACACAGAGGGAAGAACATGTTAGCACAGTGAGAAAGTGGCCATCCACAGGTCCCCTACTATCAGCACATAATCAGGAAGGGCAAAGAGGTTTTCTGGTGCCATTTTGTCCCGAGGCTTTATCTCATATTTCGTAACTCCTAGCAGCTCTGAAAAATAAATGTTATGAATGTGGAAATATCAATGGATCTGGGACTTTTTCTTGCATTATTGTCATTTCTCAGAGGATCAGAAGATGTCATAGGCATAAGCCTGTCTCTCCTAAGAAGGCCTGGAAAGAAATTACAGAAAGTGTAGAAGGCAGGAGCTACTTCTACTATAGCTCATTTCCAGATTCGGGCTAATATCAGATCTTCATTGGATTATTAATGTTTCTTGAGAGTGCAGCTTCATCAAATTTCTCTTCCCTGCCTGGGCCTTCAGCAGCTGATACGGTCATCAGCTGTCTAGCTTGTGGCCCTGCATACCTATGCCTTACCTATTCATATGTCCAAAGTGACATGAAGCTCAGGACGCCATATTTTCTGATTTATGGTATCATTTTTGGAAAAGTTTTATGAGGTATAAACAAAGCAAACTAGTTAAAAATCTAACAATCCTTTTTATTTGAAGAGAATAAGATTATATGCCATTAGAACTCCTCTGCAAAACCCAGGACATATATCTCACAACTTGCTTGACATTTTTTTTTAAAGATTTAATTTTTTCCTTTTTCTCCCCAAAGCCCCCCGGTACATAGTTGTATATTCTTAGTTGTGGGTCCTTCCAGTTGTGGCATGTGGGATGCTGACTCAATGTGGCTGGATAAGCGGCGCCATGTCCGCACCCAGGATCCAAACTGATGAAACACTGGGCCACTTGCAGCAGAGCACGCTAACCTAACCACTCAGCCACGGGGCTGGCCCCCTTGCTTGACTTTTGATAGGTAAGAAGGAGATAGAAATTCTTACCAGTGGCTATCTGGTTGCTAGAAACAGAAACTGCCTTTTGTTAACATAAGCAAAAGAAATATCTTTAAAGGCTATGGAATGACATATAAAATTGAGGGAAAATAGAACTTCAGGAAGAACCAGAACCAAAAAATAATGAGAGATACAGAGACAGAGATAGAGAGTGGGGGGGAAGGGAAGAAGGGAGGGAAGGATGGGTGGAGAAAGTGATAGAGTTAATTGAACAAGGTGGCCACAGCATAGGCTAAGGGAGGGGATGGGAGATTGACAGTAGTCCGTGATCCCAGAGAAGAATGTATTTATATACAAATGGAGGAAGGATACTGGACAAGCAAGTATAAGTGATTTTCACTAACAAAGCATTCCTAAATTACTCATAAGCATTACGTGACTCCCTGATTGTCACATGCACAAGTATTGCTCCATGAAATTCCTGCTTGGGGACCACCAAATGTCATCTATTTACACTCAACACCCATTTCCATCTCCTTGTACATTCTTTCTTGTGTTGCAGTACTTCCCATACTTGAGAGGGCTAAAAAGAACGTTTCCAAAACTCCCTTGATGCCACGGTTCCAGAATTGATTTAAGTTCCATCAATGTAATGCAGTTGCATGAGATTTGAAAGGCAGAAGGGGTAGTGAAGGGCAGCAGGGACATTTCGTATATTTATTTTCCGGCATTAGTAGGAACTCCAGGCCCTGGCAGGCATCAGTTTTTCCAGTGGCCAAAAGGCACTTTGCACTGCCTAGTCACCAACCTCATGGTCAGGGGCACGGAGACATCAGCCAGAATTTCCTGCAGTTCCCCCATCTCTGGACTACATCTGCTGAGGCCTGACCCTGAGCCTGAGCCTAGCAGCAGACACCAAACTCCATTCTACTAGCCCTTGCAATAATTCTGTGGATGTCTAATTTCCTATAGTAAAGCCCTTTCTAGTGGAGATACTTAAAGTAGTTTCTGTTTCCTGCATGCACCCTGAATGATACAAGTATCAAAAAGCTCCTTCAGTATCAATTTAATTTCCAGCTTTATTGCACCTTCTTTCAGTGCAATGATATGGTTCACCCATCTTATGGCTCCTTTCCTTGCACAGATGACAGAGTTTTCTTGAGTAATTGAGCAGAGCTTCCTCTGACTTTCCTACAGGTGAGTTGAGTTATTTTGTTCCTTGAGATCACTCCCATTTCCCAGAACTATTGTTGACTATGCTGCTTAGCTTCAGTGGTTTCTTTGTTGTGTTTCATCTCATTACTCCCAGAAATGTAGATGCCTCACCAGTGAAGAAAGACTAGGAGTGATGATTGCCTTGATGGCTGTTCTTTTAGGCCAGTTGGATCATAAAAGGCATACTTCTCCAAATATTATTATATCATGAAGCATTCTCTGGTGATAGCCCTTTGATAGGTACACTTATGGAAGAAGTTAGAGTTGGTATTATGCATTAGAATTTCAGTCACATAGTCCCTTGGATCTAGGAATCCCAAAGCTAGGGACTTATGTTACTGATATCTCACAAAAAATCCTCTCAGATTTACATATAAGTTTAGTGCAGGAATTTTTTTTTGGTAAGTGTCTTTAAAAATGAAAACAGCAAAACGATCATTCAGGGACCATTTAATTGAATTACAGTATATTCAATTGATAAAAGTATTCAGCTGTAAAATAACATGGTTGGCCCAATACAGGAACATTTCCAAGATGTAATATTAAGTGAAATGATAAGGATGAATTGCACAAAATATTTAGCATTTAGCAAGTTTTAAGTATGACAGGTGAAAAAATATGCATTGGTGTCAACTACACATCAACTGTTCACTAATTCCCCTTGGGATCAAAATACTAGGTTCTGAGGGTTTAGAGTGGGGGGGTGGTATATCATTTTGTGTTTCAGTGGAGAAAGAGAAACGTTACCAGGTATTTCAAACAGAGGGAATTTACAACAGGGGATTGTGGGTTGGTTATGCCAGGATTGGACGACTGAGAATGAGGGTATTCATTTCCTAAGGCTGCTGTAGCAAATTACCACAAACTTGGAGACTTAAAATAATAAGCATGAATGAAAAAAGAGAATGAAATATACAAAAAGAAGTGTATATGAGACATATAGGAAATGCTGACAATACTCAGTACACATGTAATCAACGTTTCAGAAGGACAGGAGGAAGAGAATGGAGCTAAAGCAATATCTGAAACAATTATGGCTGAGAAATTTCCAAAAGTGATAGAAGACTTCAAGCCACAGATCCAAGAAATGCTATGGATTCCCATGAAGACAAATACAAAACATTTAGAGCCCACCAAACATGGTATGGTCTAAGGTCTAAAGGGGTATTTCACAATAAGGAAGTGTGGGCCCAACTTTGCATCTCTTCATTGTGGGGCCTGTGAGTGAGGGAGAGGAAGAAGCAGCAATCATGGAGCAGGGCTATAGCATGGCTGCTGATGGGGGATAATTAGGAGGGAATGAAGGTAGCCTCAGAGGCTCATTGATCCCCTCAAACATTGCTTGAAGACCTGTAACTCAAGATTTGACAGAAAAATGGCTAAGAGTTTGCCTTCCCTTTTATCAAGGAAAAATAATAGCTATAGTAATTCTTACTTACAACTACTTATACAAAGGGACAGAAAACCCAACTCAGTGGGTATAGACCATGAAGAGATTTTGTTTTATGTAAGTGCAAAGTCTGGCAGCAGCAAGCCTTACAGGTGTGGGTTGATCTAACCATTCAGGTGTCAAAATCAAGGATCTGCTTTCATTCTGGCTCTCTGTTCTGCTTTACTTGGTGTTGGCATAATCTCTAGGCTCTACGTGGTAGTCCTCCAACTTCTCCAGGTGGGCACTCCTCTGCAATAGCAAAATAGCCATGGCAGCTATGTCATCATATCTGTACAGCTCCCTCTTTTGGTAGGTCCTTCTAGGAAGGAGAGAACATTACTAGCTAAGAAATTATAGCAGATATCTCCTCTCACCTCTGAGGCTCAGATTGAGTCTTATGCCCATCTTTGAACCAAGATCGTGATTGAGATACCACGTTAGTCTTCAACTAAGCAGAGACCAGGTTTAGAGTTGGAATTGGGGGTTAATACTACCAAACCACAGCACTGGGATGGGGGAGGAGTGGTCTCCACAAAGCAAAATATAGTTGCTAACAGTAGAAGTGGGTAATCACCAGAGGAGGAACAAATGCTGAAAGCCAAAAAAAAAAAAAAAAAAAATTAACTCAAATCACATGGCATGACACTTGACCCACTTCTCTTCCCTTTTCCTCCTGGGTTAGCTCGGCTCTGTTCTCAACTGTTGCTTGAATGCACCAAACACCACGCCCTTGAGGCCTTTGCTCTCCCCAGAGCTTTATCCTGGAATGCTCTTTCCTCAGACATTTGCTTGGCTTTCTCCCTTGTTTTTCTATTCACGGCTCTATTTAAATGTCACTTCAGAGAGGCCTTTGGTGAATTCCCTGTCAAAAATAGCAACTGCATTTCTATCTACCCCCATAATTGGCTTTGGTTGTGTTTATAGCATTTATCACTATTTGACATTATTTTATGTCTCTCTTTGTCCTCACCACTGGAACGCACTCTCCCTGAGAAGATTCTCTCTTGCTCATTGTTGTATCCTGGTGCCTAAAACAGTGCCCAGCATGTAGTAAACATTAAACAAATGTTTGTTGAATGAATGAATGCGTTAGAATCCAAGACCTAACCCCACTTCTGTAATCTTAAGCAGGGAACTGAAGCCTTTATTGCCTCTGTTACCTTATCTGTCAAATGGAGATGCTTTCTACCACAGAGCATTATTCTTCAAGTAAGAAAATGTGTGGGAAATGTCTGGCATGTACAGATCTTTGATATATATTATTCTCACAAACATATATATTGATGTATATATATATATATATATATATTCTCACAAAGCTTCATTCAGTGGACCCAATGAGGCCAGAATCCTTTATTTAAATCAGTTGTTATCGACCCTGGTGTCACTTTAGGATTACCGAGGGAATTCTTCACAGGTGCTGAGCTTGGTTCTCACCCTGAGTCTCTTATTTAATTGGCCTGGTGTGACGCCCAATCATTGGCAATTTTTAAAGCTCCCCAGCGGGGTCTAATATGCAGCCAGTGCTCAAGACCACTAGTTTCTAGTCATTGGTGGGCTGATGGCAGGGCTGGATGTGTAACCATCAGACTCATGGAAGCATTGTAAAACCTGGCCCTTCCAACACCTGGAAATCTCTAGAAGCCAGCTTGGCTTATTTTCTCCAGTACAAACCTTCAACGGGCAGACTACACAGATGATCCTTCCCACTGTGTTAGAAAGAAAAAACATCAGCCCTGCCTCAGATTTCTCAAATGATTTTTACATGTGCAAACCATGACCTGTTTCCACGCTTGTAGATGTTAGGGGGGAGAAAGGGAAGCTTAAAGGAGACCAGGGAGACTAGTGTGTATTTTCTTCTAAAGAAACTTTTAAAAGTGCAGAGAAACTGGCCTGGGACAGGGTCTAGGATCTAGATCTTATACTAACAGGGATGATGCATGTGAACAGTGCCCAGGACAATTCCTGGCCCATCGTAATTAGTGTTCAATTAAGCAAACTAGACTTGCCTAAGGTGTTATGATAATAATGACACAACAAACAATGAATCCTTTTTTTGAGCATCTTCCCTGTGTTAAGTATTTTAGGTAGGTAATTTTTTATCTCTACAACATTACGGTAAATCACTGGTTTTCTCCCCTTTCACAACTGGCAAAATTAGGATCTGAAAGCTTGCAGCTGGGAGAGGGAAGACTCAAGATTAGCATTCAGGGCTGACACCAAAGTTCATCTTCCTGCCTGTATACTCTATACTGTTTCTAGAATCCCCTTAACTCTCAAACTCTATGACTCGGAGCAACTTGGACCTTTTTCACCTGCAGTAAACAGAAAGCTTTTCCTTCACTTAAAATAATGTAAATAGTGATAAATGCTAGGAATACAACCGAAGCCAATTGTGGGGGTACTGGGTTAGAGATGCTGTTCAAACCTCATCCCATTCAGACCCTCTGACTATTGATAGGAGAGGGAAAGTGGAAGAGAGAGGTTTTGCCTGATCTTTGAGGCATACACCTGTGTGGAGAGAGGGGGCAGAAATGCCTGGTTTTCTGTTAAGAGGTAGGGCCATGGGAGGAAGCTGCTGCCCACTCCTCAAACTGTGCAAGTCCTCCTGATTCAGGGCAGTTCTACAGGCTCTTGTCTCTGCTTATCTGGAACTCTCTGCTCCTTGTGAACACCCACCATCACCTTTGCCTAGAAATTCCTATTCACCCTTTGGATCCACAGTTTAAGTGTCACTTCCTCCAAGAAGCCTCCTCTGGTTCTCCACCACTCCCACCCCTACCCTAAAACAAAATATTTTCACATCTTCTTTTGTTGTGTTTATGGTAGTTTGTAATTAAATAATAATTTTGAGTAATTGTTTAGCGCCTACCTCCCCTTTGTCAGCTCCATCAGGGCAGGAACCAGATCTTTCTGATCTACCTCCATATCCCCATCGCCTAACACAGTGCCAAACACATAGAAGGGCCTCAACATTTTATTTGCCTGGCTGTAAGTGTTACAATGAAGAGACCAAACTTAACCCTTCCATTTTTTCTATCTTTCTCAGGAAACAGAGGAAAGGGAACCTCTGCCACTCCAGTGCAGCCTGACATTCCTGAGATGACTCAAGACACAACTAAACAAATGGTATGCACCTGGGTATGTGGAGCTTGAGGGAGAGCTTCACTCATCTTTCACCTTCTATTCTCTGATGCTGGGTAGGGTCCTCCTTTCTGGTTTTTTTTTTTTTTTGGTGTTGTTCATTTATTTTTTTAATGATTGGCCCTGAGCTAATATCTGTTACCAATTTTTTGTTCTTCTTCTCTCAAAATTCCCCTAGTACATGGTTTTATATTCTAGTTGTAGGTCCTTCTGCTTCTGCTATGTGGATGCTGCTTCAGCATGGCTTGTTGAGATCCATTCCCAGGATCTGAACTGGTGAAGCCCTGGGCTGCTGAAGCAGAGCATGTGAACTTAACCATTCGGCCACGGGGCTAACCCCCCCTTCTTGGTTTTTGGTTTCCACCCACCACCGTGATGTCAGACTCTCTTTGACTTTGAGAATCTCCTCTGGCAGAGAAGGGAGGTAGAAACCTCTTCAAGTGTGGGGTGGTTCCTGCCTTAGCTGATATCGCTGCAGAAACCTCTCTCCACAACCTGGTCATGGGCTTGGCACCTGCCGCAAGAAATTGGACCTGTAGCATGTGCAATGGTTCTGAAGCCTGTGACCAATCCTCCCACTGCCATCAAAATAAAGGGTGGTTCTGAGACCTATTTCAACATTTTTTTTTAAAGATTTTATTTTTTTCCTTTTTCTCCCCAAAGCCCCCCGGTACATAGTTGTATATTTTACTTGTGAGTCCTTCTAGATGTGGCATGTGGGATGCTGCCTCAGCAAGGTTTGATGAGCAGTGCCATGTCCGCACCCAGGATTCAAACCAACGAAACACTGGGCCACCTGCAGTGGAGCGCACGAACTTAACCACTTGGCCACAGGGCCAGCCCCCTATTTCAACATCTTAAATTCAGCTTCCAGAGACTGAGGGTGACCTTTTCCCCAGACACCACATTTTAAAATGTAATGGGCTCTTTGATTTTGCAAACAAAATCTTGCAAGCAGTTAAATTACATTTTTAATATTCCCAGCACTTAGCCAGGAAAAGATGCAGACAGAATTGAAAAGCATCCTGAGGTTTTCTGTCGTTGTTTTTATTTAAATGCCCAGATTAGACCATAATTCATCTCAAAATGGCAGGAGGCCTCTTCATGCACTTCACACTTCAAAATGTCTTAGAAAATCATGTCAATTTTGGCAAGCCTCTTGCCATGCCAGAAACAACAGCAGATGCTTTTCTCCTTGAGTATCATCTATTGTGAATCAGATTATTAAAAAATACACCTTGCTCTTTTATTTTTGCCTCTGTTTTGAGGATTTTATGGCATCTCTGCAGTAATTGATTTGTGTCACATTCCTGCATAAGTAGCATTCATTGTCCCACTTTTTAGAAGGGGGAATTGAAGCAGAGGTGTGGTAAACCAACTTTCTTATGATCCCGGAGAAACTCACTCATTCATTCACTTGTTCATTCAGTAACCATGTCTTGAGAACCAGCTATGCCCTGGTCACTAACCAGACCTTGAGGATACATAAACGACTATCTCACAGGCCAGTCTCCAGATCTCTGGTAGAAGAGAGAGTCAATAAATGATTACAACATTCCACGATAAGTGCTGAGGTGGATAAAGGGGCCACAAAGAATCGCCCCTCAGCCAGCTCGTCTGTAAGAGAAGGCTTCCCACAAGAAGTGAAATATGAGTCAAATCTTGAAGGATGAGTAGGACCCCAACCATCCAAGGCCTGAGTGGCAAGAAGGGCTTTTACAGCAGAGGGAGCAGCATGCACAAGGCACAAAACAGCTTCGTGTTTTCTGGTTTTAGGTGGTTGGAGAAAAAGATGTATATGTGGGATTGAAAGAAGATAGGCAAGAACGAGAACGAGAACAGTCTTACATGCCAATCACGGGACGTGGACTTCCTCCTGACACAGTGGGACGAAAACAGTATAGAGTGTGTTAGTTAGTACTCACTCACTTACTTAGTTCAGCCTAATTCAGGTTCATACAAATTCCCCCTTTCCCTGTCTTTAGTGGTCAAAGAGAGTGTTGATCTATCTGAAGAAATATAAAATTATTAAAATCACTTTTTCAGACCCAAGGACCTCTTTGAACTGTCTAAAGTCATCCTGCATGCAAATGTGCATTTGCCTGGGTAGATTATCTAAAGCCTTCGTTGGATTTCTCAAGTGATCTAAAGCTCTAAAAAGTATAAGAATCACTACTCTGTTTATTTTATGAAAACTTTCAGCCCTTCCCAAAGTTGATTTTATCCAAGTAGAATTCTTTTATATCAATCTCTTAAAATTTACTGGTTGCTTGTTATCCATGTGGGTACCATATCATGTACCATTCTATTATTTCAAACAAAACAATTCTTCACATTTCCCAGCAGCAGGTTAATCCATGTTTGTTAACCAACTAAAACTGGACTTCTAATCTCAATTACTATTCTTTAGACCTATGGGATTTTCATACTTTCTATGTGAGAAGTTTGAGACAAAGGTACTATATTGGAGAAATACAGGTATTTGAATGTTGGGGGAAGCACAGATGATTTTCAAAAGTTAGAGTCATAATTCTATGGTGAGTTAGTTAAGATTATTTGGATTGAAATTAAGAGAAGAAACTCTACTAAATTTATTGGAAGGAGAGAGAAGCGTATTATGCTACCTAAGGTTAGAAATGTAACAAGTAACAGTGAAGTAAAATCAGGGACTTGAACTTCATCATGACGTCCTATATCTTTTCTCTTCTCTCTGCTGTTAGCTTCATTCTCCCTCTCTCTCTCTCTGTCCGTCTCTATCTTTCTGGACAGATCAGCCTTTTCTCATTTCCAGTACACAGTGTGTAAAACCTGTGAGAGTTCCTACCTCTCACACAGAATGATCTCTGTTTGTATATCCCTCTGTCTTCATCTCTCACAAATCGTTCCAAAATCACTGAACAATGAGTGCATTGGTCCCTTTGCATTAGATACCCAGTCCTGCACTGTACACTTAGATATGGCTGTTCTCTCCCTAACCATATGGCTCGGCAGGAGAGAAAATTGCTGGAAAAATGAAGTTGTGAAGATCAAACAATGGATGCCACTCTGTACATGGTAGGTGACAGAATGCCTGTCATGGCTGCCGGGACTAGGTTGTCCATTATTCTAAAAACATCTCTATTTTGCAGTAGACATGAGATTAGGATGCCAAACTGAGCTAGACATAACCTCTACATCTCCTTATAGTTCTGTGTCTACCATTCACTGCCTGATCTCAGTAAGTCACTTCCACTCTCTGGGCCTCGTCTTCCTTAGTTAAATTAACAGGACAGACAGAACTAGAAGTTCTTTATGGTCCATTACAAGGAGCCCATGAGCCTAAGACAATGTCACTATTCTTTCAGTCATTCTTTGTCAAGAACCTCAGGCTCATTGTCCAGAGGTTATTCCGTGGAGAAGTTATAAGCAATTCCTGAAGACCCTCCTCCATGAATCCCACTAGTATAGAACGTCAAGAAAAATCTCAACCAGTTACAAAAACCTTTTCTTTGTGAAAATCAGAAATGCAAACTGATTAAAGTCATGATTTCACCCTTCTCTTAAAAACATAGAAAACATTCAACACAGTAATTTACATCCTGGAAGGCTTCACAGATGTAGTCCTATAGCACTCAGGACTTGAAACCCATCCTCCAAGCTTTACAAAGCCAGACATTACAGTAAATCTCGCTAGCTGTATGGCCTCATCTTTGGCCAAGAGACTGGAGAAGATCTAGGTGGTGAATGTGTTGCCAGTGAGATAGTTGTGTTGTTTTGGTAGAAAACTCTAGAAGAGGATCTGCAGCCAGAAAACCCTACTGCTGAGACTTCAGCCTCCAAAGATCCCCCAAGCTCTTTGAAAATCAGGCCAGTCTCACAGCCTTTCCTGAACCCAGTGATGAAGAACGAGTCTGAAGAATCGGAGACATGGATCAAAAGGTTCAGGAAGCTAGAAGATGCCCTATACTTGTGTGATCTGAATAATGCAGGTGAAGTGCGAAGCTTAAAGCTAATAAACTTCTGTTTGTGTTTTAGTCTGAAAGTGGTGATCTCATTTTCTTTCACTTGTTAACAAACACAATTTGTATATAACCCACGTGCCTGGCACTGTGCTGGGCGCAGTCAGGGAATACAAAGATGGATCAGATGTGTAACCTCCACCAGGTTGCTTAAAGTTTCTCTGTGTCTCTGGAGGAATCCACTTCACCACCTGGGTCTAACCCACAGTCCAATCTTGCAATTCCCTTGATTGACATTTTCAGCATGCTTGCTAACAGACTGAACTCCAAACTTCTTAGCAAAGCAAAACCTGATCCTTGTCTACCTGACCAGTGTCTTCTCCTTCAGTTGCTATTCTCTCAGCATACCCTATCCTGTCAGAGTCAACAACGTGCCTTCCTCAAATGTGATTTCTCCTGTGGCCATGCCCTCCATCTGTGCTGTCTGCCTCTCCTTTACCTACCTCACCCCCTCCCAACTCCCCGTCTTGTCCAACTGGCTAATTAATGCCTAAACATATTTTACGTTGGAACTCCACTCCACTCCTCTGAGACTCCACAGGCAGATCTAGGCCAACCTTTATCTGATCACTTAGAGTTCATTAACATCCAGTATCATATTTGATATATTGTATTTTTTCAATCGAGGGCTTGTTACTATCTCACCAGTAGACTATATTCCCTTTTTATCCCCAGCATCTTGTGCAATTCTGTTCAACACTTTTTTTGAGGCAATAAGTAAATAAATAAATGTACATAAATAACTAAATCCAAGATGGGAGGTGATAAATGCCATTAGGGTGTGCTACGTGGGCATTCAGAGAAAGGAGGTTCCTTCCCATAAGGTGATCAGGAAGTCTCTGGTAATATGGGACTGATCATTAGAGATCAAGCGCAGTTTGTATACAAAGGGATGAAATGGAGCGCCCTCTCTGGCAAAGGTGCAGGTTAGCCAAGCAAAGTTATGTATGAAGCTCAAGGCAAGGAGTTTGCTTTGTATAAAATGTAAGGACTATTAAGAAGAATATCAAACGGTAGAAGATGGGACCAGATCCAGGAGGATCTTAGATGCCAGACCTGGAGATGAAGATTTCATTCAAAGATAGTGAGTAGTAGTGAGGGTTTCTAAGCAGGGGAGTGGTATGATCAAGTTGTACTCCAGAAAGTTGGTGTTTCTGTGCAGAATGAAGGAGAAATTGAAAGCAGGAAAAGGAGGAAGGAGGCTATCGGAGTGTCCAACTGAGAGAGAATGTAATCCAGAACCAGGTCAGAGGCCTGCAGAAGGGAGGAGCACATACAAAAGCACATGGGCTGAAATTGTTGTACTTAATCACACGCTGTGGCTCGTGAAGACTTAGTGTCCCCTATGTGGCTCTGGAAACATGAAACTTGTAGAAACAGAGATAAGAGTGGTTGTTTTCAGGGGACAGGGGGAGATGTTTAAAGGGTACAAACTTTCAGTTTTCAGATGAATAAGTTCTGAGGATCTAGTGTACAGCATGGTGAGGCTAGTTAATGTAGGGGAGGAAGACATTTCCTCTTCCCAAATGTGGGTTCGTCTGGCCGGAGAATGAATTAAATTCACCTGAGACAGAATAGCAAGAGAAAATTAAACAAAGCTTTATGAGGAACCATGGCCCGGGGCCTTTCTTCCCGAAGGAAGAAAGGGCACCAAAGAAGTGGGGTGCACAGAGTGGTTATATATCCCCAAACAGGGTGTTTCACGTATGATTGAAATGTCCCTTTTACAACAGTCACGAGCCTGCTCTGTCAGCACAGCCCTTGATGGAGGCAGATAGGTCTGCTGTCTCAGTGAACGCTGCGGGGTGGCAGGTGTGTTGCCTCGGGGCTGGGGGATCACAGATGAGCGCAGCAATCAGTTCCTTGACTACAGAGAGGGAGGCACCTTTACAGATAGAGATTTACCTTACAGATGTAAATGTGTCCTAACAAAGGGCAAGTTCCACTCCTCAGAGCCTCCTTCCCTGTCCCACTTTATCAAAAGCAATCAGCCTCAAATAATCCTGATGCCAAAGAGACATATCTTGGGGTGGCCAATTTCAGGTCCCTACAGTCCCGCCTTTGAAACTAAAAGTTTCACAATCCAGAAAGCTGAGTGGTAGATTGTTTCATCTCACTGAACACATTTCTTAGTCCTGGTAATAGATCAGTCCAGTTAAATTCATTTTAGAAGGTGGCGACGCAGGTGGGCTCCCAAAGTTAGGCCTTTATTTTGGAAGCAAGCAATCAGGTGTTTAAGAAGTATTTCTATGGAAATAAAAAGAAAAACAAGGTTAATGGTTGGAGCAAATTATAAACTAGTTCCTGAGTCCAGGAGGCAGCCAGTCAAGAAGACTTCTGGATGTCGGAGTGAAGCATCTTTAGCAGCTTGAAATGTCTCTGATGATGTCATCAGGCATTCAGATATCTTTCTGAGTGGCTTACAGCTTACACAGCAGCAGACAGGAATCTCTCAAGTTTTTATCAAGTCATTCAGCTTTAGTTTGCAAGGCTTCAGGAAAAAGAGCAGGTTCAAATCTCAATGATTCCAAATGAAAATGAGGAAAAGATTGAAAACATTAGTTTGGAGATTTGTAACCAGATATTTCAGCAGAAGAATTCAGGATCCAGTCCAGTTCACAGGTGGAAAAAAACCCTCAAAGACAGTTAACAAAGCTAGGATCTAACATCCACAAATGTGTCTTATAGCTTTTCACTGAAACGTAGTTCTTCTCTCTAAAATCACCCTCATTTTTACCAAAGATAGCCAAATTAAGACTAATTCGTTTGCAAAATAAGTTTAGTTTCAAGAAACTTGGCCCAATTATTTACATAAGTGCAGCAAGAATAGCAGTTGATCATATAGGCTCTTACATCTGCTTTGCTGAAATTTTTTATGAGGAATCTCAGATTGAACTTTAAAGACCTCTCGAGGCCAGGAAAGCCACGCCAAGGACTTGCTGTCAGATTTTGCCTACAGTACCTACAGATTTGGGTGGACTCCTCTCTTCTTGAGTTCCCCCAAAATATTCCAAGTTTCCTTACATCTGCCAGATAAGCAAGCTTCCTTACTTACCGGGTAAGATTGCCATAATCTCTATACACAAGGTACCAGGCCCATGTTTCCAAGTGGCTTTATTTCCAGAAAGTCAACCTTATTCCTCAAAGGCAGTATTGTCATATCTGAGTCTGTACGTTTCTCTCAAATATGACATTCCAGTCAAAGCCTTGGTAATACAACCAATGCCCTGTTATAAGGAGGACAGATTCTTATTGAACTTATGCAAATAACAATATTGCCATGAAACAACCATACTCACTCACTTACTAGGTTTCCAAATTCTGGAGGGATCAGGTAGGGAGAAAAAGATAAATGTTTCAGTTTTGCTCATAATGGTATACTATCAGTAAATTGCAGTAAGTCATAGTCTGCCTAAGAGAAAAGATTTCCTTAAATCTGAGGAAACAAAACAAAACCAAACATCAAAAGAATCAACAATATTTCAAATAAAAGTCATAAAAAGTCATAATCATCCTCATCAGTTCACACAGTCCTGTATAATTGATTACTGTGCTTAAGCTCCTGTTAGGAGGATCTATGAGGTTATCCGTTTCTCCATTAGATTTCTGTAATTTCTTACCCAGTCCAGTTCTGTGATCTGAAAGTTTATCAGAAAACTGTAATCCAGAGTAAGTGTCAGAGTCTTTTCCATGAATGTCTCTGAAGATGAGTGTATTTGCAAAAGCAAAGAGCATCAGAGTAAAACAACCGACTGTAGGCAACAAAAGACTTAAAAATGACAATTGACAGAGAAACTTATTATTTCTGATATACAACACCTTAAAATGATAGTTAGAATTATGGCTGATAGCCAGGACAGATCAGAATTTTAGGAATGTTATCTAATTTTCAAAACACTTATATCAGTAATATTTACCCACATAATACCACTTAGGAAAGATTATCATCGCTTATCTGATAATGCTTCCAATGTAAATTAAGCTACCAAGGAAGCCTAATTAGTTTAGAATCTTCCACCTTACAGGAAGGGAGAACAAATGTCTCTCCGAAGTCCCAGGGGCCGTCTGAAAATCCACAGAGAAATCCTCCCCCTTCTACCAGGTTAAAAGACAGCCTTCATTCGGGACTTGAATATTCTTGAGGGAGAAGCTTGTCAAAAATATCAAAAGATTTGAAAACACTTGTTCAAACAACGCTCACTGTCAGACAATGCTCAGGTGTCCATTTAAAGTGACAACAGAAACAATCAAAAGTCTTGAGTGACCTCAGTCATTATACTAACAAAACGGATTTGTCTTTTAGGTAGACTTACTCAAAGGAACACCTTTTATAACCTCTTTATCAAGAGCAGACCAAAAGTTCAAGACAATTATCCTTTGAGAGAAAACCAAATTTTAATTTCTGTACCACTTTACTTTTTCATATTAAAACCCATTTACTTAATTAGATTCATTTCAATCTTAGCCAACTTCACCAGGCATAAAACTCCTTTCAGAATTTCTCCTTCACAGACCTTCTACAACTTTCTTTTTGCCTTCAGAATTTGTCCCAAAGTCTTTCTTTTTTTTTTTTCCACCTAGTACTTTAGGACAAGTTTATCTTTTCTTAACCCATCAAACAAAAATATTCCATTCTTCATACCTTCTTTACTAAAAATTTACACCTTACTTTCCTTAAATACAGAGCTGTTTTTCTTATTAATTTCTAGCAGCTTTAATCACATATATTAGAACTCTTTAACCTTTAACAAACCGTAGGAAACACGAAAATGGTAAGCAATTATGAATTGTCTTTTATATCAGCCTTCTAAACACTTTTCATAATTTCTAGAAACACCCCACACTTTACAGTAAAAGACCCAAAGACTTTTAGCCTCTCTGCAATAAGAAGGCAAAAGTAGATAAACTTAGATACGTTTAGCAATAATGTTTCAGTGTTCTATCCAATCCAAAAATGACCCAGATACTCAGATTTTTTATCATTTAACTTAACTTGGCAAAACTGAAGATTGTTACCAAAAAGAATTTCGAAGCTGTTTTTTTTCCCCAAGTATACAAACCATAAAACAGTTATTGTATCCACTTTTATCTATTTAAATCATTTGTTCCCAACAATTATATTCAGATTACCTACGGAAACCTCATGAGACATCAGACAAAACTGATCATTTATAGCTGTTATTTTGCTGACGAATTTCTAACAGACAACCTGAGCTTATTTGACTAGTAAACACAGGCTTGCATGCCTGCATCATATGCAAATACCTACAACTCTTGAGGGCATGCATTTTCAATCAAACCAACAACTTAAACTTTCATTAAGCAAAGATTAATCTATGTCATGTTAACTTGAAAGACATTTGGGTTAATACTTCTTAGAGAAACTTTTTTGTAAGTGTTTACTTTAAGTCAAAGGAATAGAGCTCTTTAGAAATTGTACCATCTGGAGGTAAAGTATCACACATTTGTAACATATATAGATACAGACAGACATATAGAACAAAGATTTTCCTTAGATTTGATTTAGGTGTTGTCATAGCAGACCACGGTGAAAAAACTTGTTTTCCCAGTTTTTTTTTTTCCTTTCTCTCTTTCTTTCTTTCTTTTCGCCTTAGCAATCTGGCTTGGGATACCCCCTTTGTTAAGCAATTGCAATCACAGCACGAAGCCAACCAGAGTCTGGAGGAAAGGCTGCAAATTCGGGAACTGATTAGGGCCTTTTCAGAAGCTCAATTTCCCGTGTCTCTTTTGATTTTCTTTTGTTATTGTGGGGACCTGGAATTGGCCACCCCAAGATATGTCTCTTTGGCATCAGGATTATTTGAGGCTGATTGCTTTTGATAAAGTGGGACAGGGAAGGAGGCTCTGAGGAGTGGAACTTGCCCTTTGTTAGGACACATTTACATTTTTAAGGTAAATCTCTATCTGTAAAGTTGCCTCCCTCTCTGTACCAGGAAGAAGAAAGGAGATGACCTTCTCTCTAAAAACTCTTAATCAATACCAAAGACAAGGACTTAAAATCTGCATTTTATTGTGCTACTCTGGTAACCTCCTGGAACTAACTTCCCTCCCCCTCCCAACGCTGGCATTTCTTAATGATTAAGCATCTTTCCTTAGGCTAGGAACTGATTGCTGAGCTCACCTGTGACCGCCCAGCTCCAGACAATCGACTTGCCTCCAGCTACGCCCTCTGAGACAGCAGACCACTACCTGCTGTGTCCATCAAGCACTGTGCCGACAGGGCAATCTTGTGACTATTGTGGGAGGGACATTTCAATCACATGTGAAACACCCCGTTTGGGGGTATATAACCACTCTGGCACCCCACTTCTTGGGTGCCCTTTCTTCCTTCTGGAAGAAAGGCCCCGGGCCATGGTTCCTCATAAAGCTTTGTTTAATTTTCTCTTGCTATTCTGTCTCATGTGAATTTAATTCGTTCTCCAGCCAGACGAACCCCTATTTGGGGAGAGGAAATGTCCTCCTCCCCTACAGTTTTGGCGTAGTTGGCAGGCTGAAATTTCCCTGGCTGGACACTGCTTGCTCCTAGACTGCTGCGGCTGAGAGATCCCAGACCCCTGACGAGAGCCGGCAAGAGGTAAGAGTTCTTACCACATCAGTCTCCCGGATCTCTGCCTGCAGAGTCCAAAGGAAGCAAGAGTGATGAGGTTTTTGCTCTTCTAAATTTAGATTAGCAGGAGAAAATGTTGGTGGGGCTAGCTTCTCGGATTCAGCGACTCTAGGATTTGAGTACTCACTGGTTGTAGATCCTTTTCCTCCCAGAGATAGACTTTTCCTTGTCTCTGTCTTTTTGTTTGTCATACAACACAGGCATCTCTATAAGCCTGTTGTCTGGGCTTTTTGTCTTGTTCTATGTCTTGAGAGCTTGGCTTTGTGACCTTTCTGGTCTCCGCCATTGGAGGATGCATGTACCGGCATGCATCTTGGCAGCCAGTCACATAGACTGGGGCTCTGGGAAAGTTTGTCTTGAGAGCTTGGCTCTCTTTGTCTGGCTGTGTAAGCTCTCGGGGAAGTTTGTCATAAGAGGTCCCAACTGCTTTCATAAGGGGCCTTTGTCGTCTCAACATTTGTTGCTTGCCTTTACTTTCTTAGGCTATTTTTGGGAGTGAACTTTCTGGATCTCTTTTGGGGACGCCTCTTTGTCCTTGGTTAAGCTTTGGTTGAGTCGCTGTTAAGATCCTACTCGTCAAATCAGCCAGACGATGGATCATTTAAATTCGGAAAACTTCTAAATTGGGGAAAAAAATTGTGAGAGCTCTCATCATAATTTTTATTGGTATCTATGAAAAAAAGCCAAATTGAAAAGGAAACACAAGAAAATGGTAACTAGGTTTAAACCCTGACTCAGGTTATAATTGAACTGGTGAAATATAAAGGTCTATGTGTTAAGATTGTAAAGGTTGGAATGCTTGAGCTGATTTTCTTTTTATGAAGAGGTTATATCAACTTTGCTTGAGTATGTTTTAAAGCGTCTTTCTGGGAATGCTTCCTTATGCAATATTATAAGACTAAGACCTGTTAAGTCCTGGCCATGGGTCCTGCTGCCATGCTGCAGCTCTTCACTGCCCATAGGCCCTGTACCCACGCTATTTGAATAGAGGAACGCTATTTCCAGGCCCTGAGCCCAGGAAGTCTTTCTTTTGACTCCTTGGCTGCTGAGCCAGCTTGCTTCACCAGCTTGGGAGCCGAAGTTCTAGTTTTCCTTGTGCCTTTCTCTTTTTCAAGGATGGATCTAAATTAACTGCTCCATCGGGAACCTTCTCAGACAGCTGTATGAATCCATGTTTGCTTGCCCATGGCTACTCTATGGGGCAAATCGTGGCATTCAGCCTGAATAGAATCAGTACCTTAAGCCTGAGGGTGATGGAAAATGAATTAATCCATTCCTTCCTGACTCTATCTGTAATAGACAAATTTTACATGGGCACGGGTCTGCCACTTAAGTCATTAGGATGGTCGCCAATCTCCAAGACTCCTGTGGAAGGTTTCTTTTCCTAAGGCTGGATTGGGATCCCTTCCTCTGGCACCTGATCACTCTCTGAACTGTGGGTAAGTCCCAATCAGGACTCCGGTTCAAGGCAAGTACCAAACTCTAACCTTTGGTTGAGTATGGGAACCCCTTCTTGGGAGAATGGCTCCAGGATGCAATTGGGTAGAATGTCCCCCAGACCGGAGGAAAAATTCTTCACGGTTTTTCTCTGTTCTTTGATCTTTGGGACAACTCACCTGGCACTTAACGACTGCCAGGCATAATAGGGAAGGCGTACAAGAGATGCAATGCAGAGGGATGCGCCCCATCATCCCTTGCTATAGGAACCCCACAGGCAGAACAATTAGGATGCTGCCCTAGGTTCGGGAGATTTTCAAGGTAATGGACCCTTTTCTTTCCTCTCTCTTAAAGTGATAGTGACCATTTTTGGGCTCTTTTTGAGCTTTGCAATTGAGAAACAAAGAAATCTTTAAAGTGTGAAAGGCTCGACCTCTGGGAGCCCCCACTCTGGTTTCTGGGCCTGATCACCCCAGCAACCACGTGGGGTGCCCTCTCTTGGCGATCGACTTGTTAAGCATTTTAGGTGCCTACTGAATTGGTTATGACAATAGGAGACCTGTGGTTTATTCTGTGAACTGTCCTGATGGTGTTGTGTGCCCCTGCACGGGAACTGCTGTGTGACCTCTATCTCGATAACCCTTGGGGAAGAGGCCATGAGGGTGAGGCCTGATCTCTTTTCCATTGTTCTCCAGGCCTTTGCCTCCTGCTTCCCTGCCTGGCTCACCTGTGCTGGCTCAGGGACTAAGTGCCCTGGGCTAAGTGGGATTTGACTAGATCTTATAACTATGTTGATGCCTGCGGTCAGGCGCCTTTGCACCCTTTCTCTGGCCTTGTCAATTGGACACCAGCTTTACCACCATGAGGAATGCCTCAAGCATCCTAAGAGACTCACCCCCTGGGTGGATTTTAAAGTTGGAAACGCTTTCAGTTGGATGGCTTATGCCCCAGAAACTCCAGCTTGGAGAAAACTTGAGGAGTTTCTCTGTCCCTTTGTGATGTAGTTGGACAGGCAGGTCAATCTAGAATGTCATTAAGTTAAACCCAGTAACTTCCAACTGTCCTTGGAAAATCCTTGCAAGACTGGACATACAGCTCTAGAGGCAGTTCAGATTCCACCCAGTTCCTTTATCTCAAAAGGATTATCATCTCCCCTCTCCAGGAACTACTATCTAGACCATCACTAATCCTAAGACTGAAGGAAAAAAAAAAGAGGGGAAAGGTCATAAGTGTGCCCTTGCTGAGAAAAAAAATCTAGCGTCTTGAGTGTCTTCTCCAGAAAAATTAGTAAAAAGGCTCAGAACAAAATTTGGATTCATAACTAGGGAGTTTTGTATTGTACCAGATTCATGGAGTGATTTTTAAAACAATTGCTGTGGAAGTGCTGTGTCTGTGTGTGTCTATGTGTGTGTGATATTTTTACCCCGGGTGATATGGCCCAAACTAAGAGCTCTGTTTAATTGGATTAAAGTCATAAATTCTAAATGCAATGGAAATTAACCCAATGTCTTTTAAGTTAAGATGATATGGATTAATCTTTGGTTAATGAAAGTTTAACTTTGTTTGTTTGATTGAAAAGGCATGTCCTAAAGAGCTGTCAGTATTTGGATGTGATGCAAACATGCAGCCTGGGTTCACTAGTCAAAAAAGTTCATGTTTTCTGTTAGAAATTTGTCAGCATAATAACTTTAAATGATAGCTGTTTGTCTAATGTCTCAAAGTTTTTGTGGGTAATCTAAACATAATTATTGGGAACAAATGGTTTAGATATAAATGAAATAAGAGTTTATAGATAACTTTTTTTAGCAATAATTGTAGTTTACGGTATGTGTATTTAAAATAACTTCCAAAATCTTTGGTAACTTGAAATTTTGAAGTTTTGCTAGGTTAATTTAAATGATAAAATTCGTTGAGTAACTAGATCATTTCCAAATAAGATATTAGACATTAATTATTAAATGTAAGTTTATCTACTTTTGGCTTCTTATTGCAAAGAGGCTAAAAACATTTGGGTCTATTAGAAAGTATGCCTTGTGTTTTATTGTGAAGTGGAATGTTTCTAGAAATTATGAAGTGTTTAGAATGCTGATATAAAAGATAATTCTTAATTGCTTAGTTTTTAGTTTTTTACTATGGTCTGTAAGGGTTAAAAGTCTAATTAACACATGTAATTAAAGCTACTGGAAATTAATAAGGAAAATGCTCTGTATTCAAGGAAAGTAAAATGTGTGTTTTTAGTAAAGACGGTATAAAGAATGGAAATATTTTGTTGGATTAAGAAAGATAAATTTGTCCTAAAGTACTAGAAAGTAAGAAAGAAAGCATGGGACAAATTCTGAATGTAAAACAAAGTTATAGAAATTCTGAAAAGAGTTTTGTACCTGGTCAAGTTGGTTAAGATTGAAATGAATCTAATTAGGTAAATGGGTTTTAATATGAAAAAGTAAACTGGTACAAGAATTAGAATTTGGCTTTCTCTCTAAAAATGATAATTTTCTTAAACTCTTCGTCTGCTCTTGATAAAGAAATTATAAAAGGTTTTTCCTTCTGAGTAAGTTTCCAGAAGAAGATCTATGTTTGGTTAAGATAATCTCCTATGCAAAAAGACAGAGGTCTCTCTATTAAGGTTTTTCTTTTTTTTGCTGTTGATACCTGAGCATTGTTTCACAAATGTTTTAAAACCTTTGATATTTTTGACAAGCTTCTTCCTCAAAAATATTCAAGTCCTGAAATAAAGGCTTTCCTTTGACCTGGATGAAGGAAGAGGATTTCTCTGGGGATTTTCAGAGGGCCACTGGGACTTCACAGAGAAATTTGCTCTCTCTTCCTATAAGGTGGAAGATTCTAAACTAATAAGGCTTATTGGTCTGTTAAATTACATTGGAAGCATTGTCATATAAGTGATGATAATCTTTCTTAGCTGGTATTATGTGGGTAAATGTTATTGATATAAGTGTTTTGAAAATTATATAACATTCCTAAAATTCTGATCTGTCCTGGCTATCAGCCATAATTCTAACTATCATTTTAAGGTGTTGTATATCACAGAAATAACCAAGTTTCTCTGTCAATTGTCATTTTTAAGTCTTTTGTTATTTACAGTCAGTTGTTTTACTCTGATGCTTTTTGCTTTTGCAAATATGTCTCATCTTCAGAGGGATTCATAAAAAGGACTCTGACACTTACTCTGGAATACAGGTTTCTGACAAACTTTCAGATCATAGAACTGAACTGGGAAAGAAAGTACAGAAATCTAGTGAAGAAACTGAAGACCCCATAAAACTGTTAACAGAAGATTAAGATCAAGAACTGATTATATGGGACTGAATGAACTGAGGATGATTATAATTTTTTTATGACTTTTTTTGAAATATTGTTTTTGATGTGTTGCTTTGTTTTCTCAGATTCAAGGAGATCTTTCTCTCTTTTTCTCTTATGCTAACTATGACTTACTGCAATTTACTGATAGTATACCATTATGAGCAAAACTGAAACATTTATCTTTTTCTCCCTACCTGATCCCTCCAGAATTTGGAAACCTAGTAAGTGAGTGAGTATGGTTGTTTCATGGCAATATTGTTATTTGCATAAGTTCAATAAGAATCTGTCCTCCTTATAACAGGGCATTGGTTGTATTACCAAGGCTTTGACTGGAATGTCATATTTGAGAGAAACGTACAGACTCAGATATGACAATACTGCCTTTGAGGAATAAGGTTGACTTTCTGGAAATAAAGCCACTTGGAAACATGGGCCTGGTACCTTGTGTATAGAGATTATGGCAATCTTACCCGGTAAGTAAGGAAGCTTGCTTATCTGGCAGATGTAAGGAAACTTGGAATATTTTGGGGGAACTCAAGAAGAGAGGAGTCCACCCAAATCTGTAGGTACTGTAGGCAAAATCTGACAGCAAGTCCTTGGCGTGGCTTTCCTGGCCTCGAGAGGTCTTTAAAGTTCAATCTGAGATTCCTCATAAAAAATTTCAGCAAAGCAGATGTAAGAGCCTATATGATCAACTGCTATTCTTGCTGCACTTATGTAAATAATTGGGCCAAGTTTCTTGAAACTAAACTTATTTTGCAAACGAATTAGTCTTAATTTGGCTATCTTTGGTAAAAATGAGGGTGATTTTAGAGAGAAGAACTACGTTTCAGTGAAAAGCTATAAGACACATTTGTGGATGTTAGATCCTAGCTTTGTTAACTGTCTTTGAGGGTTTTTTTCCACCTGTGAACTGGACTGGATCCTGAATTCTTCTGCTGAAATATCTGGTTACAAATCTCCAAACTAATGTTTTCAATCTTTTCCTCATTTTCATTTGGAATCATTGAGATTTGAACCTGCTCTTTTTCCTGAAGCCTTGCAAACTAAAGCTGAATGACTTGATAAAAACTTGAGAGATTCCTGTCTGCTGCTGTGTAAGCTGTAAGCCACTCAGAAAGATATCTGAATGCCTGATGACATCATCAGAGACATTTCAAGCTGCTAAAGATGCTTCACTCCGACATCCAGAAGTCTTCTTGACTGGCTGCCTCCTGGACTCAGGAACTAGTTTATAATTTGCTCCAACCATTAACCTTGTTTTTCTTTTTATTTCCATAGAAATACTTCTTAAACACCTGATTGCTTGCTTCCAAAATAAAGGCCTAACTTTGGGAGCCCACCTGCGTCGCCACCTTCTAAAATGAATTTAACTGGACTGATCTATTACCAGGACTAAGAAATGTGTTCAGTGAGATGAAACAATCTACCACTCAGCTTTCTGGATTGTGAAACTTTTAGTTTCAAAGGCGGGACTGTAGGGACCTGAAATTGGCCACCCCAAGATATGTCTCTTTGGCATCAGGATTATTTGAGGCTGATTGCTTTTGATAAAGTGGGACAGGGAAGGAGGCTCTGAGGAGTGGAACTTGCCCTTTGTTAGGACACATTTACATCTGTAAGGTAAATCTCTATCTGTAAAGGTGCCTCCCTCTCTGTAGTCAAGGAACTGATTGCTGCGCTCACCTGTGATCCCCCAGCCCCGAGGCAACACACCTGCCACCCCGCAGCGTTCACTGAGACAGCAGACCTATCTGCCTCCATCAAGGGCTGTGCTGACAGAGCAGGCTCGTGACTGTTGTAAAAGGGACATTTCAATCATACGTGAAACACCCTGTTTGGGGATATATAACCACTCTGTGCACCCCACTTCTTTGGTGCCCTTTCTTCCTTCGGGAAGAAAGGCCCCGGGCCATGGTTCCTCATAAAGCTTTGTTTAATTTTCTCTTGCTATTCTGTCTCAGGTGAATTTAATTCATTCTCCGGCCAGACGAACCCACATTTGGGAAGAGGAAATGTCTTCCTCCCCTACATTAACTAGCCTCACCATGCTGTACACTAGATCCTCAGAACTTATTCATCTGAAAACTGAAAGTTTGTACCCTTTAAACATCTCCCCCTGTCCCCTGAAAACAACCACTCTTATCTCTGTTTCTACAAGTTTCATGTTTCCAGAGCCACATAGGGGACACTAAGTCTTCACGAGCCACAGCGTGTGATTAAGTACAACAATTTCAGCCCATGTGCTTTTGTATGTGCTCCTCCCTTCTGCAGGCCTCTGACCTGGTTCTGGATTACATTCTCTCTCAGTTGGACACTCCGATAGCCTCCTTCCTCCTTTTCCTGCTTTCAATTTCTCCTTCATTCTGCACAGAAACACCAACTTTCTGGAGTACAACTTGATCATACCACTCCCCTGCTTAGAAACCCTCACTACTACTCACTATCTTTGAATGAAATCTTCATCTCCAGGTCTGGCATCTAAGATCCTCCTGGATCTGGTCCCATCTTCTACCGTTTGATATTCTTCTTAATAGTCCTTACATTTTATACAAAGCAAACTCCTTGCCTTGAGCTTCATACATAACTTTGCTTGGCTAACCTGCACCTTTGCCAGAGAGGGCGCTCCATTTCATCCCTTTGTATACAAACTGCGCTTGATCTCTAATGATCAGTCCCATATTACCAGAGACTTCCTGATCACCTTATGGGAAGGAACCTCCTTTCTCTGAATGCCCACGTAGCACACCCTAATGGCATTTATCACCTCCCATCTTGGATTTAGTTATTTATGTACATTTATTTATTTACTTATTGCCTCAAAAAAAGTGTTGAACAGAATTGCACAAGATGCTGGGGATAAAAAGGGAATATAGTCTACTGGTGAGATAGTAACAAGCCCTCGATTGAAAAAATACAATATATCAAATATGATACTGGATGTTAATGAACTCTAAGTGATCAGATAAAGGTTGGCCTAGATCTGCCTGTGGAGTCTCAGAGGAGTGGAGTGGAGTTCCAACGTAAAATATGTTTAGGCATTAATTAGCCAGTTGGACAAGACGGGGAGTTGGGAGGGGGTGAGGTAGGTAAAGGAGAGGCAGACAGCACAGATGGAGGGCATGGCCACAGGAGAAATCACATTTGAGGAAGGCACGTTGTTGACTCTGACAGGATAGGGTATGCTGAGAGAATAGCAACTGAAGGAGAAGACACTGGTCAGGTAGACAAGGATCAGGTTTTGCTTTGCTAAGAAGTTTGGAGTTCAGTCTGTTAGCAAGCATGCTGAAAATGTCAATCAAGGGAATTGCAAGATTGGACTGTGGGTTAGACCCAGGTGGTGAAGTGGATTCCTCCAGAGACACAGAGAAACTTTAAGCAACCTGGTGGAGGTTACACATCTGATCCATCTTTGTATTCCCTGACTGCGCCCAGCACAGTGCCAGGCACGTGGGTTATATACAAATTGTGTTTGTTAACAAGTGAAAGAAAATGAGATCACCACTTTCAGACTAAAACACAAACAGAAGTTTATTAGCTTTAAGCTTCGCACTTCACCTGCATTATTCAGATCACACAAGTATAGGGCATCTTCTAGCTTCCTGAACCTTTTGATCCATGTCTCCGATTCTTCAGACTCGTTCTTCATCACTGGGTTCAGGAAAGGCTGTGAGACTGGCCTGATTTTCAAAGAGCTTGGGGGATCTTTGGAGGCTGAAGTCTCAGCAGTAGGGTTTTCTGGCTGCAGATCCTCTTCTAGAGTTTTCTACCAAAACAACACAACTATCTCACTGGCAACACATTCACCACCTAGATCTTCTCCAGTCTCTTGGCCAAAGATGAGGCCATACAGCTAGCGAGATTTACTGTAATGTCTGGCTTTGTAAAGCTTGGAGGATGGGTTTCAAGTCCTGAGTGCTATAGGACTACATCTGTGAAGCCTTCCAGGATGTAAATTACTGTGTTGAATGTTTTCTATGTTTTTAAGAGAAGGGTGAAATCATGACTTTAATCAGTTTGCATTTCTGATTTTCACAAAGAAAAGGTTTTTGTAACTGGTTGAGATTTTTCTTGACGTTCTATACTAGTGGGATTCATGGAGGAGGGTCTTCAGGAATTGCTTATAACTTCTCCACGGAATAACCTCTGGACAATGAGCCTGAGGTTCTTGACAAAGAATGACTGAAAGAATAGTGACATTGTCTTAGGCTCATGGGCTCCTTGTAATGGACCATAAAGAACTTCTAGTTCTGTCTGTCCTGTTAATTTAACTAAGGAAGACGAGGCCCAGAGAGTGGAAGTGACTTACTGAGATCAGGCAGTGAATGGTAGACACAGAACTATAAGGAGATGTAGAGGTTATGTCTAGCTCAGTTTGGCATCCTAATCTCATGTCTACTGCAAAATAGAGATGTTTTTAGAATAATGGACAACCTAGTCCCGGCAGCCATGACAGGCATTCTGTCACCTACCATGTACAGAGTGGCATCCATTGTTTGATCTTCACAACTTCATTTTTCCAGCAATTTTCTCTCCTGCCGAGCCATATGGTTAGGGAGAGAACAGCCATATCTAAGTGTACAGTGCAGGACTGGGTATCTAATGCAAAGGGACCAATGCACTCATTGTTCAGTGATTTTGGAACGATTTGTGAGAGATGAAGACAGAGGGATATACAAACAGAGATCATTCTGTGTGAGAGGTAGGAACTCTCACAGGTTTTACACACTGTGTACTGGAAATGAGAAAAGGCTGATCTGTCCAGAAAGATAGAGACGGACAGAGAGAGAGAGAGGGAGAATGAAGCTAACAGCAGAGAGAAGAGAAAAGATATAGGACGTCATGATGAAGTTCAAGTCCCTGATTTTACTTCACTGTTACTTGTTACATTTCTAACCTTAGGTAGCATAATACGCTTCTCTCTCCTTCCAATAAATTTAGTAGAGTTTCTTCTCTTAATTTCAATCCAAATAATCTTAACTAACTCACCATAGAATTATGACTCTAACTTTTGAAAATCATCTGTGCTTCCCCCAACATTCAAATACCTGTATTTCTCCAATATAGTACCTTTGTCTCAAACTTCTCACATAGAAAGTATGAAAATCCCATAGGTCTAAAGAATAGTAATTGAGATTAGAAGTCCAGTTTTAGTTGGTTAACAAACATGGATTAACCTGCTGCTGGGAAATGTGAAGAATTGTTTTGTTTGAAATAATAGAATGGTACATGATATGGTACCCACATGGATAACAAGCAACCAGTAAATTTTAAGAGATTGATATAAAAGAATTCTACTTGGATAAAATCAACTTTGGGAAGGGCTGAAAGTTTTCATAAAATAAACAGAGTAGTGATTCTTATACTTTTTAGAGCTTTAGATCACTTGAGAAATCCAACGCAGGCTTTAGATAATCTACCCAGGCAAATGCACATTTGCATGCAGGATGACTTTAGACAGTTCAAAGAGGTCCTTGGGTCTGAAAAAGTGATTTTAATAATTTTATATTTCTTCAGATAGATCAACACTCTCTTTGACCACTAAAGACAGGGAAAGGGGGAATTTGTATGAACCTGAATTAGGCTGAACTAAGTAAGTGAGTGAGTACTAACTAACACACTCTATACTGTTTTCGTCCCACTGTGTCAGGAGGAAGTCCACGTCCCGTGATTGGCATGTAAGACTGTTCTCGTTCTCGTTCTTGCCTATCTTCTTTCAATCCCACATATACATCTTTTTCTCCAACCACCTAAAACCAGAAAACACGAAGCTGTTTTGTGCCTTGTGCATGCTGCTCCCTCTGCTGTAAAAGCCCTTCTTGCCACTCAGGCCTTGGATGGTTGGGGTCCTACTCATCCTTCAAGATTTGACTCATATTTCACTTCTTGTGGGAAGCCTTCTCTTACAGACGAGCTGGCTGAGGGGCGATTCTTTGTGGCCCCTTTATCCACCTCAGCACTTATCGTGGAATGTTGTAATCATTTATTGACTCTCTCTTCTACCAGAGATCTGGAGACTGGCCTGTGAGATAGTCGTTTATGTATCCTCAAGGTCTGGTTAGTGACCAGGGCATAGCTGGTTCTCAAGACATGGTTACTGAATGAACAAGTGAATGAATGAGTGAGTTTCTCCGGGATCATAAGAAAGTTGGTTTACCACACCTCTGCTTCAATTCCCCCTTCTAAAAAGTGGGACAATGAATGCTACTTATGCAGGAATGTGACACAAATCAATTACTGCAGAGATGCCATAAAATCCTCAAAACAGAGGCAAAAATAAAAGAGCAAGGTGTATTTTTTAATAATCTGATTCACAATAGATGATACTCAAGGAGAAAAGCATCTGCTGTTGTTTCTGGCATGGCAAGAGGCTTGCCAAAATTGACATGATTTTCTAAGACATTTTGAAGTGTGAAGTGCATGAAGAGGCCTCCTGCCATTTTGAGATGAATTATGGTCTAATCTGGGCATTTAAATAAAAACAACGACAGAAAACCTCAGGATGCTTTTCAATTCTGTCTGCATCTTTTCCTGGCTAAGTGCTGGGAATATTAAAAATGTAATTTAACTGCTTGCAAGATTTTGTTTGCAAAATCAAAGAGCCCATTACATTTTAAAATGTGGTGTCTGGGGAAAAGGTCACCCTCAGTCTCTGGAAGCTGAATTTAAGATGTTGAAATAGGGGGCTGGCCCTGTGGCCAAGTGGTTAAGTTCGTGCGCTCCACTGCAGGTGGCCCAGTGTTTCGTTGGTTTGAATCCTGGGTGCGGACATGGCACTGCTCATCAAACCTTGCTGAGGCAGCATCCCACATGCCACATCTAGAAGGACTCACAAGTAAAATATACAACTATGTACCGGGGGGCTTTGGGGAGAAAAAGGAAAAAAATAAAATCTTTAAAAAAAAATGTTGAAATAGGTCTCAGAACCACCCTTTATTTTGATGGCAGTGGGAGGATTGGTCACAGGCTTCAGAACCATTGCACATGCTACAGGTCCAATTTCTTGCGGCAGGTGCCAAGCCCATGACCAGGTTGTGGAGAGAGGTTTCTGCAGCGATATCAGCTAAGGCAGGAACCACCCCACACTTGAAGAGGTTTCTACCTCCCTTCTCTGCCAGAGGAGATTCTCAAAGTCAAAGAGAGTCTGACATCACGGTGGTGGGTGGAAACCAAAAACCAAGAAGGGGGGGTTAGCCCCGTGGCCGAATGGTTAAGTTCACATGCTCTGCTTCAGCAGCCCAGGGCTTCACCAGTTCAGATCCTGGGAATGGATCTCAACAAGCCATGCTGAAGCAGCATCCACATAGCAGAAGCAGAAGGACCTACAACTAGAATATAAAACCATGTACTAGGGGAATTTTGAGAGAAGAAGAACAAAAAATTGGTAACAGATATTAGCTCAGGGCCAATCATTAAAAAAATAAATGAACAACACCAAAAAAAAAAAAAAACCAGAAAGGAGGACCCTACCCAGCATCAGAGAATAGAAGGTGAAAGATGAGTGAAGCTCTCCCTCAAGCTCCACATACCCAGGTGCATACCATTTGTTTAGTTGTGTCTTGAGTCATCTCAGGAATGTCAGGCTGCACTGGAGTGGCAGAGGTTCCCTTTCCTCTGTTTCCTGAGAAAGATAGAAAAAATGGAAGGGTTAAGTTTGGTCTCTTCATTGTAACACTTACAGCCAGGCAAATAAAATGTTGAGGCCCTTCTATGTGTTTGGCACTGTGTTAGGCGATGGGGATATGGAGGTAGATCAGAAAGATCTGGTTCCTGCCCTGATGGAGCTGACAAAGGGGAGGTAGGCGCTAAACAATTACTCAAAATTATTATTTAATTACAAACTACCATAAACACAACAAAAGAAGATGTGAAAATATTTTGTTTTAGGGTAGGGGTGGGAGTGGTGGAGAACCAGAGGAGGCTTCTTGGAGGAAGTGACACTTAAACTGTGGATCCAAAGGGTGAATAGGAATTTCTAGGCAAAGGTGATGGTGGGTGTTCACAAGGAGCAGAGAGTTCCAGATAAGCAGAGACAAGAGCCTGTAGAACTGCCCTGAATCAGGAGGACTTGCACAGTTTGAGGAGTGGGCAGCAGCTTCCTCCCATGGCCCTACCTCTTAACAGAAAACCAGGCATTTCTGCCCCCTCTCTCCACACAGGTGTATGCCTCAAAGATCAGGCAAAACCTCTCTCTTCCACTTTCCCTCTCCTATCAATAGTCAGAGGGTCTGAATGGGATGAGGTTTGAACAGCATCTCTAACCCAGTACCCCCACAATTGGCTTCGGTTGTATTCCTAGCATTTATCACTATTTACATTATTTTAAGTGAAGGAAAAGCTTTCTGTTTACTGCAGGTGAAAAAGGTCCAAGTTGCTCCGAGTCATAGAGTTTGAGAGTTAAGGGGATTCTAGAAACAGTATAGAGTATACAGGCAGGAAGATGAACTTTGGTGTCAGCCCTGAATGCTAATCTTGAGTCTTCCCTCTCCCAGCTGCAAGCTTTCAGATCCTAATTTTGCCAGTTGTGAAAGGGGAGAAAACCAGTGATTTACCGTAATGTTGTAGAGATAAAAAATTACCTACCTAAAATACTTAACACAGGGAAGATGCTCAAAAAAAGGATTCATTGTTTGTTGTGTCATTATTATCATAACACCTTAGGCAAGTCTAGTTTGCTTAATTGAACACTAATTACGATGGGCCAGGAATTGTCCTGGGCACTGTTCACATGCATCATCCCTGTTAGTATAAGATCTAGATCCTAGACCCTGTCCCAGGCCAGTTTCTCTGCACTTTTAAAAGTTTCTTTAGAAGAAAATACACACTAGTCTCCCTGGTCTCCTTTAAGCTTCCCTTTCTCCCCCCTAACATCTACAAGCGTGGAAACAGGTCATGGTTTGCACATGTAAAAATCATTTGAGAAATCTGAGGCAGGGCTGATGTTTTTTCTTTCTAACACAGTGGGAAGGATCATCTGTGTAGTCTGCCCGTTGAAGGTTTGTACTGGAGAAAATAAGCCAAGCTGGCTTCTAGAGATTTCCAGGTGTTGGAAGGGCCAGGTTTTACAATGCTTCCATGAGTCTGATGGTTACACATCCAGCCCTGCCATCAGCCCACCAATGACTAGAAACTAGTGGTCTTGAGCACTGGCTGCATATTAGACCCCGCTGGGGAGCTTTAAAAATTGCCAATGATTGGGCGTCACACCAGGCCAATTAAATAAGAGACTCAGGGTGAGAACCAAGCTCAGCACCTGTGAAGAATTCCCTCGGTAATCCTAAAGTGACACCAGGGTCGATAACAACTGATTTAAATAAAGGATTCTGGCCTCATTGGGTCCACTGAATGAAGCTTTGTGAGAATATATATATATATATATATATACATCAATATATATGTTTGTGAGAATAATATATATCAAAGATCTGTACATGCCAGACATTTCCCACACATTTTCTTACTTGAAGAATAATGCTCTGTGGTAGAAAGCATCTCCATTTGACAGATAAGGTAACAGAGGCAATAAAGGCTTCAGTTCCCTGCTTAAGATTACAGAAGTGGGGTTAGGTCTTGGATTCTAACGCATTCATTCATTCAACAAACATTTGTTTAATGTTTACTACATGCTGGGCACTGTTTTAGGCACCAGGATACAACAATGAGCAAGAGAGAATCTTCTCAGGGAGAGTGCGTTCCAGTGGTGAGGACAAAGAGAGACATAAAATAATGTCAAATAGTGATAAATGCTATAAACACAACCAAAGCCAATTATGGGGGTAGATAGAAATGCAGTTGCTATTTTTGACAGGGAATTCACCAAAGGCCTCTCTGAAGTGACATTTAAATAGAGCCGTGAATAGAAAAACAAGGGAGAAAGCCAAGCAAATGTCTGAGGAAAGAGCATTCCAGGATAAAGCTCTGGGGAGAGCAAAGGCCTCAAGGGCGTGGTGTTTGGTGCATTCAAGCAACAGTTGAGAACAGAGCCGAGCTAACCCAGGAGGAAAAGGGAAGAGAAGTGGGTCAAGTGTCATGCCATGTGATTTGAGTTAATTTTTTTTTTTTTTTTTTTTGGCTTTCAGCATTTGTTCCTCCTCTGGTGATTACCCACTTCTACTGTTAGCAACTATATTTTGCTTTGTGGAGACCACTCCTCCCCCATCCCAGTGCTGTGGTTTGGTAGTATTAACCCCCAATTCCAACTCTAAACCTGGTCTCTGCTTAGTTGAAGACTAACGTGGTATCTCAATCACGATCTTGGTTCAAAGATGGGCATAAGACTCAATCTGAGCCTCAGAGGTGAGAGGAGATATCTGCTATAATTTCTTAGCTAGTAATGTTCTCTCCTTCCTAGAAGGACCTACCAAAAGAGGGAGCTGTACAGATATGATGACATAGCTGCCATGGCTATTTTGCTATTGCAGAGGAGTGCCCACCTGGAGAAGTTGGAGGACTACCACGTAGAGCCTAGAGATTATGCCAACACCAAGTAAAGCAGAACAGAGAGCCAGAATGAAAGCAGATCCTTGATTTTGACACCTGAATGGTTAGATCAACCCACACCTGTAAGGCTTGCTGCTGCCAGACTTTGCACTTACATAAAACAAAATCTCTTCATGGTCTATACCCACTGAGTTGGGTTTTCTGTCCCTTTGTATAAGTAGTTGTAAGTAAGAATTACTATAGCTATTATTTTTCCTTGATAAAAGGGAAGGCAAACTCTTAGCCATTTTTCTGTCAAATCTTGAGTTACAGGTCTTCAAGCAATGTTTGAGGGGATCAATGAGCCTCTGAGGCTACCTTCATTCCCTCCTAATTATCCCCCATCAGCAGCCATGCTATAGCCCTGCTCCATGATTGCTGCTTCTTCCTCTCCCTCACTCACAGGCCCCACAATGAAGAGATGCAAAGTTGGGCCCACACTTCCTTATTGTGAAATACCCCTTTAGACCTTAGACCATACCATGTTTGGTGGGCTCTAAATGTTTTGTATTTGTCTTCATGGGAATCCATAGCATTTCTTGGATCTGTGGCTTGAAGTCTTCTATCACTTTTGGAAATTTCTCAGCCATAATTGTTTCAGATATTGCTTTAGCTCCGTTCTCTTCCTCCTGTCCTTCTGAAACGTTGATTACATGTGTACTGAGTATTGTCAGCATTTCCTATATGTCTCATATACACTTCTTTTTGTATATTTCATTCTCTTTTTTCATTCATGCTTATTATTTTAAGTCTCCAAGTTTGTGGTAATTTGCTACAGCAGCCTTAGGAAATGAATACCCTCATTCTCAGTCGTCCAATCCTGGCATAACCAACCCACAATCCCCTGTTGTAAATTCCCTCTGTTTGAAATACCTGGTAACGTTTCTCTTTCTCCACTGAAACACAAAATGATATACCACCCCCCCACTCTAAACCCTCAGAACCTAGTATTTTGATCCCAAGGGGAATTAGTGAACAGTTGATGTGTAGTTGACACCAATGCATATTTTTTCACCTGTCATACTTAAAACTTGCTAAATGCTAAATATTTTGTGCAATTCATCCTTATCATTTCACTTAATATTACATCTTGGAAATGTTCCTGTATTGGGCCAACCATGTTATTTTACAGCTGAATACTTTTATCAATTGAATATACTGTAATTCAATTAAATGGTCCCTGAATGATCGTTTTGCTGTTTTCATTTTTAAAGACACTTACCAAAAAAAAATTCCTGCACTAAACTTATATGTAAATCTGAGAGGATTTTTTGTGAGATATCAGTAACATAAGTCCCTAGCTTTGGGATTCCTAGATCCAAGGGACTATGTGACTGAAATTCTAATGCATAATACCAACTCTAACTTCTTCCATAAGTGTACCTATCAAAGGGCTATCACCAGAGAATGCTTCATGATATAATAATATTTGGAGAAGTATGCCTTTTATGATCCAACTGGCCTAAAAGAACAGCCATCAAGGCAATCATCACTCCTAGTCTTTCTTCACTGGTGAGGCATCTACATTTCTGGGAGTAATGAGATGAAACACAACAAAGAAACCACTGAAGCTAAGCAGCATAGTCAACAATAGTTCTGGGAAATGGGAGTGATCTCAAGGAACAAAATAACTCAACTCACCTGTAGGAAAGTCAGAGGAAGCTCTGCTCAATTACTCAAGAAAACTCTGTCATCTGTGCAAGGAAAGGAGCCATAAGATGGGTGAACCATATCATTGCACTGAAAGAAGGTGCAATAAAGCTGGAAATTAAATTGATACTGAAGGAGCTTTTTGATACTTGTATCATTCAGGGTGCATGCAGGAAACAGAAACTACTTTAAGTATCTCCACTAGAAAGGGCTTTACTATAGGAAATTAGACATCCACAGAATTATTGCAAGGGCTAGTAGAATGGAGTTTGGTGTCTGCTGCTAGGCTCAGGCTCAGGGTCAGGCCTCAGCAGATGTAGTCCAGAGATGGGGGAACTGCAGGAAATTCTGGCTGATGTCTCCGTGCCCCTGACCATGAGGTTGGTGACTAGGCAGTGCAAAGTGCCTTTTGGCCACTGGAAAAACTGATGCCTGCCAGGGCCTGGAGTTCCTACTAATGCCGGAAAATAAATATACGAAATGTCCCTGCTGCCCTTCACTACCCCTTCTGCCTTTCAAATCTCATGCAACTGCATTACATTGATGGAACTTAAATCAATTCTGGAACCGTGGCATCAAGGGAGTTTTGGAAACGTTCTTTTTAGCCCTCTCAAGTATGGGAAGTACTGCAACACAAGAAAGAATGTACAAGGAGATGGAAATGGGTGTTGAGTGTAAATAGATGACATTTGGTGGTCCCCAAGCAGGAATTTCATGGAGCAATACTTGTGCATGTGACAATCAGGGAGTCACGTAATGCTTATGAGTAATTTAGGAATGCTTTGTTAGTGAAAATCACTTATACTTGCTTGTCCAGTATCCTTCCTCCATTTGTATATAAATACATTCTTCTCTGGGATCACGGACTACTGTCAATCTCCCATCCCCTCCCTTAGCCTATGCTGTGGCCACCTTGTTCAATTAACTCTATCACTTTCTCCACCCATCCTTCCCTCCCTTCTTCCCTTCCCCCCCACTCTCTATCTCTGTCTCTGTATCTCTCATTATTTTTTGGTTCTGGTTCTTCCTGAAGTTCTATTTTCCCTCAATTTTATATGTCATTCCATAGCCTTTAAAGATATTTCTTTTGCTTATGTTAACAAAAGGCAGTTTCTGTTTCTAGCAACCAGATAGCCACTGGTAAGAATTTCTATCTCCTTCTTACCTATCAAAAGTCAAGCAAGGGGGCCAGCCCCGTGGCTGAGTGGTTAGGTTAGCGTGCTCTGCTGCAAGTGGCCCAGTGTTTCATCAGTTTGGATCCTGGGTGCGGACATGGCGCCGCTTATCCAGCCACATTGAGTCAGCATCCCACATGCCACAACTGGAAGGACCCACAACTAAGAATATACAACTATGTACCGGGGGGCTTTGGGGAGAAAAAGGAAAAAATTAAATCTTTAAAAAAAAATGTCAAGCAAGTTGTGAGATATATGTCCTGGGTTTTGCAGAGGAGTTCTAATGGCATATAATCTTATTCTCTTCAAATAAAAAGGATTGTTAGATTTTTAACTAGTTTGCTTTGTTTATACCTCATAAAACTTTTCCAAAAATGATACCATAAATCAGAAAATATGGCGTCCTGAGCTTCATGTCACTTTGGACATATGAATAGGTAAGGCATAGGTATGCAGGGCCACAAGCTAGACAGCTGATGACCGTATCAGCTGCTGAAGGCCCAGGCAGGGAAGAGAAATTTGATGAAGCTGCACTCTCAAGAAACATTAATAATCCAATGAAGATCTGATATTAGCCCGAATCTGGAAATGAGCTATAGTAGAAGTAGCTCCTGCCTTCTACACTTTCTGTAATTTCTTTCCAGGCCTTCTTAGGAGAGACAGGCTTATGCCTATGACATCTTCTGATCCTCTGAGAAATGACAATAATGCAAGAAAAAGTCCCAGATCCATTGATATTTCCACATTCATAACATTTATTTTTCAGAGCTGCTAGGAGTTACGAAATATGAGATAAAGCCTCGGGACAAAATGGCACCAGAAAACCTCTTTGCCCTTCCTGATTATGTGCTGATAGTAGGGGACCTGTGGATGGCCACTTTCTCACTGTGCTAACATGTTCTTCCCTCTGTGTGAGCGCATTCCTGATGTCTCCCTGTGATTCCAAATTTCCTCCTCTTACAAGAACCCCAGTCAGACAGGATTAGGGCTCCACCTTAATGGCCTCATGTAACTTAATCACCACTTTAAAGTCCTTGTCTCCAAATACAATCACCTTCCGAGGTGCTAAGTGTTAGGTCTTCAACATATGAATTTTGGGAGGATACAGTTAAGCCCATAATGGTAACAAGGATTCAAAGAAGCCCAACTTTTGGTACAACTTACTTAAGGTCTCTGAACCTCAGTTTATTCATCTGTGAAGTGGGTATAGAACAACACAACTCCTGGGGCTATTGGGAGTATGAAAAGGGAGGAGCCGTGTAGAATGTCTAGCCTGTGCCTGGGACATGTGAAGTGTGTGTGCATTAAAGCCTTATGCCCCTGAGTCAGGCAGTCATTTTGGTTACCGTTTAACTCAGCTGCTGGGATGCTCACTCAACAGCACCATCTTCCTCTGATTTTACCTTCTTGATCATGAAGCCTAAGTTGTTACCCAAAGCCAGTGCATTTCAGAGCCAGGATTTCCATCTAGGCCTGAGTGATTCCAGGCTCATGCTGCCTTTCTGCATGGATGGGGGCTGAAGGGGTAGGGGAGGTGCTAAACTGGCGAGGAGAAGTTACCTGCAGGCCCTCAGCTTCTTTGGATACAACCTGCCCCTAGAACTTAAAAGTCTCCCAACATTTGCATCTGTATCCCCCACCTCTACTGGGTCCTAGAGGAGAGGGCAGTAGATACTGAGCTTCTCAAATCCAGGACTGTTTTCACTACCAAGCCAAGGGTGGAGTCAGCTCTGGAACTCAGCAGTGTGCTTAAAGCCCCTGTGCCTCACCACCACGGTACAAGCTTCTGAGTTTCATAGGACTTGCAGGAGAACAGGTATAGAGTATCAAGAGCCAAGACTCCGAACACAAAGAGCCTGCATTTACTCAGCCTTATCGAGGAATTCATTTATCAGTTACATATTGGTTTTAGCCTCTCTCTGGTGCCTCAGTTTCCTCATTTGAAAGAAATAATACCTACCTCATGGGGGAATTGCAAGGATTCAAAGAGTTAACATTGAGAAAGCACTTAGAATATTGCTTGGAATATAGGAAGCACTATATAATTGTTAGCTATTAATAATAAAAATAACATTATGAGCAATATTATTATACTTACTCCATATGAATTCTCACCCCATACGAATTGTGGGCTTCTGGAGGAGAAGGTTAGCATGCCTGAGGCAAAGTCATCCGTTCCGTTCGAAGCCAGGGAACAAGCGGGTAAGGCAGATGACCCAGGATCGGACATCCGCAGGCCTGGTGGACAGGCTGTGCCAGAGAGCGAGGCAGGGTGGAATCCCAATGATCCTGGGGATGGAGGAAAGGGAGGATATTGTCGGGGTCTGCTTCTGAAAGCCATGAAAAGAGTAAGCCGGCCACCCATTAAATGGCCTAAATTCAGACAGGTCCAATAGGGCCCTGGGGAAAGCCGAGCCGCCCCTCCCCGCCCCGCGCCCACCCCCCCCACCCCCACCCCACCACACCCACACACTTTGTTCCAGAGGCCGCAGGACTGCCTCAGGCGATACACAAACTGGGACCTGGAGGCCCGGGGCAGTACAGTGATCCCGAATCCGTGTTTCAGATCTCAGAAGTGCTCCAGACACCCGTGGGAAACTCCAAAAGTTGGCGATCCGTCCTGCTACCAGTCCCGCACAGCTACGAGTGGCTGCACGGAGGGTGCTCCATAACCGACTTGAAGCTGAGGATGCAAAGGAAGACAAGATGATGAAAAGGCAGGCCGCCCTGCTCGCTGTGGCCCGCCAGTCTCCTCAAGGTATCCTGAGGGAGAGGGGGCATATGCCATGGGTGAGTAACCCCGGCCCCCACCGAGGGGCCAGGAGGCCACCCACAATGTCGGGGGCTAATCGGTGTGCGGACTGCCAAGAGGAAGGGCGTTGGTGGCAGGATTGTCCGAACCGTCCCCAGGGAGGGACGGGATCGAAGAAGACCGAGCCGTGGCAGTTTCCCTTGACCACAGATGAGACGTGATGGGGCTGAGGGACAGCCCCCTCCCCCGGTTGGCTCCGGGAGGCCCCGGTGACCTCGGCAGGAAGGAGGAGAGCAGGCTGAATCTTTGCTCCCTAGTGGAGCCGTGTTCTTGGTGTGGAATGCCCACAAGGGAAACCTTTCTGAAGGAAAGTGTGAACTGAAGGAGGTCTCAGGAAAGGGAGAGACCGGAAGACGTCTGGAGCCCTGGACCTGTGAAACAGGGTCCAGACTGCTGAAGGATTCCTCACTGTGTGTACCAGAATGCCCCGTTCCCCACCCCCTTCTAGGGAGGGACATGCGCTGTGAGTTAGGGGCCTCCACAGGCCGGGAACAGGAGAAAACCGAGCTCCAAGCGCCAAAAAGTGGGGGAGGTGAGCTGATGACCCTCTTGCAGGATACAGCAGCCCCTGAGAAGCGAGAGATTCCCCTACATGATTCAAGCAGGGCTAACTCGGAACTATGGGCCCAAGGACAGGTGGAGTGAGCAGCTGGTGCCACGCCAGGAAAGGTAAAACGGAAGCAGGTAGGTGGCTGGCCCCGGGTAAAACATATGCCCCTTGAAGCCAGAAGCCATAAAGAGGAAGCTTTCCCGGAATCAGTAAGTTTTCAGAACAGGGGAATCTAGCTTTGCCCGTGACCTTAGTGCTCTCAATGCTGTGCGCTCCTGGGGCTATAACAGTAAATGTCTTCCCTTGGTTTCTGGCACCGAGTGCCTAAAAGTCCTGTGATTGCCCATACGAGAGCCACATGGCGCATCTTTGGTTAGGAGAATTACTTCAGGGCTCAGTTCCTGAAACGAGTCCAGAGCCAGAAAGGCGAAGTGGTTTGTCTGGTGTTATTCCTAACAAGCCCCTTTCAACGCCACCTGAACTGGTGTTAACGAGGTGAGTGTTGGAGAAGCCCTAAGGGTGGGGGCTGGGTGCCGGGGAAACCAACTGTGCGATTCGATTCGGGCCTTGGAAGTTTCAGGCCTGTCCCCGTCCCCATCCCCACCCCCAGCCCTGGGGTGGGGGCGGGGGCAAGAGGGGCTGAAGGTCACGCTGAGTAGCCAACGGCCAATGACCGTAATCGACTATGCCCAGGCGATGGAGTCTCCGTCAGACTGCGAAAGGACGGTGCTGAGACAGCTGCCGCGTTGGCGAACACGTGGAGGTTCGGGGAGAGTGGCACACCCAGAGAGGCCCCGGGAGCTCCTCCTCCCTGCCACACATGTTTTGCTCTATGCACCTCTTCCCTGTGGCTGTTCAGAAGGGAGAGGTTCTCCCGAGTTGTGTGAGCCGCTCTATCAGAGCCCTCAAACCCAGGGAGGGGGTGGTGGGAACCTGCGGTCTCGCGGCCGCTTTGTCAGGAGCACAGGTCACGACCCGAACTTGCAATTGGCATCGAAAATGGGGGCGGGGAGAAGGGTAATCCTGCAGGGTGTGATTCTATCCCCAGGAGGATAGAGTCAGATGTGAGCTAAGTATGTTCAGCTTCTTGACCTGTAAGGGATATGATGTGTCTAAAGGGATGGCTCTGTTTTTTCTTCCTTGGATTCTTTACATTGGATGCAGGGCTATCAGCTTCTCTGATAAACTACGGCGACCATAAACGGACGCTTTTGAGTGGGGCAAGCTGGACACCGTGGTTAAAGTGTAGCCCCCAAGCTTCAGAGCAGTAGCTGCCATCTGCCTGTTAATCAAGAAAGCAAAAAAATTGGCTATGGACCTACCTATGAGGGTTTGGACTCCTACATCAATTCTCTAGTCTACCAGTGACTGATGAGGCCTCTGGCTATCCCAAAATAGAATACTTCAGTATCAAGATATGATGCCAGAGACCCTTCAGATTTCTTTAATATCCTGTCATATCTTAAACTCTGCTGCCCTTTTCCTTGATTCCAATGGGTCTTTAAGCCATGCTTGCCCAGAAGTGACCTCCAGCCACAGAGGTCTCCAGAGTGAATCATGGACGTTAAACATGGGCCAGAGATGCTTAAACTGTTAGAAGTGGTACAGGTCCCCCAGAAAGTAGCTGGGATCCATGGTAAAGCCCTTCAAAGGACATAACGTGGCAGCTGCAGCTGCAAAAATGGCCGCTCCATCAGGAGAGCTTCTCTAGTTACCATTAATTTCCACACTGCCCTTGTGTGAACTGACACCTTCTGTGAACTTACTACAGATGAAGTGAGGGAAGCTACTACACAGCATTCTCAGTTGCCCCCAATAGTCAAGGGCTGGAAGACAAACAAACGAGGGAAGGTTTATGTCCCCAAATAGCTTTAGTGTGCTCATGCCAACTTAACTCGCAAGGATTCAACCCACTTTGATTTTGGTAACACCGTGACCTCACAGAGACCACCTCTGACCTCATAGAGACCCCTTCTGCCCTCACTGACAGACAGAGATCTCAGCTGACCTAACAGAGTCATCCCCTGACACTTTAGACACTCCCCTTGACCACACAGAGACATCCCATGCCCACACAGAGACTTGTCTGACCACCCAGAGACCTCCACTGACCTCATAGTGAACCCCTCTTCCCTCAAAGTGAGGTCTCCTGATTTCACAGAGAACTCCCTGAACACACAAAGAACTCCCATGACCTCCAAGAAACCTCTAGTGACATTATAGAGACCCCCCTCTGACCTCACCAAGACCTGATATCACAGAGGCCAGCCATTACCTCAACAAGATCCCCTACAACACAGTGAGAACTCCACTAATTTCATGGAAACCTCAAGTGACTCTCACCAGATCTAGGATCTCAGGAAAATGAAGAGAGGATGGTGGGTGCACCCGCCCCTCCCCAACTGACTGACAAATCCCATGGGTCTTATTGACTGTTAGCACTCTGGAAGCGCCACTCCATGGAGGGAAAACCCTCCTTTCTATCTACGCATGCACAGCAAAGGTGACTGGCCTCAGAAAGGCCCTTGGGCTTGCTGAGGGACAGGTCCTTGTGGCACTGAAAGTGTGGGGGAGCCCACTGGTGGTGGCTGGGTGCAGCTGCTGGTGAACTGGGATTCCCAACTTCTACAACTGTGTCTCACATCCCCTTCTCCCCTTCTGCTCAGGTCCCACTCCCATCCTTTGAAAATAGCTTTCTGCCCCTCTTTGCCCATCAGGAGCCAGGGGGCAGGGCAAGGCTATCCCTCCTGCATGCTGATCATCCGGGGCCTCCTTTATTGTTTGACAGAACAAGGCCTCCCATCAGGAAGGAACTTTTCAACACAGGGAGCAGTAAATGTTTGACAAGTCAACAGGGCTCACAATGCTAGCCAAAGGAGTTTGGCCACACTAGGCATGCCACGCCCCCTGCGGAAATAGTGGGGAAATTGGCAGGCCTGCCCTTCCAGGGGCAGGCACCTCCCTTCACTCTTGAGTCACTAAAGCCATGCCCTCCTGCTGCCCAGAGCTCTACTCTTGAGAGAAATCCATGACTAAGGGCCAAGGCAGGCCTTCCCCTGGCCATCTCCCTGGGTGCACTGTGGCAGGGCACGGGGAGAGGTGTATCCTCTGGAGGAGCCTGCTTTGTCTTAAGGAGGCCAGCCATTCCAGCTTCCTGGGATGAGTCTCTGTCTGGGGTCTACGATGGGGAAAAGGGCCCTGAGACCTGAAAGTACCCTGGCAGTTGTCATCAGCCTGGTTGGAGCAGGAGGCTGCCAGGCAGCTAGTGTGCCCAAACTGTGTCTCAGCCCCTCCACATTCTGGCTCCTTCCAGCCCAGGCCGGGCTCCTGAGGGAGGATGATGAACTTGGCAGCAGCCGGTGCAAGGGCACCAGCAGCGGGGGTGGTGTCCCACAGCCTCCTGGGATGCATTGGGTGGGGTGGCGCCCCCTGTGGTGTGGCATGTGGAGTGGGCTGACTCTGGTCACCTCTGGGGCAGGGATCCACCTCAGCTCAACAGAGGCAAATACAACAAATGACACTTGGAGAGGAGCTCAGGGATCTTCATGCCCCTGCCTCAGGGTAATTCCTCTTGCCCAACGACTCCTATCAGACCCAATCCCAACATTCCCACGTCCAGATTTGAGACCACAGTGGTGAATTTGGAACCTACTTCTTACTTCCCTGTCCAGCCTACTGTGGTGGTGTTCTTGGTGGTTGGGAAAATGGCACTGGCGGTGGCTGCAGCAGTAAAGGCCATGGTGGCAGCTGCTTCCCAGACATCTGGCATCTTGGGGACCCGAGGAGTGCATCGTTGGTGTACCCACACCCTCCCCAGCCCCCCATCTCTCCCATCTGGCCTAGTGACTCTCACCACTCCAGGAGCCCTGCTTTCCTCACTTACAGCCATCTCTTTGACTGCACTTGTTTAAATTACATGACCTTGAAACCTCCCTCCATAAGTTATTCAGATCAAAATTCTCCCTGGAACCTCCTGAGTTGGCTGAGAACAGAGCAGCAAAGTCCACAACATTCTCCAAAGTTAGAGGCAAGATTTTCATCTTGAACTTCCTGGGCACACCCCTGGGCTCCTAAGCAGGCTTCATCTGACGTTAATTATGGATTTCAGGCCATCCCCTTCTGTCTTTTTGAATCTGGTCTGCCTACCAGTATTTCATGTTCTGGAGAATATCTTGGGTATTTTCCAGGTGAAACTTCAGTGTTTCCTCATGGCTTTGCTGCCTCAGTTGGTCCAACAGCTTACAGAGGTGGGCCTCCTGGGCCCACGTGACTTCACATATGTTAAGTCACTGTGAACCTGTGAGTGAAAACATCTCACACTAGTTCTGTTCAATGGGTTCTTCCCCAACGTGAGATTTCTGCTTATTGGAGGAGATAAGAGGCACTTAAAAGACTGCCCACAGACGTTCATTTGTTCTTTTCTCTATGTATGAATTCTAGGCTAATCAGTCAGTCATAGTTCCTGGTTAAAAACCTTCCCTATGTAAGTTACATATGCACGGTGTGTTACTCTCTTGCATGCATTGAGATTTCTTCTTCTTTTGTTTTGTTTTGTTTTTTTTGAGGAAGATTAGCCCTGAGCTAACATCTGCTGCCAATCCTCTTTTTGCTAAGGAAGACTGGCCTTGAGCTAACATCTGTGTCCATCTTCCTCTACTTTATATGTGGGACGTCTGCCATAGAATGGCCTGCCAAGTGGTTCCATGTCTGCACTGGGGATCCAAACTCGTGAAGCCTGGGCCACTGAAGTGGAACGTGTGAACTCAACTGTTGTGCCACTGGACCAGCCCAGAGATTTCCTCTTTATAACACCTCAACTGTACAGTTGGTTAATTTTGTAACATCATTGTGTTTCATAGACTAGGTATTTGAGCCGTGTTTATACAATTTTCCTTTTATAAGAACTCAGGTTGTAGCTCTGAGCTCAGGTCAATATCTTTCCTAAATTAAAATTATGCAAAACTTTCTGCTGGGATGGCACTTACTCCCAACTCAAATTATAGTCCCGTTATTGTGCTTTACTAGTAATCATCCCATTCCCAGGCCTCTAACGTAGGGGACCAGGGTTCAACCCAAGAAACTTACCATCACTGTGCAGTTAGATGGATCCTTCCTGCAGATATCTGGTATAGGTACCATTTCTTGGTTTTAAAGGTTACTTCTCCTGCCTAAAGTCAATTAAAAAATAAATTTCTCAAGAGGCATTAGGGAACCAAAGTGTTGTACAGCATGCAAGGCAAATATTGACCCTTACACAGGGCAAGAATGTGAAATGGAGCAATGCACTAGTGTCTAGAAACATGTTTTAGGGCACTGTCAATTACAAAATGTTCTCAAGATTGAAGAGAAAACTAAGACGGATTTTGGTAAGGTTATGAGAGAAGAAATCATCAAGGGGAAGGGATGAGGGCAAAGTTCACAATATGAAACTTTCAATCCAAAGAGGACATAAACTATGAATAAAAGACATTGATAAATGCTAGGAATAATGACAACATTGAGAATTTTTCCCCACTGGATTCCCATACTTTCCTGAAAAAGACCATGGACTTAAGGAAATCTGCAGTTGGCATTACCAAGGTCCTGATCCCTCACTGACTAGGCTTTTCCTCATAGTGAACACACATGCCTGGAGCTTACCCAGCCTCAGGCCTTGTGGGAATCCCCTTTCTTCCCTCCACAACTCCTCTCCTTGCTCCAATGGGAAATTCTGTCTTATTTGCAGACCTGCCACCCTGTTCATGGGGAAAAGCCACTTGAATTTTGAACTGTCTTTTAGGAACCATACATATTCCTCAAGTAAAGGACAGGATCTCAATGAACGACTAAGTGAGCATTGAAGAAAACCTTGTAAGTCCTTGAGCAGAGCAGGAGGAACACCATGACACCAAGCCAAAAGCATTGAGGAACTCGTGGATGTGCATGAGCAAGCTCACAGAGTAAAGATTCCCAGTGTTTTCAACAAATGAGGAATTAAATGTTTCTAGTTAATCCAGAATAACCTAAATTTATGTTGCCTGGTGGTTTTTTCTACTGTGGCCTCAAACTTTGGGCTTACTGCTTAGAACAGAATAATTACTTAGGAACTGTTTAATCTTATTTTTTAGTTATTAAAAAAAATCCATTGAGTTTTCAGCACTGTTCTGGGTGCTGGCAATAGAGCAGCAACAAAGACATAAAATTGTGGTCAAGAAGACTATATTCTAGTGAAGGGGCAAACTACATGTCATTAAATCAATAAACAGAGTTACCTTCTCGTAGTTGTGTTATGAAAGAATAAAAATGAGAGCTGAGGGGAGCATGATATGTGGAAACTTCTCTGGATACTCGTTGAGTAAATAAATCCTTATTGACAGACTCAACAACAGAGAGAAGATGAATGATGTTCTCCAGCATCACATCTCTGTGTAGCTTTTGCCAGGATGCGCCCACCAAGGCCTATTCTTCCTGGGTGAAGCCCAGAACCACATCCATGAAGGTCGCTGATTCCTAAAACATTGTGGACATTCTGGTTCAGACAGGGACATCTCTACCAGAGTCCAGGGGCAGAAAGTTGACATGATAGAGTTGGGGAAATGAGGCTGTAGGTATATAAAGCTGAAGTCCTCTTTGGGGTTCTAGCCAAACGCTTCCCTGTGCTGATCTGGCATGTGTTATTCTTGCATAACCGCAAACGTATATACAGTCTGTACACAGCCTTAATACATACTAGCTTCATTATTAAGGAATATCACATGATGTGCAATAATATGGTAAATCTCATTTACAGACTGGCACGCTTAATACAGTTTATTGGTTGTCAACTTAAGAATACATAACTAGATTCTCCTCACCAATTTAAAGTGAATCACAGACTCATCACACAGCAGGCAATATCAATTGCCTGTGACATATAACTGTGATTATGTGTAAACATTTCCCCTATAGGAACCTTACCTTTCTCCTTTGTGAAATGGTTTAACAACCTCTTACAAATGTTGACCAACCCAATGAGCTAATTTGCAAAGCACTTCTTTTGCATCAAACACTCAATACATATAAGTAATAAGTATGTTATTTGAATGAAGCCATGCTGACCATTCTGCAGAATGGAACAGACTTAGAGAACCCGGATCGGCAGGTACAGCCTCTGTCTCTTATCTGTACACATTCCCTGTGTTCACTACAAGGTAGAAGGACAGATGGTCCAGAAACACAACCCAAGGTTCCCTGATACTTCTATACAGAAGGATGGCCCTAGCCTGCCCCACCTGCAGTGAGGCTTCCATTGTGAATTTTCTCTGGGACCTCCAAGCATCCGCTATCATTTAGTTTAGTCCTATGCATCTGATAACAGGTAACAGCAGCCTCTCAATTGTATATGGTCACTCCAGGAGACCCCAAATGGCCACAGAACCCTCCACCCCATCCCCCACCCTGCCCCTCATCCCCTGCCTGCTGAGCTGTGCTCACCCCACCCCAGCTCTGAGCCCCCCAAAGTGAGTCCGACCCACCTGAAGAGTCCACAGCCGCCCCATAGAGACAGCAGGTGAGCCTGAGACCAAGTCTGAGAAGTCTGAGCGTGACAGTGGTGCCTGCCATAAGACTTGGACGCCTGTGGCGTCAGGAACGCCCCCTTCACGCCTCACCCAGGCTGAAGGCCCCACCCCAAAGATTCAGGGCAAGCGCAAATTGCAGCAAAAGGCCCACTGCTCCATGGCCTGAGGGCTGAAAGGAGTCACAGTCACTGCTGCTTACAGCTCTTAGGAAAGCACCGATGTATCCACCCTTTCCTCCATCATGCCCGTCACCACGCATATCACGCTCTGCGCTCCTTCAAGCCCCTCCCCTCACACCCCTTCCCACACCCCCTCCCCACGCCCACCACGCTCTGTGCTCCTTCACGGCCCTCCCCTTCCTTCTTCACGACCCTCCCCTTCCTCCCGGCATCCTCCACACTCTGACCCTGCAGCCATGCTGCCAGGCTAAAGCGGGTTTAATTAATGGCGCCTGAGGCCGGCTCCTGAGGGCTCCTGAGGCAGCTTGAAACCCAGCAAAAGCTCCCTGGCTGATAAAAGCTCAGTGGCTAAAATGGAAATACTGGGACGCGGGTAGGTGGAACTTGCATTTTCAAAGCCACCTTTCCCTCCATCCCCTCCATCTGGTCGGGCTGCTGGAACCCTCACAGTGGAGAACTCCTGGCTGAGGGGTATACACTTTGGTCATGCCTCATAGAAGAACAGCCCCAGCCATAGTATTAAAAGGAGGAAACATCACAGTGGACAGCTCTAATTCCTGCACTATAGACAGGAAACGCAGAAGCCCAGTAAGTGACCCCCTAAGCCCCTTCTCTGAGGCCCCACTCAGTGGGTCCACAGGACCTCCTTACCCACCATGGGCCTCTTGGCCTAGTTAACACAGGCAACAGGACCAGAAGTTCCCAGTGTTTTTTCCCAAAATGTTAGTGTGGTTTTATCTAGGTCACTGTATTTTGGGGTCTCTTTGTTAGAACAGCTTAACCTACACCTTAGCTAATATACCCTTCCCCAGGTCATCTGACTGATAAATCAGATGGAAATCTTCATTGTTACACAACATTGACCGTGTTCCAGATGCTTGTCACATTCAATTTCACTGTTAGGTAGTACTTATTAGAAGTTTTTGGGTGAAAAGTAAAATTCACAGAGCCCAGCGTATGAAGAGTGTGCTGTTAAATGATTCCTCCAGAATCTCCAGATGTTCTTTTTGGATTAAGACAGGCCATCAGAGAATTGCACACCTGGGCTGTCTTGATCTGATTCCTTGGAGAATTGCTCTGTGGATCTGAGCCTTGGCCCCGCGCCATTGGCCCACACTGAGGAGTGCCGCAAACAACCCCGTGAGCCCCACTGCTTCCTTGCCTGGAGGATGTGATTGAGGATGTGGTTTTCTGCCCTTTGTGTGGACCCAAGAAAGAAGTTTCTTTCAGACCTTGTACCAGGAATAATCGTGCTTCTCCTGAGCAACTGGCTTGTTTTGTTTTTGTGAACACTCTAAATTGTGTAACTGTCTGTGTCTTTCAAAGCCATCGAAAATCCTTTGGGAACAAGACAGGGTATAAAATAAAGCTATTCAGAGTTTAGACCAAGCTCCCTATTTAATGCATTATATTCCTTTTGGAAAAGTCGCTTCATTTGGCTGACTTTCTTTGCTCGTAAGTTAGAGATAATGAGTTCTTCCTGTGAACAGAGTGTAAATTAGTGTTTTTAAAGCACTCAGAGTTCCCTCAATGCAAGTTATTATGGAAACTAACACTAATATTTAATTTATTTAAATCTCTGCTATTTTGTAATTCCCTCTCTTTTTATGTCATTCCTGAACTTTGCTTGCTCATTCATTTACTTGGCACGTTTGAGGATGTAACAGTGCACCAAACACCCTGGAAGGATACAGATTAAAAAGTCTGGATTGTGCTTTCCAGTAGCATGAAGAGTTGACGGTGTGTTTTCCACTAAATTAGAGATTTAAATAACAAGAAAACAATAAATGAATAAGTCAATAAATATCTTAATTATAAAATTCTGTGGTTGCAGTGAAGAAAAGAAATAGGGAACAGTGGGAAAGGATGACAGTTCTAGAGGTGGAGATGGAAGGTGCCTGTAAGAAGGCAACTTTCAAGCAAAGCCCTGGAGAATAAAAAGGAACAACTGTGCTAAGAGCTCAGGAAATAAGTCTTAAGGCATGAGACGGTTTGGCAGGGTGATGGATCTGAAAACAGACAGTGGCATCACAGTAAGCAAGGACAAAGGAGGAGTTTGGAGAGAAGGTCAGGGACCAGGCCATTTAGGGCCTTAAAGGTCAGAGCATGGGACCTGTATCTTCTCTTACCTTCCATAGGATGCCTCTTGAAGCACTTTATGGGCCAGAGTGATGTGGTATGAGTGAGGTTTTAAGGAGATAATTTTGTTTGTATCTCTAGTGTGAGATAATCTCACGTAATAAGGGAAATGTTGAGGCAAGGTAAGCACTGAGGGTAGGATAGGGGAACACAGAGGAGGTGTCCTCTGGGAGTTCTCAATTCAGTTGTTGAGCAAGACTTCCTGAAGTATATGGTGGCTGAGCTGAGATGTGGAGAAATGAGTAAGAGTTCGCCAAGGGAAGGGAAGTAAGGGTGAACTAGACAGTGAACTTCATGACTGAATGTACAGTGATATGTGACAGCACGGTAAGGATGCTGCTGTATTGAAGCATCAAGTAAGACAGAGTATGAGGGGAGATGAAGCTGGAGAGGAGGCTAAAGATTGGACCATGGAGAAGCTTGAGTGTCTAATACTTTCTTCCCCATTCCATGGCTGGCAGGTGGGAGGGAGCTGGGTCCCATCTCCTAACATTTTTATGAGAATTATTTGCGAAAATAATTGCTGCAACCTCTTAAATAAAAGCTTACTTCCCCCCATACTTTCTTTGAAATAAGACCCCTTGGAGTACAGGTGGCCATGAGCAACTCTTCTGCAACCTGAGATGGAGCAGTTGGGAGAAGGTTACTCATCTTCACCTTTGCCTGTACCTTGTCACCTCCTATCACCACCTCCTCCTTTCCCTGGCTCTTGTCATCTCCAGACCTCTGCAGGGGGAGTTGCTGGTGGGTGCCCATCCCACTTCCTAATGAATGTAGGTGTGCTTAGTAAAATGCTGACAGATATGACGTGTTATGATAAGTGCTAATGGCACTAGATTTAGAGTCAGGGGCTGGTCCTAGGCCTTCTGCTTAGTAGGTGAGTGACCTGAGCAGGTCACTTGATTCCTGGGAGCTATTTCCTCACATATATATAAAGGGGGATGTATCTACCTCCCTGAGTTGTTGTGAGGATTAAATGAAAAATTGAATATATGCAAAGTACTTACACAGTGCCTGCTTAGTAAACTATAGGTGTTATTGTTATCCATAGTAGGGAAATACTAATCAAAAGGGAAAGCAGACTCAAAGTTCTTTTCTGAACACTGATCATGGAAGACTAGGAAATGGAGAAGCTACTGAACAAAAATAAGGTAATGGACCGTGGCTAAATCACTTAACTCGTTTCCTCATCCAAACTGTGGGGGTTACAATTTCCATTTTGTGTAATGTATTGGATATTTATAAGGAATAGATGTTATTATAGATGCAAAAATTTTTTGAAAACTGAGTATTTTCTTGTTTTGCTTAAAGAAGATCTGAATCCTCCAAGAGATGACAAGGATTTTGGCAGGGAAATATTTCAGAGAGAAATTGTGGTAGAAGTTAGAGAAGCTGGCAGGGCTCTCACACTGTAATAGAGGTCTGACTTGAGGAAAGGGGGGACAACCTTGAACCAAAGTCAACCAATAGAGGAACCCTGCAGCTCACATCTTTCAGGAAGAGGGCAGCCAAGCTATCCCTGCTGAGCTCAGTAATGGGCTGGGAAGAGCTTGTGGGAGGCGTGGCCTCAGCACAAAGAAGTGATGGATTTCAGAGCAGCGGCTGGGGCCATTGGTCAGTTCTGCTCCCTGTAGCTGGTATGATCTTGTGGCCACCACATTTACTATGATGAAGAATCTATTTTCTTACCAGGAGAATATATCGTTTTGCAACTAAGACTATTTATTCTGATCCCCCTTCATATGTAAGAGAACTCATCCCGGCAAGTCCACTGCAGCCATTCTTCCAGTGAAGGTCAACAAATAGTGTGCAGTGCTCTGATAATGAGCTAAAGGAACTTGTGGGCATGGGCTCTGCTTTTACCTTAAGTTCGTTCTTGAAAGAGCTAATGGGGAACGTGTTAGTGTTATCTCTTAGAGCTGGTACTTTTTCTTTCTTGATACAAAATAGCATTTATTAATAATTTCCTCTGTATCCACTGACTTTTTTTATCCAATGAGCCACCCTATGCCTTTCGATTGGAGCATTTAGTCCATTGACATTTAAAGTAGCTATTGATAAGAATGTACTTATTGCCATTTCGTTGCTTTTTTTTCTGGGTGTTTTAGTAATTCTTCTCAGTTCCTTTCTTCTCTTGCTGTCTTCCCTTATAGTTTGATGGCTTTCTTTAGTATTATGTTTGGGTTCCGTTCTATTAATTATTCGTGTATTATAGGTGTCTGGTCTGTCATTAGCACGAGGTTCATATATTATAGTCTACATGTATCATGGTCAATATTGAGTTGCTGGTCTCTTTAGTTTGACCTCTTACTGAAAGCTCTACTCTTTTGTGTGTGTGTGTGTGAGAAAGATTAGCCCTGAGCTAACATCTGCCATCAATCCTCCTCTCTTTTTCTGAGGAAGTCTGGCCCTGAGCTAACATCCATACCCATCTTCCTCTACTTTATATGTGGGACGCCGCCACAACATGGCTTGACAAGCGGTGCATTGGTCCACACTTGGGATCTGAATTGGCAAATCCCGGGCCACTGAAGCAGAACATGTGAACTTAACCACTGCACCACTGGGCTGGCCCTAAAAGCTCTACTCTTTTACTCCCTTCATCCCACATTTTCTGTTTTTGATATCATATCTAACCTCTTTTTTTCTGCATGTGTATCCATTACCCTCTTATCATGGAAATAGATAATTTTAATACTTTTGTCTTTTGACCTTCATATTAGCTGCTACATTTATTGTATATTTGCCTTTACCAGTGATTTTATTGGTTTTTAAAAAGTAATTTTCTTATTCCTATTTGTGGTCTTATCTTTTCCATTCAATCAAGTCCCTTTAGCATTTCTTGTAAAGCTAGTTTCTTGCTGATAAACTCCTTTAGTTTTTGCTTGTCTGGGAAACTATCTTTCCTTCCATTCTGAGTGATAAACTTGCTGGGTAGAGTATTATGGCTGTAGGATTTTCCTTTCAGCACTTTAAATATATCGCGCCACTCCCTTCTAGCCTGTAAAGTTTCTGCTGAGAAGTCAGCAGATTGCATTATGGGGTTTCCTCTGTATGTAACTTGTTGCTCTTCTCTTGTGGCTTTTAGGATTCTCGCTCATCTTTAATTCTTGACCTTTCAATTATAATGTGTCTTGGTGTGGGCCTCCTTGGGTTTCTCTTATTTGGTGCTCTCTGTGCTTCCTGTACTTGGATGTCTGTTTCCTTCCTTAGGTTAGGAAAGTTTTCAGCTATGATTTCTTCAAATAGATTCTCTGCACCTTTGTCTCTCTCTTCTCCTCCTGGGACACCTATAACACAGATATTAGTATGCTAGATGTTGTCCCAAAGGTCCCTTAGACTGCCCTCACTCTTTTTAAATTTTTTTCTTTTATCTGTTCAGCTTGTGTGATTTCCTCTGGTCTTTCATCCATCTTGCTGATCCATTCTTCTGTATCTAGTCTGCTATTGAGTCCCTCTAGTGAAGGTTTCATTTCTAGTATTGTATTCTTCATTTCAGATTGATTCTTTTTTAAATTAAATTATTTTTTTAAAAGATTTTTTTTTCCTTTTTCTCCCCAAAGCCCCCTGATACATAGTTGCATATCCTTCAATGTGGATCCTTCTAGTTGTGGCATGGGGGACGCTGCCTCAGCGTGGTTTGATGAGCAGTGCCATGTCCGCACCCAGGATTTGAACCAACGAAACACTGGGCCGCCTGCAGTGGAGCATGCGAACTTAACCACTCGGCCACGGGGCCAGCCCCCGATTGGTTCTTTTTTATATTTTCCAATTCTTTGTTGATGTTTTCACTGAGTTCTTCTCCCAAGATCAACAAGCATCCTTATGACTCTTTGTTCAAACTGTTTGTCACATAGGTAGTTTACTTCTGTTTCATTTAGTACTTTTTCTGGGGTTTTATCCTGTTTCCTTACTTGGAATGTATTCCTTTATCTCCTCATTTTGCCTCTTTCTCTGTGCTTATATCTATGTATCATGTATGCCAGCTACATCTCCTGATCTTGGAGAGGTGGGCTTATATAAGAGATGCCTTATGAGGTCCAGCAGTTTGCTTCCCTCTCATCACCAGTTCCAAATGTTCCAGGAGTATCGCCTGTGTGCGCTATATGTGCCCTTCTGTTTGTGTTGCTCTTGCTGCAGGTGCCTGGGGAGGCTAGGCTTAAGGTTACTCCCAGCTGGCCGTGAAGCATCTCTGCTAGAAGGTGGTCTTTTTCTCTCCAGAAAGGAGTTTCTGCCTCTTCCACCTCAGTCAGCCCTGTCCCATTTTGTGGGGGTTCTTTTAACCCAGTTTTCAGTTCTCTCTTAGGGTTAATTTTTCCAAGGGTAGTTGTAGATTTGTTGTGTCCACGGGAGGAGGTGAGTTCAGAGTCTGCCTACACCACCATCTTGACCTAAAGTGGTAACTTTGAGTAAAATTGGGCTGGGAAGTCCTTTCAGGCTGCATCTCAGAGTGCTGTAGTCCTGTATCTGGGTTGATTCCTTGCCAACATCCATGTACAAACATGCCCTAATGTGTGTTAAACAGGCAGACCTCCTTTGACCCAAGATTCCTCTCCATTTCCCATTCTGTTTCTCTGCTCAAATTCAAACTGCCTCTCCTCAGGTTCTCTCCTGAACCAATTCAGGAGTTTTCTCCACATCACTTCACTGAAATGTCTTTTTCCAGGTCACCGATGATTTCCATTTTGCTAAATTCAAGGTTAAGTTTTTGCTCTCATCTCACTCAACCTTTCAGCTGCATTTGACACCAATTATACAATTGAACACTCCTCCTTCTTGAAACACTTTCCTCTGGATTTCCAGACACCCCTTCTCTCCTGAATTCCCTCCCCCATCTCTCCCTCCTCCTGCTCCTTCTCCTCCACCACATCTCTAGTAATACTCCCTTCTCGTTCCTGTGTGCTCTCTCTTCTCAGAGGAGTAAATATTTTTCCTATTATCTTAGTGGCTACCCTACTTTATCAAGGTCTAACATTAATTAGTATGTATACCTTCTTCCCACAGAGTGCAAGAATCCCATTTACCTCTTTCTGACTTCTAGATTATTATTGTTGTGTGCTTAAATTATCATATAACTATAAAACTATAAATGTAATATATGAAAATATATATTTGAAGCCTATCACATTTTATCTTTGTTTTATAGATTATTTATTTTGAGCTACCCACATATTTATTAATTTTGCTGTTCTTACGTTGTTCCTACTTCTCCATCATGAGATTTCCTCCCTTTCTCTCAAAAAATATCCTTCACTATTATCCTTCAGTTTGATATTTTAGGGGAGCAAGAAATTTTCCTCTTTCCTCTTGGTTCTTCTGGCTGGTCTAAGGATTAAATTGACATGAGAAAGAATAACAGGAGAAAATCAAAGAAAGTTAAGAACATGTATACATGGGAGAAACACAGGAAAACTGAGTAATTCCCCAAAATGGCTGGAGCCACCACCTGAAATACCTTAAATACTTCAGCTGAAGACAAAAGAGGGTTTTGAGGGTAGTGGCTTGAGACTTCAAAGAGGAGGGAGGCAATTCACTAAGAGAAGGAAAAGTAAGTGTTTGGTCAACAAATGTTTGTCATGTTTGGCAGAGAGTGTGGGACATGAGGAGAGTTTTGATCAAATGGGCCTTGCTAGGCTCCTCCCTGTCTGCCACACCTACTACATATTACACTATAGTTATCTATGGTGAGAGCTCCTTCCTGGAACAGGCCTTCTATCTTAAAATCCTTTAGGAAGTTAGGAGGAAAGTCAACGGATCTTCTTGGTCTTTTGTTCCTAAAAATAATCAAGCCAAGGGGCTGGCCCCGTGGCCAAGTGGTTAAGTTTGCACGCTCCACTGCAGGCGGCTCAGTGTTTCATTGGTTCGAATCCTGGGCGCGGACATGGCACTGGTCATCAAGCCACGCTGAGGCAGCATCCCACATGCCACAACTAGAAGGACCCACAATGAAGAATATACAACTATGTACTGGGGGCTTTGGGGAGAAAAAGGAAAAAATTTTAAAAATCTTAAAAAAAAATAATCAAGCCAAAAATGCACATTTTGGGGTAGCAAATTCTGCTCTGTGACAACACATTAATGATAAATTTCAGTTTTTGTTTTTCTAGAAATGTTTTCGTTTTCTGTTATTTTCCAAAAGATATTTTTGTTTTCTTTACAGTTCTTGAGTTTGTCATTCTATTGTTTCAGCACATTAAAGCTATTTTTTTCCCACTGTGATCCAGCTTCCATTTTTGCTGTTGAAAAAAGAGATATCTGTTGAATTTGTTCTTTCTCTCTTTCCTTATTTCCTCCTCTCCTTCCTGTTTTTGCCCCCTCCTGACTGCTTTCAGGTTTTCTCTTTGTCTTTTCATTCCTCTCTTTTTTGTGATTTTATTATACTCACTGTAGATGTGGAATTTGTTTTTTGTGTTGTGCTTGTGATCCACTGAGCTTATTGTCTCTATGGAGTAGTCACTCATCAGTTTAAAAATGCTTAGTCATTTTCAGTTCAATATTGTTGCTGCCCATGTGTCCCTTTAACCTGTGGTAATAGCTGAATGCATTTTAGAATTATTTCTATTTCATTCTCATGGTCTCTCTCTCTCTTCTTCAAAATTTTGCCTCTTTGGACTTTATTTTGGATTTCTTTCCAACCATTTATCCTGCTTATTAATTTTTCCTTAGCTGTTTCTAAGATGTATACTTTCAAACACATCAGTTGAGTTCTTAATATTATTTTACTTGTCAGTTTTAGAATTTTTATTTTCCTTTCTCCAAATTTACTTTGTCTTTTTGAAAGTTTATCTTCCACTTCTCCACCAGAATTTTTTTTAAGATTTTATTTTTTTCCTTTTTCTCCCCAAAGCCCCTCGGTACATAGTCGTATATTATTTGTTGTGAGGCCTTCTGGTTGTGGCATGTGGGATGCTGCCTCAGCATGGTTTGATGACCAGTGCCATGTCTGCACCCAGGATTACAAACCAACGAAACACTGGGCCACCTGCAGCAGAGCACGTGAACTTAACCACTCGGTCAAGGGGCCAGCCCCTCCAACAGAATATTTAAACTTGTCTTTTATCCTCCTGAATCTTGTAACACAATTATATAAAGATAGTGTCAGGAGATCAGCTGGGCTGAGAGAGAGACAGCTGAACTGCCAGGTGTCAGAGTGACTGATTAAAATACAAACCCAAAATGAAGGAGTTAAGCCTTTAATCACTTACTGTGATGGTATAAGCAAGAAACTAGAACTGGAATTTTAGTCTCCTCCTATTTAATTTTCTCCCATGGAATGGCTTACTGGTTGAGAGTCATGTGGATCAGCACAGATATGTGGGTCATCTCACTGTTTGGAGAGCCCCAGACAAAAGGCTTCATTTTTTTCTCTGGATGCTGGGGGCTAGGAGGGATGAGATAGGAGTGGAGAAGTGTGGATTACTGAGTCAGAGAGGGAAAAAGTGTCTTCAGGTTTTTCCTCTTCCCTTCATAGGAAATGTGTAGCAGAGGTGCCTGAGGAAGAACTCTGTTGGTGGCCTCAGAGAAAGAGACCTGGGAATGGAGGTGCCAGGGCTAAGAATGCAAATATGGGAAGTTCTGTGTGTTCATGAAGCACCGTGTTGAGTGCTCCCCTAGCACTTTGCTGAGTGCTCCACAGGCAGGTAGTCTGCTGAATGCTGACCAGGTACTTTGCTGAGTGCTCATCTGACAGGCAATATCCTGAGTCCTCACCAGATAGGAACTGTGCTGACTGCTCACCAGCCTCTTTGCACAATGCTCACAGTGTAGGTACTATGCTGAGTACTCACCTGGCTGTCACTGTGCTGAATGCTCACCAGGCAGACACTGTGCTTATCACTCACTTGGCGTGAGCTTTGTGAATGTTCACCAGGCAATGTGCTGAGAGCTCACCATGCAGGCCTTGTGCTGAGTGCTCACCAGGAAGGCACTCGGCTGAGTGAGCACCATGCACAGTGTTGAGTTCTCACAGGTGTCAATGAAAATAATCCATAACCAATCTATAAGTGAAAATTTGGGTGAGCTTATTCTGAGCTAAAATGTGAGGACCATGGCCTGGGCCCTTTCTTCCCAAAGGAAGAAAGGGCACCAAAGAAGTGGGGTGCACAGAGTGGTTATATACCCCCAAAAAGGATGTTTCACACAGGATTGAAATGTCCTTTTACAACAGTCGTGAGACTGCTGTGTCGGCATGATGATTGATGGAAACAGCAGGTAGGTCTGCTGTCTCAGTGAACACAGCAGGGTGGCAGGTCTGCTGTCTCGAGCTGGGTGGTCACAGGTGAGCTGGGTGGTCAAGGGTGAGCACAGCAATCAGTTCCTAGACTAAGGAAAGATGCTTATCCCTAAGGAAATGCCAATGTGGGGGGAAGTTGCACCTTTATCTTAATTAAGGCCATTTGTTCTTGCCATAGTAAATGTTTTAAAGCAGATATACAATGCGTGCTCAATGGCTGTGCTCAGTCCCTTTTGGAAAAAACAAAGTCAGGCCAAATTAGGTTTACACCAAGTGGCTTCCTCATATTCTCCAATATATCCTATTGCTTGCCATTTCTATTTGTCACAGGAAGGCACAGTGCTGAGTGCTCATCATGCAGGCGTTATGCTGAGTGCTCACCAACCACTGTGCTGAATGCTCAAATGGACAGCACTCTGCTGAGTGCTAAACAGGCAGACATTGTGTTGTGCTCGCAAGGCATTGTGCTGAGGCATTGAGCCTTCTGGGCTCTGACTGCTCATCCTCCTTGCTCATGTCATCTCCATAACTGTACACAAATATCCATCACAACCCTGCCCACAGATCCTTGGGGATGAAGCCAGGGCTCCAGCTTTGAGGAGGCAGAACTGAATTCAGACCTCTTTTTTTCTACCAGTCCTGTGTCCTGGAAAAACCATTGTGCCTCTCAGGGCTTCCCCACTCTCCCAACCTGCACAATGGTGATGATGCTCAAAACTACTACCTAGGCATATGGTCAGGTGTATATGAGATGACATCTACAACACCTGTGGGCTAGCGTCACATGTGTCTGATGCACAAACTTACAGATGAAATAATTACAAGAAAGCGTGGGATATACCATGGACTATCTCTCAATGCTGGCCTGGGTTTCAGCTGTGTGATCTTGGGAAATTCACTGCCCCACCAGGCCTCATATTCAGGCCTGCATCTTTAAAGGGTTGAAAGTAAATGAAATTCAGATATTCATCTAATGTCATCCACTGGCATTAAACCTTCCAGGGTCTCCTGTTTTATGGACCCAAGTGCCTCATGTTGGCCTATGGGTTCTTCACAATGGCTCCCAATACTCCCTGCCTCCTGGTGTGCATATCCTCATGTAACCATGATGTGGTTAGTTACTGGATTCTGAACAACTTAATACAGCCAAGGTGATGGGATCATGTCTAAGTTTTTTGTTTTTTTAAGATTGGCACCTGAGCTAACATCTGTTGCCAATCTTTTTTTTTGCTTATTCTCCAAAAGTCCCCTGGTACATAGTAAATGTTTTTGGGTGTGTATGTGCAATAGTTTCTATGCAGGTATTATATTTTTCAAACAGATAAGATAGGCTATTGAATACACCAAGAAAATGGATAAGTTGATCAAATTTTTTCAATGTGTGAAGTCTTTAGAGAGCAAATATCCTTATTAGGAGCATAGAAAATGGAGCAAACATCTCATGCTCAAATTCTAGCACAGTCACTTACTAGATATGTGTATTGGGCAAATTACTATGTCGTTGGTGCCTCAGTTTCTTCATCTGTCAATAATGTCATCTTGCAATAATGATAAGTGTAGCCACTTTGTAAAGTCATGGAGAGTATTAAAGGCGTTAATGTCTGTAAAATGCTTGGAACACCTAGCATATCATAAGCACTGTATCTATGCATTATAAATAAAATTAAAAAAATCTTCTGACCCTGTTCATAAGCTCCAGAGGGTGAGGCTAGTGCCCGGATGTATGTAGAAAGCACTCCATGACATACAATGAATAAAAGAATGAACAACACTGTTGAATGCTTTACCACTGTCACATATGTCATCCTACAGGCATTCCCAAGCAGAATCACACCCAAACCTATGTGTTCTATCCTTAAGTGTCTTCTTTGATTCTATCCAGGAATCACTGGGGCTTCTTGGACCCTAGTGAAGATTCCCTCTAAAAGTTCTCTTCTCTCTGTCACAAACCCCAGTCCTTGTCCTAATTGCTGCAGCTCACAGGGTCTGCACTCTGATCCTTTTCTTCACACTAAGGAGAAGTGTCATCCCCAGATCTGGGCATGCACAGAACATGAGCCTTGTAGAAACGTTTCCTGGCCTGTGGCAGGTAGAAGCATGCAGTGACAGGGTGGGATTTGTGTAAAACTCTCCAGGTGTTGTCAGAGGGGTGGAGTCAGGGGAGTTGTCAGCAAGGACCGGTCCTGCTGGTGGGCCTTGATAGTTAAACTGTGTGTGGGGTGGGGATGGCTGTTTCATAGGTCCTAGCATAATACCTGCAATATGATGGTTCATGAAGACAGAATCATCCCAATGAGGTCCAAATTAATCCAATGTCATCTGTTCCCTGACCAATTCGCTAATCCAGTAGTGATTTATAGTAGTGATGTTTGTATTCTATCATCTCCTTTTCATTGATTGGCTAGTGTAATTCAATTATTCTTTACATATCTTGTATACATTTACATAGTAAAGAAAAAGTGAGTTTTAAAAGAACTCTCCTTCAAAGAGTCTCCCTAGCATATTGAATTAATAACAGAAGCCATTGATGGAAAATTCACACAAAAAATTTTGACCCTTAGTCTCTGGTTTTAGATCTTCCTGATTGGTAAATTATCTTGATTTCTGATTACTTTCTTGAGATTAGTCTATTTAGGACTATGTAGGAGTGCAACTTCATGCCACTTGAGAAGTAGTGGTGGGACCCTAGGATGACATTTGTTTCATTTTGTGTGTCTGTGTGTGTGAATGAGAGTGTTTACTGCCTCTTGCAGTGTGGGGCAGAGTACACTCCTTTTCTTGGGAAAAATGTTCCCTAACCACTTTTTTTTTTAGGAAGATTAGCCCTGAGCTAACTACTGCCAATCCTCCTCTTTTCACTGAGGAAGAGTGGCCCTGAGCTAACATCCATGCCCATCTTCCTCTACTTTATAGGTGGGATGACTACCGCAGCATGGCTTTTGCAGATCATTGCCATGTCCACACCCGGGTTCCAAACCGGTGAACCCCAGGCTGCCAAGAAGCGGAACATGTGAACTTAACCGCTGCACCACCCAGCGGGCCCCCCTAACCACTTTCTCTGTGCTTTATTTTCACTCCTGCCTTGACCGGTGCTGTGCAATAGTAGCATTAACACTCTATAACATGAAATCAAAACTTTCTAGTGGCACATTTAAGAAAATAAAAACAAACAGCTGAACCTAATTTTAATAGTATATTTTAACCCATTATAACCATGATATTATTCGTGATGCAATCTATATAAAAATTAATAATGAGAGAGTTTACATTCTGGGGGGTTTTATTGGTTCCACAAATCCAGTTTGTACCCTTCAGCTGTAGCATAATCTCCATTCGTAACTTGAATTTTTTCGTATATACATTATATTATAACGTTGACAGTTGTAACAAGATTCACATCTCTAAGTTGCTGGAACCATGCTTAAAAGATTTCCATTTAAGGATCACGTAGGATGAATAATGAAAAGTTTCTCTTGGGTCTAGTAAGAAAGGAGTCAGTGCGGCCTTACCAAGGGAATCACTCATAGAATACTGAGGGCAGATGGAGTGTGGGGGATCTGAGGAGGTGGTGGGACAGAGACACATAAGATAGATGATCTTTTCGCAATGGTGCACCACCACAGAAAAGGAGTTATAGACAGCAATTTCTCTGTGAAATGTGAGGAAAGTTAAGTGACTTTGAATATGTTGGAAGGAATAAGGAAAGTGGAGAATATTAAAAACAGGCTCTAAATTACTGACACATAAAAAGAAAGTAAAATGTCCAGGCTTTATGGATGCTTCCCAGTTGAGGTAGATGATATTGGATATACAGTGGTACCAACATATGTTATGTGCTTTTCTTAGCAGTTAACATAAGACCAGCAGCAGGTAGGGCATGGCAGATAACCAGGATCTTCTGGGTTTGAAGTTTTACAAGACAGATATGAGCAGTAAGAAAGTTTGGATCATTCCAAGGGAATTATTGAGATCATAGCCCATGGAATCCTGGGATGATAGGAGAAGAGAATGACAAGGAGAAGAGAAATGAAGGTGAGGATGTGGTGATCTGGCATTATTTCCAATCTTGAGGAATGAGTATCTGTTGTATGAGCATTTGAGTAAAAACTGGAAATCAGGAATTGGTTGTGGGCGGATATGTTTTCTGAGTTATTTATTTTTGCACAAGACCATTTGGGTTGATGGAAATATCTGGGATGTGGGAGCGAGTCACTAAGAGTCATGTAGATAATTTCACTATTAATTTAAGCTCTAAAGGAGCTCTGCATACCAAGTGGTCAATGGGAGAAAACATTTGCGAAACATATCCCTAGCAAAGCACATGTGTTTATAATATACAAAGAGCTCTTACAACCCAATAGTAAGAAGACAAGCAACACTTCCCTGCTTGCCAGGAGACAGCAGATCCGGCATGTGATGAGCACCATGAATCCTGCCAAGCAAATGAGAACGATGGTCTAGAAGGGGAGATATGGGCAGACAATTGTTCCTGTGAGCCACCTCTTGTAATTCTCCCAGGGCTGCTGCTGTCCCCTCACTGTGTTGCAACACTCCTTGACATGGGTTGGCCAACTTTCATCATCACCCAAGACCCTGTTTGCATGGTTATCTTTTATGGGTCAGAGCATCAAGATATTGCCTCCCCACCCTGGGCTGGGGTTTCCTTGAGGTTGACCAGAATTCTCAGTCAAGGCACCATTTCTGTTGGGAGAATACCCTGGAAGTGAATGGAATGGAGAATGCATGTGTGTTTTACTTTTTTAAATAAAACTTTTCAAACACAGAAAAGTAGAACAATATCAGAAACATCCATCACCTAGATTTAACAATGTATATTTTAGCCAAGTGAAACAATATTTCTTCCAGTGTGTAAATTATTAAAACTTGCCACCCTTGCTTCAATGAAAATGGATATTTTCATTGAAATATTAAAGTCAAGTAGACATCGTGATGTTTCAACCCCATTTTGCACCTCTGAAAAATCAGGGAATTTTGCTACATATTCAAGGTCACTATCGCACGACAAGAGAGTAACAAATTAAATCAAACTTATACCTCTGGGCACGGAGAACTGAAATTGGGCTGAGTCACCTTATGATGGTCGCAGGCAGAATGGATCATCATACCTGGCAAGCCCATGGGATCTCTCTAAATTTGTAAATTCTCACTCAAACGCTTTCTTCTCTGCCTAGAAAAATATTCATCCACTTCTCCTTTACTGAGTTGTTTTATACTCATTTTTAAGGATTGTCTTATAACGTAATTTCCTCCAAGTAGCCTTCTCAGATTACCACTCCCAATCATGGATTGCTTCACGTCACATAATTTATAATTTTGAATCACCTATCATTGTTGTTACCAACTACAACATAAACTCCGGGAGAGTTTGGACACACAGCACCTGTTGTGCATGGGGGGAGGGTTTCAGGTACCTGTACTTGTGCAACCTCTCTCCAGCCAAATTCTTATAGATGTGTTGTCCAATGTGGAGTTGCAACAAGTGCCTTTTTAAATTAAAATTAATTTTAATTAAGTAAAATTAAAAATCTGGTACTTCAGTACCGTTAGAAATTGGTAACCATAAATCCTAGTCACAATAATGTAACTTCAAGTACTCGATAGCCACAGGTAGTTATGCACTGGACAGCACAGATATAGAACATTTCCATCTTTGCAGAAAGCTCTAGTGCATGGTGCTGATCTAGAGCAGGACTTGGCAAACTACAGCCTGTGGGCCAAGTCAGGCTCGTTCCTATTTTTATACAGCCTATGGATGTGGAAACAGGTCCACCCTGCCACACTTGTCAATGCTGGGTCACACACAGCTAGAGGCCCTCACTGACCATCTGGCCAAGTGGCTTTCAGTGCAGAGATAAGGAAACAGAGTCCAGAGAGGGGAGGTGACCAGCCTGAGCTCACAGAGCTGTCTAGGAGAAGGCCTCTTATATTCCACTGGGTCTCCTTTTCTCTCCCTCAATGGTGGGTAAAGCCTGGGGGACTATGCCACCTCCCACTAGCCTGAGAAGGTTCCATGCTCTCTCAGCTCCAGTCCTCCCGATTCCCAGGAACAACCCCAGGTGTAGAAGTTGGAAACCTACTCCAGCCCCAGTGACCAGGGAGCCTTCCCATCCACAAAGACGCTGATCTTGTCCAGGGTAAGGGTAAGGCTCTGTAGCTGGGTACCATTCTGCGTCAGTCACAGGAATTCCTCACAGATGGCAACTCTGTCCAGTCTCCACATCAATGGTGAGAAGTTACACAGACGGTCCCCCAGTGTGGTTACTGTGGGGACAGAGCTAGAAGGGCGCAAGTGATGCACAAGGGTGTCTGGAATTCTACCCTGATTCTAGGTCCTGTTCAAGAGAACTTTCTCTAAGGATGTGAACATTTGTCTGCCCTACCCAATACAGTCATCATTAGTGCTATGTTGCTATTGAGAAGTTAAAATGTGCCTTTTGGGTGTGAACAAGGAGCTAAATTTCTCATATATTTTAATTTAATGTAATTGATTTATAAATAATTAGTCACAGGGAAATGTTGGAGAAAGGATTTCTGAAAATACAAAAAAATGAGAAGACTGGTCAAAATGGTCAAAATCAATATTTTCAGAAGTCTAGAAATGAACCAAAGGCTTACAGCAATCTGAGGACTGTTTGGTTAAGAAAAACTTGATTCTTGGTGAAGCGAGTAAGCTCTGTGGCATTATAACGTGCACTATTCCCATCCTGTCCTCACAATATTCTCAATAACTTTGAAAACCATCAGTCGCAGAACCATGGTCGCTCTGAAAACCAACACCTTAGCAGCCATAATGGATTTGGAGCTCCCAAAAGACCCATCCCCAATGAACTGTCACTATTTGACCTGTCTGGCAGCTCCTTGAAAAAGCCTCACTCTCAGGGCTTCTCTGTAGTTGACTCAGAGCTTGCTCAGTAAGGAAAGCTTTAGCCCAGAGCACTTGAAGAAAAAACATCAGTGGTAAGTGTTTTACATTTCAGAGGCCTGAGTGAGCTATACCAGTTGAGGCAGGCAAGAGGTGAGCAGAAGCATAAAAGAAAAATTGTGGGAATGAAATGTCCATAGGGGGCTTTGGAAAGCTCCAGTGGATTTGTGGTTATCTAGAAGGCTGTAAGTGTGCAGGGCTCTGTGCATAACCAGGAAAGACTTGAGAAGGTCTTAATCCCTCACCTTTAGCTGAAAGTTTGGTTTATCTGAAAAATTGATTAACGTAATATGCCGTATTAATAAAGGACACATACCACATAATCTCAATACACACATGGAATATAGGTTTCACAAAATACAAATCCTTCAGGATTAAAAAAGAAATCACTCAACACATTAGGAATAGAAAGAAATTTTCTCAACCTGATAAATATCATCCTTGAAAAACCCACAGCTAACAACATACTCAATGGTGAAAGACTGAAAATTTCCCCCTAAGACCAGGGACAAGACAGCAATGTCTGCCCTCATCTCATGTGGTAACCACATTGTACTAGAGGTTCTAATCAGGGCAGTTAGGTAAGAAAAAGAAATAAAAGGCATCCAGGTTGGAAAGGAAGGTGTGAAACTATTTCCTTTTGCAGATGACATATCATATATAGAAAATCCTAAGAGATAAGCAGATGAACACACGGTATGTGAACCCTATCACAACAGGTGTATAAAAACTTAAATTGCCTCATGTGGTTAGTGGATGCACTACTGAACAGCACAGTTAGACTGCTGGATCCTAAGTCAACTGGTTCTAGGCCCCCATCTTCCATGAATCTTGACTAAGGCATGATTCCTACACACTATATTCCATGGTTCCCAGCACTAGGTACCTCCATGACTTCTGAGTTTACACAGGCTTCCTTGAGGTTCTAAACCTGTTGGGCTCACTGGTTTAGGAAGACACTGGATTTTAGGTAACAGTTCTATATTCCAAGGATTCTCTTCCATAACAGCTAGAACTGAGAGACTGTGGAATGGGAATACTTTTACAGAATGAGAACTTTCCAGAGTCATTAGGTCCTGAGTTGAAACTCAACTGAATGCTAAAACTTGACAGTCAGAAAAATAACTCCTGCCACTGCTGTTTCAGAAGAGCTGGTTGAGCTGAAAGACACGGCAATATTTCCGAGGTCAGAATCCCAGGCTCCGTGGCCTCTGAGAGTTTTAAGCTACTGAATGAACTTCCCCATTTACTTTTTCTTGTCTCAATGAACACTAGACCAGGTATGTGTACCGAAGGATGTCTTGTTCCAGGCTATGACTTAGCTATGTGACCCTGGGCCAGCTATTGGAACTCTCAGTGCCTAGTTCTTAATTTGTAAAACAGAAACAAGAACCTGTATCCATGAATTGTTAAGAAAAGTCAAACTCTGACCACCCAGTGTCCATAGGTCAGTCCTTATATGAGAACAGAGTGGACAAGCATCTCCATTCTCACCGCACCCTCCATACTTCTCTTGTTCTATTGGTGTTTGCTGGTGCTTGGCTGGGTTATGTCCTGGGAATAGAGTAGGTTGGTGACAGTGAAATTCACCTGGAAATGCTGAGGACTGGGATCGCTTCTTGGCTTGTCTGTCAGTAGATGAAATGGTGCCTCCACTCCTAGAATAAATAGAAGGTATAAAATTCCTGGATCAGGAGAAGATTTTAACAAAGACGTCATTCCAGCCAGGTCCACTTATTTCTGGCAACATGACCTGAGCTGGGTTTATTTTTTTAAAAAAGATTTTATTTTTCCTTTTTCTCCCAAAGCCCCCCAGTACATAGTTGTGTATTTTTAGTTGTGGGTTCTTCTAGCTGTGGCAGGTGGGATGCCTCCCCAGCATGGCCCGATGAGCAGTGCCATGCCTGCGCCCAGGACCCGAACTGGTGAAATCCCTGGCCCCCAAATCAGAGCATGCGAACCCAACCACTCGGCCACCGGGCCGACCCCTGAGCTGGGTTTTTAATGGTGGGCTGCAGAAGGCCCTTCACCTCCCTGTCCACATCGAATCCATTCGTATGTCTACCTGACCAACTCCCAACCAAGAATTATGAGAGGTCACTAGGATGGGGGAAGAGGAAATTGGGCCTCTTGGGGGGCATAGTCAGCAAGTGAAGGTGCTTGTCACCCCAGTGGGCATCTGTCACATACCTTTTCTGACCTAGGTTCCTAATGGGGCTTTCTGCCTCTGGTCGTCTTTCCCCTCCCAATCCATTCTCCAAACATCACCTAGAAGATGAGCTTTCTAAAGCAGGACTCTGAATGTGTAGTGTCCCCCCATGAACCATTCCAGTGCCCAAAGACCCTGCCCACATCTTTAGCCTCAACTGTCACCTCTCCTGTGTCAAACTGTACGGTTTGGCCTCACTAAACTTCTAACAGCTTCCCCAAATATGCCCTGATCTTTCTCTCTAGGTTATAGACACATGCAGCACCACTCCCCATCTCTTCCCCTTTTCTAGGTCCTGTTCCCCGTCACATCTCTGTTTCCTCATCACTTCCTCAGAAAACTTTTCAAGACATGACTGTGTGTCCCTCCTTGAGGTTCCCACAGGCTCTTGAAATTCTCTGATTATAGCAACCATCAAAATGTACCATCAGTGCCTATTTACTCCCCTTAAGTATTTGTTGAATAAATGAATGAGAATGAAACAATGTATGACTCATAACTAAGGGGGCCTAAGAAGTCAACTCAGGATCCTTCACGTTTTGAGTTGGAAAAATTGATGTGTAATAATAACCATTCCCTTGGGTGCAGTTGCTTGACGTCGTCTTCCTGCCTCCTGCTGGATGGCACACTTCCATGGGTATCTAGATAGACCCCCTTTCACCTCCAGAGCCTCCATCCATTACATTGCTACTGAGAAAACCCATCCTTCCTCACAGCCCCATCTCTTCGAGCCATGAAACCAGACGCCATCTAGTACCTGTCACGTGCACACCAACCACAAGTTAAGTTGCACCCAGGCAGTGGGATGAGGCATTCAGGATGTTGTCTAAAAGCACTTGCTTCACCCTGAGGTGGTCCAGATTGGAGGAGAACAGTGCCTGGATGGTGGCCAACATGTAGTCCAAACTAGAGACAGAGACCAAGGGAACTCCTGAGGTCCTGCTTTATACAGCCAGAGACCTAGGGACAAGCAGTGCGGGGTTATCTGGCTGTCTCTTCTCCCAGGCTGGGAAAGAGATCCTGACCAGAAAGAAAAGGCTTCCTGGAGTTGGGAATAGAAGCAGTAACAGCGACAATAATGAACACCTACTGAGCACTTCTGAGAAGTGACTTACACATTCCCTCACCATTACTGTGGTGGAAAGTATTATTATGATTATCCCCATGTTAAAGACAAAGGAACTGAAGTTTAGAAAGATTCAAAGATAGCACTGTGTCCCTTGATCCCCCTCTTCCCCTGTGTGGATGTCCTAGTTTCTCCACCCATCCCTCAGAGACCTGGATTCAAACCCATGTGCACTTCTTGGCCCATTTGCTTCACTTCTCTGAGCCTCAGTTGCCCCATCTGAACAACAGGAATGTTCATTTTATCCACCTCATGGAGGCTTCTACGGGATTTAAATGAGGTGATCATGAATGAAAGTGCTCAGCAGGGAGCTTGGCCATGGTCAATGTCATTATTGGGCTGATATTTGCCAAAAGTGCCAGGAAGAGTTGAAGGAGGTGGATGTTGGGGCTTAATGCTTTTCCCACCCCTAAGACCTATGGAAGGAGACGGCAGGATTAGGGATGTAGGGGAGAATGGGAAGCATGTCAGTGACTTCCAGATCAAAGATGAGCCACAGGAGCTCATCAGAGACACCAGCCACTGGCCCAGCCAAAGTTTCCAATCTCTTCAACTTACATCAAGTCAGGGAGTGTGATACTTCCAGCTTTGCTTTTTGTTCTCAGGATTCCCTTGGCTGTTTGGAACCTTGTTGTGCCATATAAATTTTAGGATTGTTTGTTCTATTTCTGTGACAAGTGTCATTGGAACTATGATGGAGATGGCATTGAATCTGTAGATTGCTTTAGGGAGTATGGACATTCTAGCTGTGTTAATTATCCCAATCCAAGAGTATGGAATACCATTCCATTTCTTTGTGTCTCCTTCTATTTCTCTGAACAATGTTTTATCATTTTCAGTATAAAAGCCTTTTACCTCTTTGGTTCAGTTTCCTCCCAGGTATTTTATTCTTTCTGCTTCAATTGTAAATGGGATTTATTTTTTAGTTTCTCTTTCTGCTAATTCCTTGTTAGTGTATAAAAAAGCAACTGATTTCTGCATGTTAATTTTGTATCCTACAACTTTACCATATTCATTTCTTATTTCATTCATTCATTCATTCATTCGTTATTGTGGTAATGTTGGTTTACACCGTTATGTAAATTTGAGGTGTAAATCAGTACATTTCGATTTCTGTGTAGAGTATATCATGCTCACCACCCAAAGCCCAATCACAATCCATCACCATACACATGTGCCTCATCACTCCTTTCACCATCCTTCCTCCCTCCTTACCCTCTAGTGACCACAAATCCAATCTCTGTCTCTATGTGTTTGTTTGTTGTTGTTTTTTTAAAGATTTTATTTTTCGTTTTTCTCCCCAAAGCCCACTGGTACATAGTTGTATATTCTTCATTGTAGGTCCTTCTAGTTGTGGCATGTGGGATGCTGCCTCAGCATGGTTTGATGAGCAGTGCCATGTCCGCGCCCAGGATTCGAACCAACGAAACACTGGGCTGCCTGCAGCGGAGCGCGTGAACTTAACCACTCGGCCACGGGGCCAGCCCCTTGTTTATCGTTTTTTATTTATGAATGAGATCATGCAACATTTGACTTCCATACTATGACTTATTCCACTTAGCACAGTGGACCCTCAAGTTCCATCCATGTTGTCACAAATGGCCAGATTTCATCCTTTTTTATGTTGAACAATATTCCATTGTGTATATTTACCACATCTCCTTTTTTATTTTAAATATTTTATTTTTCCTTTTTCTCCCCAAAGCCCCCAGGTACATAGTTGTGCATTTTTAGTTGTGTGTCCGTCTAGTTGTATACCACATCTTCTTTACCAATTGGCCCTTGATGGAAACCTTGTTTGCTTCAAAGTCTTGGCTATTGTGAATGATGCTGCCATGAACATAGGGGCGCATACATATTTACATGTTCATGTTTTCATCTTCTTTGGGTAAATACTCTTCATTGGAATAGCTGGATCGTATGGTAGTTCTACTCATAATTATTTTGAGGAATCTCCAAACTGTTTTCCGTTGTGGCTGCACCAGTTTGCACTCCCACCTGCTGTGTATGAGAATTCTCTTTTCTCCACATCTTCTCCAACACTTATTTCCTGTCTTGCTAATTATAGGCATTTTGACGGGCATGAGGTGATATCTCATCATAGTTTTCATTTGCATTTCCCTGATAATTAGTCACGTTGAACATCTTTTCATGTGCCTGTTGGCCATGTGTATATCTTCTTTGGAGAAATGCCTTTTGCCCATTTTTTGATTGGGCTTTTCCATTTTTTCTAGCTGATATGTATGAGTTCTTTATAGATTTTGGATATTAACCTCTTATCAGATATATGGTTTGCCAACATATTCTAGCGATTGTTAGGTTGTCTTTCTGTTTTGTTGGTTTCCTTTGCTGTGCAGAAGCTTTTTAGTTTGATGTAGTCCCATCTGTTTATTTGTTCTATTGTTTCCCTTGCCCGGTCAGACATAGTACTCGAAAATATACCGCTAAGACCGATGTCAAAGATGGTACTACTTTTAATTTCTTCTAGAATTTTCATGGTTTCAGGTCTTACATTCAAATCTATAGTCCATTTTGAGTTAATTTTTGTGTACCGTGTGAGACAATGGTCTACTTTCATTCTTTTGCAAGTGGCTCTCCAGTTTTCCCAACACCATTTATTGAAGAGGCTTTCCTTTGTCCATTGTATGTTGTTTGCTCCCTTGTCAAAAACTAGATGTCCAGAGATGTGTGGGTTTAGTTCTGCCCTCGTGAGTCTGCTCCATTGATCTGTGTGTCTGTTTTTGTGCCACTACAGTGCTGTTTTGATTACTATAGCTCTGTAGTATATTTTGTAATCAGGGAGTGTGATATCTCCAACTTTGTTCTTTTTTCTAAGGATTCCTTTGGGTCTTTTTGGTCTCTTGTTGTGCCATATAAATTTTAGGATTCTTTGTTCTATTTCTGTGACAAATGTCATTGGAACTTTGGTAGGGATTGCATTGAGCCTGAAGATTGCTTTAAGATGTATGGACATTTTAACTATGTTAATTCTTCCAATCCAAGAGCGTGGAATATCATTCTATTTCTTTGCATCTTCCATTTCTTTCAACAATGTTTTAACTTTTTGAGTGCAAAGTTCTTTCACCTCATTGGAGAAGTTTCTTCCCAGGTGGCTTATTCCTTTTGTTGCAATTGTAAATGGGATTGCATTTGCAATTTCTCTTTCAGCAAATTCCTTGTTATTGTATAGAAACCTAACATATGTCTTCATGTTGATTTGCATCCTGCAACTTTACCATATTCATTCCTTTTTTATTTATTTGTTGCAGTAACATTGGTTTATAACAGTATATAAATTTCAAGTGTACATTATTATCCTTCGATTTTGGTGTAAGTTACATCATATTCACCACCCAAAGGCTAATTACAATGAATCACCATACCCAAGTGTGTAATTACCCCATTTACCCTCCTGCCTCCCCCCTAACCTCTGGTAACGACCAATCCAATCTCTGTCTCTCTGTCTTTGTTCTCATTTTTATCTTCTATATAGGAATGAGATCATATGGTATTTGACTTTCTTACTGTGACTTATCTCACTTAGCATAATACCCTCAAGTTCCATCCATGTTGTCACAAATGGCCAGATTTCATTCTCTTTCATGGCTGAGTAGTATTCCATTGTGGAGTAGTATTCCATTGTGTATATATACCACATTTTCTTTATCCATTCATCTCTTTTTTTGTTTGAGGGAGATTAGCCCTGAGCTAACATCTACCACCAATCTTCCTCTTTTTGCTGAGGAAGACTGGCCCTAAGCTAACATCCATGCCCATCTTCTTCTACTTTATATGTGGGATGACTACCACAGCATGGCTTGCCAAGCAGTGCCATGTCCCCACCTGGGATCCTAACTGGTGAACCGCAGGCCACCAAAGAGGAACATGTGAACTTAACTGCTGGCCCCCATTCATCTCTTAATGGGGACCTAAATGCTTCCAAGTTTTGGCTACTCTGAATGAAGCTGCCATGAACATAAGGGTGAATATGTCTTTACCTACTCATGTTTTCATGTTCTTTGCAAAAATGCCCAGCAGTGGACTGTCTGGATCATACTGAACTACTATACTTAATCATACTTCTTATTTCCTTTTTTGTTAATTATAGCCATTCTGATGGGTGTAAGTTGGTATCTCATGATAGTTTTCATTTGCATTTCCCTGATAATTAGTGATGTTGAACATCTTTTCTTGTGCTTGCTGGCCATCGGTATATCTTCATTGGAGAAACGTCTTTTGCCCATTTTTGAGTTGGGTTTTTCGTTTATTTGTTGTTGAGATGTATGAGTTCTTTATATAATTTGGATATTAACAGCTCATACTGTATATGTGATGAGCACGAGTTTGAAAATATCTTCTCCCAATTTCCAGGTTGACTTTTCGTTTTGTTGATGGTTTCCTTTGCTGTACAGAAGCTTTTTTGTTTGATGTACTCTCATTTGTTTATTTTTTCCCTTGCCTGGCCAGACATGGTACTTGAAAATACACTGCTATGATCGATGTTGAAGAGGATAGTGCCTATGTTTTCCTCTAGAAGTGTTATGGTATCAGGTCTTACATTCAAGTCCTCTAATCCGCTTTGAGTTAATTTTTGTGTATGATGTAAGATAATGGTCTTCCATCCTTTTCACGTGGCTGTCCAGTTTTCCCCATACCATTTATTGAAGAGACTTTCCTTTGTCCATTGTATGCTCTTTGCTCCCTAGTCAAAAATTAGCTCTCCATAGATATATGGGTTTATTTACCTTGCTCTCAATTCTGTTCCATTGATCTGTGTGTCTGTTTTTGTGCCACTACAGTGCTGTTTTGATTACTATAGCTTTGTAGTATATTTTGAAATCAGGGAGTGTGGTCTCTCCATCTTTGTTATTTTATTCTCAGGATTCCCTTTTTTACCAAACCAATGTGAGTTTGCTCCTGGTGAGTTAAATCAGGCTCTCCATCAGAAGTAGCCATCTCACAAAGTAAGGCATATTTGCAGCAAATAGGAGACTATGAGTAATCATCTCCCAAGTCATGGCCTCCCTGAACAAAGGGAAGAAGGGACGTTTATTTCAGATAAGAAATGAATATTCAAAAGGGTAAGGTGGGTATTTCCTTGCACAGGCTCAGTTTGAAAACATGCTTCCGCATACACTGTAGGTTATGGTAATAAGGCCTAAGCTCCTCCTGGAGAGATCTCAGCCTTAAAAATAAGGCAAAGGTCATAGGCATTGCTCTTGTGATGAGGCTTTGTCTGATCCAGAGAGCTTGGTGATTGCATCTCCTTAACATAAGGAACAGTAACAACTTGGAAAATCAGTTAAAATATCCATACTCACCCTTGAGTTTCTCGGAGTAACTAGTCGGTGACACAAATCCCTCCTCTGGTTTTATCCTGTGCCTTGTTCTTGAGGGGCACAGGTCGAAGGTCCATGTTCTGTGACTGCTGAGCTTGGGCATTGTCATAGGGACCAGAAGAGGAGCTGAATTTCCAGCTACTCTCAAATAGGTTTGTGGCTCACCACAGGCATAGCCCCAAGTTGTTCATAACAACCACCTGTAATTTTATACCCTCAATGTGTTTAGTACATGTTTAAGATCTGGGCGTACTTGCCCCCAATTCCACCAGCTCTTTATAATCTAGAAACTGAGTTATCTATCCTTCTCTGATGGACCTAGTCTTGGTGCCCAGGAACATGCCACCCCCTTAGAAGCATACCATCCCTAATTGGTGTGGGGTTGGCTAGGATCCAGGAAAGAGCCTGGGGTGAGTAGGGAGTCATTACTAATCTGTATAGTGTCACCAAAGCAAGAGTTTCAAGACAGAGTGGTTTGCAGGAAAACTCCGAGTCATCAAGTGTCTGTGATGACCTCTCTTAATGTTCAGGCGTGGGCGTCTTTTTAACTCCTGTGTGGTGGATCCAAGGGGAGACTCCTTAGTTTAGGGAAGAGTGTGTGATTAGTAACACCAAGCGAGGCCCTACCCAAATAGGACATAGTAGATCTTGGGACAAACCGCTTTTCCAAGTTTTAAGGAAGACCCAATCTCCTGGCTCATATGGGTGGAGTTTGACCTCCATGTACAAGGGAAGTCAGAAGTTTCCATATTTATTGAGTTCTTCTACCACCTGCTTCAGATTGATTATGTGTTTGATTGCCATGGAAACCTCTTTGTCTGGGTTTGTAGCGAATCTGAGTCCTTAGGGAACAGCCTCCCATGGGTGATTTCCAAGGGGCTAAGCTTCAGTTTCCCTTTTGAAACTACCCTTATCTGAGTGAGGGCTATTAGCAGTAATTTAGCCAATTTTCCTGCATCTCTTGGCACAATTTTGCTAATGTTTTCTTTAAAGTTTGATTGGCCCACTCAGTTTTTCCAGAAGTTGTGGTCTCTTTGCAGCATGTAGGCTTCCACTTAATTTTTAAAACTCTGGCCACTTTGGAGGTTATGTTTCATATAAAAGTTGGCCTGTTGTCACTCTGAATTGATCTTGGCAACCCCAAATGGGCAATTATTTCTTTTAACACTTTGTTACCACATTCGCCCTTTCTGACCTACAAGGAAGGGCTTCAATGCATCCAGTAAATTTATCCACAAACACCAAGAGGAATTTGTACCCTCCAGGGGCCATGGACATAACAGTAAAATCAGCTTGCCAGTCTTCCCCCACTAAAGTTCCCCAAATTTGCATTGCTTTGGCCAGGGTCGGTACAGGAGGCCTGGTTTATGCATTATTCTTCTGGTGATAAATGCACTGTCCAGTTATTGTTTTCAATAAGTTCTTTTATACCTGGGGTGCTTATGACCTTTGTCAGCCATAGGTATATAAGGTTTCTTTTCCATAATGGGTAGAATCATGAGCACTCTTAAGGAGCCCCCAACCTGTTTGGGGACCCAAATCTTCCCTCATGGGTTTATCATCCAGCCCTTGACTACTGGAGACCACTGATAACCCTGTGTAGTGGTTTCCCTGACTTCATCAGGGGAATTTACACTGGTGTAAATTCATAGAAGGGTAGAATGGGAATTAAGGATAATTGGAGAAGCTCTCCTGATATAGCAGCCCTTTTTGCAGCTGCAGCTGCCAAATCATTCCCCTTTATATGCTCTGATTCTCCACTTCGATGGCCTTTACAACGGCCACAGCTAGTTCCTTGGGGCCATGCACCAGAGGATATCTGGCTCAAGTTTGATTTCTCTTACTGCTGCTGTTACAAAGTCCTCTTTCTTTACAAATGGCTCCATGAGCATGAATTACAGAGAAAGCATATTTAGGGTCTGTGTATATTGTTAGTATTTTTTCTAGTCCCAATTCCAAAGCTCTGATTGATGCAATTATTTCTGCCTTTTGGGTCAAGGTGACTGGTGTCAGCCCCTTGGCTTCTATAGTTTCATGCAGAAACACTACTGCATAATCTGCTCTTCCTTGTCTGTTACTCACGAAGGTGCTCCCATCTACAAATTGTACCTACTCTGCATTAGGCAATAGTTCACCCTGGAGATCTCTGTGGGTAGAGTAAACCTGATCAATCACTTCTGGGCAAGCATGGGTAATAGGCCCCTTGGAATCAAGGAGCAGGGTAACTTGGTTTAAGGTATGACAAGGTTTTAAAGAAATCTGAGGGGACCCTAACAGCATAGCTTGATATTGTAGTGTTCTATTCTTGGATAGCCAGAGATGTCCTTTAGTCTCTAGTAGGCTAGAGACTTGCTGGGGGCTCCAGATCAGTCAAAGTTTGGCCCATCATGACTTTTTCTGCATTCTTGATTAATAGGCAGGTGGCAGCTACAGTTCTCAAGCATGGGAGTCATCATTTTGCCACAATAATAGGCTACCACGCTTTTAGGGCGTCTCAGCATTTGGGTTAGCACTCCTGTAGCTACTCCCTGTCTGTCACAGGCACATAGGTCAAATGTTTTGCTTTAAGCTTATTGAAAGTTTGGTGACATAGCTTATCCCATTCAAAGGGGTCTATTTCTGGCCCCTGCAGCTTATCCTAGAGAGGCTTAGCAATTAATCCAAAGTTAGGGATCTAAATGCAGCAAAAGCCAGCCATCCCCAAGAATCCTCAGAGCTGCCTATAAGTTTTTGGTGAAGCAAGTTTGACGTATTACCATTTTCCTCTCTAGGGGAAGGCTGTGTTGTCCCCTTGAAATGATGAACCCCGAGTACTTTACAGTCTCTTGAGATATTTGTGCCTTCCCTTTAGACACTTTATATCCCTTACTGGCTAAGAAGTTTAACATTTTAACTCAGTTTTGACACTACCTGGGGATAGAATCAGATCCCACAGGTTAAGAGTTCAGTCCCACAAGATTACCCTTTGCCTCCCATTTTAGATGCCAATTGTAAGTTCAGGTTGTCACCTGTGCTTCTGAGCAACCAGCCACAGAGTAGATGTTCCCACAGCCCCCTCATTGTGTTTGATTATTTTGATAGAGCGGCTCACAGAACTCAGGAAAACATTTTACTTAGCAGCCAGATGGAAGAGATGCATAGAGTAAAATACTTGGGGCAAGGACGTGGAGCTCCCAGACCCTCTCTGGACATGCCACTCTCCCCAAATCTCCCTGGGTGTTTACCAACCCAGAAGCTCTCTGAAGCCCATCCCTTTGGATTTTAATGGAGACCCCCCTACATAGGCACAGCTGATTACATCATTGGCCTTTGACAATCGAACTCAATCTTCAGCCCCCTCCTCATCCTGGACCTGTGGAGAGGGGGATGGGGCTGAAAATTCCAACCCTGAATCACAAAATAGCTTTCCCTATTTTCCCACACACCAGCCTCCACCCTTAGGGGCTTTCCAAATGTCACCTTATTAACATAAATTCAATGTGGTTGAAAGGGTCTTGTTAGGAATAACAAAAGACACCTCTTTCCCCTTTATTGCTCTGGAGTAATTTCAGGAACTGAGGACTAAAGTAATTATTATAACAATATATGCCTCTATGGCTCATATATGGGAAATTACAAGAGTTTTTGGATCTCTGTGCCAGAAACAAAATGAAGATATTTACTATTATAAATCCAGTACTGTACAGCATTGACAGCAGTATGGTCTTGAACAAACCTACATTCCCCAGTTGTAAAAACGTATTGATTATAAGAAAGATTCATCTTTATGTCTTCTGGCTTCGGGGGGTATTGTTTTACCCAGGGCCAGCAAACTGCCTGCTTCAGTTTTACCTTTACTGACATGGCACTGGCAGCTCACTCCACCTGTCCTTGTGCCTATAATTCTGAGTTAGCTTAACTTAAAATATTTACTGGAATCTCTTCCTTCTCAGGTGCTGGTGTATCCTGTAATAGGGCCATAAGCCCAATTCCCAAACATTTTGGATCTTGGATCTCTATCTTTTTCCCAGCTTATTGAGGCCCCTAACTTAGATAGCCTGTCCCTCCCTAGAGGGGGAACAAGGCATTCTGATACATACAGAAAGAAACGCTTAAGTATTTTTTATCCTGTTTCATATGTCAAGGGGCTCCAGAAAACTTTTGGTCTCCCCTTTGCCTGATACACCTTTGAGGCTACATCTTTAACTTTTTGAAAGGTTTCTCTTTTTGGTATTCAGCACCGAGAATGTGGCTCCAGTACTGACCAAAAATTTTAACATGTTCTCCTCCTACTGCCAAGGTCAACCCTAGAACCAACTGGGGAGCCACATGGCCCTGTCACGTCTCATCTGTGGTCAAGAGAAGATGCCGTGGCTTGGTCTTGTTCAATCTCTTCCCTCTCTGGCGATGGTTGGGACAGTCGTGCTGCCAATGCCCTTCCAGTTTGCAGTACACACACCCAAATTTGTTGGTGGCTTTCTGGTCACTGGTTGGGGGCTGAGGTCACTCACTCCTTCTCTTCCTCAGGTTACATTGAAAGGACTTGAAGGGAGACACCTAACAAGGTGGCTTGCTTTTTCATCTTCTTGTCTTCCTCTTCGTGATCATCAGGATCTTTGGGAATCCACACAGCATCGGTCTCTGGCACAGGCTGTTCACTAAGCCTGCCAATGGCTGATCCTGGGTCATATTCATTATATGCTTCTTCTCTAGCATTTAATAGAACAGCTGACTTTTTCTCAGCCATAAGCAGAGTAAATAACACTGTTCGAATATCTGACAAGACACGGCTCAGAGCAAAAGTTCTAACGCAGCGAGGTCAGGGCTGGAAAGAAACTGCGATTCAGAGGCCTTTGTAGGAGATGTTAACGGGAGGCTGGAAGAGCACAATGGAGAGTGAGCTGTTTCTTAGCTTGCCACAGAGCTGGAAGCCAGACGCTTTGGGGCCTGTCTCCCCTTGAGGAGACAAGGCAGGACTTTGTGCTTTGCAGCTCTAGGGCAATGTAGGACACAGCAGAGCCAAAGTTCTACTTCAGCACGATGAGGGCTGGGAAGAAACTGCATTTCACAGGCCTTTGTAAGAGATGTTCCAGGGAGGATGGAAGAGCACTGTGGAGAGCGAGCTCTCTATGAGATTGCCAAAGAGCTGGAAGCCAGACTCTTTGAGGCCTGTCTACCTTTGAGGGGACAAGGCAGGACTGTGTGCCTTGCAGCTCAAGGGCAATGTACCAGACGGCAGAGCAGAAGTTCTACTTCAGCCAGATCAGGCCTGCAAAGAAACTGCGTTTCACAGGCCTTTGTAAGAGATGTTCCCAGTGGCTGGAACAGCACTGTGCACACTGAGTTGTTTCACAGCATCTCAAAGGGCCGTAAGGAAATGCTTTGGGGCCTATCTTCCCATTTGGGAACAAGGCAGGACTTTGTGCCTTGCAGCTCTAGGTCAATGTAGCACATGGCACAGCAGAAGTTCTCCTTCAGCCAGATCAGGCCTGCAAAGAAACTGCGTTTCACAGGCCTTTGTAAGAGATGTTCCCGGTAGGCTGTAAGAGCACTGTGCAGAGCGAGTTGTTTCTTAGCTTCCCAAAGAGCTGGAAGCAAGATTCTTTGGGGCCTATCTCCCCCTTTGGAAACAAGGCAGGACTTTGTGACTTGCATCTCCTGGGCAACGCAGCACACGGCAGAGCAGAAGTTCAACTTCATCCAGATCAGGGCAGCAAAGAAACTGCGTTTCACAGGCCTTTGTAAGCGATGATCCTGGTAGGCTGAAAGAGCACTGTGCAGAGCGAATTGTTTCTTAGCTTCCCAAAGAGCTGGAAGCAAGATGCTTTGGGATCTATCTCCCACTTTGGAGACAAGGCAGGGCTTTGAGTCTTGAAGCTCTAGGGCAATGTAGCAGACCCAGAGGAGAAGTTCTACTTCAGCCAGAGGAGGCCTAGAACGAAATTGCGTTTCACAGGCCTTTGTAAGAGATGTTCCCAGTAGTCTGTAAGAACACTGTGCAGAGCGATTTGTTTCTTAGCTTCCCAAAAAACTGGAAGCAATATGCTTTTTGGCGTATCTTTCCCTTTGGAAACAAGGCAGGGCTTTCAGCCTTGAAGCTCTAGAGCAATGTAGCACACCCACAGCAGAAGTTCTACTTCAGCCAGATCAGGCCTAGAATGAAACAGCGTTTCACAGGCCTTTGGAAGAGATGTTGCCAGTTGTCTGTAGGAGCACTGTGCAGACTCAGTTGTTTCTTAGCTTCCCAATGAGCTGGAAGCAAGATGCTTTGGGGCCTATCTTCCCCTTTGGAAACAAGGCAGGGCTTTAAGTCTTGAAGCTCTAGGGCAATGTAGCAGACCCAGAGCAGAAGTTCTACTTCAGCCAGAGGAGGCCTAGAATGAAATTGCGTTTCACAGGCCTTTGTAGGAGATGTTCCCGGTAGGCTGTAAGAGCACTGTGCAGAGCGAGTTGTTTCATAGATTCCGAAAGAGCTTGAAGCAAGATGCTTTGGGGCCTATCTCCCCCTTCGCAAACAAGGCAGGACTTTGTGCCTTGCATCTCCTGGGCAATGCAGCACACGGCAGAGCAGAAGTTCAACGTCAGCCAGATCAGGGCAGCGAAGAAAATGCGTTTCACAGGCCTTTGTAAGAGATGTTCCAGGTAGGCTGTAAGAGCACTGTGCAGAGCGAGTTGTTTCTTAGCTTCCCAAAGAGCTGGATGAAAGATGATTTGGGGCCTATCGCCCCTTTGGAAACAAGGCAGGGCTTTGCGCCTTGCAGCTCTAGGGCAATGTAGCATACCCAGAGCAGGAGTTCTACTTCACCCAGATCAGGCCTGCAAAGAAACTGCGTTTCACAGGCCTTTGTAAGAGATGATCCCGGTAGTCTGTAAGAGATCTGTGCAGAGCGAGTTGTTTCTTAGCTTCCCTAAGAGCTGGAAGCAAGACGCTTTGGGGCCTATCTCCGCCTTTGGAAACAATTCAGCACTTTGTGCCTTGAAGCTCAAGGGCAACGTAGCACACCCAGAGCACAAGAACTACTTCAGCCAGATCAGGCCTGCAAAGAAACTGCGTTTCACAGGCCTTTGGAAGAGATGTTCCCGATAGACTGTAAGAGAACTGTGCAGAGCGAGTTGTTTCTTAGCTTCCCAACAGCTGGAAGCAAGATGCTTTGGTGCCTATCTGAGAACTTTCTAAACAATTCGGCACTTTGTGCATTGAAGCTCTATGGCAATATAGCACAGCCAGAGCAGAAGTTATACTTCATCCAGATCAGTCCTGCAAAGAATCTGCGTCTCCCAGGCCTTTGTAAGAGATGTTCCCGCTAGGCTGTAAGAGCACTGTGCACAGCGAGTTGTTTCTTAGCTTCCCAAAGAGCTGGAAGCAAGATGCTTCGTGGCCTATCAAAGAACTTCCTACAATATTCAGCACGTTGTGCCTTGAAGCTCTAGCGCAATGTAGCACACCCAGAGCAGGAGTTCTACTTCAGCCAGTGCAGGCCCGCAGAGAAACTGCGTTTCACAGGCCTTGGTAAGAGGTGTTCCTGGTAGGCTGTAAGAGCACTGTGCAGAACGAGTTGTTTCTTAGTTTGCCAAAGAGCTGGAAGCAAAATGCTTTGGGGCCTATCTCCTCGATTGGAAATAAGGCAGGGCTTGTGCCTTGAAGCTCTAGGGCAACGTAGGACACCCAGAGCCAGAAGTTCTACATCAGAAACATCAGGCCGGCAAAGAAATTGCATTTCACAGGCCTTTGTAAGACATGTTCCAGGTAGGCAGTAAGAGCACTGTGCAGAGCGAGTTGTTTCTTAGCTTCCCAAAGAGCTGGAAGCAAGGTGCTTTGGGGCCTATCTCTGTCTTTGGAAACAATTCAGCACTTTGTGCCTTGAAGCTCTAGGGCAATGTAGCACACCCACAGCAGAGGTTCTACTTCAGCCAGATCAGGCCTGCCAAGAAACTGCGTTCAACAGGACTTTGTAAGAGATGTTCCCCATAGGCTGTAAGAACACTGTGCAGAGCGTGATGTTTCATAGCTTCCCATAGAGCTGGAAGCAAGATGCTTCGTGGCCTATCAAAGAACTTCCTAAAATACTCAGCACGTTGTGCCTTGAAGCTCTAGGGCAATGTAGCACACCCAGAGCAGGAGTTCTACTTCAGCAAGATCAGGCCTGCAAAGAAACTGCGTTTCACAGACATTTCTAGGAGATGTTCCCGGTAGGCTGTAAGAGCCCAATGCAGAGAGAGTTGTTTCTTAGCTTCCCAAAGAGCTGGAAGCAGGATGCTTTGGGTCCTATCTCCGTCTTTGGAAACAGGCCAGGGCTTTGAGCCTTGGAGCTGCACAGCAATGTAGCACACCCAGAGCAGAAGTTCTACTTCAGCCAGATCAGGCCTGCCAAGAAAGTGCGTTTCACAGGCCTTTGGAAGAGATGTTCCCAGTAGGCGGTCAGAGCACTGTGCACAGCGAGTTGATTCTTAGCTTCGCAAAGAGCTGGAAGCAAGATGCTTTGGGGCCTATCTCCGGCTTTGGAAACAATTTAGCACTTTGTGCCTTGAATCTCTAGGGCAATGTAGCACACCCACAGCAGAAGTTGTACTTCAGCCAGATCAGGCCTGCCAAGAAACTGCGTTGAACAGGACTTTGTAAGAGATGTTCCCCATAGGCTGTAAGAACACTGTGCAGAGCGAGTTGTTTCATAGCTTCCCATAGGGCTGGAAGCAAGATGCTTCGAGGCCTATCAAAGAACTTCCTAAAATATTCAGCACGTTGTGCCTTGAAGCTCTAGGGCAATGTAGCAGACCAAGAGCAGGAGTTCTACTTTGGCCAGATCAGGCCTGCAAAGAAACTGCGTTTCACAGACATTTCCAGGAGATGTTCCCGGTAGGCTGTAAGAGCCCAATGCAGAGCGGGTTGTTTCTTAGCTTCCCAAAGAGCTGGAAGCAAGATCCTTTGAGGCTTATCTTCCCCTTTGGAAACAAGGCAGGGCTTTGTGCCTTGAATCTCTAGGGCAATGTAGCACACCCAGAGCAGAAGTTCTACTTCAGCCAGATCAGGCCTGCCAGGAAAGTGCGTGTCAGAGGCCTTTGGAAGAGATGTTCCCGGTAGGCTGTCAGGGCACTGTGCACAGCGAGTTGATTCTTAGCTTCGCAAAGAGCTGGAAGCACGATGCTTTGGGGCCGATCTCCGGCTTTGGAAACAAGGCAGGGCTTTGAGCCTTGGAGCTCTAGGGCAATGTAGAACACCAAGAGCAGAAGTTCTACTTCATCCAGATCGGGCCTTCAGAAAAGTGCGTTTCACAGGCCTTTGGAAGAGATGTTCCCGGTAGGCTGTAAGAGGACTGTGCAAAGAGAGTTGCTTCTTAGCTTCCCAAAGAGCTGGAAGCAAGATGCTTTGGGGCCTATCTCTGTCTTTGGAAACAATTCAGCACTTTGTGCCTTGAAGCTCTAGGGCAATGTAGCACACCCACAGCAGAAGTTCTACTTCAGCCAGATCAGGCCCGCAAAGAAACTGCGTTTCACAGCCCTTTGTAAGGGATGTTCCCAGTAGGCTGTAAGAGCACTGTGCAGAGCGAGTTGTTTCCGAGCTTCCCAAAGAGCTGGAAGCAAGATGCTTTGGGGCCTAGCTCCGGCTTTCGAAATAAACACGGCTTTGAGCCTTGTAGCTCTAGGGCAATGTAGCACACCCAGAGCAGAAGTTCTACTTCAGCCATATCAGGCCTGCAGAGAAACTGCGTTTCACAGGCCTTTGGAAGAGATGGTCCCTGTAGGCTGTAAGAGCACTGTGCAGAGCGAGTTGTTTCTTAGCTACCCAATTAGCTGGAAGCAAGATGCTTTGGGGACTATCTACGTCTTTGGAAACAAGGCAGGGCTTTGAGGCTTGGAGCTCCACAGCAATGTAGCACACCCAGAGCAGAAGTTCTACTTCAGCCAGATCAGGCCATCAAAGAAAGTGCGTTTGACAGACCTTTGTAAGAGATGTTCCCGGCAGGCTGTAAGAGCACTGTGCAAAGAGAGTTGCTTGTTAGCTTCCCAAAGAGCTGGAAGCAAGATGCTTTGGGGCCTATCTCAGTCTTTGGAAACAATTCAGCACTTTGTGCCTTGAAGCTCTAGGGCAATGTAGCACACCCAGAGCAGAAGTTCTACTTCAGCCAGATCAGGCCTGCCAAGAAACTGCGTTTCACAGGCCTTTGGAAGAGATGTTCCCGGTAGGCTGTCAGAGCACTGTGCACAGCGAGTTGATTCTTAGCTTTGCACAGAGCTGCAAGCAAGATGCTTTGGGGCCTATCTCCGGCTTGGGAAACAAGGGAGGGCTTTGAGTCTTGGAGCTCTAGGGCAATGTAGCACACCAAGAGCAGAAGTTCTACTTCATCCAGATCAGGCCTTCAAAAAAGTGCGTTTCACAGGCCTTTGGAAGAGATGTTCCCGGTAGGCTGTAAGAGCACTGTGCAAAGAGAGTTGCTTCTTAGCTTCCCAAAGAGCTGGAAGCAAGATGCTTTGGGGCCTATCTCTGTCTTTGGAAACAATTCAGCACTTTGTGCCTTGAAGCTCTAGGGCAATGTAGCACACCCACAGCAGAAGTTCTACTTCAGCCAGATCAGGCCTGCCAAGAAACTGCGTTCAACAGGACTTTGTAAGAGATGTTCCCCTTAGGCTGTAAGAACACTGTGCAGAGCGAGTTGTTTCATAGCTTCCCATAGAGCTGGAAGCAAGATGCTTCGTGGCCTATCAAAGAACTTCCTAAAATACTCAGCACGTTGTGCCTTGAAGCTCTAGGGCAATGTAGCAGACACAGAGCAGGAGTTCTACTTCAGCAAGTTCAGGCCTTCCAAGAAAGTGCGTTTCACACGCCTTTGGAAGAGATGTTCCCGGTAGGCTGTAAGAGATCTGTGCAAAGAGAGTTGCTTTTTAGCTTCCCAAAGAGCTGGAAGCAAGATGCTTTGGGGCCTATCTCCGTCTTTGGAAACAAGATAGGGCTTTGAGGCTGGGAGCTCTAGGGCAATGTAGCACACCCAGAGCAGAAGTTCTACTTCACCCAGATCGAACCTGCAAAGAAACTGCGTTTCACAGGCCTTTGGAATAGATGTTTGCGGTAGGCTGTCAGAGCACTGTGCAGAGCGAGTTGTTTCTTAGCTTCCCAAAGAGCTGGAAGCAAGATGCTTTGGGGCTTATCTTCCCCTTTGGAAACAAGGCAGGGCTTTGTGCCTTGAATCTCTAGGGCAATGTAGCACACCCAGAGCAGAAGTTCTACTTCAGCCAGATCAGGCCTGCCAAGAAAGTGCGTTTCACAGGCCTTTGGAAGAGATGTTCCCGGTAGGCTGTCAGAGCACTGTGCACAGCGAGTTGATTCTTAGCTTCGCAAATAGCTTGAAGCAAGATTCTTTGGGGCCTATCTGCGGCTTGGGAAACAAGGCAGGACTTTGAGCCTTGGAGCTCTAGGGCAATGTAGCACACCAAGAACAGAAGTTCTACTTCATCCAGATCGGGCCTTCAAAAAAGTGCGTTTCACAGGCCTTTGGAAGAGATGTTCCCGGTAGGCTGTAAGAGCACTGTGCAAAGAGAGTTGCTTCTTAGCTTCCCAAAGAGCTGGAAGCAAGATGCTTTGGTGCCTAACTCAGTCTTTGGAAACAATTCAGCACTTTGTGCCTTGAAGCTCTAGGGCAATGTAGCACACCCACACCAGACGTTCTACTTCAGCCAGATGATGCCTGCCAAGAAACTGGGTTTTACAGGACTTTGTAAGAGATGTTCCCCATAGGCTGTAAGAGCACTGTGCCGAGCGAGTTGGTTCTTAGCTTCCCAATGAGCTGGAAGCAGGATGCTTTGCTGCCTATCTCCGTCTTTGGAAACAAGGCAGGGCTTTGAGGCTTGGAGCTCTAGGGCAATGTAGCACACCCAGAGCAGAAGTTCTACTTCAGCCAGATCGAACCTGCAAAGAAACTGCGTTTCACAGGCCTTTGGAAGAGATGTTCCCGGTAGGCTGTAAGAGCACTGTGCAGAGCGAGTTGTTTCCGAGCTTCCCAAGGAGCTGGAAGTAAGATGCTTTGGGGACTATCTACGTCTTTGGAAACAAGGCAGTGCTTTGAGCCTTGGAGCTCCACAGCAATGTAGCACACCCAGAGCAGAAGTTCTACTTCTGCCAGATCAGGCCATCAAAGAAAGTGCATTTGACAGACCTTTGTAAGAGATGTTCCTGGCAGGCTGTAAGAGCACTGTGCAGAGCAAGTTGTTTCTTAGCTTCCCAAAGAGCTGGAAGCAAGATGCTTTGGGGCTTATCTTCCCCTCCGGAAACAAGGCAGGGCTTTGTGCCTTGAATCTCTAGGGCAATGTAGCACACCCAGAGCACAAGTTCTACTTCAGCCAGATCGAACCTGCACAGAAACTGCGTTTAACAGGCCTTTGGAATAGATGTTCGCAGTAGGCTGTCAGAGCACTGTGCAGAGCGAGTTGTTTCTTAGCTTCCCAAAGAGCTGGAAGCAAGATGCTTCGTGGCCTATCAAAGAACTTCCTAAAATATTCAGCACGTTGTGCCTTGAAGCTCTAGGGCAATGTAGCAGACCCAGAGCAGAAGTTCTACTTCAGCCAGATCAGGCCTGCCAAGAAAGTGCGTTTCACAGGCCTTCTGAAGAGATGTTCCCGGTAGGCTGTCAGAGCACTGTGCACAGCGAGTTGATTCTTAGCTTCGCAAAGAGCTGGAAGCAAGATGCTTTGGGGCTTATCTTCCCCTTTGGAAACAAGGCAGGGCCTTGTGCCTTGAATCTCTAGGGCAATGTAGCACACCCAGAGCAGAAGTTCTACTTCAGCCAGATCAGGCCTGCCAAGAAAGTGCGTTTCACAGGCCTTTGGAAGAGATGTTCCCGGTAGGCTGTCAGAGCACTGTGCACAGCGAGTTGATTCTTAGCTTCGCAAAGAGCTGGAAGCAAGATGCTTTGGGGCCTATCTCCGGCTTGGGAAACAAGGCAGGGCTTTGAGCCTTGGAGCTCTAGGGCAATGTAGCACACCAAGAGCAGAAGTTCTACTTCATCCAGATCGGGCCTTCAAAAAAGTGCGTTTCACAGGCCTTTGGAAGAGATGTTCCCGGTAGGCTGTAAGAGCACTGTGCAAAGAGAGTTGCTTCTTAGCTTCCCAAAGAGCTGGAAGCAAGATGCTTTGGGGCCTATCTCTGTCTCTGGAAACAATTCAGCACTTTGTGCCTTGAAGCTCTAGGGCAATGTAGCACACCCACAGCAGAAGTTCTACTTCAGCCAGATCAGGCCTGCCAGGAAACTGCGTTCAACAGGACTTTGTAAGAGATGTTCCCCATAGGCTGTAAGAACACTGTGCAGAGCGAGTTGTTTCATAGCTTCCCATAGAGCTGGAAGCAAGATGCTTCGTGGCCTATCAAAGAACTTCCTAAAATATTCAGCACGTTGTGCCTTGAAGCTCTAGGGCAATGTAGCACACCCAGAGCAGGAGTTCTACTTCAGCCAGATCAGGCCTGCAAAGAAACTGCGTTTCGCAGACCTTTGTAAGAGCTGTTCCCGGCAGGCTGTAAGAGCACTGTGCAGAGCGAGTTGTTTCTTAGCTTCCCAAAGAGCTGGAAGCAGGATGCTTTGGGTCCTATCTCCGTCTTTGGAAACAGGCCAGGGCTTTGAGCCTTGGAGCTGCACAGCAATGTAGCACACCCAGAGCAGAATTTCTACTTCAGCCAGATCAGGCCATCAAAGAAAGTGCGTTTCACAGACCTTTGTAAGAGATGTTCCCGGCAGGCTGTAAGAGCACTATGCAGAGCGAGTTGTTTCTTAGCTTCCCAAAGAGCTATAAGCAAGATGCTTTGGGGCTTATCTTCCCCTTTGGAAACAAGGCAGGGCTTTGTGCCTTGAATCTCTACGGCAATGTAGCACACCCAGAGCAGAAGTTCTGCTTCAGCCTGCTCAGGCCTGCCAAGAAACTGCGTTTCACAGGCCTTTGGAAGAGATGTTCCCGGTAGGCTGTAAGAGGACTGTGCAAAGAGAGTTGCTTCTTAGCTTCCCAAAGAGCTGGAAGCAAGATGCTTTGGGGCCTATCACAGTCTTTGGAAACAATTCACCACTCTGTGCCTTGAACCTTTAGGGCAATGTAGCACACCCAGAGCAGAAGTTCTACTTCAGCCATATCAAGCCTGCAGAGAAAATGCGTTTCACAGGCCTTTGGAAGAGATGCTCCCGGTAGGCTGTAAGAGCACTGTGCAGAGCGAGTTGTTTCTTAGCTACCCAATTAGCTGGAAGCAAGATGCTTTGGTGCCTATCTCCGTCTTTGGAAATAATTCAGCACTTTGTGCCTTGAAGCTCTAGGGCAATGTATAACATCCAGAGCATAAGTTCTATTTCAGCCAGATCAAGCTTGCAAAGAAAGTGCGTTTCACAGACCTTTGGAAGACATGTTCCCGGTAGGCTGTAAGAGCACTGTGCAGAGCGAGTTGGTTCTTAGCTTCCCAAGGAGCTGGAAGCAAGATGCTTTGGGGACTATCTACGTCTTTGGAAACAAGGCAGGGCTTTGAGGCTTGGAGCTCCACAGCAATGTAGCACACCCAGAGCAGAAGTTCTACTTCAGCCAGATCAGGCCGTCAAAGAAAGTGCGTTTGACAGACCTTTGTAAGAGATGTTCCCGGTAGGCTGTCAGAGCACTGTGCACAGCGAGTTGATTCTTAGCTTTGCACAGAGCTGGAAGCAAGATGCTTTGGGGCCTATCTCCGGCTTGGGAAACAAGGCAGGGCTTTGAGTCTTGGAGCTCTAGGGCAATGTAGCACACCAAGAGCAGAAGTTCTACTTCATCCAGATCGGGCCTTCAAAAAAGTGCGTTTCACAGGCCTTTGGAAGAGATGTTCCCGGTAGGCTGTAAGAGCACTGTGCAAAGAGAGTTGCTTCTTAGCTTCCCAAAGAGCTGGAAGCAAGATGCTTTGGGGCCTATCTCTGTCTCTGGAAACAATTCAGCACTTTGTGCCTTGAAGCTCTAGGGCAATGTAGCACACCCACAGCAGAAGTTCTACTTCAGCCAGATCAGGCCTGCCAGGAAACTGCGTTCAACAGGACTTTGTAAGAGATGTTCCCCATAGGCTGTAAGAACACTGTGCAGAGCGAGTTGTTTCATAGCTTCCCATAGAGCTGGAAGCAAGATGCTTCGTGGCCTATCAAAGAACTTCCTAAAATATTCAGCACGTTGTGCCTTGAAGCTCTAGGGCAATGTAGCACACCCAGAGCAGGAGTTCTACTTCAGCCAGATCAGGCCTGCAAAGAAACTGCGTTTCGCAGACCTTTGTAAGAGCTGTTCCCGGCAGGCTGTAAGAGCACTGTGCAGAGCGAGTTGTTTCTTAGCTTCCCAAAGAGCTGGAAGCAGGATGCTTTGGGTCCTATCTCCGTCTTTGGAAACAGGCCAGGGCTTTGAGCCTTGGAGCTGCACAGCAATGTAGCACACCCAGAGCAGAATTTCTACTTCAGCCAGATCAGGCCATCAAAGAAAGTGCGTTTCACAGACCTTTGTAAGAGATGTTCCCGGCAGGCTGTAAGAGCACTATGCAGAGCGAGTTGTTTCTTAGCTTCCCAAAGAGCTATAAGCAAGATGCTTTGGGGCTTATCTTCCCCTTTGGAAACAAGGCAGGGCTTTGTGCCTTGAATCTCTACGGCAATGTAGCACACCCAGAGCAGAAGTTCTGCTTCAGCCTGCTCAGGCCTGCCAAGAAACTGCGTTTCACAGGCCTTTGGAAGAGATGTTCCCGGTAGGCTGTAAGAGGACTGTGCAAAGAGAGTTGCTTCTTAGCTTCCCAAAGAGCTGGAAGCAAGATGCTTTGGGGCCTATCACAGTCTTTGGAAACAATTCACCACTCTGTGCCTTGAACCTTTAGGGCAATGTAGCACACCCAGAGCAGAAGTTCTACTTCAGCCATATCAAGCCTGCAGAGAAAATGCGTTTCACAGGCCTTTGGAAGAGATGCTCCCGGTAGGCTGTAAGAGCACTGTGCAGAGCGAGTTGTTTCTTAGCTACCCAATTAGCTGGAAGCAAGATGCTTTGGTGCCTATCTCCGTCTTTGGAAATAATTCAGCACTTTGTGCCTTGAAGCTCTAGGGCAATGTATAACATCCAGAGCATAAGTTCTATTTCAGCCAGATCAAGCTTGCAAAGAAAGTGCGTTTCACAGACCTTTGGAAGACATGTTCCCGGTAGGCTGTAAGAGCACTGTGCAGAGCGAGTTGGTTCTTAGCTTCCCAAGGAGCTGGAAGCAAGATGCTTTGGGGACTATCTACGTCTTTGGAAACAAGGCAGGGCTTTGAGGCTTGGAGCTCCACAGCAATGTAGCACACCCAGAGCAGAAGTTCTACTTCAGCCAGATCAGGCCGTCAAAGAAAGTGCGTTTGACAGACCTTTGTAAGAGATGTTCCCGGTAGGCTGTCAGAGCACTGTGCACAGCGAGTTGATTCTTAGCTTTGCACAGAGCTGGAAGCAAGATGCTTTGGGGCCTATCTCCGGCTTGGGAAACAAGGCAGGGCTTTGAGTCTTGGAGCTCTAGGGCAATGTAGCACACCAACAGCAGAAGTTCTACTTCATCCAGATCGGGCCTTCAAAAAAGTGCGTTTCACAGGCCTTTGGAAGAGATGTTCCCGGTAGGCTGTAAGAGCACTGTGCAAAGAGAGTTGCTTCTTAGCTTCCCAAAGAGCTGGAAGCAAGATGCTTTGGGGCCTATCTCTGTCTTTGGAAACAATTCAGCACTTTGTGCCTTGAAGCTCTAGGGCAATGTAGCACACCCACAGCAGAAGTTCTACTTCAGCCAGATCAGGCCTGCCAAGAAACTGCGTTTACAGGACTTTGTAAGAGATGTTCCCCTTAGGCTGTAAGAACACTGTGCAGAGCGAGTTGTTTCATAGCTTCCCATAGAGCTGGAAGCAAGATGCTTCGTGGCCTATCAAAGAACTTCCTAAAATACTCAGCACGTTGTGCCTTGAAGCTCTAGGGCAATGTAGCAGACACAGAGCAGGAGTTCTACTTCAGCAAGTTCAGGCCTGCCAAGAAAGTGCGTTTCACACGCCTTTGGAAGAGATGTTCCCGGTAGGCTGTAAGAGATCTGTGCAAAGAGAGTTGCTTTTTAGCTTCCCAAAGAGCTGGAAGCAAGATGCTTTGGGGCCTATCTCCGTCTTTGGAAACAAGATAGGGCTTTGAGGCTGTGAGCTCTAGGGCAATGTAGCACACCCAGAGCAGAAGTTCTACTTCACCCAGATCGAACCTGCAAAGAAACTGCGTTTCACAGGCCTTTGGAATAGATGTTTGCGGTAGGCTGTCAGAGCACTGTGCAGAGCGAGTTGTTTCTTAGCTTCCCAAAGAGCTGGAAGCAAGATGCTTTGGGGCTTATCTTCCCCTTTGGAAACAAGGCAGGGCTTTGTGCCTTGAATCTCTAGGGCAAAGTAGCACACCCAGAGCAGAAGTTCTACTTCAGCCAGATCAGGCCTGCCAAGAAAGTGCGTTTCACAGGCCTTTGGAGGAGATGTTCCCGGTAGGCTGTCAGAGCACTGTGCACAGCGAGTTGATTCTTAGCTTCGCAAATAGCTTGAAGCAAGATTCTTTGGGGCCTATCTGCGGCTTGGGAAACAAGGCAGGACTTTGAGCCTTGGAGCTCTAGGGCAATGTAGCACACCAAGAGCAGAAGTTCTACTTCATCCAGATCGGGCCTTCAAAAAAGTGCGTTTCACAGGCCTTTGGAAGAGATGTTCCCGGTAGGCTGTAAGAGCACTGTGCAAAGAGAGTTGCTTCTTAGCTTCCCAAAGAGCTGGAAGCAAGATGCTTTGGTGCCTAACTCAGTCTTTGGAAACAATTCAGCACTTTGTGCCTTGAAGCTCTAGGGCAATGTAGCACACCCACACCAGACGTTCTACTTCAGCCAGATGATGCCTGCCAAGAAACTGGGTTTTACAGGACTTTGTAAGAGATGTTCCCCATAGGCTGTAAGAGCACTGTGCCGAGCGAGTTGGTTCTTAGCTTCCCAATGAGCTGGAAGCAGGATGCTTTGCTGCCTATCTCCGTCTTTGGAAACAAGGCAGGGCTTTGAGGCTTGGAGCTCTAGGGCAATGTAGCACACCCAGAGCAGAAGTTCTACTTCAGCCAGATCGAACCTGCAAAGAAACTGCATTTCACAGGCCTTTGGAAGAGATGTTCCCGGTAGGCTGTAAGAGCACTGTGCAGAGCGAGTTGTTTCTGAGCTTCCCAAAGAGCTGGAAGCAAGATGCTTTGGGGCGTAGCACCGGCTTTTGAAATAAGGCACGGCTTTGAGCCTTGGAGCTCTAGGGCAATGTATAACACCCAGAGCATAAGTTCTATTTCAGCCAGATCAAGCTTGCAAAGAAAGTGCGTTTCACAGCCCTTTGGAAGAGATGTTCCCGGTAGGCTGTCAGAGCACTGTGCACAGCGAGTTGATTCTTAGCTTCGCAAAGAGCTGGAAGCAAGATGCTTTGGGGCCTATCTCCGGCTTGGGAAACAAGGCAGGGCTTTGAGCCTTGGAGCTCTAGGGCAATGTAGCACACCAAGAGCAGAAGTTCTACTTCATCCAGATCGGGCCTACAAAAAAGTGCGTTTCACAGGCCTTTGGAAGAGATGTTCCCGGTAGGCTGTAAGAGCACTGTGCAAAGAGAGTTGCTTCTTAGCTTCCCAAAGAGCTGGAAGCAAGATGCTTTGGGGCCTATCTCTGTCTTTGGAAACAATTCAGCACTTTGTGCCTTGAAGCTCTAGGGCAATGTAGCACACCCACAGCAGAAGTTCTACTTCAGCCAGATCAGGCCTGCCAGGAAACTGCGTTCAACAGGAATTTGTAAGAGATGTTCCCCATAGGCTGTAAGAACACTGTGCAGAGCGAGTTGTTTCATAGCTTCCCATAGAGCTGGAAGCAAGATGCTTCGTGGCCTATCAAAGAACTTCCTAAAATATTCAGCACGTTGTGCCTTGAAGCTCTAGGGCAATGTAGCACACCCAGAGCAGGAGTTCTACTTCAGCAAGATCAGGCCTGCAAAGAAACTGCGTTTCACAGACATTTCTAGCAGATGTTCCCGGTAGGCTGAAAGAGCCCAATGCAGAGAGAGTTGTTTCTTAGCTTCCCAAAGAGCTGGAAGCAGGATGCTTTGGGTCCTATCTCCGTCTTTGGAAACAGGCCAGGGCTTTGAGCCTTGGAGCTGCACAGCAATGTAGCACACCCAGAGCAGAATTTCTACTTCAGCCAGATCAGGCCATCAAAGAAAGTGCGTTTCACAGACCTTTGTAAGAGATGTTCCCGGCAGGCTGTAAGAGCACTATGCAGAGCGAGTTGTTTCTTAGCTTCCCAAAGAGCTATAAGCAAGATGCTTTGGGGCTTATCTTCCCCTTTGGAAACAAGGCAGGGCTTTGTGCCTTGAATCTCTAGGGCAATGTAGCACACCCAGAGCAGAAGTTCTGCTTCAGCCTGCTCAGGCCTGCCAAGAAACTGCGTTTCACAGGCCTTTGGAAGAGATGTTCCCGGTAGGCTGTAAGAGGACTGTGCAAAGAGAGTTGCTTCTTAGCTTCCCAAAGAGCTGGAAGCAAGATGCTTTGGGGCCTATCTCAGTCTTTGGAAACAATTCAGCACTTTGTGCCTTGAACCTCTAGGCCATGTAGCACACCCAGAGCAGAAGTTCTACTTCAGCCATATCAGGCCTGCAGAGAAAATGCGTTTCACAGGCCTTTGGAAGAGATGCTCCCGGTAGGCTGTAAGAGCACTGTGCAGAGCGAGTTGTTTCTTAGCTTCCCAAAGATGTGGAAGCAAGATGCTTTGGGGCCTATCTCTTTCTTTGGAAACAATTCAGCACTTTGTGCCTTGAAGCTCTAGGGCAATGTAGCACACCCAGAGCAGAAGTTCTACTTCATCCAGATTGGGCCTGCAAAGAAAGTGTGTTTCACAGGCCTTTGGAAGAGATGTTTCCGGAAGGCTGTAAGAGCACTGTGCAAAGAGAGTTGCTTCTTAGCTTCCCAAAGAGCTGGAAGCAAGATGCTTTGGGGCCTATCTCCGTCTTTGGAAATAATTCAGCACTTTGTGCCTTGAAGCTCTAGGGCAATGTATAACACCCAGAGCATAAGTTCTATTTCAGCCAGATCAAGCCTGCAAAGAAAGTGCGTTTCACAGGCCTTTGGAAGACATGTTCCCGGTAGGCTGTAAGAGCACTGTGCAGAGCGAGTTGGTTCTTAGGTTCCCAAGGAGCTGGAGGCAAGATGCTTTGGGGCCTATCTCCGTCTTTGGAAACAAGGCAGGGCTTTGAGCCTTGCAGCTCCACAGCACTGTAGCACACCCAGAGCAGAAGTTCTACTTCAGCCAGATCAGGCCTGCAAAGAAACTGCGTTTCACAGACCTTTGTAAGAGATGTTCCCCATAGGCTGTAAGAGCACTGTGCACAGCGAGTTGTTTCTTAGCTTCCCAAAGAGCTGGAAGCAAGACGCTTTGGGGCCTATCTCTGTCTTTGGAAACAATTCAGCACATTGTGCCTTGAAGCTCTAGGGCAATGTAGCACACCCACACCAGACGTTCTACTTCAGCCAGATCAGGCCTGCCAAGAAACTGCGTTCAACAGGACTTTGTAAGAGATGTTCCCCATAGGCTGTAAGAGCACTGTGCCGAGCGAGTTGGTTCTTAGCTTCCCAAAGAGCTGGAAGCAGGATGAATTGGGGCCTATCTCCGTCTTTGGAAACAAGGCAGGGCTTTGAGGCTTGGAGCTCTAGGGCAATGTAGCACACCCAGAGCAGAAGTTCTACTTCAGTCAGATCGAACCTGCAAAGAACCTGCGTGTCACAGGCCTTTGGAATAGATGTTCCCGGTAGGCTGTCAGAGCACTGTGCAGAGCGAGTTGCTTCTTAGCTTCCCAAAGAGCTGGAAGCAAGATGCTTTGTGGCCTATCAAAGAACTTCCTAAAATATTCAGCACGTTGTGCCTTGAAGCTCTAGGGTAATGTAGCAGACCCAGAGCAGGAGTTCTACTTCAGCAAGATCAGGCCCGCAAAGAAAGTGCGTTTCACGGACATTTCTAGGAGATGTTCCCGGTAGGCTGTAAGAGCCCAATGCAGAGCGAGTTGTTTCTTAGCTTCCCAAAGAGCTGGAAGCAAGATGCTTTGGGGCTTATCTTCCCCTCTGGAAACAAGGCAGGGCTTTGTGCCTTGAATCTCTAGGGCAATGTAGCACACCCAGAGCAGAAGTTCTACTTCAGCCAGATCCGGCCTGCCAAGAAACTGCGTTTCACAGGCCTTTGGAAGAGATGTTCCCAGTAGGCGGTCAGAGCACTGTGCACAGCGAGTTGATTCTTAGCTTCGCAAAGAGCTGGAAGCAAGATGCTTTGGGGCCTATCTCCGGCTTTGGAAACAATTCAGCACTTTGTGCCTTGAATCTCTAGGGCAATGTAGCACACCCACAGCAGAAGTTGTACTTCAGCCAGATCAGGCCTGCCAAGAAACTGCGTTGAACAGGACTTTGTAAGAGATGTTCCCCATAGGCTGTAAGAACACTGTGCAGAGCGAGTTGTTTCATAGCTTCCCATAGGGCTGGAAGCAAGATGCTTCGAGGCCTATCAAAGAACTTCCTAAAATATTCAGCACGTTGTGCCTTGAAGCTCTAGGGCAATGTAGCAGACCAAGAGCAGGAGTTCTACTTTGGCCAGATCAGGCCTGCAAAGAAACTGCGTTTCACAGACATTTCTGGAGATGTTCCCGGTAGGCTGTAAGAGCCCAATGCAGAGCGGGTTGTTTCTTAGCTTCCCAAAGAGCTGGAAGCAAGATGCTTTGGAGCCTATCTCCCCCTTTGGAAACAAGGCACGGCTTTGTGCCTTGAAGCTCTAGGGCAATGTAGCACACCCATAACAGATGTTCTACTTCAGATAGATCAGGCCTTCAAAGAAACTGCGTTTCATGGGCCTTTGTAAGAGATGTTCCCAGTAGTCTGTAAGAACACTGTGCAGAGCGATTTGCTTCTTAGCTTCCCAAAGAACTGGAAGCAATATGATTTTTGGCATATCTTTCCCTTTGGAAACAAGGCAGGGCTTTGCGCCTTGAAGCTCTAGGGCAATGTAGCATACCCAGAGCAGGAGTTCTACTTCACCCTCATCAGGCCTGCAAAGAAACTGCGTTTCACAGGCCTTTGTAGGAGATGTTCCCGGTAGGCTGTAAGAGCACTGTGGACAGCGAGTTGTTTCTCAGCTTGCCAAAGAGCTGGAAGCAAGATGCTTTGGAGCCTATCTACCCCTTTGGAAACAAGGCACGGCTTTGTACCTTGAAGCTCTAGGGCAATGTAGCACACCCAGAGCAGAAGTTCTACTTCAGATAGATCAGGCCTTCAAAGAAACTGCGTTTCACAGGCCTTTGTATGAGATTTTCCCTGAAGGCTGTAAGAGCACTGTGCAGAGCGAGTTGTTTCATAGCTTCCCAAAGAGATGGAAGCAAGATGCTTTGGGATCTATTTCCCACTTTGGAGACAAGGCAGGTTTTTGTGCCTTGATGCTCTAGGGCAATGTAGCACACCCAGAGCAGGAGTTCTACTTCAGCCAGATCAGGCCTGCCAAGAAACTGCGTTTCACAGGCCTTTGTAAGAGATGTTCGCAGTAGGCTGTAAAAGCACTGTGCAGAGCGAGTTATTTCTTAGCTTCCCAAAGAGCTGGAAGCAAGATGCTTTGGGGCCTATCTCCCAGATTGGAAACTAGGGAGCACTTTCTGCCTTGAAGTTATAGGGCAAGGTAGCACACCTAGAGCAGAAGTTCTTCAGCCAGATCAGGCTTGGAAAGACACTGCGTTTCACAGGCCTTTGTAAGCGATGTTCCCGGTAGTCTGGAAGAGCACTCTGCAGAGCGAGTTGTTTCCTAGATTCCCAATGAGCTGGAAGCAACATGCTTTGGGGCCTATCTTCCCCTTTGGAAACAAGGCAGGGCTTTCAGCCTTGAAGCTCTAGGGCATTGTAGCACACCAAGAGCAGCAGTTCTACTTCAGCCATATCAGGCCTGCAAAGAAACTGCGTTTCACAGACCTTTCTAGGAGATGTTCCCAGTAGGCTGTAACAGCACTGTGCAGAGCGAGTTGTTTCTTAGCTTCCCAAAGATGTGGATGAAGGATGCTTTGGGGCCTATCTCCATCTTTGGAAACAAGGCGGGGCTTTGCACCTTGAAGCTCTAGGGCAAAGTAGCACACCCAGAGCAGAAGTTCTACTTCAGCCATATCAAGCCTGCAGAGAAACTGCATTTCACAGGCCTTTGGAATAGATGTTCCCGGTAGGCTGTCAGAGCACTGTGCCGAGCGAGTTGTTTCTTAGCTTCCCAAAGAGCTGGAAGCAAGATGCTTTGGGGCCTATCTCAGTCTTTGGAAACAATTCAGCACTTTGTGCCTTGAAGCTCTAGGGCAATGTAGCAGACCCAGAGCAGAAGTTCTACTTCAGCCAGATCATGCCTGCCAAGAAACAGCGTTTTACAGGACTTTGTAAGAGATGTTCCCCATAGGCTGTAAGAGCACTGTGCCGAGCGAGTTGGTTCTTAGCTTCCCAAAGAGCCGGAAGCAGGATGCTTTGGCGCCTATCTCTGGCTTTGAAACAAGGCAGGAATTTGAGCCTTGGAGCTCTAAGGCAATGTAGCACACCCAGAGCAGAAGTGCTACTTCAGCCAGATCGGGCCTGCAAAGAAACTGCGTTTCACAGCCCTCTGTAAGAGATGTTCCCGGTAGGCTGTAAGAGCACTGTGCAGAGCGAGTTGTTTCCTAGCTTCCCAAAGAGCTGGAAGCAAGATGCTTTTGGGCCTATCTCCGGCTTTGGAAATAAAGCACGGCTTTGAGCCTTGGAGCTCTAGGGCAATGTAGCACACCCAGAACAGAAGTTCTACTTCAGCCATATCAGGCCTGCAGAGAAACTGCGTTTCACAGGTCTTTGGAAGAGATGTTCCCGGTAGGCTGTAAGAGCACTGTGCAGAGCGAGTTGTTTCTTATCTACCCTATTAGCTGGAAGCAAGATGCTTTGGTGCCTATCTCCGTCATTGGAAATAATTCAGCACTTTTTGCCTTAAAGCTCTAGGACTATGTATAACACCCAGAGCATAAGTTCTATTTCAGCCAGATCAAGCCTGCAAAGAAAGTGCGTTTCACAGGCCTTTGGAAGACATGTTCCCGGTAGGCTGTAAGAGCACTGTGCAGAGCGAGTTGGTTCTCAGCTTCCCAAGGAGCTGGAAGCAAGATGCTTTGGGGCCTATCTCCGTCTTTGGAAACAACTCAGGGCTTTGAGGCTTGGAGCTCTAGGGCAATGTAGCACACCCAGAGCAGAAGTTCTACTTCAGCCATATCAAGCCTGCAGAGAAACTGCATTTCACAGGCCTTTGGAATAGATGTTCCCGGTAGGCTGTCAGAGCACTGTGCCGAGCGAGTTGGTTCTTAGCTTCCCAAAGAGCCGGAAGCAGGATGCTTTGGCGCCTATCTCTGGCTTTGGAAATAAGGCACGGCTTTGAGCCTTGGAGCTCTAGGGCAATGTAGCACACCCAGAACAGAAGTTCTACTTCAGCCATATCAGGCCTGCAGAGAAACTGCGTTTCACAGGTCTTTGGAAGAGATGTTCCCGGTAGGCTGTAAGAGCACCGTGCAGAGCGACTTGTTTCTTATCTACCCTATTAGCTGGAAGCATGATGCTTTGGTGCCTATCTCCGTCATTGGAAATAATTCAGCACTTTTTGCCTTAAAGCTCTAGGACTATGTATAACACCCAGAGCATAAGTTCTATTTCAGCCAGATCAAGCCTGCAAAAAAAGTGCGTTTCACAGGCCTTTTGAAGACATGTTCCCGGTAGGCTGTAAGAGCACTGTGCAGAGCGAGTTGGTTCTTAGCTTCCCAAGGAGCTGGAAGCAAGATGCTTTGGGGCCTATCTCCGTCTTTGGAAACAACTCAGGGCTTTGAGGCTTGGAGCTCTAGGGCAATGTAGCACACCCAGAGCAGAAGTTCTACTTCAGCCAGATCGAACCTGCAAAGAAACTGCGTTTCACAGGCCTTTGGAATAGATGTTCCCGGTAGGCTGTAAGAGCACTGTGCAAAGAGAGTTGCTTCTTAGCTTCCCAAAGAGCTGGAAGCAAGATTCTTTGGGGCCTATCTCTGTCTTTGGAAACAATTAAGCACGTTGTGCCTTGAAGCTCTAGGGCAATGTAGCACACCCACAGCAGAAGTTCTACTTCAGCCAGATCAGGCCTGCCAAGAAACTGCGTTCAACAGGACTTTGTAAGAGATGTTCCCCATAGGCTGTAAGAACACTGTGCAGAGCGAGTTGTTTCATAGCTTCCCAGAGAGCTGGAAGCAAGATGCTTTGTGGCCTATCAAAGAACTTCCTAAAATATTCAGCACGTTGTGCCTTGAAGCTCTAGGGCAATGTAGCAGACCCAGAGCAGGAGTTCTACTTCAGCAAGATCAGGCCTGCAAAGAAACTGCGTTTCACAGACATTTCCAGGAGATGTTCCCGGTAGGCTGTAAGAGCCCAATGCAGAGCGAGTTGTTTCTTAGCTTCCCAAAGAGCTGGAAGCAAGATGCTTTGGGGCTTATCTTCCCCTTTGGAAACAAGGCAGGGCTTTGTGCCTTGAATCTCTAGGGTAATGTAGCACACCCAGAGCAGAAGTTCTACTTCAGCCAGATCAGGCCTGCCAAGAAACTGCGTTTCACAGGACTTTGTAAGAGATGTTCCCCATTGGCTGTAAGAGCACTGTGCAAAGAGAGTTGCTTCCTAGCTTCCCAAAGAGCTGGAAGCAAGATGCTTTGGGGCCTATCTCAGTCTTTAGAAACAATTCAGCACATTGTGCCTTGAAGCTCTAGGGCAATGTAGCACACACAGAGCAGAAGTTCTACTTCAGCCAGATCATGCCTGCCAAGGAACTGCGTTTTACAGGAGTTTGTAAGAGATGTTCCCCATAGGCTGTAAGAGCACTGTGCCGAGCGAGTTGGTTGTTAGCTTCCCAAAAAGCCGGAAGCAGGATGCTTTGGCGCCTATCTCTGGCTTTGGAAACAAGGCAGGGATTTGAGCCTTGGAGCTCTAAGGCAATGTAGCACACCCAGAGAAGAAGTGCTACTTCGGCCAGATCGGGCCTGCAAAGAAACTGCGTTTCACAGCCCTTTGTAAGAGATGTTCCCGTAGGCTGTAAGAGCACTGAGCAGAGCGAGTTGTTTCATAGGTCCCAAAGAGCTGGAAGCAAGATGCTTCGTGGCCTATCAAAGTACTTCCTAAAATATTCAGCACTTTGTGCCTTGAAGCTCTAGGGCAATGTAGAAGACCCAGAGCAGGAGTTCTACTTCAGCAAGATCAGGCCTGCAAAGAAACTGCGTTTCACAGACATTTCTAGGAGATGTTCCCGGTAGGCTCTAAGAGCCCAATGCAGAGCGAGTTGTTTCTTAGCTTCCCAAAGAGCTGGAAGCAAGATGCTTTGGGGCTTATCTTCCCCTTTGGAAACAAGGCAGGGCTTTGTGCCTTGAATCTCTAGGGCAATGTAACACACCCACAGGAGAAGTTCTACTTCAGCCAGATCAGGCCTGCCAAGAAAGTGCGTTTCACAGGCCTTTGGAAGAGATGTTCCCAGTAGGCTGTAAGAGGACTGTGCAAAGAGAGTTGCTTCTTAGCTTCCCAAAGAGCTGGAAGCAAGATGCTTTGGGGCCTATCTCAGTCTTTGGAAACAATTCAGCACTTTGTGCCTTGAAGCTCTAGGGCAATGTAGCACACCCAGAGCAGAAGTTCTACTAAAGCCAGATCATGCCTGCCAAGAAACTGCGTTTTACAGGACTTTGTAAGAGATGTTCCTCATAGGCTGTAAGAGCACTGTGCCGTGCGAGGTGGTTCTCAGCTTCCCAAAGAGCCGGAAGCAGGATGCTTTGGCGCCTATCTCTGGCTTTGGAAACAATTCAGCACTTTGTGCCTTGGAGCTCTAAGGCAATGTAGCACACCCAGAGCAGAAGTGCTACTTCAGCCAGATCGGGCCTGCCAAGAAACTGCGTTTCACAGCCCTTTGTAAGAGATGTTCCCGGTAGGCTGTAAGAGCACTGTGCAGAGCGAGTTGTTTCCTAGCTTCCCAAAGAGCTGGAAGCAAGATGCTTTGGGGCCTATCTCCGGCTTTGGAAATAAGGCACGGCTTTGAGCCTTGGAGCTCTAGGGCAATGTAGCACACCCAGAACAGAAGTTCTACTTCAGCCATATCAGGCCTGCAGAGAAACTGCGTTTCACAGGTCTTTGGAAGAGATGTTCCCGGTAGGCTGTAAGAGCACTGTGCAGAGCGAGTTGTTTCTTATCTACCCTATTAGCTGGAAGCAAGATGCTTTGGTGCCTATCTCCGTCATTGGAAATAATTCAGCACTTTTTGCCTTAAAGCTCTAGGACTATGTATAACACCCAGAGCATAAGTTCTATTTCAGCCAGATCAAGCCTGCAAAGAAAGTGCGTTTCACAGGCCTTTGGAAGACATGTTCCCGGTAGGCTGTAAGAGCACTGTGCAGAGCGACTTGGTTCTCAGCTTCCCAAGGAGCTGGAAGCAAGATGCTTTGGGGCCTATCTCCGTCTTTGGAAACAACTCAGGGCTTTGAGGCTTGGAGCTCTAGGGCAATGTAGCACACCCAGAGCAGAAGTTCTACTTCAGCCATATCAAGCCTGCAGAGAAACTGCATTTCACAGGCCTTTGGAATAGATGTTCCCGGTAGGCTGTCAGAGCACTGTGCCGAGCGAGTTGGTTCTTAGCTTCCCAAAGAGCCGGAAGCAGGATGCTTTGGCGCCTATCTCTGGCTTTGGAAACAAGGCAGGGATTTGAGCCTTGGAGCTCTAAGGCAATGTAGCACACCCAGAGCAGAAGTGCTACTTCAGCCAGATCGGGCCTGCAAAGAAACTGCGTTTCACAGCCCTTTGTAAGAGATGTTCCCGGTAGGCTGTAAGAGCACTGTGCAGAGCGACTTGTTTCCTAGCTTCCCAAAGAGCTGGAAGCAAGATGCTTTGGGGCCTATCTCCGGCTTTGGAAATAAGGCACGGCTTTGAGCCTTGGAGCTCTAGGGCAATGTAGCACACCCAGAACAGAAGTTCTACTTCAGCCATATCAGGCCTGCAGAGAAACTGCGTTTCACAGGTCTTTGGAAGAGATGTTCCCGGTAGGCTGTAAGAGCACCGTGCAGAGCGAGTTGTTTCTTATCTACCCTATTAGCTGGAAGCATGATGCTTTGGTGCCTATCTCCGTCATTGGAAATAATTCAGCACTTTTTGCCTTAAAGCTCTAGGACTATGTATAACACCCAGAGCATAAGTTCTATTTCAGCCAGATCAAGCCTGCAAAGAAAGTGCGTTTCACAGGCCTTTTGAAGACATGTTCCCGGTAGGCTGTAAGAGCACTGTGCAGAGCGAGTTGGTTCTTAGCTTCCCAAGGAGCTGGAAGCAAGATGCTTTGGGGCCTATCTCCGTCTTTGGAAACAACTCAGGGCTTTGAGGCTTGGAGCTCTAGGGCAATGTAGCACACCCAGAGCAGAAGTTCTACTTCAGCCAGATCGAACCTGCAAAGAAACTGCGTTTCACAGGCCTTTGGAATAGATGTTCCCGGTAGGCTGTAAGAGCACTGTGCAAAGAGAGTTGCTTCTTAGCTTCCCAAAGAGCTGGAAGCAAGATTCTTTGGGGCCTATCTCTGTCTTTGGAAACAATTAAGCACGTTGTGCCTTGAAGCTCTAGGGCAATGTAGCACACCCACAGCAGAAGTTCTACTTCAGCCAGATCAGGCCTGCCAAGAAACTGCGTTCAACAGGACTTTGTAAGAGATGTTCCCCATAGGCTGTAAGAACACTGTGCAGAGCGAGTTGTTTCATAGCTTCCCATAGAGCTGGAAGCAAGATGCTTTGTGGCCTATCAAAGAACTTCCTAAAATATTCAGCACGTTGTGCCTTGAAGCTCTAGGGCAATGTAGCAGACCCAGAGCAGGAGTTCTACTTCAGCAAGATCAGGCCTGCAAAGAAACTGCGTTTCACAGACATTTCCAGGAGATGTTCCCGGTAGGCTGTAAGAGCCCAATGCAGAGCGAGTTGTTTCTTAGCTTCCCAAAGAGCTGGAAGCAAGATGCTTTGGGGCTTATCTTCCCCTTTGGAAACAAGGCAGGGCTTTGTGCCTTGAATCTCTAGGGTAATGTAGCACACCCAGAGCAGAAGTTCTAGTTCAGCCAGATCAGGCCTGCCAAGAAACTGCGTTTCACAGGACTTTGTAAGAGATGTTCCCCATTGGCTGTAAGAGCACTGTGAAAAGAGAGTTGCTTCCTAGCTTCCCAAAGAGCTGGAAGCAAGATGCTTTGGGGCCTATCTCACTCTTTAGAAACAATTCAGCACATTGTGCCTTGAAGCTCTAGGGCAATGTAGCACACACAGAGCAGAAGTTCTACTTCAGCCAGGTCATGCCTGCCTAGAAACTGCGTTTTACAGGAGTTTGTAAGAGATGTTCCCCATAGGCTGTAAGAGCACTGTGCCGAGCGAGTTGGTTGTTAGCTTCCCAAAGAGCCGGAAGCAGGATGCTTTGGCGCCTATCTCTGGCTTTGGAAACAAGGCAGGGATTTGAGCCTTGGAGCTCTAAGGCAATGTAGCACACCCAGAGAAGAAGTGCTACTTCGGCCAGATCGGGCCTGCAAAGAAACTGCGTTTCACAGCCCTTTGTAAGAGATGTTCCCGTAGGCTGTAAGAGCACTGAGCAGAGCGAGTTGTTTCATAGGTCCCAAAGAGCTGGAAGCAAGATGCTTCGTGGCCTATCAAAGTACTTCCTAAAATATTCAGCACGTTGTGCCTTGAAGCTCTAGGGCAATGTAGAAGACCCAGAGCAGGAGTTCTACTTCAGCAAGATCAGGCCTGCAAAGAAAGTGCGTATCACAGACATTTCTAGGAGATGTTCCCGGTAGGCTCTAAGAGCCCAATGCAGAGCGAGTTGTTTCTTAGCTTCCCAAAGAGCTGGAAGCAAGATGCTTTGGGGCTTATCTTCCCCTTTGGAAACAAGGCAGGGCTTTGTGCCTTGAATCTCTAGGGCAATGTAACACACCCACAGGAGAAGTTCTACTTCAGCCAGATCAGGCCTGCCAAGAAAGTGCGTTTCACAGGCCTTTGGAAGAGATGTTCCCAGTAGGCTGTAAGAGGACTGTGCAAAGAGAGTTGCTTCTTAGCTTCCCAAAGAGCTGGAAGCAAGATGCTTTGGGGCCTATCTCAGTCTTTGGAAACAATTCAGCACTTTGTGCCTTGAAGCTCTAGGGCAATGTAGCACACCCAGAGCAGAAGTTCTACTAAAGCCAGATCATGCCTGCCAAGAAACTGCGTTTTACAGGACTTTGTAAGAGATGTTCCTCATAGGCTGTAAGAGCACTGTGCCGTGCGAGGTGGTTCTCAGCTTCCCAAAGAGCCGGAAGCAGGATGCTTTGGCGCCTATCTCTGGCTTTGGAAACAATTCAGCACTTTGTGCCTTGGAGCTCTAAGGCAATGTAGCACACCCAGAGCAGAAGTGCTACTTCAGCCAGATCGGGCCTGCCAAGAAACTGCGTTTCACAGCCCTTTGTAAGAGATGTTCCTGGTAGGCTGTAAGAGCACTGTGCAGAGCGAGTTGTTTCCTAGCTTCCCAAAGAGCTGGAAGCAAGATGCTTTGGGGCCTATCTCCGGCTTTGGAAATAAGGCACGGCTTTGAGCCTTGGAGCTCTAGGGCAATGTAGCACACCCAGAACAGAAGTTCTACTTCAGCCATATCAGGCCTGCAGAGAAACTGCGTTTCACAGGTCTTTGTAAGAGATGTTCCCGGTAGGCTGTAAGAGCACTGTGCAGAGCGAGTTGTTTCTTATCTACCCTATTAGCTGGAAGCATGATGCTTTGGTGCCTATCTCCGTCATTGGAAATAATTCAGCACTTTTTGCCTTAAAGCTCTAGGACTATGTATAACACCCAGAGCATAAGTTCTATTTCAGCCAGATCAAGCCTGCAAAGAAAGTGCGTTTCACAGGCCTTTGGAAGACATGTTCCCGGTAGGCTGTAAGAGCACTGTGCAGAGCGAGTTGGTTCTTAGCTTCCCAAGGAGCTGGAAGCAAGATGCTTTGGGGCCTATCTCTGTCTTTGGAAACAATTCAGCACCTTGTGCCTTGAAGCTCTAGGGCAATGTAGCACACCCACAGCAGAAGTTCTACTTCAGCCAGATCAGGCCTGCCAAGAAACTGCGTTCAACAGGACTTTGTAAGAGATGTTCCCCATAGGCTGTAAGAACACTGTGCAGAGCGAGTTGTTTCATAGCTTCCCATAGAGCTGGAAGCAAGATGCTTTGTGGCCTATCAAAGAACTTCCTAAAATATTCAGCACGTTGTGCCTTGAAGCTCTAGGGCAATGTAGCAGACCCAGAGCAGGAGTTCTACTTCAGCAAGATCAGGCCTGCAAAGAAACTGCGTTTCACAGACATTTCTAGGAGATGTTCCCGGTAGGCTCTAAGAGCCCAGTGCAGAGCGAGTTGTTTCTTAGCTTCTCAAAGAGCTGGAAGCAAGATGCTTTGGGGCTTATCTTCCCCTTTGGAAACAAGGCAGGGCTTTGTGCCTTGAATCTCTAGGGCAATGTAGCACACCCAGAGCAGAAGTTCTACTTCAGCCACATCAGGCCTGCCAAGAAAGTGCGTTACACAGGCCTTTGGAAGAGATGTTCCCGGTAGGCTGTCAGAGCACTGTGCACAGCGAGTTGATTCTTAGCTTCGCAAAGGGCTGTAAGCAAGATGCTTTGGAGCCTATGTACGGCTTTGGAAACAAGGCAGGGCTTTGAGCCTTGGAGCTCTAGGGCAATGTAGCACACCAAGAGAAGAACTTCTACTTCATCCAGATCGGGCCTTCAGAAAAGTGCGTTTCACAGGCCTTTGGAAGAGATGTTCCCGGTAGGCTGTAAGAGCACTGTGCAAAGAGAGTTGGTTCTTAGCTTCCCAAAGAGCTGTAAGCAAGATGCTTTCGGGCCTATCTCTGTCTTTGGAAACAATTCAGCACTTTGTGCCTTGAAGCTCTAGGGCAATGTAGCACACCCAGAGCAGAAGTTCTACTTCAGCCAGATCGAACCTGCAAAGAAACTGCATTTCACAGGCCTTTGGAAGAGATGTTTCCGGTAGGCTGTCAGAGAACTGTGCCGAGCGAGTTGTTTCTTAGCTTCCCAAAGAGCTGGAAGCAAGATGCTTTCGGGCCTATCTCTGTCTTTGGAAACAATTCAGCACTTTGTGCCTTGAAGCTCTAGGGCAATGTAGCACACCCACAGCAGAAGTTCTACTTCAGCCAGATCAGGCCTGCCAAGAAACTGCGTTCAACAGGACTTTGTAAGAGATGTTCCCCATAGGCTGTAAGAACACTGTGCAGAGCGAGTTGTTTCATAGCTTCCCATAGAGCTGGAAGCAAGATGCTTCGTGGCCTATCAAAGAACTTCCCAAAATATTCAGCACGTTGTGCCTTGAAGCTCTAGGGCAATGTAGCAGACCCAGAGCAGGAGTTCTACTTCAGCAAGATCAGGCCTGCAAAGGAAGTGCGTTTCACAGACATTTCTAGGAGATGTTCCCGGTAGGCTGTAAGAGCCCAATGCAGAGCGAGTTGTTTCTTAGCTTCCCAAAGAGCTGGAAGCAAGATGCTTTGGGGCTTATCTTCCCCTTTGGAAACAAGGCAGGGCTTTGTGCCTTGAATCTCTAGGGTAATGTAGCACACCCAGAGCAGAAGTTCTACTTCAGCCAGATCAGGCCTGCCAAGAAAGTGCGTTTCACAGGCCTTTGGAAGAGATGTTCCCAGTAGGCTGTAAGAGGACTGTGCAAAGAGAGTTGCTTCTTAGCTTCCCAAAGAGCTGGAAGCAAGATGCTTTGGGGCCTATCTCAGTCTTTGGAAACAATTCAGCACTTTGTGCCTTGAAGCTCTAGGGCAATGTAGCACACCCAGAGCAGAAGTTCTACTTCAGCCATATCAGGCCTGCAGAGAAACTGCGTTTCACAGGCCTTTGGAAGAGATGTTCCCGGTAGGCTGTAAGAGCACTGTGCAGAGCGAGTTGTTTCCTAGCTTCCCAAAGAGCTGGAAGCAAGATGATTGGGGCCTATCTCCGGCTTTGGAAATAAGGCACGGCTTTGAGCCTTGGAGCTCTAGGGCAATGTAGCACACCCAGAGCAGAAGTTCTACTTCAGCCATATCAGGCCTGCAGAGAAACTGCGTTTCACAGCCCTTTGTAAGAGATGTTCCCGGTAGGCTGTAAGAGCACTGTGCAGAGCGAGTTGTTTCCTAGCTTCCCAAAGAGCCGGAAGCAAGATGCTTTGTGGCCTATCAAAGAACTTCCTAAAATATTCAGCACGTTGTGCCTTGAAGCTCTAGGGCAATGTAGCAGACCCAGAGCAGGAGTTCTACTTCAGCAAGATCAGGCCTGCAAAGAAACTGCGTTTCACAGACATTTCCAGGAGATGTTCCCGGTAGGCTGTAAGAGCCCAATGCAGAGCGAGTTGTTTCTTAGCTTCCCAAAGAGCTGGAAGCAAGATGCTTTGGGGCTTATCTTCCCCTTTGGAAACAAGGCAGGGCTTTGTGCCTTGAATCTCTAGGGTAATGTAGCACACCCAGAGCAGAAGTTCTACTTCAGCCAGATCAGGCCTGCCAAGAAACTGCGTTTCACAGGACTTTGTAAGAGATGTTCCGCATTGGCTGTAAGAGCACTGTGCAAAGAGAGTTGCTTCCTAGCTTCCCAAAGAGCTGGAAGCAAGATGCTTTGGGGCCTATCTCAGTCTTTAGAAACAATTCAGCACATTGTGCCTTGAAGCTCTAGGGCAATGTAGCACACACAGAGCAGAAGTTCTACTTCAGCCAGATCATGCCTGCCAAGGAACTGCGTTTTACAGGAGTTTGTAAGAGATGTTCCCCATAGGCTGTAAGAGCACTGTGCCGAGCGAGTTGGTTGTTAGCTTCCCAAAAAGCCGGAAGCAGGATGCTTTGGCGCCTATCTCTGGCTTTGGAAACAAGGCAGGGATTTGAGCCTTGGAGCTCTAAGGCAATGTAGCACACCCAGAGAAGAAGTGCTACTTCGGCCAGATCGGGCCTGCAAAGAAACTGCGTTTCACAGCCCTTTGTAAGAGATGTTCCCGTAGGCTGTAAGAGCACTGAGCAGAGCGAGTTGTTTCATAGGTCCCAAAGAGCTGGAAGCAAGATGCTTCGTGGCCTATCAAAGTACTTCCTAAAATATTCAGCACTTTGTGCCTTGAAGCTCTAGGGCAATGTAGAAGACCCAGAGCAGGAGTTCTACTTCAGCAAGATCAGGCCTGCAAAGAAACTGCGTTTCACAGACATTTCTAGGAGATGTTCCCGGTAGGCTCTAAGAGCCCAATGCAGAGCGAGTTGTTTCTTAGCTTCCCAAAGAGCTGGAAGCAAGATGCTTTGGGGCTTATCTTCCCCTTTGGAAACAAGGCAGGGCTTTGTGCCTTGAATCTCTAGGGCAATGTAACACACCCACAGGAGAAGTTCTACTTCAGCCAGATCAGGCCTGCCAAGAAAGTGCGTTTCACAGGCCTTTGGAAGAGATGTTCCCAGTAGGCTGTAAGAGGACTGTGCAAAGAGAGTTGCTTCTTAGCTTCCCAAAGAGCTGGAAGCAAGATGCTTTGGGGCCTATCTCAGTCTTTGGAAACAATTCAGCACTTTGTGCCTTGAAGCTCTAGGGCAATGTAGCACACCCAGAGCAGAAGTTCTACTAAAGCCAGATCATGCCTGCCAAGAAACTGCGTTTTACAGGACTTTGTAAGAGATGTTCCCCATAGGCTGTAAGAGCACTGTGCCGTGCGAGGTGGTTCTCAGCTTCCCAAAGAGCCGGAAGCAGGATGCTTTGGCGCCTATCTCTGGCTTTGGAAACAATTCAGCACTTTGTGCCTTGGAGCTCTAAGGCAATGTAGCACACCCAGAGCAGAAGTGCTACTTCAGCCAGATCGGGCCTGCCAAGAAACTGCGTTTCACAGCCCTTTGTAAGAGATGTTCCCGGTAGGCTGTAAGAGCACTGTGCAGAGCGAGTTGTTTCCTAGCTTCCCAAAGAGCTGGAAGCAAGATGCTTTGGGGCCTATCTCCGGCTTTGGAAATAAGGCACGGCTTTGAGCCTTGGAGCTCTAGGGCAATGTAGCACACCCAGAACAGAAGTTCTACTTCAGCCATATCAGGCCTGCAGAGAAACTGCGTTTCACAGGTCTTTGGAAGAGATGTTCCCGGTAGGCTGTAAGAGCACTGTGCAGAGCGAGTTGTTTCTTATCTACCCTATTAGCTGGAAGCAAGATGCTTTGGTGCCTATCTCCGTCATTGGAAATAATTCAGCACTTTTTGCCTTAAAGCTCTAGGACTATGTATAACACCCAGAGCATAAGTTCTATTTCAGCCAGATCAAGCCTGCAAAGAAAGTGCGTTTCACAGGCCTTTGGAAGACATGTTCCCGGTAGGCTGTAAGAGCACTGTGCAGAGCGAGTTGGTTCTCAGCTTCCCAAGGAGCTGGAAGCAAGATGCTTTGGGGCCTATCTCCGTCTTTGGAAACAACTCAGGGCTTTGAGGCTTGGAGCTCTAGGGCAATGTAGCACACCCAGAGCAGAAGTTCTACTTCAGCCATATCAAGCCTGCAGAGAAACTGCATTTCACAGGCCTTTGGAATAGATGTTCCCGGTAGGCTGTCAGAGCACTGTGCCGAGCGAGTTGGTTCTTAGCTTCCCAAAGAGCCGGAAGCAGGATGCTTTGGCGCCTATCTCTGGCTTTGGAAACAAGGCAGGGATTTGAGCCTTGGAGCTCTAAGGCAATGTAGCACACCCAGAGCAGAAGTGCTACTTCAGCCAGATCGGGCCTGCAAAGAAACTGCGTTTCACAGCCCTTTGTAAGAGATGTTCCCGGTAGGCTGTAAGAGCACTGTGCAGAGCGAGTTGTTTCCTAGCTTCCCAAAGAGCTGGAAGCAAGATGCTTTGGGGCCTATCTCCGGCTTTGGAAATAAGGCACGGCTTTGAGCCTTGGAGCTCTAGGGCAATGTAGCACACCCAGAACAGAAGTTCTACTTCAGCCATATCAGGCCTGCAGAGAAACTGCGTTTCACAGGTCTTTGGAAGAGATGTTCCCGGTAGGCTGTAAGAGCACCGTGCAGAGCGAGTTGTTTCTTATCTACCCTATTAGCTGGAAGCATGATGCTTTGGTGCCTATCTCCGTCATTGGAAATAATTCAGCACTTTTTGCCTTAAAGCTCTAGGACTATGTATAACACCCAGAGCATAAGTTCTATTTCAGCCAGATCAAGCCTGCAAAGAAAGTGCGTTTCACAGGCCTTTTGAAGACATGTTCCCGGTAGGCTGTAAGAGCACTGTGCAGAGCGAGTTGGTTCTTAGCTTCCCAAGGAGCTGGAAGCAAGATGCTTTGGGGCCTATCTCCGTCTTTGGAAACAACTCAGGGCTTTGAGGCTTGGAGCTCTAGGGCAATGTAGCACACCCAGAGCAGAAGTTCTACTTCAGCCAGATCGAACCTGCAAAGAAACTGCGTTTCACAGGCCTTTGGAATAGATGTTCCCGGTAGGCTGTAAGAGCACTGTGCAAAGAGAGTTGCTTCTTAGCTTCCCAAAGAGCTGGAAGCAAGATTCTTTGGGGCCTATCTCTGTCTTTGGAAACAATTAAGCACGTTGTGCCTTGAAGCTCTAGGGCAATGTAGCACACCCACAGCAGAAGTTCTACTTCAGCCAGATCAGGCCTGCCAAGAAACTGCGTTCAACAGGACTTTGTAAGAGATGTTCCCCATAGGCTGTAAGAACACTGTGCAGAGCGAGTTGTTTCATAGCTTCCCATAGAGCTGGAAGCAAGATGCTTTGTGGCCTATCAAAGAACTTCCTAAAATATTCAGCACGTTGTGCCTTGAAGCTCTAGGGCAATGTAGCAGACCCAGAGCAGGAGTTCTACTTCAGCAAGATCAGGCCTGCAAAGAAACTGCGTTTCACAGACATTTCCAGGAGATGTTCCCGGTAGGCTGTAAGAGCCCAATGCAGAGCGAGTTGTTTCTTAGCTTCCCAAAGAGCTGGAAGCAAGATGCTTTGGGGCTTATCTTCCCCTTTGGAAACAAGGCAGGGCTTTGTGCCTTGAATCTCTAGGGTAATGTAGCACACCCAGAGCAGAAGTTCTAGTTCAGCCAGATCAGGCCTGCCAAGAAACTGCGTCACAGGACTTTGTAAGAGATGTTCCCCATTGGCTGTAAGAGCACTGTGCAAAGAGAGTTGCTTCCTAGCTTCCCAAAGAGCTGGAAGCAAGATGCTTTGGGGCCTATCTCAGTCTTTAGAAACAATTCAGCACATTGTGCCTTGAAGCTCTAGGGCAATGTAGCACACACAGAGCAGAAGTTCTACTTCAGCCAGGTCATGCCTGCCTAGAAACTGCGTTTTACAGGAGTTTGTAAGAGATGTTCCCCATAGGCTGTAAGAGCACTGTGCCGAGCGAGTTGGTTGTTAGCTTCCCAAAGAGCCGGAAGCAGGATGCTTTGGCGCCTATCTCTGGCTTTGGAAACAAGGCAGGGATTTGAGCCTTGGAGCTCTAAGGCAATGTAGCACACCCAGAGAAGAAGTGCTACTTCGGCCAGATCGGGCCTGCAAAGAAACTGCGTTTCACAGCCCTTTGTAAGAGATGTTCCCGTAGGCTGTAAGAGCACTGAGCAGAGCGAGTTGTTTCATAGGTCCCAAAGAGCTGGAAGCAAGATGCTTCGTGGCCTATCAAAGTACTTCCTAAAATATTCAGCACGTTGTGCCTTGAAGCTCTAGGGCAATGTAGCAGACCCAGAGCAGGAGTTCTACTTCAGCAAGATCAGGCCTGCAAAGAAAGTGCGTATCACAGACATTTCTAGGAGATGTTCCCGGTAGGCTCTAAGAGCCCAATGCAGAGCGAGTTGTTTCTTAGCTTCCCAAAGAGCTGGAAGCAAGATGCTTTGGGGCTTATCTTCCCCTTTGGAAACAAGGCAGGGCTTTGTGCCTTGAATCTCTAGGGCAATGTAACACACCCACAGGAGAAGTTCTACTTCAGCCAGATCAGGCCTGCCAAGAAAGTGCGTTTCACAGGCCTTTGGAAGAGATGTTCCCAGTAGGCTGTAAGAGGACTGTGCAAAGAGAGTTGCTTCTTAGCTTCCCAAAGAGCTGGAAGCAAGATGCTTTGGGGCCTATCTCAGTCTTTGGAAACAATTCAGCACTTTGTGCCTTGAAGCTCTAGGGCAATGTAGCACACCCAGAGCAGAAGTTCTACTAAAGCCAGATCATGCCTGCCAAGAAACTGCGTTTTACAGGACTTTGTAAGAGATGTTCCCCATAGGCTGTAAGAGCACTGTGCCGTGCGAGGTGGTTCTCAGCTTCCCAAAGAGCCGGAAGCAGGATGCTTTGGCGCCTATCTCTGGCTTTGGAAACAATTCAGCACTTTGTGCCTTGGAGCTCTAAGGCAATGTAGCACACCCAGAGCAGAAGTGCTACTTCAGCCAGATCGGGCCTGCCAAGAAACTGCGTTTCACAGCCCTTTGTAAGAGATGTTCCCGGTAGGCTGTAAGAGCACTGTGCAGAGCGAGTTGTTTCCTAGCTTCCCAAAGAGCTGGAAGCAAGATGCTTTGGGGCCTATCTCCGGCTTTGGAAATAAGGCACGGCTTTGAGCCTTGGAGCTCTAGGGCAATGTAGCACACCCAGAACAGAAGTTCTACTTCAGCCATATCAGGCCTGCAGAGAAACTGCGTTTCACAGGTCTTTGGAAGAGATGTTCCCGGTAGGCTGTAAGAGCACTGTGCAGAGCGAGTTGTTTCTTATCTACCCTATTAGCTGGAAGCAAGATGCTTTGGTGCCTATCTCCGTCATTGGAAATAATTCAGCACTTTTTGCCTTAAAGCTCTAGGACTATGTATAACACCCAGAGCATAAGTTCTATTTCAGCCAGATCAAGCCTGCAAAGAAAGTGCGTTTCACAGGCCTTTGGAAGACATGTTCCCGGTAGGCTGTAAGAGCACTGTGCAGAGCGAGTTGGTTCTCAGCTTCCCAAGGAGCTGGAAGCAAGATGCTTTGGGGCCTATCTCCGTCTTTGGAAACAACTCAGGGCTTTGAGGCTTGGAGCTCTAGGGCAATGTAGCACACCCAGAGCAGAAGTTCTACTTCAGCCATATCAAGCCTGCAGAGAAACTGCATTTCACAGGCCTTTGGAATAGATGTTCCCGGTAGGCTGTCAGAGCACTGTGCCGAGCGAGTTGGTTCTTAGCTTCCCAAAGAGCCGGAAGCAGGATGCTTTGGCGCCTATCTCTGGCTTTGGAAACAAGGCAGGGATTTGAGCCTTGGAGCTCTAAGGCAATGTAGCACACCCAGAGCAGAAGTGCTACTTCAGCCAGATCGGGCCTGCAAAGAAACTGCGTTTCACAGCCCTTTGTAAGAGATGTTCCCGGTAGGCTGTAAGAGCACTGTGCAGAGCGAGTTGTTTCCTAGCTTCCCAAAGAGCTGGAAGCAAGATGCTTTGGGGCCTATCTCCGGCTTTGGAAATAAGGCACGGCTTTGAGCCTTGGAGCTCTAGGGCAATGTAGCACACCCAGAACAGAAGTTCTACTTCAGCCATATCAGGCCTGCAGAGAAACTGCGTTTCACAGGTCTTTGGAAGAGATGTTCCCGGTAGGCTGTAAGAGCACCGTGCAGAGCGAGTTGTTTCTTATCTACCCTATTAGCTGGAAGCATGATGCTTTGGTGCCTATCTCCGTCATTGGAAATAATTCAGCACTTTTTGCCTTAAAGCTCTAGGACTATGTATAACACCCAGAGCATAAGTTCTATTTCAGCCAGATCAAGCCTGCAAAGAAAGTGCGTTTCACAGGCCTTTTGAAGACATGTTCCCGGTAGGCTGTAAGAGCACTGTGCAGAGCGAGTTGGTTCTTAGCTTCCCAAGGAGCTGGAAGCAAGATGCTTTGGGGCCTATCTCCGTCTTTGGAAACAACTCAGGGCTTTGAGGCTTGGAGCTCTAGGGCAATGTAGCACACCCAGAGCAGAAGTTCTACTTCAGCCAGATCGAACCTGCAAAGAAACTGCGTTTCACAGGCCTTTGGAATAGATGTTCCCGGTAGGCTGTAAGAGCACTGTGCAAAGAGAGTTGCTTCTTAGCTTCCCAAAGAGCTGGAAGCAAGATTCTTTGGGGCCTATCTCTGTCTTTGGAAACAATTAAGCACGTTGTGCCTTGAAGCTCTAGGGCAATGTAGCACACCCACAGCAGAAGTTCTACTTCAGCCAGATCAGGCCTGCAGAGAAACTGCGTTTCAAAGCCCTTTGTAAGAGATGTTCCCGGTAGGCTGTAAGAGCACTGTGCAGAGCGAGTTGTTTCCTAGCTTCCCAAAGAGCCGGAAGCAAGATGCTTTGTGGCCTATCAAAGAACTTCCTAAAATATTCAGCACGTTGTGCCTTGAAGCTCTAGGGCAATGTAGCAGACCCAGAGCAGGAGTTCTACTTCAGCAAGATCAGGCCTGCAAAGAAACTGCGTTTCACAGACATTTCCAGGAGATGTTCCCGGTAGGCTGTAAGAGCCCAATGCAGAGCGAGTTGTTTCTTAGCTTCCCAAAGAGCTGGAAGCAAGATGCTTTGGGGCTTATCTTCCCCTTTGGAAACAAGGCAGGGCTTTGTGCCTTGAATCTCTAGGGTAATGTAGCACACCCAGAGCAGAAGTTCTACTTCAGCCAGATCAGGCCTGCCAAGAAACTGCGTTTCACAGGACTTTGTAAGAGATGTTCCCCATTGGCTGTAAGAGCACTGTGCAAAGAGAGTTGCTTCCTAGCTTCCCAAAGAGCTGGAAGCAAGATGCTTTGGGGCCTATCTCAGTCTTTAGAAACAATTCAGCACATTGTGCCTTGAAGCTCTAGGGCAATGTAGCACACACAGAGCAGAAGTTCTACTTCAGCCAGATCATGCCTGCCAAGGAACTGCGTTTTACAGGAGTTTGTAAGAGATGTTCCCCATAGGCTGTAAGAGCACTGTGCCGAGCGAGTTGGTTGTTAGCTTCCCAAAAAGCCGGAAGCAGGATGCTTTGGCGCCTATCTCTGGCTTTGGAAACAAGGCAGGGATTTGAGCCTTGGAGCTCTAAGGCAATGTAGCACACCCAGAGAAGAAGTGCTACTTCGGCCAGATCGGGCCTGCAAAGAAACTGCGTTTCACAGCCCTTTGTAAGAGATGTTCCCGTAGGCTGTAAGAGCACTGAGCAGAGCGAGTTGTTTCATAGGTCCCAAAGAGCTGGAAGCAAGATGCTTCGTGGCCTATCAAAGTACTTCCTAAAATATTCAGCACTTTGTGCCTTGAAGCTCTAGGGCAATGTAGAAGACCCAGAGCAGGAGTTCTACTTCAGCAAGATCAGGCCTGCAAAGAAACTGCGTTTCACAGACATTTCTAGGAGATGTTCCCGGTAGGCTCTAAGAGCCCAATGCAGAGCGAGTTGTTTCTTAGCTTCCCAAAGAGCTGGAAGCAAGATGCTTTGGGGCTTATCTTCCCCTTTGGAAACAAGGCAGGGCTTTGTGCCTTGAATCTCTAGGGCAATGTAACACACCCAGAGGAGAAGTTCTACTTCAGCCAGATCAGGCCTGCCAAGAAAGTGCGTTTCACAGGCCTTTGGAAGAGATGTTCCCAGTAGGCTGTAAGAGGACTGTGCAAAGAGAGTTGCTTCTTAGCTTCCCAAAGAGCTGGAAGCAAGATGCTTTGGGGCCTATCTCAGTCTTTGGAAACAATTCAGCACTTTGTGCCTTGAAGCTCTAGGGCAATGTAGCACACCCAGAGCAGAAGTTCTACTAAAGCCAGATCATGCCTGCCAAGAAACTGCGTTTTACAGGACTTTGTAAGAGATGTTCCCCATAGGCTGTAAGAGCACTGTGCCGTGCGAGGTGGTTCTCAGCTTCCCAAAGAGCCGGAAGCAGGATGCTTTGGCGCCTATCTCTGGCTTTGGAAACAATTCAGCACTTTGTGCCTTGGAGCTCTAAGGCAATGTAGCACACCCAGAGCAGAAGTGCTACTTCAGCCAGATCGGGCCTGCCAAGAAACTGCGTTTCACAGCCCTTTGTAAGAGATGTTCCCGGTAGGCTGTAAGAGCACTGTGCAGAGCGAGTTGTTTCCTAGCTTCCCAAAGAGCTGGAAGCAAGATGCTTTGGGGCCTATCTCCGGCTTTGGAAATAAGGCACGGCTTTGAGCCTTGGAGCTCTAGGGCAATGTAGCACACCCAGAACAGAAGTTCTACTTCAGCCATATCAGGCCTGCAGAGAAACTGCGTTTCACAGGTCTTTGGAAGAGATGTTCCCGGTAGGCTGTAAGAGCACTGTGCAGAGCGAGTTGTTTCTTATCTACCCTATTAGCTGGAAGCAAGATGCTTTGGTGCCTATCTCCGTCATTGGAAATAATTCAGCACTTTTTGCCTTAAAGCTCTAGGACTATGTATAACACCCAGAGCATAAGTTCTATTTCAGCCAGATCAAGCCTGCAAAGAAAGTGCGTTTCACAGGCCTTTGGAAGACATGTTCCCGGTAGGCTGTAAGAGCACTGTGCAGAGCGAGTTGGTTCTCAGCTTCCCAAGGAGCTGGAAGCAAGATGCTTTGGGGCCTATCTCCGTCTTTGGAAACAACTCAGGGCTTTGAGGCTTGGAGCTCTAGGGCAATGTAGCACACCCAGAGCAGAAGTTCTACTTCAGCCATATCAAGCCTGCAGAGAAACTGCATTTCACAGGCCTTTGGAATAGATGTTCCCGGTAGGCTGTCAGAGCACTGTGCCGAGCGAGTTGGTTCTTAGCTTCCCAAAGAGCCGGAAGCAGGATGCTTTGGCGCCTATCTCTGGCTTTGGAAACAAGGCAGGGATTTGAGCCTTGGAGCTCTAAGGCAATGTAGCACACCCAGAGCAGAAGTGCTACTTCAGCCAGATCGGGCCTGCAAAGAAACTGCGTTTCACAGCCCTTTGTAAGAGATGTTCCCGGTAGGCTGTAAGAGCACTGTGCAGAGCGAGTTGTTTCCTAGCTTCCCAAAGAGCTGGAAGCAAGATGCTTTGGGGCCTATCTCCGGCTTTGGAAATAAGGCACGGCTTTGAGCCTTGGAGCTCTAGGGCAATGTAGCACACCCAGAACAGAAGTTCTACTTCAGCCATATCAGGCCTGCAGAGAAACTGCGTTTCACAGGTCTTTGGAAGAGATGTTCCCGGTAGGCTGTAAGAGCACCGTGCAGAGCGAGTTGTTTCTTATCTACCCTATTAGCTGGAAGCATGATGCTTTGGTGCCTATCTCCGTCATTGGAAATAATTCAGCACTTTTTGCCTTAAAGCTCTAGGACTATGTATAACACCCAGAGCATAAGTTCTATTTCAGCCAGATCAAGCCTGCAAAGAAAGTGCGTTTCACAGGCCTTTTGAAGACATGTTCCCGGTAGGCTGTAAGAGCACTGTGCAGAGCGAGTTGGTTCTTAGCTTCCCAAGGACCTGGAAGCAAGATGCTTTGGGGCCTATCTCCGTCTTTGGAAACAACTCAGGGCTTTGAGGCTTGGAGCTCTAGGGCAATGTAGCACACCCAGAGCAGAAGTTCTACTTCAGCCAGATCGAACCTGCAAAGAAACTGCGTTTCACAGGCCTTTGGAATAGATGTTCCCGGTAGGCTGTAAGAGCACTGTGCAAAGAGAGTTGCTTCTTAGCTTCCCAAAGAGCTGGAAGCAAGATTCTTTGGGGCCTATCTCTGTCTTTGGAAACAATTAAGCACGTTGTGCCTTGAAGCTCTAGGGCAATGTAGCACACCCACAGCAGAAGTTCTACTTCAGCCAGATCAGGCCTGCCAAGAAACTGCGTTCAACAGGACTTTGTAAGAGATGTTCCCCATAGGCTGTAAGAACACTGTGCAGAGCGAGTTGTTTCATAGCTTCCCATAGAGCTGGAAGCAAGATGCTTTGTGGCCTATCAAAGAACTTCCTAAAATATTCAGCACGTTGTGCCTTGAAGCTCTAGGGCAATGTAGCAGACCCAGAGCAGGAGTTCTACTTCAGCAAGATCAGGCCTGCAAAGAAACTGCGTTTCACAGACATTTCCAGGAGATGTTCCCGGTAGGCTGTAAGAGCCCAATGCAGAGCGAGTTGTTTCTTAGCTTCCCAAAGAGCTGGAAGCAAGATGCTTTGGGGCTTATCTTCCCCTTTGGAAACAAGGCAGGGCTTTGTGCCTTGAATCTCTAGGGTAATGTAGCACACCCAGAGCAGAAGTTCTAGTTCAGCCAGATCAGGCCTGCCAAGAAACTGCGTCACAGGACTTTGTAAGAGATGTTCCCCATTGGCTGTAAGAGCACTGTGCAAAGAGAGTTGCTTCCTAGCTTCCCAAAGAGCTGGAAGCAAGATGCTTTGGGGCCTATCTCAGTCTTTAGAAACAATTCAGCACATTGTGCCTTGAAGCTCTAGGGCAATGTAGCACACACAGAGCAGAAGTTCTACTTCAGCCAGGTCATGCCTGCCTAGAAACTGCGTTTTACAGGAGTTTGTAAGAGATGTTCCCCATAGGCTGTAAGAGCACTGTGCCGAGCGAGTTGGTTGTTAGCTTCCCAAAGAGCCGGAAGCAGGATGCTTTGGCGCCTATCTCTGGCTTTGGAAACAAGGCAGGGATTTGAGCCTTGGAGCTCTAAGGCAATGTAGCACACCCAGAGAAGAAGTGCTACTTCGGCCAGATCGGGCCTGCAAAGAAACTGCGTTTCACAGCCCTTTGTAAGAGATGTTCCCGTAGGCTGTAAGAGCACTGAGCAGAGCGAGTTGTTTCATAGGTCCCAAAGAGCTGGAAGCAAGATGCTTCGTGGCCTATCAAAGTACTTCCTAAAATATTCAGCACGTTGTGCCTTGAAGCTCTAGGGCAATGTAGCAGACCCAGAGCAGGAGTTCTACTTCAGCAAGATCAGGCCTGCAAAGAAAGTGCGTATCACAGACATTTCTAGGAGATGTTCCCGGTAGGCTCTAAGAGCCCAATGCAGAGCGAGTTGTTTCTTAGCTTCCCAAAGAGCTGGAAGCAAGATGCTTTGGGGCTTATCTTCCCCTTTGGAAACAAGGCAGGGCTTTGTGCCTTGAATCTCTAGGGCAATGTAACACACCCACAGGAGAAGTTCTACTTCAGCCAGATCAGGCCTGCCAAGAAAGTGCGTTTCACAGGCCTTTGGAAGAGATGTTCCCAGTAGGCTGTAAGAGGACTGTGCAAAGAGAGTTGCTTCTTAGCTTCCCAAAGAGCTGGAAGCAAGATGCTTTGGGGCCTATCTCAGTCTTTGGAAACAATTCAGCACTTTGTGCCTTGAAGCTCTAGGGCAATGTAGCACACCCAGAGCAGAAGTTCTACTAAAGCCAGATCATGCCTGCCAAGAAACTGCGTTTTACAGGACTTTGTAAGAGATGTTCCCCATAGGCTGTAAGAGCACTGTGCCGTGCGAGGTGGTTCTCAGCTTCCCAAAGAGCCGGAAGCAGGATGCTTTGGCGCCTATCTCTGGCTTTGGAAACAATTCAGCACTTTGTGCCTTGGAGCTCTAAGGCAATGTAGCACACCCAGAGCAGAAGTGCTACTTCAGCCAGATCGGGCCTGCCAAGAAACTGCGTTTCACAGCCCTTTGTAAGAGATGTTCCTGGTAGGCTGTAAGAGCACTGTGCAGAGCGAGTTGTTTCCTAGCTTCCCAAAGAGCTGGAAGCAAGATGCTTTGGGGCCTATCTCCGGCTTTGGAAATAAGGCACGGCTTTGAGCCTTGGAGCTCTAGGGCAATGTAGCACACCCAGAACAGAAGTTCTACTTCAGCCATATCAGGCCTGCAGAGAAACTGCGTTTCACAGGTCTTTGTAAGAGATGTTCCCGGTAGGCTGTAAGAGCACTGTGCAGAGCGAGTTGTTTCTTATCTACCCTATTAGCTGGAAGCATGATGCTTTGGTGCCTATCTCCGTCATTGGAAATAATTCAGCACTTTTTGCCTTAAAGCTCTAGGACTATGTATAACACCCAGAGCATAAGTTCTATTTCAGCCAGATCAAGCCTGCAAAGAAAGTGCGTTTCACAGGCCTTTGGAAGACATGTTCCCGGTAGGCTGTAAGAGCACTGTGCAGAGCGAGTTGGTTCTTAGCTTCCCAAGGAGCTGGAAGCAAGATGCTTTGGGGCCTATCTCTGTCTTTGGAAACAATTCAGCACCTTGTGCCTTGAAGCTCTAGGGCAATGTAGCACACCCACAGCAGAAGTTCTACTTCAGCCAGATCAGGCCTGCCAAGAAACTGCGTTCAACAGGACTTTGTAAGAGATGTTCCCCATAGGCTGTAAGAACACTGTGCAGAGCGAGTTGTTTCATAGCTTCCCATAGAGCTGGAAGCAAGATGCTTTGTGGCCTATCAAAGAACTTCCTAAAATATTCAGCACGTTGTGCCTTGAAGCTCTAGGGCAATGTAGCAGACCCAGAGCAGGAGTTCTACTTCAGCAAGATCAGGCCTGCAAAGAAACTGCGTTTCACAGACATTTCTAGGAGATGTTCCCGGTAGGCTCTAAGAGCCCAGTGCAGAGCGAGTTGTTTCTTAGCTTCTCAAAGAGCTGGAAGCAAGATGCTTTGGGGCTTATCTTCCCCTTTGGAAACAAGGCAGGGCTTTGTGCCTTGAATCTCTAGGGCAATGTAGCACACCCAGAGCAGAAGTTCTACTTCAGCCACATCAGGCCTGCCAAGAAAGTGCGTTACACAGGCCTTTGGAAGAGATGTTCCCGGTAGGCTGTCAGAGCACTGTGCACAGCGAGTTGATTCTTAGCTTCGCAAAGGGCTGTAAGCAAGATGCTTTGGAGCCTATGTACGGCTTTGGAAACAAGGCAGGGCTTTGAGCCTTGGAGCTCTAGGGCAATGTAGCACACCAAGAGAAGAACTTCTACTTCATCCAGATCGGGCCTTCAGAAAAGTGCGTTTCACAGGCCTTTGGAAGAGATGTTCCCGGTAGGCTGTAAGAGCACTGTGCAAAGAGAGTTGGTTCTTAGCTTCACAAAGAGCTGGAAGCAAGATGCTTTGAGGACTATCTCTGTCTTTGGAAACAATTCAGCACTTTGTGCCTTGAAGCTCTAGGGCAATGTAGCACACCCAGAGCAGAAGTTCTACTTCAGCCAGATCGAACCTGCAAAGAAACTGCATTTCACAGGCCTTTGGAAGAGATGTTTCCGGTAGGCTGTCAGAGAACTGTGCCGAGCGAGTTGTTTCTTAGCTTCCCAAAGAGCTGTAAGCAAGATGCTTTCGGGCCTATCTCTGTCTTTGGAAACAATTCAGCACTTTGTGCCTTGAAGCTCTAGGGCAATGTAGCACACCCACAGCAGAAGTTCTACTTCAGCCAGATCAGGCCTGCAAAGAAACTGCGTTTCACAGCCCTTTGTAAGGGATGTTCCCGGTAGGCTGTACGAGCCCAATGCAGAGAGAGTTGTTTCTTAGCTTCCCAAAGAGCTGAAAGCAAGATGCTTCGGGGCTTCTCTTCCCCTTTGGAAACAAGGCAGGGCTTTGTGCCTTGAATCTCTAGGGTAATGTAGCACACCCAGAGCAGAAGTTCTACTTCAGCCAGATCAGGCCTGCCAAGAAAGTGTGTTTCACAGGCCTTTGGAAGAGATGTTCCCGGTAGGCTGTAAGAGCACTGTGCAGAGGGAGTTGTTTCCTAGCTTCCCAAAGAGCTGGAAGCAAGATGATTGGGGCCTATCTCCGGCTTTGGAAATAAGGCACGGCTTTGAGCCTTGGAGCTCTAGGGCAATGTAGCACACCCAGAGCAGAAGTTCTACATCAGCCATATCAGGCCTGCAGAGAAACTGCGTTTCACAGGCCTTTGGAAGAGATGTTCAGGGTAGGCTGTAAGAGCACTGTGCAGAGCGAGTTGTTTCTTAGCTACCCAATTAGCTGGAAGCAAGATGGTTTGGGGCCTATCTCCGTCTTTGGAAACAAGGCAAGGCTTTGAGCCTTGGAGCTCCACAGCAATGTAGCACACCCAGAGCAGAAGTTCTACTTCAGCCAGATCAGGCCTGCCAAGAAAGTGCGTTTCACAGGCCTTTGGAAGGGATGTTCCCGGTAGGCTGTAAGAGCACTGTGCAAAGAGAGTTGGTTCTTAGCTTCCCAAGGAGCTGGAAGCAAGATGCTTTGGGGCCTATCTCCGTCTTTGGAAACAACTCAGGGCTTTGAGGCTTGGAGCTCTAGGGCAATGTAGCACACCCAGAGCAGAAGTTCTACTTCAGCCAGATCGAACCTGCAAAGAAACTGCGTTTCACAGGCCTTTGGAATAGATGTTCCCGGTAGGCTGTAAGAGCACTGTGCAAAGAGAGTTGCTTCTTAGCTTCCCAAAGAGCTGGAAGCAAGATTCTTTGGGGCCTATCTCTGTCTTGGAAACAATTCAGCACTTTGTGCCTTGAAGCTCTAGGGCAATGTAGCACACCCACAGCAGAAGTTCTACTTCAGCCAGATCAGGCCTGCCAAGAAACTGCGTTCAACAGGACTTTGTAAGAGATGTTCCCCATAGGCTGTAAGAACACTGTGCAGAGCGAGTTGTTTCATAGCTTCCCATAGAGCTGGAAGCAAGATGCTTCGTGGCCTATCAAAGAACTTCCCAAAATATTCAGCACGTTGTGCCTTGAAGCTCTAGGGCAATGTAGCAGACCCAGAGCAGGAGTTCTACTTCAGCAAGATCAGGCCTGCAAAGGAAGTGCGTTTCACAGACATTTCTAGGAGATGTTCCCGGTAGGCTGTAAGAGCCCAATGCAGAGCGAGTTGTTTCTTAGCTTCCCAAAGAGCTGGAAGCAAGATGCTTTGGGGCCTATCTCTGTCTTTGGAAACAATTCAGCACTTTGTGCCTTGAAGCTCTAGGGCAATGTAGCACACCCACAGCAGAAGTTCTACTTCAGCCAGATCAGGCCCGCAAAGAAACTGCGTTTCACAGCCCTTTGTAAGGGATGTTCCTGGTAGGCTGTAAGAGCCCAATGCAGAGCGAGTTGTTTCTGAGCTTCCCAAAGAGCTGGAAGCAAGATGCTTCGGGGCTTCTCTTCCCCTTTGGAAACAAGGCAGGGCTTTGTGCCTTGAATCTCTAGGGCAATGTAGCACACCCAGAGCAGAAGTTCTACTTCAGCCAGATCAGGCCTGCCAAGAAGGTGTGTTTCACAGGCCTTTGGAAGAGATGTTCCCGGTAGGCTGTCAGAGCACTGTGCACAGCGAGTTGATTCTTAGCTTCGCAAAGAGCTGGAAGAAAGATGCTTTGGGGCCTATCTCCGGGTTTGGAAACAAGGCAGGGCTTTGAGCCTTGGAGCTCTAGGGCAATGTAGCACACCAAGAGCAGAAGTTCTACTTCATCCAGATCGGGCCTTCAAAAAAGTGCGTTTCACAGGCCTTTGGAAGAGATGTTCCCGGTAGGCTGTAAGAGCACTGTGCAAAGAGAGTTGCTTCTTAGCTTCCCAAAGAGCTGGAAGCAAGATGCTTTGGGGCCTATCTTTGTCTTTGGAAACAATTCAGCACTTTGTGCCTTGAAGCTCTAGGGCAATGTAGCACACCCACAGCAGAAGTTCTACTTCAGCCAGATCAGGCCTGCCAAGAAACTGCGTTTTACAGGAGTTTGTAAGAGATGTTCCCCATAGGCTGTAAGAGCACTGTGCCGAGCGAGTTGGTTCTTAGCTTCCCAAAGAGCCGGAAGCAGGATGCTTTGGCGCCTATCTCTGGCTTTGGAAACAAGGCAGGGCTTTGAGCCTTGGAGCTCTAAGGCAATGTAGCACACCCAGAGCAGAAGTGCTACTTCAGCCAGATCGGGCCTGCAAAGAAACTGCGTTTCACAGCCCTTTGTAAGAGATGTTCCCGGTAGGCTGTAAGAGCACTGTGCAGAGCGAGTTGTTTCCTAGCTTCCCAAAGAGCTGGAAGCAAGATGATTGGGGCCTATCTCCGGCTTTGGAAATAAGGCACGGCTTTGAGCCTTGGAGCTCCACAGCAATGTAGCACACCCAGAGCAGAAGTTCTACTTCAGCCAGATCAGGCCATGAAAGAGAGTGCGTTTCACAGACCTTTGTAAGAGATGTTCCCGGCAGGCTGTAAGAGCACTGTGCAGAGCGAGTTGTTTCTTAGCTACCCAATTAGCTGGAAGCAAGATGCTTTGGGGCCTATCTCCGTCTTTGGAAACAAGGCAAGGCTTTGAGCCTTGGAGCTCCACAGCAATGTAGCACACCCAGAGCAGAAGTTCTACTTCAGCCAGATCAGGCCTGCCAAGAAAGTGCGTTTCACAGGCCTTTGGAAGGGATGTTCCCGGTAGGCTGTCAGAGCACTGTGCAAAGAGAGTTGGTTCTTAGCTTCCCAAGGAGCTGGAAGCAAGATGCTTTGGGGCCTATCTCCGTCTTTGGAAACAACTCAGATCTTTGAGGCTTGGAGCTCTAGGGCAATGTAGCACACCCAGAGCAGAAGTTCTACTTCAGCCAGATCGAACCTGCAAAGAAACTGCGTTTCACAGGCCTTTGGAATAGATGTTCCCGGTAGGCTGTAAAAGCACTGTGCAAAGAGAGTTGCTTCTTAGCTTCCCAAAGAGCTGGAAGCAAGATTCTTTGGGGCCTATCTCTGTCTTTGGAAACAATTCAGCACTTTGTACCTTGAAGCTCTAGGGCAATGTAGCACACCCACAGCAGAAGTTCTACTTCAGCCAGATCAGGCCTGCCAAGAAACTGCGTTCAACAGGACTTTGTAAGAGATGTTCCCCATAGGCTGTAAGAACACTGTGCAGAGCGAGTTGTTTCATAGCTTCCCATAGAGCTGGAAGCAAGATGCTTCGTGGCCTATCAAAGAACTTCCCAAAATATTCAGCACGTTGTGCCTTGAAGCTCTAGGGCAATGTAGCAGACCCAGAGCAGGAGTTCTACTTCAGCAAGATCAGGCCTGCAAAGGAAGTGCGTTTCACAGACATTTCTAGGAGATGTTCCCGGTAGGCTGTAAGAGCCCAATGCAGAGCGAGTTGTTTCTTAGCTTCCCAAAGAGCTGGAAGCAAGATGCTTTGGGGCTTATCTTCCCCTTTGGAAACAAGGCAGGGCTTTGTGCCTTGAATCTCTAGGGTAATGTAGCACACCCAGAGCAGAAGTTCTACTTCAGCCAGATCAGGCCTGCCAAGAAACTGCGTTTCACAGGACTTTGTAAGAGATGTTCCCCATTGGCTGTAACAGCACTGTGCAAAGAGAGTTGCTTCCTAGCTTCCCAAAGCGCTGGAAGCAAGATGCTTTGGGGCCTATCTCAGTCTTTAGAAACAATTCAGCACTTTGTGCCTTGAAGCTCTAGGTCAATGTAGCACACACAGAGCAGAAGTTATACTTCAGCCAGATCATGCCTGCCAAGAAACTGCGTTTTACAGGACTTTGTAAGAGATGTTCCCCATAGGCTGTAAGAGCACTGTGCCGAGCGAGTTGGTTGTTAGCTTCCCAAAGAGCCGGAAGCAGGATGCTTTGGCGCCTATCTCTGGCTTTGGAAACAAGGCAGGGATTTGAGCCTTGGAGCTCTAAGGCAATGTAGCACACCCAGAGAAGAAGTGCTACTTCGGCCAGATCGGGCCTGCAAAGAAACTGCGTTTCACAGCCCTTTGTAAGAGATGTTCCCGTAGGCTGTAAGAGCACTGAGCAGAGCGAGTTGTTTCATAGGTCCCAAAGAGCTGGAAGCAAGATGCTTCGTGGCCTATCAAAGTACTTCCTAAAATATTCAGCACTTTGTGCCTTGAAGCTCTAGGGCAATGTAGCAGACCCAGAGCAGGAGTTCTACTTCAGCAAGATCAGGCCTGCAAAGAAAGTGCGTTTCACAGACATTTCTAGGAGATGTTCCCGGTAGGCTCTAAGAGCCCAATGCAGAGCGAGTTGTTTCTTAGCTTCTCAAAGAGCTGGAAGCAAGATGCTTTGGGGCTTATCTTCCCCTTTCGAAACAAGGCAGGGCTTTGTGCCTTGAATCTCTAGGGCAATGTAGCACACCCAGAGCATAAGTTCTACTTCAGCCAGATCAGGCCTGCCAAGAAAGTGCGTTACACAGGCCTTTGGAAGAGATGTTCCCGGTAGGCTGTCAGAGCACTGTGCACAGCGAGTTGATTCTTAGCTTCGCAAAGGGCTGTAAGCAAGATGCTTTGGAGCCTATGTACGGCTTTGGAAACAAGGCAGGGCTTTGAGCCTTGGAGCTCTAGGGCAACGTAGCACACCAAGAGCAGATTTCTACTTCATCCAGATCGGGCCTTCAGAAAAGTGCGTTTCACAGGCCTTTGGAATAGATGTTCCCGGTAGGCTGTAAGAGCACTGTGCAAAGAGAGTTGGTTCTTAGCTTCACAAAGAGCTGGAAGCAAGATGCTTTGGGGCCTATCTCTGTCTTTGGAAACAATTCAGCACTTTGTGCCTTGAAGGTCTAGGGCAATGTAGCACACCCAGAGCAGAAGTTCTACTTCAGCCAGATCGAACCTGCAAAGAAACTGCGTTTCACAGGCCTTTGGAATAGATTTTCCCGGTAGGCTGTCAGAGAACTTTGCCGAGCGAGTTGTTTCTTAGCTTCCCAAAGAGCTGTAAGCAAGATGCTTTGGGGCCTATCTCTGTCTTTGGAAACAATTCAGCACTTTGTGCCTTGAAGCTCTAGGGCAATGTAGCACACCCACAGCAGAAGTTCTACTTCAGCCAGATCAGGCCCGCAAAGAAACTGCGTTTCACAGCCCTTTGTAAGGGATGTTCCCGGTAGGCTGTAAGAGCCCAATGCAGAGCGAGTTGTTTCTGAGCTTCCCAAAGAGCTGGAAGCAAGATGCTTCGGGGCTTCTCTTCCCCTTTGGAAACAAGGCAGGGCTTTGTGCCTTGAATCTCTAGGGCAATGTAGCACACCCAGAGCAGAAGTTCTACTTCAGCCAGATCAGGCCTGCCAAGAAAGTGTGTTTCACAGGCCTTTGGAAGAGATGTCCCCGGTAGGCTGTCAGAGCACTGTGCACAGCGAGTTGATTCTTAGCTTCGCAAAGAGCTGGAAGAAAGATGCTTTGGGGCCTATCTCCGGGTTTGGAAATAAGGCAGGGCTTTGAGCCTTGGAGCTCTAGGGCAATGTAGCACACCAAGAGCAGAAGTTCTACTTCATCCAGATCGGGCCTTCAAAAAAGTGCGTTTCACAGGCCTTTGGAAGAGATGCTCCCGGTAGGCTGTAAGAGCACTGTGCAAAGAGAGTTGCTTCTTAGCTTCCCAAAGAGCTGGAAGCAAGATGCTTTGGGGCCTATCTTTGTCTTTGGAAACAATTCAGCACTTTGTGCCTTGAAGCTCTAGGGCAATGTAGCACACCCACAGCAGACGTTCTACTTCAGCCAGATCAGGCCTGCCAAGAAACTGCGTTTTACAGGAGTTTGTAAGAGATGTTCCCCATAGGCTGTAAGAGCACTGTGCCGAGCGAGTTGGTTCTTAGCTTCCCAAAGAGCCGGAAGCAGGATGCTTTGGCGCCTATCTCTGGCTTTGGAAACAAGGCAGGGCTTTGAGCCTTGGAGCTCTAAGGCAATGTAGCACACCCAGAGCAGAAGTGCTACTTCAGCCAGATCGGGCCTGCAAAGAAACTGCGTTTCACAGCCCTTTGTAAGAGATGTTCCCGGTAGGCTGTAAGAGCACTGTGCAGAGCGAGTTGTTTCCTAGCTTCCCAAAGAGCTGGAAGCAAGATGATTGGGGCCTATCTCCGGCTTTGGAAATAAGGCACGGCTTTGAGCCTTGGAGCTCCACAGCAATGTAGCACACCCAGAGCAGAAGTTCTACTTCAGCCAGATCAGGCCATCAAAGAGAGTGCGTTTCACAGACCTTTGTAAGAGATGTTCCCGGCAGGCTGTAAGAGCACTGTGCAGAGCGAGTTGTTTCTTAGCTTCCCAAAGAGCTGGAAGCAAGATGCTTTGGTGCTTATCTTCCCCTTTGGAAACAAGGCAGGGCTTTGTGCCTTGAATCTCTAGGGCATTGTAGCACACCCAGAGCAGAAGTTCTACTTCAGCCAGATCAGGCCATCAAAGAGAGTGCGTTTCACAGACCTTTGTAAGAGATGTTCCCGGCAGGCTGTAAGAGCACTGTGCAGAGCGAGTTGTTTCTTAGCTTCCCAAAGAGCTGGAAGCAAGATGCTTTGGTGCTTATCTTCCCCTTTGGAAACAAGGCAGGGCTTTGTGCCTTGAATCTCTAGGGCATTGTAGCACACCCAGAGCAGAAGTTCTACTTCAGCCAGATCAGGCCTGCCAAGAAAGTGCGTTTCACAGCCCTTTGGAAGAGATGTCCCCGGTAGGCTGTCAGAGCACTGTGCACAGCGAGTTGATTCTTAGCTTCGCAAAGAGCTGGAAGCAAGATGCTTTGGGGCCTATCTCCGGGTTTGGAAACAAGGCAGAGCTTTGAGCCTTGGAGCTCTAGGGCAATGTAGCACACCAAGAGCAGAAGTTCTACTTCATCCAGATCGGGCCTTCAAAAAAGTGCGTTTCACAGGCCTTTCGAAGAGATGTTCCCGGTAGGCTGTAACAGCACTGTGCAAAGAGAGTTGCTTCTTAGCTTCCCAAAGAGCTGGAAGCAAGATGCTTTGGGGCCTATCTCTGTCTTTGGAAACAATTCAGCACTTTGTGCCTTGAAGGTCTAGGGCAATGTAGCACACCCACAGCAGAAGTTCTACTTCAGCCAGATCAGGCCTGCCAAGAAACTGCGTTCAACAGGACTTTGTAAGAGATGTTCCCCATAGGCTGTAAGAACACTGTGCAGAGCGAGTGGTTTCATAGCTTTCCATAGAGCTGGAAGCAAGATGCTTCGTGGCCTATCAAAGAACTTCCTAAAATATTCAGCACGTTGTGCCTTGAAGCTCTAGGGCAATGTGGCAGACCCTGAGCAGGAGTTCTACTTCAGCAAGATCAGGCCTGCAAAGAAACTGCGTTTCACAGACATTTCTAGGAGATGTTCCCGGTAGGCTGTAAGAGCCCAATGCAGAGCGAGTTGTCTCTTAGCTTCCCAAAGAGCTGGAAGCAAGATATTTTGGGGCTTATCTTCCCCTTTCGAAACAAGGCAGGGCTTTGTGCCTTGAATCTCTAGGGCAATGTAGCACACCCAGAGCAGAAGTTCTACTTCAGCCAGATCAGGCCTGCCAAGAAAGTGCGTTTCACCGGCCTTTGGAAGGGATGTTCCCGGTAGGCTGTAAGAGCACTGTGCAAAGAGAGTTGGTTCTTAGCTTCCCAAGGAGCTGGAAGCAAGATGCTTTGGGGCCTATCTCCGTCTTTGGAAACAACTCAGGGCTTTGAGGCTTGGAGCTCTAGGGCAATGTAGCACAGCCAGAGCAGAAGTTCTACTTCAGCCAGATCGAACCTGCAAAGAAACTGCGTTTCACAGGCCTTTGGAATAGATGTTCCCGGTAGGCTGTAAGAGCACTGTGCAAAGAGAGTTGCTTCTTAGCTTCCGAAAGAGCTGGAAGCAAGATTCTTTGGGGCCTATCTCTGTCTTTGGAAACAATTCAGCACTTTGTGCCTTGAAGCTGTAGGGCAATTTAGCACACCCACAGCAGAAGTTCTACTTCAGCCAGATCAGGCCTGCCAAGAAACTGCGTTCAACAGGACTTTGTAAGAGATGTTCCCCATAGGCTGTAAGAACACTGTGCAGAGCGAGTTGTTTCATAGCTTCCCATAGAGCTGGAAGCAAGATGCTTCGTGGCCTATCAAAGAACTTCCCAAAATATTCAGCACGTTGTGCCTTGAAGCTCTAGGGCAATGTAGCAGACCCAGAGCAGGAGTTCTACTTCAGCAAGATCAGGCCTGCAAAGCAACTGCGTTTCACAGACATTTCTAGGAGATGTTCACGGTAGGCTGTAAGAGCCCAATGCAGAGCGAGTTGTTTCTTAGCTTCCCAAAGAGCTGGAAGCAAGATGCTTTGGGGCTTATCTTCCCCTTTGGAAACAAGGCAGGGCTTTGTGCCTTGAATCTCTAGGGTAATGTAGCACACCCAGAGCAGAAGTTCTACTTCAGCCAGATCAGGCCTGCCAAGAAACTGCGTTTCACAGGACTTTGTAAGAGATGTTCCCCATTGGCTGTAAGAGCACTGTGCAAAGAGAGTTGCTTCCTAGCTTCCCAAAGAGCTGGAAGCAAGATGCTTTGGGGCCTATCTCAGTCTTTAGAAACAATTCAGCACTTTGTGCCTTGAAGCTCTAGGTCAATGTAGCACACACAGAGCAGAAGTTCTACTTCAGCCAGATCATGCCTGCCAAGAAACTGCGTTTTACAGGACTTTGTAAGAGATGTTCCCCATAGGCTGTAAGAGCACTGTGCCGAGCGAGTTGGTTGTTAGCTTCCCAAAGAGCCGGAAGCAGGATGCTTTGACGCCTATCTCTGGCTTTGGAAACAAGGCAGGGATTTGAGCCTTGGAGCTCTAAGGCAATGTAGCACACCCAGAGAAGAAGTGCTACTTCGGCCAGATCGGGCCTGCAAAGAAACTGCGTTTCACAGCCCTTTGTAAGAGATGTTCCCGTAGGCTGTAAGAGCACTGAGCAGAGCGAGTTGTTTCATAGGTCCCAAAGAGCTGGAAGCAAGATGCTTCGTGGCCTATCAAAGTACTTCCTAAAATATTCAGCACTTTGTGCCTTGAAGCTCTAGGGCAATGTAGCAGACCCAGAGCAGGAGTTCTACTTCAGCAAGATCAGGCCTGCAAAGAAACTGCGTTTCAAAGACATTTCTAGGAGATGTTCCCGGTAGGCTCTAAGAGCCCAATGCAGAGCGAGTTGTTTCTTAGCTTCTCAAAGAGCTGGAAGCAAGATGCTTTGGGGCTTATCTTCCCCTTTGGAAACAAGGCAGGGCTTTGTGCCTTGAATCTCTAGGGCAATGTAGCACACCCAGAGCATAAGTTCTACTTCAGCCACATCAGGCCTGCCAAGAAAGTGCGTTACACAGGCCTTTGGAAGAGATGTTCCCGGTAGGCTGTCAGAGCACTGTGCACAGCGAGTTGATTCTTAGCTTCGCAAAGGGCTGTAAGCAAGATGCTTTGGAGCCTATGTACGGCTTTGGAAACAAGGCAGGGCTTTGAGCCTTGGAGCTCTAGGGCAATGTAGCACACCAAGAGCAGAAGTTCTACTTCATCCAGATCGGGCCTTCAGAAAAGTGCGTTTCACAGGCCTTTGGAATAGATGTTCCCGGTAGGCTGTAAGAGCACTGTGCAAAGAGAGTTGGTTCTTCGCTTCACAAAGAGCTGGAAGCAAGATGCTTTGGGGACTATCTCTGTCTTTGGAAACAATTCAGCACTTTGTGCCTTGAAGCTCTAGGGCAATGTAGCACACCCAGAGCAGAAGTTCTACTTCAGCCAGATCGAACCTGCAAAGAAACTGCGTTTCACAGGCCTTTGGAATAGATTTTCCCGGTAGGCTGTCAGAGAACTTTGCCGAGCGAGTTGTTTCTTAGCTTCCCAAAGAGCTGTAAGCAAGATGCTTTGGGGCCTATCTCTGTCTTTGGAAACAATTCAGCACTTTGTGCCTTGAAGCTCTAGGGCAATGTAGCACACCCACAGCAGAAGTTCTACTTCAGCCAGATCAGGCCCGCAAAGAAACTGCGTTTCACAGCCCTTTGTAAGGGATGTTCCCGGTAGGCTGTAAGAGCCCAATGCAGAGCGAGTTGTTTCTTAGCTTCCCAAAGAGCTGGAAGCAAGATGCTTTGGGGCCTATCTCAGTCTTTAGAAACAATTCAGCACTTTGTGCCTTGAAGCTCTAGGTCAATGTAGCACACACAGAGCAGAAGTTCTACTTCAGCCAGATCATGCCTGCCAAGAAACTGCGTTTTACAGGACTTTGTAAGAGATGTTCCCCATAGGCTGTAAGAGCACTGTGCCGAGCGAGTTGGTTGTTAGCTTCCCAAAGAGCCGGAAGCAGGATGCTTTGGCGCCTATCTCTGGCTTTGGAAACAAGGCAGGGATTTGAGCCTTGGAGCTCTAAGGCAATGTAGCACACCCAGAGAAGAAGTGCTACTTCGGCCAGATCGGGCCTGCAAAGAAACTGCGTTTCACAGCCCTTTGTAAGAGATGTTCCCGTAGGCTGTAAGAGCACTGAGCAGAGCGAGTTGTTTCATAGGTCCCAAAGAGCTGGAAGCAAGATGCTTCGTGGCCTATCAAAGTACTTCCTAAAATATTCAGCACTTTGTGCCTTGAAGCTCTAGGGCAATGTAGCAGACCCAGAGCAGGAGTTCTACTTCAGCAAGATCAGGCCTGCAAAGAAACTGCGTTTCAAAGACATTTCTAGGAGATGTTCCCGGTAGGCTCTAAGAGCCCAATGCAGAGCGAGTTGTTTCTTAGCTTCTCAAAGAGCTGGAAGCAAGATGCTTTGGGGCTTATCTTCCCCTTTGGAAACAAGGCAGGGCTTTGTGCCTTGAATCTCTAGGGCAATGTAGCACACCCAGAGCATAAGTTCTACTTCAGCCACATCAGGCCTGCCAAGAAAGTGCGTTACACAGGCCTTTGGAAGAGATGTTCCCGGTAGGCTGTCAGAGCACTGTGCACAGCGAGTTGATTCTTAGCTTCGCAAAGGGCTGTAAGCAAGATGCTTTGGAGCCTATGTACGGCTTTGGAAACAAGGCAGGGCTTTGAGCCTTGGAGCTCTAGGGCAATGTAGCACACCAAGAGCAGAAGTTCTACTTCATCCAGATCGGGCCTTCAGAAAAGTGCGTTTCACAGGCCTTTGGAATAGATGTTCCCGGTAGGCTGTAAGAGCACTGTGCAAAGAGAGTTGGTTCTTCGCTTCACAAAGAGCTGGAAGCAAGATGCTTTGGGGACTATCTCTGTCTTTGGAAACAATTCAGCACTTTGTGCCTTGAAGCTCTAGGGCAATGTAGCACACCCAGAGCAGAAGTTCTACTTCAGCCAGATCGAACCTGCAAAGAAACTGCGTTTCACAGGCCTTTGGAATAGATTTTCCCGGTAGGCTGTCAGAGAACTTTGCCGAGCGAGTTGTTTCTTAGCTTCCCAAAGAGCTGTAAGCAAGATGCTTTGGGGCCTATCTCTGTCTTTGGAAACAATTCAGCACTTTGTGCCTTGAAGCTCTAGGGCAATGTAGCACACCCACAGCAGAAGTTCTACTTCAGCCAGATCAGGCCCGCAAAGAAACTGCGTTTCACAGCCCTTTGTAAGGGATGTTCCCGGTAGGCTGTAAGAGCCCAATGCAGAGCGAGTTGTTTCTGAGCTTCCCAAAGAGCTGGAAGCAAGATGCTTCGGGGCTTCTCTTCCCCTTTGGAAACAAGGCAGGGCTTTGTGCCTTGAATCTCTAGGGCAATGTAGCACACCCAGAGCAGAAGTTCTACTTCAGCCAGATCAGGCCTGCCAAGAAAGTGTGTTTCACAGGCCTTTGGAAGAGATGTCCCCGGTAGGCTGTCAGAGCACTGTGCACAGCGAGTTGATTCTTAGCTTCGCAAAGAGCTGGAAGAAAGATGCTTTGGGGCCTATCTCCGGGTTTGGAAATAAGGCAGGGCTTTGAGCCTTGGAGCTCTAGGGCAATGTAGCACACCAAGAGCAGAAGTTCTACTTCATCCAGATCGGGCCTTCAAAAAAGTGCGTTTCACAGGCCTTTGGAAGAGATGCTCCCGGTAGGCTGTAAGAGCACTGTGCAAAGAGAGTTGCTTCTTAGCTTCCCAAAGAGCTGGAAGCAAGATGCTTTGGGGCCTATCTTTGTCTTTGGAAACAATTCAGCACTTTGTGCCTTGAAGCTCTAGGGCAATGTAGCACACCCACAGCAGACGTTCTACTTCAGCCAGATCAGGCCTGCCAAGAAACTGCGTTTTACAGGAGTTTGTAAGAGATGTTCCCCATAGGCTGTAAGAGCACTGTGCCGAGCGAGTTGGTTCTTAGCTTCCCAAAGAGCCGGAAGCAGGATGCTTTGGCGCCTATCTCTGGCTTTGGAAACAAGGCAGGGCTTTGAGCCTTGGAGCTCTAAGGCAATGTAGCACACCCAGAGCAGAAGTGCTACTTCAGCCAGATCGGGCCTGCAAAGAAACTGCGTTTCACAGCCCTTTGTAAGAGATGTTCCCGGTAGGCTGTAAGAGCACTGTGCAGAGCGAGTTGTTTCCTAGCTTCCCAAAGAGCTGGAAGCAAGATGATTGGGGCCTATCTCCGGCTTTGGAAATAAGGCACGGCTTTGAGCCTTGGAGCTCCACAGCAATGTAGCACACCCAGAGCAGAAGTTCTACTTCAGCCAGATCAGGCCATCAAAGAGAGTGCGTTTCACAGACCTTTGTAAGAGATGTTCCCGGCAGGCTGTAAGAGCACTGTGCAGAGCGAGTTGTTTCTTAGCTTCCCAAAGAGCTGGAAGCAAGATGCTTTGGGGACTATCTCTGTCTTTGGAAACAATTCAGCACTTTGTGCCTTGAAGCTCTAGGGCAATGTAGCACACCCAGAGCAGAAGTTCTACTTCAGCCAGATCGAACCTGCAAAGAAACTGCGTTTCACAGGCCTTTGGAATAGATTTTCCCGGTAGGCTGTCAGAGAACTTTGCCGAGCGAGTTGTTTCTTAGCTTCCCAAAGAGCTGTAAGCAAGATGCTTTGGGGCCTATCTCTGTCTTTGAAAACAATTCAGCACTTTGTGCCTTGAAGCTCTAGGGCAATGTAGCACACCCACAGCAGAAGTTCTATTTCAGCCAGATCAGGCCCGCAAAGAAACTATGTTTCACAGCCCTTTGTAAGGGATGTTCCCGGTTGGCTGTAAGAGTCCAATGCAGGGCGAGTTGTTTCTTAGATTCCCAGGAGCTGGAAGCAAGATGCTTCGGGGCTTCTCTTCCCCTTTGGAAACAAGGCAGGGCTTTGTGCCTTGAATCTCTAGGGCAATGTAGCACACCCAGAGCAGAAGTTCTACTTCAGCCAGATCAGGCCTGCCAAGAAAGTGTGTTTCACAGGCCTTTGGAAGAGATGTCCCCGGTAGGCTGTCAGAGCACTGTGCACAGCGAGTTGATTCTTAGCTTCGCAAAGAGCTGGAAGAAAGATGCTTTGGGGCCTATCTCCGGGTTTGGAAATAAGGCAGGGCTTTGAGCCTTGGAGCTCTAGGGCAATGTAGCACACCAAGAGCAGAAGTTCTACTTCATCCAGATCGGGCCTTCAAAAAAGTGCGTTTCACAGGCCTTTGGAAGAGATGCTCCCGGTAGGCTGTAAGAGCACTGTGCAAAGAGAGTTGCTTCTTAGCTTCCCAAAGAGCTGGAAGCAAGATGCTTTGGGGCCTATCTTTGTCTTTGGAAACAATTCAGCACTTTGTGCCTTGAAGCTCTAGGGCAATGTAGCACACCCACAGCAGACGTTCTACTTCAGCCAGATCAGGCCTGCCAAGAAACTGCGTTTTACAGGAGTTTGTAAGAGATGTTCCCCATAGGCTGTAAGAGCACTGTGCCGAGCGAGTTGGTTCTTAGCTTCCCAAAGAGCCGGAAGCAGGATGCTTTGGCGCCTATCTCTGGCTTTGGAAACAAGGCAGGGCTTTGAGCCTTGGAGCTCTAAGGCAATGTAGCACACCCAGAGCAGAAGTGCTACTTCAGCCAGATCGGGCCTGCAAAGAAACTGCGTTTCACAGCCCTTTGTAAGAGATGTTCCCGGTAGGCTGTAAGAGCACTGTGCAGAGCGAGTTGTTTCCTAGCTTCCCAAAGAGCTGGAAGCAAGATGATTGGGGCCTATCTCCGGCTTTGGAAATAAGGCACGGCTTTGAGCCTTGGAGCTCCACAGCAATGTAGCACACCCAGAGCAGAAGTTCTACTTCAGCCAGATCAGGCCATCAAAGAGAGTGCGTTTCACAGACCTTTGTAAGAGATGTTCCCGGCAGGCTGTAAGAGCACTGTGCAGAGCGAGTTGTTTCTTAGCTTCCCAAAGAGCTGGAAGCAAGATGCTTTGGTGCTTATCTTCCCCTTTGGAAACAAGGCAGGGCTTTGTGCCTTGAATCTCTAGGGCATTGTAGCACACCCAGAGCAGAAGTTCTACTTCAGCCAGATCAGGCCATCAAAGAGAGTGCGTTTCACAGACCTTTGTAAGAGATGTTCCCGGCAGGCTGTAAGAGCACTGTGCAGAGCGAGTTGTTTCTTAGCTTCCCAAAGAGCTGGAAGCAAGATGCTTTGGTGCTTATCTTCCCCTTTGGAAACAAGGCAGGGCTTTGTGCCTTGAATCTCTAGGGCATTGTAGCACACCCAGAGCAGAAGTTCTACTTCAGCCAGATCAGGCCTGCCAAGAAAGTGCGTTTCACAGCCCTTTGGAAGAGATGTCCCCGGTAGGCTGTCAGAGCACTGTGCACAGCGAGTTGATTCTTAGCTTCGCAAAGAGCTGGAAGCAAGATGCTTTGGGGCCTATCTCCGGGTTTGGAAACAAGGCAGAGCTTTGAGCCTTGGAGCTCTAGGGCAATGTAGCACACCAAGAGCAGAAGTTCTACTTCATCCAGATCGGGCCTTCAAAAAAGTGCGTTTCACAGGCCTTTCGAAGAGATGTTCCCGGTAGGCTGTAACAGCACTGTGCAAAGAGAGTTGCTTCTTAGCTTCCCAAAGAGCTGGAAGCAAGATGCTTTGGGGCCTATCTCTGTCTTTGGAAACAATTCAGCACTTTGTGCCTTGAAGGTCTAGGGCAATGTAGCACACCCACAGCAGAAGTTCTACTTCAGCCAGATCAGGCCTGCCAAGAAACTGCGTTCAACAGGACTTTGTAAGAGATGTTCCCCATAGGCTGTAAGAACACTGTGCAGAGCGAGTGGTTTCATAGCTTTCCATAGAGCTGGAAGCAAGATGCTTCGTGGCCTATCAAAGAACTTCCTAAAATATTCAGCACGTTGTGCCTTGAAGCTCTAGGGCAATGTGGCAGACCCTGAGCAGGAGTTCTACTTCAGCAAGATCAGGCCTGCAAAGAAACTGCGTTTCACAGACATTTCTAGGAGATGTTCCCGGTAGGCTGTAAGAGCCCAATGCAGAGCGAGTTGTCTCTTAGCTTCCCAAAGAGCTGGAAGCAAGATATTTTGGGGCTTATCTTCCCCTTTCGAAACAAGGCAGGGCTTTGTGCCTTGAATCTCTAGGGCAATGTAGCACACCCAGAGCAGAAGTTCTACTTCAGCCAGATCAGGCCTGCCAAGAAAGTGCGTTTCACAGGCCTTTGGAAGGGATGTTCCCGGTAGGCTGTAAGAGCCCAATGCAGAGCGAGTTGTTTCTTAGCTTCCCAAAGAGCTGGAAGCAAGATGCTTTGGGGCCTATCTCAGTCTTTAGAAACAATTCAGCACTTTGTGCCTTGAAGCTCTAGGTCAATGTAGCACACACAGAGCAGAAGTTCTACTTCAGCCAGATCATGCCTGCCAAGAAACTGCGTTTTACAGGACTTTGTAAGAGATGTTCCCCATAGGCTGTAAGAGCACTGTGCCGAGCGAGTTGGTTGTTAGCTTCCCAAAGAGCCGGAAGCAGGATGCTTTGGCGCCTATCTCTGGCTTTGGAAACAAGGCAGGGATTTGAGCCTTGGAGCTCTAAGGCAATGTAGCACACCCAGAGAAGAAGTGCTACTTCGGCCAGATCGGGCCTGCAAAGAAACTGCGTTTCACAGCCCTTTGTAAGAGATGTTCCCGTAGGCTGTAAGAGCACTGAGCAGAGCGAGTTGTTTCATAGGTCCCAAAGAGCTGGAAGCAAGATGCTTCGTGGCCTATCAAAGTACTTCCTAAAATATTCAGCACTTTGTGCCTTGAAGCTCTAGGGCAATGTAGCAGACCCAGAGCAGGAGTTCTACTTCAGCAAGATCAGGCCTGCAAAGAAACTGCGTTTCAAAGACATTTCTAGGAGATGTTCCCGGTAGGCTCTAAGAGCCCAATGCAGAGCGAGTTGTTTCTTAGCTTCTCAAAGAGCTGGAAGCAAGATGCTTTGGGGCTTATCTTCCCCTTTGGAAACAAGGCAGGGCTTTGTGCCTTGAATCTCTAGGGCAATGTAGCACACCCAGAGCATAAGTTCTACTTCAGCCACATCAGGCCTGCCAAGAAAGTGCGTTACACAGGCCTTTGGAAGAGATGTTCCCGGTAGGCTGTCAGAGCACTGTGCACAGCGAGTTGATTCTTAGCTTCGCAAAGGGCTGTAAGCAAGATGCTTTGGAGCCTATGTACGGCTTTGGAAACAAGGCAGGGCTTTGAGCCTTGGAGCTCTAGGGCAATGTAGCACACCAAGAGCAGAAGTTCTACTTCATCCAGATCGGGCCTTCAGAAAAGTGCGTTTCACAGGCCTTTGGAATAGATGTTCCCGGTAGGCTGTAAGAGCACTGTGCAAAGAGAGTTGGTTCTTCGCTTCACAAAGAGCTGGAAGCAAGATGCTTTGGGGACTATCTCTGTCTTTGGAAACAATTCAGCACTTTGTGCCTTGAAGCTCTAGGGCAATGTAGCACACCCAGAGCAGAAGTTCTACTTCAGCCAGATCGAACCTGCAAAGAAACTGCGTTTCACAGGCCTTTGGAATAGATTTTCCCGGTAGGCTGTCAGAGAACTTTGCCGAGCGAGTTGTTTCTTAGCTTCCCAAAGAGCTGTAAGCAAGATGCTTTGGGGCCTATCTCTGTCTTTGGAAACAATTCAGCACTTTGTGCCTTGAAGCTCTAGGGCAATGTAGCACACCCACAGCAGAAGTTCTACTTCAGCCAGATCAGGCCTGCCAAGAAAGTGTGTTTCACAGGCCTTTGGAAGAGATGTCCCCGGTAGGCTGTCAGAGCACTGTGCACAGCGAGTTGATTCTTAGCTTCGCAAAGAGCTGGAAGAAAGATGCTTTGGGGCCTATCTCCGGGTTTGGAAATAAGGCAGGGCTTTGAGCCTTGGAGCTCTAGGGCAATGTAGCACACCAAGAGCAGAAGTTCTACTTCATCCAGATCGGGCCTTCAAAAAAGTGCGTTTCACAGGCCTTTGGAAGAGATGCTCCCGGTAGGCTGTAAGAGCACTGTGCAAAGAGAGTTGCTTCTTAGCTTCCCAAAGAGCTGGAAGCAAGATGCTTTGGGGCCTATCTTTGTCTTTGGAAACAATTCAGCACTTTGTGCCTTGAAGCTCTAGGGCAATGTAGCACACCCACAGCAGACGTTCTACTTCAGCCAGATCAGGCCTGCCAAGAAACTGCGTTTTACAGGAGTTTGTAAGAGATGTTCCCCATAGGCTGTAAGAGCACTGTGCCGAGCGAGTTGGTTCTTAGCTTCCCAAAGAGCCGGAAGCAGGATGCTTTGGCGCCTATCTCTGGCTTTGGAAACAAGGCAGGGCTTTGAGCCTTGGAGCTCTAAGGCAATGTAGCACACCCAGAGCAGAAGTGCTACTTCAGCCAGATCGGGCCTGCAAAGAAACTGCGTTTCACAGCCCTTTGTAAGAGATGTTCCCGGTAGGCTGTAAGAGCACTGTGCAGAGCGAGTTGTTTCCTAGCTTCCCAAAGAGCTGGAAGCAAGATGATTGGGGCCTATCTCCGGCTTTGGAAATAAGGCACGGCTTTGAGCCTTGGAGCTCCACAGCAATGTAGCACACCCAGAGCAGAAGTTCTACTTCAGCCAGATCAGGCCATCAAAGAGAGTGCGTTTCACAGACCTTTGTAAGAGATGTTCCCGGCAGGCTGTAAGAGCACTGTGCAGAGCGAGTTGTTTCTTAGCTTCCCAAAGAGCTGGAAGCAAGATGCTTTGGTGCTTATCTTCCCCTTTGGAAACAAGGCAGGGCTTTGTGCCTTGAATCTCTAGGGCATTGTAGCACACCCAGAGCAGAAGTTCTACTTCAGCCAGATCAGGCCATCAAAGAGAGTGCGTTTCACAGACCTTTGTAAGAGATGTTCCCGGCAGGCTGTAAGAGCACTGTGCAGAGCGAGTTGTTTCTTAGCTTCCCAAAGAGCTGGAAGCAAGATGCTTTGGTGCTTATCTTCCCCTTTGGAAACAAGGCAGGGCTTTGTGCCTTGAATCTCTAGGGCATTGTAGCACACCCAGAGCAGAAGTTCTACTTCAGCCAGATCAGGCCTGCCAAGAAAGTGCGTTTCACAGCCCTTTGGAAGAGATGTCCCCGGTAGGCTGTCAGAGCACTGTGCACAGCGAGTTGATTCTTAGCTTCGCAAAGAGCTGGAAGCAAGATGCTTTGGGGCCTATCTCCGGGTTTGGAAACAAGGCAGAGCTTTGAGCCTTGGAGCTCTAGGGCAATGTAGCACACCAAGAGCAGAAGTTCTACTTCATCCAGATCGGGCCTTCAAAAAAGTGCGTTTCACAGGCCTTTCGAAGAGATGTTCCCGGTAGGCTGTAACAGCACTGTGCAAAGAGAGTTGCTTCTTAGCTTCCCAAAGAGCTGGAAGCAAGATGCTTTGGGGCCTATCTCTGTCTTTGGAAACAATTCAGCACTTTGTGCCTTGAAGGTCTAGGGCAATGTAGCACACCCACAGCAGAAGTTCTACTTCAGCCAGATCAGGCCTGCCAAGAAACTGCGTTCAACAGGACTTTGTAAGAGATGTTCCCCATAGGCTGTAAGAACACTGTGCAGAGCGAGTGGTTTCATAGCTTTCCATAGAGCTGGAAGCAAGATGCTTCGTGGCCTATCAAAGAACTTCCTAAAATATTCAGCACGTTGTGCCTTGAAGCTCTAGGGCAATGTGGCAGACCCTGAGCAGGAGTTCTACTTCAGCAAGATCAGGCCTGCAAAGAAACTGCGTTTCACAGACATTTCTAGGAGATGTTCCCGGTAGGCTGTAAGAGCCCAATGCAGAGCGAGTTGTCTCTTAGCTTCCCAAAGAGCTGGAAGCAAGATATTTTGGGGCTTATCTTCCCCTTTCGAAACAAGGCAGGGCTTTGTGCCTTGAATCTCTAGGGCAATGTAGCACACCCAGAGCAGAAGTTCTACTTCAGCCAGATCAGGCCTGCCAAGAAAGTGCGTTTCACAGGCCTTTGGAAGGGATGTTCCCGGTAGGCTGTAAGAGCACTGTGCAAAGAGAGTTGGTTCTTAGCTTCCCAAGGAGCTGGAAGCAAGATGCTTTGGGGCCTATCTCCGTCTTTGGAAACAACTCAGGGCTTTGAGGCTTGGAGCTCTAGGGCAATGTAGCACAGCCAGAGCAGAAGTTCTACTTCAGCCAGATCGAACCTGCAAAGAAACTGCGTTTCACAGGCCTTTGGAATAGATGTTCCCGGTAGGCTGTAAGAGCACTGTGCAAAGAGAGTTGCTTCTTAGCTTCCGAAAGAGCTGGAAGCAAGATTCTTTGGGGCCTATCTCTGTCTTTGGAAACAATTCAGCACTTTGTGCCTTGAAGCTGTAGGGCAATGTAGCACACCCACAGCAGAAGTTCTACTTCAGCCAGATCAGGCCTGCCAAGAAACTGCGTTCAACAGGACTTTGTAAGAGATGTTCCCCATAGGCTGTAAGAACACTGTGCAGAGCGAGTTGTTTCATAGCTTCCCATAGAGCTGGAAGCAAGATGCTTCGTGGCCTATCAAAGAACTTCCCAAAATATTCAGCACGTTGTGCCTTGAAGCTCTAGGGCAATGTAGCAGACCCAGAGCAGGAGTTCTACTTCAGCAAGATCAGGCCTGCAAAGCAACTGCGTTTCACAGACATTTCTAGGAGATGTTCCCGGTAGGCTGTAAGAGCCCAATGCAGAGCGAGTTGTTTCTTAGCTTCCCAAAGAGCTGGAAGCAAGATGCTTTGGGGCTTATCTTCCCCTTTGGAAACAAGGCAGGGCTTTGTGCCTTGAATCTCTAGGGTAATGTAGCACACCCAGAGCAGAAGTTCTACTTCAGCCAGATCAGGCCTGCCAAGAAACTGCGTTTCACAGGACTTTGTAAGAGATGTTCCCCATTGGCTGTAAGAGCACTGTGCAAAGAGAGTTGCTTCCTAGCTTCCCAAAGAGCTGGAAGCAAGATGCTTTGGGGCCTATCTCAGTCTTTAGAAACAATTCAGCACTTTGTGCCTTGAAGCTCTAGGTCAATGTAGCACACACAGAGCAGAAGTTCTACTTCAGCCAGATCATGCCTGCCAAGAAACTGCGTTTTACAGGACTTTGTAAGAGATGTTCCCCATAGGCTGTAAGAGCACTGTGCCGAGCGAGTTGGTTGTTAGCTTCCCAAAGAGCCGGAAGCAGGATGCTTTGGCGCCTATCTCTGGCTTTGGAAACAAGGCAGGGATTTGAGCCTTGGAGCTCTAAGGCAATGTAGCACACCCAGAGAAGAAGTGCTACTTCGGCCAGATCGGGCCTGCAAAGAAACTGCGTTTCACAGCCCTTTGTAAGAGATGTTCCCGTAGGCTGTAAGAGCACTGAGCAGAGCGAGTTGTTTCATAGGTCCCAAAGAGCTGGAAGCAAGATGCTTCGTGGCCTATCAAAGTACTTCCTAAAATATTCAGCACTTTGTGCCTTGAAGCTCTAGGGCAATGTAGCAGACCCAGAGCAGGAGTTCTACTTCAGCAAGATCAGGCCTGCAAAGAAACTGCGTTTCAAAGACATTTCTAGGAGATGTTCCCGGTAGGCTCTAAGAGCCCAATGCAGAGCGAGTTGTTTCTTAGCTTCTCAAAGAGCTGGAAGCAAGATGCTTTGGGGCTTATCTTCCCCTTTGGAAACAAGGCAGGGCTTTGTGCCTTGAATCTCTAGGGCAATGTAGCACACCCAGAGCAGAAGTTCTACTTCAGCCACATCAGGCCTGCCAAGAAAGTGCGTTACACAGGCCTTTGGAAGAGATGTTCCCGGTAGGCTGTCAGAGCACTGTGCACAGCGAGTTGATTCTTAGCTTCGCAAAGGGCTGTAAGCAAGATGCTTTGGAGCCTATGTACGGCTTTGGAAACAAGGCAGGGCTTTGAGCCTTGGAGCTCTAGGGCAATGTAGCACACCAAGAGCAGAAGTTCTACTTCATCCAGATCGGGCCTTCAGAAAAGTGCGTTTCACAGGCCTTTGGAATAGATGTTCCCGGTAGGCTGTAAGAGCACTGTGCAAAGAGAGTTGGTTCTTCGCTTCACAAAGAGCTGGAAGCAAGATGCTTTGGGGACTATCTCTGTCTTTGGAAACAATTCAGCACTTTGTGCCTTGAAGCTCTAGGGCAATGTAGCACACCCAGAGCAGAAGTTCTACTTCAGCCAGATCGAACCTGCAAAGAAACTGCGTTTCACAGGCCTTTGGAATAGATTTTCCCGGTAGGCTGTCAGAGAACTTTGCCGAGCGAGTTGTTTCTTAGCTTCCCAAAGAGCTGTAAGCAAGATGCTTTGGGGCCTATCTCTGTCTTTGGAAACAATTCAGCACTTTGTGCCTTGAAGCTCTAGGGCAATGTAGCACACCCACAGCAGAAGTTCTACTTCAGCCAGATCAGGCCCGCAAAGAAACTGCGTTTCACAGCCCTTTGTAAGGGATGTTCCCGGTAGGCTGTAAGAGCCCAATGCAGAGCGAGTTGTTTCTTAGCTTCCCAAAGAGCTGGAAGCAAGATGCTTCGGGGCTTCTCTTCCCCTTTGGAAACAAGGCAGGGCTTTGTGCCTTGAATCTCTAGGGCAATGTAGCACACCCAGAGCAGAAGTTCTACTTCAGCCAGATCAGGCCTGCCAAGAAAGTGTGTTTCACAGGCCTTTGGAAGAGATGTTCCCGGTAGGCTGTCAGAGCACTGTGCACAGCGAGTTGATTCTTAGCTTCGCAAAGAGCTGGAAGAAAGATGCTTTGGGGAATATCTCCGGGTTTGGAAATAAGGCAGGGCTTTGAGCCTTGGAGCTCTAGGGCAATGTAGCACACCAAGAGCAGAAGTTCTACTTCATCCAGATCGGGCCTTCAAAAAAGTGCGTTTCACAGGCCTTTGGAAGAGATGCTCCCGGTAGGCTGTAAGAGCACTGTGCAAAGAGAGTTGCTTCTTAGCTTCCCAAAGAGCTGGAAGCAAGATGCTTTGGGGCCTATCTTTGTCTTTGGAAACAATTCAGCACTTTGTGCCTTGAAGCTCTAGGGCAATGTAGCACACCCAAAGCAGAAGTTCTACTTCAGCCAGATCAGGCCTGCCAAGAAACTGCGTTTTACAGGAGTTTGTAAGAGATGTTCCCCATAGGCTGTAAGAGCACTGTGCCGAGCGAGTTGGTTCTTAGCTTCCCAAAGAGCCGGAAGCAGGATGCTTTGGCGCCTATCTCTTTCTTTGGAAACAAGGCAGGGCTTTGAGCCTTGGAGCTCTAAGGCAATGTAGCACACCCAGAGCAGAAGTGCTACTTCAGCCAGATCGGGCCTGCAAAGAAACTGCGTTTCACAGCCCTTTGTAAGAGATGTTCCCGGTAGGCTGTAAGAGCACTGTGCAGAGCGAGTTGTTTCCTAGCTTCCCAAAGAGCTGGAAGCAAGATGATTGGGGCCTATCTCCGGCTTTGGAAATAAGGCACGGCTTTGAGCCTTGGAGCTCCACAGCAATGTAGCACACCCAGAGCAGAAGTTCTACTTCAGCCAGATCAGGCCATCAAAGAGAGTGCGTTTCACAGACCTTTGTAAGAGATGTTCCCGGCAGGCTGTAAGAGCACTGTGCAGAGCGAGTTGTTTCTTAGCTTCCCAAAGAGCTGGAAGCAAGATGCTTTGGTGCTTATCTTCCCCTTTGGAAACAAGGCAGGGCTTTGTGCCTTGAATCTCTAGGGCATTGTAGCACACCCAGAGCAGAAGTTCTACTTCAGCCAGATCAGGCCTGCCAAGAAAGTGCGTTTCACAGCCCTTTGGAAGAGATGTCCCCGGTAGGCTGTCAGAGAACTGTGCACAGCGAGTTGATTCTTAGCTTCGCAAAGAGCTGGAAGCAAGATGCTTTGGGGCCTATCTCCGGGTTTGGAAACAAGGCAGGGCTTTGAGCCTTGGAGCTCTAGGGCAATGTAGCACACCAAGAGCAGAAGTTCTACTTCATCCAGATCGGGCCTTCAAAAAAGTGCGTTTCACAGGCCTTTCGAAGAGATGTTCCCGGTAGGCTGTAACAGCACTGTGCAAAGAGAGTTGCTTCTTAGCTTCCCAAAGAGCTGGAAGCAAGATGCTTTGGGGCCTATCTCTGTCTTTGGAAACAATTCAGCACTTTGTGCCTTGAAGGTCTAGGGCAATGTAGCACACCCACAGCAGAAGTTCTACTTCAGCCAGATCAGGCCTGCCAAGAAACTGCGTTCAACAGGACTTTGTAAGAGATGTTCCCCATAGGCTGTAAGAACACTGTGCAGAGCGAGTGGTTTCATAGCTTTCCATAGAGCTGGAAGCAAGATGCTTCGTGGCCTATGAAAGAACTTCCTAAAATATTCAGCACGTTGTGCCTTGAAGCTCTAGGGCAATGTGGCAGACCCTGAGCAGGAGTTCTACTTCAGCAAGATCAGGCCTGCAAAGAAACTGCGTTTCACAGACATTTCTAGGAGATGTTCCCGGTAGGCTGTAAGAGCCCAATGCAGAGCGAGTTGTCTCTTAGCTTCCCAAAGAGCTGGAAGCAAGATATTTTGGGGCTTATCTTCCCCTTTCGAAACAAGGCAGGGCTTTATGCCTTGAATCTCTAGGGCAATGTAGCACACCCAGAGCAGAAGTTCTACTTCAGCCAGATCAGGCCTGCCAAGAAAGTGCGTCTCACAGGCCTTTGGAAGGGATGTTCCCGGTAGGCTGTAAGAGCACTGTGCAAAGAGAGTTGGTTCTTAGCTTCCCAAGGAGCTGGAAGCAAGATGCTTTGGGGCCTATCTCCGTCTTTGGAAACAACTCAGGGCTTTGAGGCTTGGAGCTCTAGGGCAATGTAGCACACCCAGAGCAGAAGTTCTACTTCAGCCAGATCGAACCTGCAAAGAAACTGCGTTTCACAGGCCTTTGGAATAGATGTTACGGGTAGGCTGTAAGAGCACTGTGCAAAGAGAGTTGCTTCTTAGCTTCCGAAAGAGCTGGAAGCAAGATTCTTTGGGGCCTATCTCTGTCTTTGGAAACAATTCAGCACGTTGTGCCTTGAAGCTCTAGGGCAATGTAGCAGACCCAGAGCAGGAGTTCTACTTCAGCAAGATCAGGCCTGCAAAGAAACTGCGTTTCACAGACATTTCTAGGAGATGTTCCCGGTAGGCTGTAAGAGCCCAATGCAGAGCGAGTTGTTTCTTAGCTTCCCAAAGAGCTGGAAGCAAGATGCTTTGGGGCTTATCTTCCCCTTTGGAAACAAGGCAGGGCTTTGTGCCTTGAATCTCTATGGTAATGTAGCACACCCAGAGCAGAAGTTCTACTTCAGCCAGATCAGGCCTGCCAAGAAACTGCGTTTCACAGGACTTTGTAAGAGATGTTCCCCATTGGCTGTAAGAGCACTGTGCAAAGAGAGTTGCTTCCTAGCTTCCCAAAGAGCTGGAAGCAAGATGCTTTGGGGCCTATCTCAGTCTTTAGAAACAATTCAGCACTTTGTGCCTTGAAGCTCTAGGTCAATGTAGCACACACAGAGCAGAAGTTCTACTTCAGCCAGATCATGCCTGCCAAGAAACTGCGTTTTACAGGACTTTGTAAGAGATGTTCCCCATAGGCTGTAAGAGCACTGTGCCGAGCGAGTTGGTTGTTAGCTTCCCAAAGAGCCGGAAGCAGGATGCTTTGGCGCCTATCTCTGGCTTTGGAAACAAGGCAGGGATTTGAGCCTTGGAGCTCTAAGGCAATGTAGCACACCCAGAGAAGAAGTGCTACTTCGGCCAGATCGGGCCTGCAAAGAAACTGCGTTTCACAGCCCTTTGTAAGAGATGTTCCCGTAGGCTGTAAGAGCACTGAGCAGAGCGAGTTGTTTCATAGGTCCCAAAGAGCTGGAAGCAAGATGCTTCGTGGCCTATCAAAGTACTTCCTAAAGTATTCAGCACTTTGTGCCTTGAAGCTCTAGGGCAATGTAGCAGACCCAGAGCAGGAGTTCTACTTCAGCAAGATCAGGCCTGCAAAGAAACTGCGTTTCACAGACATTTCTAGGAGATGTTCCCGGTAGGCTCTAAGAGCCCAATGCAGAGCGAGTTGTTTCTTAGCTTCTCAAAGAGCTGGAAGCAAGATGCTTTGGGGCTTATCTTCCCCTTTGGAAACAAGGCAGGGCTTTGTGCCTTGAATCTCTAGGGCAATGTAGCACACCCAGAGCAGAAGTTCTACTTCAGCCACATCAGGCCTGCCAAGAAAGTGCATTACACAGGCCTTTGGAAGAGATGTTCCCGGTAGGCTGTCAGAGCACTGTGCACAGCGAGTTGATTCTTAGCTTCGCAAAGGGCTGTAAGCAAGATGCTTTGGAGCCTATGTACGGCTTTGGAAACAAGGCAGGGCTTTGAGCCTTGGAGCTCTAGGGCAATGTAGCACACCAAGAGCAGAAGTTCTACTTCATCCAGATCGGGCCTTCAGAAAAGTGCGTTTCACAGGCCTTTGGAATAGATGTTCCCGGTAGGCTGTAAGAGCACTGTGCAAAGAGAGTTGGTTCTTAGCTTCACAAAGAGCTGGAAGCAAGATGCTTTGGGGCCTATCTCTGTCTTTGGAAACAATTCAGCACTTTGTGCCTTGAAGGTCTAGGGCAATGTAGCACACCCAGAGCAGAAGTTCTACTTCAGCCAGATCGAACCTGCAAAGAAACTGCGTTTCACAGGCCTTTGGAATAGATTTTCCCGGTAGGCTGTCAGAGAACTTTGCCGAGCGAGTTGTTTCTTAGCTTCCCAAAGAGCTGGAAGCAAGATGCTTTGGGGCCTATCTCTGTCTTTGGAAACAATTCAGCACTTTGTGCCTTGAAGCTCTAGGGCAATGTAGCACACCCACAGCAGAAGTTCTACTTCAGCCAGATCAGGCCCGCAAAGAAACTGCGTTTCACAGCCCTTTGTAAGGGATGTTCCCGGTAGGCTGTAAGAGCCCAATGCAGAGCGAGTTGTTTCTGAGCTTCCCAAAGAGCTGGAAGCAAGATGCTTCGGGGCTTCTCTTCCCCTTTGGAAACAAGGCAGGGCTTTGTGCCTTGAATCTCTAGGGCAATGTAGCACACCCAGAGCAGAAGTTCTACTTCAGCCAGATCAGGCCTGCCAAGAAAGTGTGTTTCACAGGCCTTTGGAAGAGATGTTCCCGGTAGGCTGTCAGAGCACTGTGCACAGCGAGTTGATTCTTAGCTTCGCAAAGAGCTGGAAGAAAGATGCTTTGGGGCCTATCTCCGGGTTTGGAAATAAGGCATGGCTTTGAGCCTTGGAGCTCTAGGGCAATGTAGCACACCAAGAGCAGAAGTTCTACTTCATCCAGATCGGGCCTTCAAAAAAGTGCGTTTCACAGGCCTTTGGAAGAGATGCTCCCGGTAGGCTGTAAGAGCACTGTGCAAAGAGAGTTGCTTCTTAGCTTCCCAAAGAGCTGGAAGCAAGATGCTTTGGGGCCTATCTTTGTCTTTGGAAACAATTCAGCACTTTGTGCCTTGAAGGTCTAGGGCAATGTAGCACACCCAGAGCAGAAGTTCTACTTCAGCCATATCAGGCCTGCAGAGAAACTGCGTTTCACAGGCCTTTGGAAGAGATGTTCCCGGTAGGCTGTAAGAGCACTGTGCCGAGCGAGTTGTTTCCTAGCTTCCCAAAGAGCTGGAAGCAAGATGATTGGGGCCTATCTCCGGCTTTGGAAATAAGGCACGGCTTTGAGCCTTGGAGCTCTAGGGCAATGTAGCACACCCAGAGCAGAAGTTCTACTTCAGCCATATCAGGCCTGCAGAGAAACTGCGTTTCACAGGCCTTTGGAAGAGATGTTCCCGGTAGGCTGTAAGAGCACTGTGCAGAGCGAGTTGTTTCCTAGCTTCCCAAAGAGCTGGAAGCAAGATGATTGGGGCCTATCTCCGGCTTTGGAAATAAGGCACGGCTTTGAGCCTTGGAGCTCTAGGGCAATGTAGCACACCCAGAGCAGAAGTTCTACTTCAGCCATATCAGGCCTGCAGAGAAACTGCGTTTCACAGCCCTTTGTAAGAGATGTTCCCGGTAGGCTGTAAGAGCACTGTGCAGAGCGAGTTGTTTCCTAGCTTCCCAAAGAGCCGGAAGCAGGATGCTTTGGCGCCTATCTCTGGCTTTGGAAACAAGGCACGGCTTTGAGCCTTGGAGCTCTAAGTCAATGTAGCACACCCAGAGCAGAAGTGCTACTTCAGCCAGATCGGGCCTGCAAAGAAACTGCGTTTCACAGCCCTTTGTAAGAGATGTTCCCGGTAGGCTGTAAGAGCACTGTGCCGAGCGAGTTGTTTCCTAGCTTCCCAAAGAGCTGGAAGCAAGATGATTGGGGCCTATCTCCGGCTTTGGAAATAAGGCACGGCTTTGAGCCTTGGAGCTCTAGGGCAATGTAGCACACCCAGAGCAGAAGTTCTACTTCAGCCATATCAGGCCTGCAGAGAAACTGCGTTTCACAGGCCTTGGAAGAGATGTTCCCGGTAGGCTGTAAGAGCACTGTGCAGAGCGAGTTGTTTCTTAGCTACCCAATTTGCTGGAAGCAAGATGCTTTGGGGCCTATCTCCGTCTTTGGAAACAAGGCAAGGCTTTGAGCCTTGGAGCTCCACAGCAATGTAGCACACCCAGAGCAGAAGTTCTACTTCAGCCAGATCAGGCCATCAAAGAGAGTGCGTTTCACAGACCTTTGTAAGAGATGTTCCCGGCAGGCTGTAAGAGCACTGTGCAGAGCGAGTTGTTTCTTAGCTTCCCAAAGAGCTGGAAGCAAGATGCTTTGGTGCTTATCTTCCCCTTTGGAAACAAGGCAGGGCTTTGTGCCTTGAATCTCTAGGGCATTGTAGCACACCCAGAGCAGAAGTTCTACTTCAGCCAGATCAGGCCTGCCAAGAAAGTGCGTTTCACAGCCCTTTGGAAGAGATGTCCCCGGTAGGCTGTCAGAGCACTGTGCACAGCGAGTTGATTCTTAGCTTCGCAAAGAGCTGGAAGCAAGATGCTTTGGGGCCTATCTCCGGGTTTGGAAACAACTCAGGGCTTTGAGCCTTGGAGCTCTAGGGCAATGTAGCACACCAAGAGCAGAAGTTCTACTTCATCCAGATCGGGCCTTCAAAAAAGTGCGTTTCACAGGCCTTTCGAAGAGATGTTCCCGGTAGGCTGTAAGAGCACTGTGCAAAGAGAGTTGCTTCTTAGCTTCCCAAAGAGCTGGAAGCAAGATGCTTTGGGGCCTATCTCTGTCTTTGGAAACAATTCAGCACTTTGTGCCTTGAAGGTCAAGGGCAATGTAGCACACCCACAGCAGAAGTTCTACTTCAGCCAGATCAGGCCTGCCAAGAAACTGCGTTCAACAGGACTTTGTAAGAGATGTTCCCCATAGGCTGTAAGAACACTGTGCAGAGCGAGTTGTTTCATAGCTTCCCATAGAGTTGGAAGCAAGATGCGTCGTGGCCTATCAAAGAACTTCCTAAAATATTCAGCACGTTGTGCCTTGAAGCTCTAGGGCAATGTGGCAGACCCTGAGCAGGAGTTCTACTTCAGCAAGATCAGGCCTGCTAAGAAACTGCGTTTCACAGACATTTCTAGGAGATGTTCCCGGTAGGCTGTAAGAGCCCAATGCAGAGCGAGTTGTCTCTTAGCTTCCCAAAGAGCTGGAAGCAAGATATTTTGGGGCTTATCTTCCCCTTTCGAAACAAGGCAGGGCTTTGTGCCTTGAATCTCTAGGGCAATGTAGCACACCCAGAGCAGAAGTTCTACTTCAGCCAGATCAGGCCTGCCAAGAAAGTGCGTTTCACAGGTCTTTGGAAGGGATGTTCCCGGTAGGCTGTAAGAGCACTGTGCAAAGAGAGTTGGTTCTTAGCTTCCCAAGGAGCTGGAAGCAAGATGCTTTGGGGCCTATCTCCGTCTTTGGAAACAACTCAGGGCTTTGAGGCTAGGAGCTCTAGGGCAATGTAGCACACCCAGAGCAGAAGTTCTACTTCAGCCAGATCGAACCTGCAGAGAAACTGCGTTTCACAGGCCTTTGGAATAGATCTTCCCGGTAGGCTGTAAGAGCACTGTGCAAAGAGAGTTGCTTCTTAGCTTCCCAAAGAGCTGGAAGCAAGATTCTTTGGGGCCTATCTCTGTCTTTGGAAACAATTCAGCACTTTGTGCCTTGAAGCTCTAGGGCAATGTAGCACACCCACAGCAGAAGTTCTACTTCAGCCAGATCAGGCCTGCCAAGAAACTGCGTTCAACAGGACTTTGTAAGAGATGTTCCCCATAGGCTGTAAGAACACTGTGCAGAGCGAGTTGTTTCATAGCTTCCCATAGAGCTGGAAGCAAGATGCTTCGTGGCCTATCAAAGAACTTCCCAAAATATTCACCACGTTGTGCCTTGAAGCTCTAGGGCAATGTAGCAGACCCAGAGCAGGAATTCTACTTCAGCAAGATCAGGCCTGCAAAGAAACTGCGTTTCACAGACATTTCTAGGAGATGTTCCCGGTAGGCTGTAAGAGCCCAATGCAGAGCGAGTTGTTTCTTAGCTTCCCAAAGAGCTGGAAGCAAGATGCTTTTGGGCTTATCTTCCCCTTTGGAAACAAGGCAGGGCTTTGTGCCTTGAATCTCTAGGGTAATGTAGCACACCCAGAGCAGAAGTTCTAGTTCAGCCAGATCAGGCCTGCCAAGAAACTGCGTTTCACAGGCATTTGGAAGAGATGTTCCCTGTAGACTGTAAGAGGACTGTGCAAAGAGAGTTGCTTCCTAGCTTCCCAAAGAGCTGGAAGCAAGATGCTTTGGGGCCTATCTCAGTCTTTAGAAACAATTCAGCACTTTGTGCCTTGAAGCTCTAGGTCAATGTAGCACACACAGAGCAGAAGTTCTACTTCAGCCAGATCATGCCTGCCAAGAAACTGCGTTTTACAGGACTTTGTAAGAGATGTTCCCCATAGGCTGTAAGAGCACTGTGCCGAGCGAGTTGGTTGTTAGCTTCCCAAAGAGCCGGAAGCAGGATGCTTTGGCGCCTATCTCTGGCTTTGGAAACAAGGCAGGGATTTGAGCCTTGGAGCTCTAAGGCAATGTAGCACACCCAGAGAAGAAGTGCTACTTCGGCCAGATCGGGCCTGCAAAGAAACTGCGTTTCACAGCCCTTTGTAAGAGATGTTCCCGTAGGCTGTAAGAGCACTGAGCAGAGCGAGTTGTTTCATAGGTCCCAAAGAGCTGGAAGCAAGATGCTTCGTGGCCTATCAAAGTACTTCCTAAAATATTCAGCACTTTGTGCCTTGAAGCTCTAGGGCAATGTAGCAGACCCAGAGCAGGAGTTCTACTTCAGCAAGATCAGGCCTGCAAAGAAAGTGCATTTCACAGACATTTCTAGGAGATGTTCCCGGTAGGCTCTAAGAGCCCAATGCAGAGCGAGTTGTTTCTTAGCTTCTCAAAGAGCTGGAAGCAAGATGCTTTGGGGCTTATCTTCCCCTTTGGAAAGAAGGCAGCTCTTTGTGCCTTGAATCTCTAGGGCAATGTAGCACACCCAGAGCAGAAGTTCTACTTCAGCCACATCAGGCCTGCCAAGAAAGTGCGTTACACAGGCCTTTGGAAGAGATGTTCCCGGTAGGCTGTCAGAGCACTGTGCACAGCGAGTTGATTCTTAGCTTCGCAAAGGGCTGTAAGCAAGATGCTTTGGAGCCTATGTACGGCTTTGGAAACAAGGCAGGGCTTTGAGCCTTGGAGCTCTAGGGCAATGTAGCACACCAAGAGCAGAAGTTCTACTTCATCCAGATCGGGCCTTCAGAAAAGTGCATTTCACAGGCCTTTGGAATAGATGTTCCCGGTAGGCTGTAAGAGCACTGTGCAAAGAGAGTTGGTTCTTCGCTTCACAAAGAGCTGGAAGCAAGATGCTTTGGGGACTATCTCTGTCTTTGGAAACAATTCAGCACTTTGTGCCTTGAAGCTCTAGGGCAATGTAGCACACCCAGAGCAGAAGTTCTACTTCAGCCATATCAGGCCTGCAGAGAAACTGCGTTTCACAGGCCTTTGGAAGAGATGTTCCCGGTAGGCTGTAAGAGCACTGTGCAGAGCGAGTTGTTTCCTAGCTTCCCAAAGAGCTGGAAGCAAGATGATTGGGGCCTATCTCCGGCTTTGGAAATAAGGCACGGCTTTGAGCCTTGGAGCTCTAGGGCAATGTAGCACACCCAGAGCAGAAGTTCTACTTCAGCCATATCAGGCCTGCAGAGAAACTGCGTTTCACAGGCCTTTGGAAGAGATGTTCCCGGTAGGCTGTAAGAGCACTGTGCAGAGCGAGTTGTTTCCTAGCTTCCCAAAGAGCTGGAAGCAAGATGATTGGGGCCTATCTCCGGCTTTGGAAATAAGGCACGGCTTTGAGCCTTGGAGCTCTAGGGCAATGTAGCACACCCAGAGCAGAAGTTCTACTTCAGCCATATCAGGCCTGCAGAGAAACTGCGTTTCACAGCCCTTTGTAAGAGATGTTCCCGGTAGGCTGTAAGAGCACTGTGCAGAGCGAGTTGTTTCCTAGCTTCCCAAAGAGCCGGAAGCAGGATGCTTTGGCGCCTATCTCTGGCTTTGGAAACAAGGCACGGCTTTGAGCCTTGGAGCTCTAAGTCAATGTAGCACACCCAGAGCAGAAGTGCTACTTCAGCCAGATCGGGCCTGCAAAGAAACTGCGTTTCACAGCCCTTTGTAAGAGATGTTCCCGGTAGGCTGTAAGAGCACTGTGCCGAGCGAGTTGTTTCCTAGCTTCCCAAAGAGCTGGAAGCAAGATGATTGGGGCCTATCTCCGGCTTTGGAAATAAGGCACGGCTTTGAGCCTTGGAGCTCTAGGGCAATGTAGCACACCCACAGCAGAAGTTCTACTTCAGCCATATCAGGCCTGCAGAGAAACTGCGTTTCACAGGCCTTGGAAGAGATGTTCCCGGTAGGCTGTAAGAGCACTGTGCAGAGCGAGTTGTTTCTTAGCTACCCAATTTGCTGGAAGCAAGATGCTTTGGGGCCTATCTCCGTCTTTGGAAACAAGGCAAGGCTTTGAGCCTTGGAGCTCCACAGCAATGTAGCACACCCAGAGCAGAAGTTCTACTTCAGCCAGATCAGGCCATCAAAGAGAGTGCGTTTCACAGACCTTTGTAAGAGATGTTCCCGGCAGGCTGTAAGAGCACTGTGCAGAGCGAGTTGTTTCTTAGCTTCCCAAAGAGCTGGAAGCAAGATGCTTTGGTGCTTATCTTCCCCTTTGGAAACAAGGCAGGGCTTTGTGCCTTGAATCTCTAGGGCATTGTAGCACACCCAGAGCAGAAGTTCTACTTCAGCCAGATCAGGCCTGCCAAGAAAGTGCGTTTCACAGCCCTTTGGAAGAGATGTCCCCGGTAGGCTGTCAGAGCACTGTGCACAGCGAGTTGATTCTTAGCTTCGCAAAGAGCTGGAAGCAAGATGCTTTGGGGCCTATCTCCGGGTTTGGAAACAACTCAGGGCTTTGAGCCTTGGAGCTCTAGGGCAATGTAGCACACCAAGAGCAGAAGTTCTACTTCATCCAGATCGGGCCTTCAAAAAAGTGCGTTTCACAGGCCTTTCGAAGAGATGTTCCCGGTAGGCTGTAAGAGCACTGTGCAAAGAGAGTTGCTTCTTAGCTTCCCAAAGAGCTGGAAGCAAGATGCTTTGGGGCCTATCTCTGTCTTTGGAAACAATTCAGCACTTTGTGCCTTGAAGGTCAAGGGCAATGTAGCACACCCACAGCAGAAGTTCTACTTCAGCCAGATCAGGCCTGCCAAGAAACTGCGTTCAACAGGACTTTGTAAGAGATGTTCCCCATAGGCTGTAAGAACACTGTGCAGAGCGAGTTGTTTCATAGCTTCCCATAGAGTTGGAAGCAAGATGCGTCGTGGCCTATCAAAGAACTTCCTAAAATATTCAGCACGTTGTGCCTTGAAGCTCTAGGGCAATGTGGCAGACCCTGAGCAGGAGTTCTACTTCAGCAAGATCAGGCCTGCAAAGAAACTGCGTTTCACAGACATTTCTAGGAGATGTTCCCGGTAGGCTGTAAGAGCCCAATGCAGAGCGAGTTGTCTCTTAGCTTCCCAAAGAGCTGGAAGCAAGATATTTTGGGGCTTATCTTCCCCTTTCGAAACAAGGCAGGGCTTTGTGCCTTGAATCTCTAGGGCAATGTAGCACACCCAGAGCAGAAGTTCTACTTCAGCCAGATCAGGCCTGCCAAGAAAGTGCGTTTCACAGGTCTTTGGAAGGGATGTTCCCGGTAGGCTGTAAGAGCACTGTGCAAAGAGAGTTGGTTCTTAGCTTCCCAAGGAGCTGGAAGCAAGATGCTTTGGGGCCTATCTCCGTCTTTGGAAACAACTCAGGGCTTTGAGGCTAGGAGCTCTAGGGCAATGTAGCACACCCAGAGCAGAAGTTCTACTTCAGCCAGATCGAACCTGCAGAGAAACTGCGTTTCACAGGCCTTTGGAATAGATCTTCCCGGTAGGCTGTAAGAGCACTGTGCAAAGAGAGTTGCTTCTTAGCTTCCCAAAGAGCTGGAAGCAAGATTCTTTGGGGCCTATCTCTGTCTTTGGAAACAATTCAGCACTTTGTGCCTTGAAGCTCTAGGGCAATGTAGCACACCCACAGCAGAAGTTCTACTTCAGCCAGATCAGGCCTGCCAAGAAACTGCGTTCAACAGGACTTTGTAAGAGATGTTCCCCATAGGCTGTAAGAACACTGTGCAGAGCGAGTTGTTTCATAGCTTCCCATAGAGCTGGAAGCAAGATGCTTCGTGGCCTATCAAAGAACTTCCCAAAATATTCAGCACGTTGTGCCTTGAAGCTCTAGGGCAATGTAGCAGACCCAGAGCAGGAGTTCTACTTCAGCAAGATCAGGCCTGCAAAGAAACTGCGTTTCACAGACATTTCTAGGAGATGTTCCCGGTAGGCTGTAAGAGCCCAATGCAGAGCGAGTTGTTTCTTAGCTTCCCAAAGAGCTGGAAGGAAGATGCTTTGGGGACTATCTCTGTCTTTGGAAAGAATTCAGCACTTTGTGCCTTGAATCTCTAGGGTAATGTAGCACACCCAGAGCAGAAGTTCTAGTTCAGCCAGATCAGGCCTGCCAAGAAACTGCGTTTCACAGGCATTTGGAAGAGATGTTCCCTGTAGACTGTAAGAGGACTGTGCAAAGAGAGTTGCTTCCTAGCTTCCCAAAGAGCTGGAAGCAAGATGCTTTGGGGCCTATCTCAGTCTTTAGAAACAATTCAGCACTTTGTGCCTTGAAGCTCTAGGTCAATGTAGCACACACAGAGCAGAAGTTCTACTTCAGCCAGATCATGCCTGCCAAGAAACTGCGTTTTACAGGACTTTGTAAGAGATGTTCCCCATAGGCTGTAAGAGCACTGTGCCGAGCGAGTTGGTTGTTAGCTTCCCAAAGAGCCGGAAGCAGGATGCTTTGGCGCCTATCTCTGGCTTTGGAAACAAGGCAGGGATTTGAGCCTTGGAGCTCTAAGGCAATGTAGCACACCCAGAGAAGAAGTGCTACTTCGGCCAGATCGGGCCTGCAAAGAAACTGCGTTTCACAGCCCTTTGTAAGAGATGTTCCCGTAGGCTGTAAGAGCACTGAGCAGAGCGAGTTGTTTCATAGGTCCCAAAGAGCTGGAAGCAAGATGCTTCGTGGCCTATCAAAGTACTTCCTAAAATATTCAGCACTTTGTGCCTTGAAGCTCTAGGGCAATGTAGCAGACCCAGAGCAGGAGTTCTACTTCAGCAAGATCAGGCCTGCAAAGAAAGTGCATTTCACAGACATTTCTAGGAGATGTTCCCGGTAGGCTCTAAGAGCCCAATGCAGAGCGAGTTGTTTCTTAGCTTCTCAAAGAGCTGGAAGCAAGATGCTTTGGGTCTTATCTTCCCCTTTGGAAAGAAGGCAGCTCTTTGTGCCTTGAATCTCTAGGGCAATGTAGCACACCCAGAGCAGAAGTTCTACTTCAGCCACATCAGGCCTGCCAAGAAAGTGCGTTACACAGGCCTTTGGAAGAGATGTTCCCGGTAGGCTGTCAGAGCACTGTGCACAGCGAGTTGATTCTTAGCTTCGCAAAGGGCTGTAAGCAAGATGCTTTGGAGCCTATGTACGGCTTTGGAAACAAGGCAGGGCTTTGAGCCTTGGAGCTCTAGGGCAATGTAGCACACCAAGAGCAGAAGTTCTACTTCATCCAGATCGGGCCTTCAGAAAAGTGCATTTCACAGGCCTTTGGAATAGATGTTCCCGGTAGGCTGTAAGAGCACTGTGCAAAGAGAGTTGGTTCTTCGCTTCACAAAGAGCTGGAAGAAATATGCTTTGGGGACTATCTCTGTCTTTGGAAACAATTCAGCACTTTGTGCCTTGAAGCTCTAGGGCAATGTAGCACACCCAGAGCAGAAGTTCTACTTCAGCCATATCAGGCCTGCAGAGAAACTGCGTTTCACAGGCCTTTGGAAGAGATGTTCCCGGTAGGCTGTAAGAGCACTGTGCAGAGCGAGTTGTTTCCTAGCTTCCCAAAGAGCTGGAAGCAAGATGATTGGGGCCTATCTCCGGCTTTGGAAATAAGGCACGGCTTTGAGCCTTGGAGCTCTAGGGCAATGTAGCACACCCAGAGCAGAAGTTCTACTTCAGCCATATCAGGCCTGCAGAGAAACTGCGTTTCACAGGCCTTTGGAAGAGATGTTCCCGGTAGGCTGTAAGAGCACTGTGCAGAGCGAGTTGTTTCCTAGCTTCCCAAAGAGCTGGAAGCAAGATGATTGGGGCCTATCTCCGGCTTTGGAAATAAGGCACGGCTTTGAGCCTTGGAGCTCTAGGGCAATGTAGCACACCCAGAGCAGAAGTTCTACTTCAGCCATATCAGGCCTGCAGAGAAACTGCGTTTCACAGGCCTTTGGAAGAGATGTTCCCGGTAGGCTGTAAGAGCACTGTGCAGAGCGAGTTGTTTCCTAGCTTCCCAAAGAGCCGGAAGCAGGATGCTTTGGCGCCTATCTCTGGCTTTGGAAACAAGGCAGGGCTTTGAGCCTTGGAGCTCTAAGGCAATGTAGCACACCCAGAGCAGAAGTGCTACTTCAGCCAGATCGGGCCTGCAAAGAAACTGCGTTTCACAGCCCTTTGTAAGAGATGTTCCCGGTAGGCTGTAAGAGCACTGTGCAGAGCGAGTTGTTTCCTAGCTTCCCAAAGAGCTGGAAGCAAGATGATTGGGGCCTATCTCCGGCTTTGGAAATAAGGCACGGCTTTGAGCCTTGGAGCTCTAGGGCAATGTAGCACACCCAGAGCAGAAGTTCTACTTCAGCCATATCAGGCCTGCAGAGAAACTGCGTTTCACAGGCCTTGGAAGAGATGTTCCCGGTAGGCTGTAAGAGCACTGTGCAGAGCGAGTTGTTTCTTAGCTACCCAATTTGCTGGAAGCAAGATGCTTTGGGGCCTATCTCCGTCTTTGGAAACAAGGCAAGGCTTTGAGCCTTGGAGCTCCACAGCAATGTAGCACACCCAGAGCAGAAGTTCTACTTCAGCCAGATCAGGCCATCAAAGAGAGTGCGTTTCACAGACCTTTGTAAGAGATGTTCCCGGCAGGCTGTAAGAGCACTGTGCAGAGCGAGTTGTTTCTTAGCTTCCCAAAGAGCTGGAAGCAAGATGCTTTGGTGCTTATCTTCCCCTTTGGAAACAAGGCAGGGCTTTGTGCCTTGAATCTCTAGGGCATTGTAGCACACCCAGAGCAGAAGTTCTACTTCAGCCAGATCAGGCCTGCCAAGAAAGTGCGTTTCACAGCCCTTTGGAAGAGATGTCCCCGGTAGGCTGTCAGAGCACTGTGCACAGCGAGTTGATTCTTAGCTTCGCAAAGAGCTGGAAGCAAGATGCTTTGGGGCCTATCTCCGGGTTTGGAAACAACTCAGGGCTTTGAGCCTTGGAGCTCTAGGGCAATGTAGCACACCAAGAGCAGAAGTTCTACTTCATCCAGATCGGGCCTTCAAAAAAGTGCGTTTCACAGGCCTTTCGAAGAGATGTTCCCGGTAGGCTGTAAGAGCACTGTGCAAAGAGAGTTGCTTCTTAGCTTCCCAAAGAGCTGGAAGCAAGATGCTTTGGGGCCTATCTCTGTCTTTGGAAACAATTCAGCACTTTGTGCCTTGAAGGTCAAGGGCAATGTAGCACACCCACAGCAGAAGTTCTACTTCAGCCAGATCAGGCCTGCCAAGAAACTGCGTTCAACAGGACTTTGTAAGAGATGTTCCCCATAGGCTGTAAGAACACTGTGCAGAGCGAGTTGTTTCATAGCTTCCCATAGAGTTGGAAGCAAGATGCGTCGTGGCCTATCAAAGAACTTCCTAAAATATTCAGCACGTTGTGCCTTGAAGCTCTAGGGCAATGTGGCAGACCCTGAGCAGGAGTTCTACTTCAGCAAGATCAGGCCTGCAAAGAAACTGCGTTTCACAGACATTTCTAGGAGATGTTCCCGGTAGGCTGTAAGAGCCCAATGCAGAGCGAGTTGTCTCTTAGCTTCCCAAAGAGCTGGAAGCAAGATATTTTGGGGCTTATCTTCCCCTTTCGAAACAAGGCAGGGCTTTGTGCCTTGAATCTCTAGGGCAATGTAGCACACCCAGAGCAGAAGTTCTACTTCAGCCAGATCAGGCCTGCCAAGAAAGTGCGTTTCACAGGTCTTTGGAAGGGATGTTCCCGGTAGGCTGTAAGAGCACTGTGCAAAGAGAGTTGGTTCTTAGCTTCCCAAGGAGCTGGAAGCAAGATGCTTTGGGGCCTATCTCCGTCTTTGGAAACAACTCAGGGCTTTGAGGCTAGGAGCTCTAGGGCAATGTAGCACACCCAGAGCAGAAGTTCTACTTCAGCCAGATCGAACCTGCAGAGAAACTGCGTTTCACAGGCCTTTGGAATAGATCTTCCCGGTAGGCTGTAAGAGCACTGTGCAAAGAGAGTTGCTTCTTAGCTTCCCAAAGAGCTGGAAGCAAGATTCTTTGGGGCCTATCTCTGTCTTTGGAAACAATTCAGCACTTTGTGCCTTGAAGCTCTAGGGCAATGTAGCACACCCACAGCAGAAGTTCTACTTCAGCCAGATCAGGCCTGCCAAGAAACTGCGTTGAACAGGACTTTGTAAGAGATGTTCCCCATAGGCTGTAAGAACACTGTGCAGAGCGAGTTGTTTCATAGCTTCCCATAGAGCTGGAAGCAAGATGCTTCGTGGCCTATCAAAGAACTTCCCAAAATATTCAGCACGTTGTGCCTTGAAGCTCTAGGGCAATGTAGCAGACCCAGAGCAGGAGTTCTACTTCAGCAAGATCAGGCCTGCAAAGAAACTGCGTTTCACAGACATTTCTAGGAGATGTTCCCGGTAGGCTGTAAGAGCCCAATGCAGAGCGAGTTGTTTCTTAGCTTCCCAAAGAGCTGGAAGCAAGATGCTTTTGGGCTTATCTTCCCCTTTGGAAACAAGGCAGGGCTTTGTGCCTTGAATCTCTAGGGTAATGTAGCACACCCAGAGCAGAAGTTCTAGTTCAGCCAGATCAGGCCTGCCAAGAAACTGCGTTTCACAGGCATTTGGAAGAGATGTTCCCTGTAGACTGTAAGAGGACTGTGCAAAGAGAGTTGCTTCCTAGCTTCCCAAAGAGCTGGAAGCAAGATGCTTTGGGGCCTATCTCAGTCTTTAGAAACAATTCAGCACTTTGTGCCTTGAAGCTCTAGGTCAATGTAGCACACACAGAGCAGAAGTTCTACTTCAGCCAGATCATGCCTGCCAAGAAACTGCGTTTTACAGGACTTTGTAAGAGATGTTCCCCATAGGCTGTAAGAGCACTGTGCCGAGCGAGTTGGTTGTTAGCTTCCCAAAGAGCCGGAAGCAGGATGCTTTGGCGCCTATCTCTGGCTTTGGAAACAAGGCAGGGATTTGAGCCTTGGAGCTCTAAGGCAATGTAGCACACCCAGAGAAGAAGTGCTACTTCGGCCAGATCGGGCCTGCAAAGAAACTGCGTTTCACAGCCCTTTGTAAGAGATGTTCCCGTAGGCTGTAAGAGCACTGAGCAGAGCGAGTTGTTTCATAGGTCCCAAAGAGCTGGAAGCAAGATGCTTCGTGGCCTATCAAAGTACTTCCTAAAATATTCAGCACTTTGTGCCTTGAAGCTCTAGGGCAATGTAGCAGACCCAGAGCAGGAGTTCTACTTCAGCAAGATCAGGCCTGCAAAGAAAGTGCATTTCACAGACATTTCTAGGAGATGTTCCCGGTAGGCTCTAAGAGCCCAATGCAGAGCGAGTTGTTTCTTAGCTTCTCAAAGAGCTGGAAGCAAGATGCTTTGGGTCTTATAGTCCCCTTTGGAAAGAAGGCAGCTCTTTGTGCCTTGAATCTCTAGGGCAATGTAGCACACCCAGAGCAGAAGTTCTACTTCAGCCACATCAGGCCTGCCAAGAAAGTGCGTTACACAGGCCTTTGGAAGAGATGTTCCCGGTAGGCTGTCAGAGCACTGTGCACAGCGAGTTGATTCTTAGCTTCGCAAAGGGCTGTAAGCAAGATGCTTTGGAGCCTATGTACGGCTTTGGAAACAAGGCAGGGCTTTGAGCCTTGGAGCTCTAGGGCAATGTAGCACACCAAGAGCAGAAGTTCTACTTCATCCAGATCGGGCCTTCAGAAAAGTGCATTTCACAGGCCTTTGGAATAGATGTTCCCGGTAGGCTGTAAGAGCACTGTGCAAAGAGAGTTGGTTCTTCGCTTCACAAAGAGCTGGAAGCAAGATGCTTTGGGGACTATCTCTGTCTTTGGAAACAATTCAGCACTTTGTGCCTTGAAGCTCTAGGGCAATGTAGCACAACCAGAGCAGAAGTTCTACTTCAGCCATATCAGGCCTGCAGAGAAACTGCGTTTCACAGGCCTTTGGAAGAGATGTTCCCGGTAGGCTGTAAGAGCACTGTGCAGAGCGAGTTGTTTCCTAGCTTCCCAAAGAGCTGGAAGCAAGATGATTGGGGCCTATCTCCGGCTTTGGAAATAAGGCACGGCTTTGAGCCTTGGAGCTCTAGGGCAATGTAGCACACCCACAGCAGAAGTTCTACTTCAGCCATATCAGGCCTGCAGAGAAACTGCGTTTCACAGGCCTTGGAAGAGATGTTCCCGGTAGGCTGTAAGAGCACTGTGCAGAGCGAGTTGTTTCTTAGCTACCCAATTTGCTGGAAGCAAGATGCTTTGGGGCCTATCTCCGTCTTTGGAAACAAGGCAAGGCTTTGAGCCTTGGAGCTCCACAGCAATGTAGCACACCCAGAGCAGAAGTTCTACTTCAGCCAGATCAGGCCATCAAAGAGAGTGCGTTTCACAGACCTTTGTAAGAGATGTTCCCGGCAGGCTGTAAGAGCACTGTGCAGAGCGAGTTGTTTCTTAGCTTCCCAAAGAGCTGGAAGCAAGATGCTTTGGTGCTTATCTTCCCCTTTGGAAACAAGGCAGGGCTTTGTGCCTTGAATCTCTAGGGCATTGTAGCACACCCAGAGCAGAAGTTCTACTTCAGCCAGATCAGGCCTGCCAAGAAAGTGCGTTTCACAGCCCTTTGGAAGAGATGTCCCCGGTAGGCTGTCAGAGCACTGTGCACAGCGAGTTGATTCTTAGCTTCGCAAAGAGCTGGAAGCAAGATGCTTTGGGGCCTATCTCCGGGTTTGGAAACAACTCAGGGCTTTGAGCCTTGGAGCTCTAGGGCAATGTAGCACACCAAGAGCAGAAGTTCTACTTCATCCAGATCGGGCCTTCAAAAAAGTGCGTTTCACAGGCCTTTCGAAGAGATGTTCCCGGTAGGCTGTAAGAGCACTGTGCAAAGAGAGTTGCTTCTTAGCTTCCCAAAGAGCTGGAAGCAAGATGCTTTGGGGCCTATCTCTGTCTTTGGAAACAATTCAGCACTTTGTGCCTTGAAGGTCAAGGGCAATGTAGCACACCCACAGCAGAAGTTCTACTTCAGCCAGATCAGGCCTGCCAAGAAACTGCGTTCAACAGGACTTTGTAAGAGATGTTCCCCATAGGCTGTAAGAACACTGTGCAGAGCGAGTTGTTTCATAGCTTCCCATAGAGTTGGAAGCAAGATGCGTCGTGGCCTATCAAAGAACTTCCTAAAATATTCAGCACGTTGTGCCTTGAAGCTCTAGGGCAATGTGGCAGACCCTGAGCAGGAGTTCTACTTCAGCAAGATCAGGCCTGCAAAGAAACTGCGTTTCACAGACATTTCTAGGAGATGTTCCCGGTAGGCTGTAAGAGCCCAATGCAGAGCGAGTTGTCTCTTAGCTTCCCAAAGAGCTGGAAGCAAGATATTTTGGGGCTTATCTTCCCCTTTCGAAACAAGGCAGGGCTTTGTGCCTTGAATCTCTAGGGCAATGTAGCACACCCAGAGCAGAAGTTCTACTTCAGCCAGATCAGGCCTGCCAAGAAAGTGCGTTTCACAGGTCTTTGGAAGGGATGTTCCCGGTAGGCTGTAAGAGCACTGTGCAAAGAGAGTTGGTTCTTAGCTTCCCAAGGAGCTGGAAGCAAGATGCTTTGGGGCCTATCTCCGTCTTTGGAAACAACTCAGGGCTTTGAGGCTAGGAGCTCTAGGGCAATGTAGCACACCCAGAGCAGAAGTTCTACTTCAGCCAGATCGAACCTGCAGAGAAACTGCGTTTCACAGGCCTTTGGAATAGATCTTCCCGGTAGGCTGTAAGAGCACTGTGCAAAGAGAGTTGCTTCTTAGCTTCCCAAAGAGCTGGAAGCAAGATTCTTTGGGGCCTATCTCTGTCTTTGGAAACAATTCAGCACTTTGTGCCTTGAAGCTCTAGGGCAATGTAGCACACCCACAGCAGAAGTTCTACTTCAGCCAGATCAGGCCTGCCAAGAAACTGCGTTCAACAGGACTTTGTAAGAGATGTTCCCCATAGGCTGTAAGAACACTGTGCAGAGCGAGTTGTTTCATAGCTTCCCATAGAGCTGGAAGCAAGATGCTTCGTGGCCTATCAAAGAACTTCCCAAAATATTCAGCACGTTGTGCCTTGAAGCTCTAGGGCAATGTAGCAGACCCAGAGCAGGAGTTCTACTTCAGCAAGATCAGGCCTGCAAAGAAACTGCGTTTCACAGACATTTCTAGGAGATGTTCCCGGTAGGCTGTAAGAGCCCAATGCAGAGCGAGTTGTTTCTTAGCTTCCCAAAGAGCTGGAAGCAAGATGCTTTTGGGCTTATCTTCCCCTTTGGAAACAAGGCAGGGCTTTGTGCCTTGAATCTCTAGGGTAATGTAGCACACCCAGAGCAGAAGTTCTAGTTCAGCCAGATCAGGCCTGCCAAGAAACTGCGTTTCACAGGCATTTGGAAGAGATGTTCCCTGTAGACTGTAAGAGGACTGTGCAAAGAGAGTTGCTTCCTAGCTTCCCAAAGAGCTGGAAGCAAGATGCTTTGGGGCCTATCTCAGTCTTTAGAAACAATTCAGCACTTTGTGCCTTGAAGCTCTAGGTCAATGTAGCACACACAGAGCAGAAGTTCTACTTCAGCCAGATCATGCCTGCCAAGAAACTGCGTTTTACAGGACTTTGTAAGAGATGTTCCCCATAGGCTGTAAGAGCACTGTGCCGAGCGAGTTGGTTGTTAGCTTCCCAAAGAGCCGGAAGCAGGATGCTTTGGCGCCTATCTCTGGCTTTGGAAACAAGGCAGGGATTTGAGCCTTGGAGCTCTAAGGCAATGTAGCACACCCAGAGAAGAAGTGCTACTTCGGCCAGATCGGGCCTGCAAAGAAACTGCGTTTCACAGCCCTTTGTAAGAGATGTTCCCGTAGGCTGTAAGAGCACTGAGCAGAGCGAGTTGTTTCATAGGTCCCAAAGAGCTGGAAGCAAGATGCTTCGTGGCCTATCAAAGTACTTCCTAAAATATTCAGCACTTTGTGCCTTGAAGCTCTAGGGCAATGTAGCAGACCCAGAGCAGGAGTTCTACTTCAGCAAGATCAGGCCTGCAAAGAAAGTGCATTTCACAGACATTTCTAGGAGATGTTCCCGGTAGGCTCTAAGAGCCCAATGCAGAGCGAGTTGTTTCTTAGCTTCTCAAAGAGCTGGAAGCAAGATGCTTTGGTGCTTATCTTCCCCTTTGGAAACAAGGCAGGGCTTTGTGCCTTGAATCTCTAGGGCATTGTAGCACACCCAGAGCAGAAGTTCTACTTCAGCCAGATCAGGCCTGCCAAGAAAGTGCGTTTCACAGCCCTTTGGAAGAGATGTCCCCGGTAGGCTGTCAGAGCACTGTGCACAGCGAGTTGATTCTTAGCTTCGCAAAGAGCTGGAAGCAAGATGCTTTGGGGCCTATCTCCGGGTTTGGAAACAACTCAGGGCTTTGAGCCTTGGAGCTCTAGGGCAATGTAGCACACCAAGAGCAGAAGTTCTACTTCATCCAGATCGGGCCTTCAAAAAAGTGCGTTTCACAGGCCTTTCGAAGAGATGTTCCCGGTAGGCTGTAAGAGCACTGTGCAAAGAGAGTTGCTTCTTAGCTTCCCAAAGAGCTGGAAGCAAGATGCTTTGGGGCCTATCTCTGTCTTTGGAAACAATTCAGCACTTTGTGCCTTGAAGGTCAAGGGCAATGTAGCACACCCACAGCAGAAGTTCTACTTCAGCCAGATCAGGCCTGCCAAGAAACTGCGTTCAACAGGACTTTGTAAGAGATGTTCCCCATAGGCTGTAAGAACACTGTGCAGAGCGAGTTGTTTCATAGCTTCCCATAGAGTTGGAAGCAAGATGCGTCGTGGCCTATCAAAGAACTTCCTAAAATATTCAGCACGTTGTGCCTTGAAGCTCTAGGGCAATGTGGCAGACCCTGAGCAGGAGTTCTACTTCAGCAAGATCAGGCCTGCAAAGAAACTGCGTTTCACAGACATTTCTAGGAGATGTTCCCGGTAGGCTGTAAGAGCCCAATGCAGAGCGAGTTGTCTCTTAGCTTCCCAAAGAGCTGGAAGCAAGATATTTTGGGGCTTATCTTCCCCTTTCGAAACAAGGCAGGGCTTTGTGCCTTGAATCTCTAGGGCAATGTAGCACACCCAGAGCAGAAGTTCTACTTCAGCCAGATCAGGCCTGCCAAGAAAGTGCGTTTCACAGGTCTTTGGAAGGGATGTTCCCGGTAGGCTGTAAGAGCACTGTGCAAAGAGAGTTGGTTCTTAGCTTCCCAAGGAGCTGGAAGCAAGATGCTTTGGGGCCTATCTCCGTCTTTGGAAACAACTCAGGGCTTTGAGGCTAGGAGCTCTAGGGCAATGTAGCACACCCAGAGCAGAAGTTCTACTTCAGCCAGATCGAACCTGCAGAGAAACTGCGTTTCACAGGCCTTTGGAATAGATCTTCCCGGTAGGCTGTAAGAGCACTGTGCAAAGAGAGTTGCTTCTTAGCTTCCCAAAGAGCTGGAAGCAAGATTCTTTGGGGCCTATCTCTGTCTTTGGAAACAATTCAGCACTTTGTGCCTTGAAGCTCTAGGGCAATGTAGCACACCCACAGCAGAAGTTCTACTTCAGCCAGATCAGGCCTGCCAAGAAACTGCGTTCAACAGGACTTTGTAAGAGATGTTCCCCATAGGCTGTAAGAACACTGTGCAGAGCGAGTTGTTTCATAGCTTCCCATAGAGCTGGAAGCAAGATGCTTCGTGGCCTATCAAAGAACTTCCCAAAATATTCAGCACGTTGTGCCTTGAAGCTCTAGGGCAATGTAGCAGACCCAGAGCAGGAGTTCTACTTCAGCAAGATCAGGCCTGCAAAGAAACTGCGTTTCACAGACATTTCTAGGAGATGTTCCCGGTAGGCTGTAAGAGCCCAATGCAGAGCGAGTTGTTTCTTAGCTTCCCAAAGAGCTGGAAGCAAGATGCTTTTGGGCTTATCTTCCCCTTTGGAAACAAGGCAGGGCTTTGTGCCTTGAATCTCTAGGGTAATGTAGCACACCCAGAGCAGAAGTTCTAGTTCAGCCAGATCAGGCCTGCCAAGAAACTGCGTTTCACAGGCATTTGGAAGAGATGTTCCCTGTAGACTGTAAGAGGACTGTGCAAAGAGAGTTGCTTCCTAGCTTCCCAAAGAGCTGGAAGCAAGATGCTTTGGGGCCTATCTCAGTCTTTAGAAACAATTCAGCACTTTGTGCCTTGAAGCTCTAGGTCAATGTAGCACACACAGAGCAGAAGTTCTACTTCAGCCAGATCATGCCTGCCAAGAAACTGCGTTTTACAGGACTTTGTAAGAGATGTTCCCCATAGGCTGTAAGAGCACTGTGCCGAGCGAGTTGGTTGTTAGCTTCCCAAAGAGCCGGAAGCAGGATGCTTTGGCGCCTATCTCTGGCTTTGGAAACAAGGCAGGGATTTGAGCCTTGGAGCTCTAAGGCAATGTAGCACACCCAGAGAAGAAGTGCTACTTCGGCCAGATCGGGCCTGCAAAGAAACTGCGTTTCACAGCCCTTTGTAAGAGATGTTCCCGTAGGCTGTAAGAGCACTGAGCAGAGCGAGTTGTTTCATAGGTCCCAAAGAGCTGGAAGCAAGATGCTTCGTGGCCTATCAAAGTACTTCCTAAAATATTCAGCACTTTGTGCCTTGAAGCTCTAGGGCAATGTAGCAGACCCAGAGCAGGAGTTCTACTTCAGCAAGATCAGGCCTGCAAAGAAAGTGCATTTCACAGACATTTCTAGGAGATGTTCCCGGTAGGCTCTAAGAGCCCAATGCAGAGCGAGTTGTTTCTTAGCTTCTCAAAGAGCTGGAAGCAAGATGCTTTGGGTCTTATCTTCCCCTTTGGAAAGAAGGCAGCTCTTTGTGCCTTGAATCTCTAGGGCAATGTAGCACACCCAGAGCAGAAGTTCTACTTCAGCCACATCAGGCCTGCCAAGAAAGTGCGTTACACAGGCCTTTGGAAGAGATGTTCCCGGTAGGCTGTCAGAGCACTGTGCACAGCGAGTTGATTCTTAGCTTCGCAAAGGGCTGTAAGCAAGATGCTTTGGAGCCTATGTACGGCTTTGGAAACAAGGCAGGGCTTTGAGCCTTGGAGCTCTAGGGCAATGTAGCACACCAAGAGCAGAAGTTCTACTTCATCCAGATCGGGCCTTCAGAAAAGTGCATTTCACAGGCCTTTGGAATAGATGTTCCCGGTAGGCTGTAAGAGCACTGTGCAAAGAGAGTTGGTTCTTCGCTTCACAAAGAGCTGGAAGCAAGATGCTTTGGGGACTATCTCTGTCTTTGGAAACAATTCAGCACTTTGTGCCTTGAAGCTCTAGGGCAATGTAGCACACCCAGAGCAGAAGTTCTACTTCAGCCATATCAGGCCTGCAGAGAAACTGCGTTTCACAGGCCTTTGGAAGAGATGTTCCCGGTAGGCTGTAAGAGCACTGTGCAGAGCGAGTTGTTTCCTAGCTTCCCAAAGAGCTGGAAGCAAGATGATTGGGGCCTATCTCCGGCTTTGGAAATAAGGCACGGCTTTGAGCCTTGGAGCTCTAGGGCAATGTAGCACACCCAGAGCAGAAGTTCTACTTCAGCCATATCAGGCCTGCAGAGAAACTGCGTTTCACAGGCCTTTGGAAGAGATGTTCCCGGTAGGCTGTAAGAGCACTGTGCAGAGCGAGTTGTTTCCTAGCTTCCCAAAGAGCTGGAAGCAAGATGATTGGGGCCTATCTCCGGCTTTGGAAATAAGGCACGGCTTTGAGCCTTGGAGCTCTAGGGCAATGTAGCACACCCAGAGCAGAAGTTCTACTTCAGCCATATCAGGCCTGCAGAGAAACTGCGTTTCACAGCCCTTTGTAAGAGATGTTCCCGGTAGGCTGTAAGAGCACTGTGCAGAGCGAGTTGTTTCCTAGCTTCCCAAAGAGCCGGAAGCAGGATGCTTTGGCGCCTATCTCTGGCTTTGGAAACAAGGCAGGGCTTTGAGCCTTGGAGCTCTAAGGCAATGTAGCACACCCAGAGCAGAAGTGCTACTTCAGCCAGATCGGGCCTGCAAAGAAACTGCGTTTCACAGCCCTTTGTAAGAGATGTTCCCGGTAGGCTGTAAGAGCACTGTGCAGAGCGAGTTGTTTCCTAGCTTCCCAAAGAGCTGGAAGCAAGATGATTGGGGCCTATCTCCGGCTTTGGAAATAAGGCACGGCTTTGAGCCTTGGAGCTCTAGGGCAATGTAGCACACCCAGAGCAGAAGTTCTACTTCAGCCATATCAGGCCTGCAGAGAAACTGCGTTTCACAGGCCTTGGAAGAGATGTTCCCGGTAGGCTGTAAGAGCACTGTGCAGAGCGAGTTGTTTCTTAGCTACCCAATTTGCTGGAAGCAAGATGCTTTGGGGCCTATCTCCGTCTTTGGAAACAAGGCAAGGCTTTGAGCCTTGGAGCTCCACAGCAATGTAGCACACCCAGAGCAGAAGTTCTACTTCAGCCAGATCAGGCCATCAAAGAGAGTGCGTTTCACAGACCTTTGTAAGAGATGTTCCCGGCAGGCTGTAAGAGCACTGTGCAGAGCGAGTTGTTTCTTAGCTTCCCAAAGAGCTGGAAGCAAGATGCTTTGGTGCTTATCTTCCCCTTTGGAAACAAGGCAGGGCTTTGTGCCTTGAATCTCTAGGGCATTGTAGCACACCCAGAGCAGAAGTTCTACTTCAGCCAGATCAGGCCTGCCAAGAAAGTGCGTTTCACAGCCCTTTGGAAGAGATGTCCCCGGTAGGCTGTCAGAGCACTGTGCACAGCGAGTTGATTCTTAGCTTCGCAAAGAGCTGGAAGCAAGATGCTTTGGGGCCTATCTCCGGGTTTGGAAACAACTCAGGGCTTTGAGCCTTGGAGCTCTAGGGCAATGTAGCACACCAAGAGCAGAAGTTCTACTTCATCCAGATCGGGCCTTCAAAAAAGTGCGTTTCACAGGCCTTTCGAAGAGATGTTCCCGGTAGGCTGTAAGAGCACTGTGCAAAGAGAGTTGCTTCTTAGCTTCCCAAAGAGCTGGAAGCAAGATGCTTTGGGGCCTATCTCTGTCTTTGGAAACAATTCAGCACTTTGTGCCTTGAAGGTCAAGGGCAATGTAGCACACCCACAGCAGAAGTTCTACTTCAGCCAGATCAGGCCTGCCAAGAAACTGCGTTCAACAGGACTTTGTAAGAGATGTTCCCCATAGGCTGTAAGAACACTGTGCAGAGCGAGTTGTTTCATAGCTTCCCATAGAGTTGGAAGCAAGATGCGTCGTGGCCTATCAAAGAACTTCCTAAAATATTCAGCACGTTGTGCCTTGAAGCTCTAGGGCAATGTGGCAGACCCTGAGCAGGAGTTCTACTTCAGCAAGATCAGGCCTGCAAAGAAACTGCGTTTCACAGACATTTCTAGGAGATGTTCCCGGTAGGCTGTAAGAGCCCAATGCAGAGCGAGTTGTCTCTTAGCTTCCCAAAGAGCTGGAAGCAAGATATTTTGGGGCTTATCTTCCCCTTTTGAAACAAGGCAGGGCTTTGTGCCTTGAATCTCTAGGGCAATGTAGCACACCCAGAGCAGAAGTTCTACTTCAGCCAGATCAGGCCTGCAAAGAAAGTGCGTTTCACAGGTCTTTGGAAGGGATGTTCCCGGTAGGCTGTAAGAGCACTGTGCAAAGAGAGTTGGTTCTTAGCTTCCCAAGGAGCTGGAAGCAAGATGCTTTGGGGCCTATCTCCGTCTTTGGAAACAACTCAGGGCTTTGAGGGTAGGAGCTCTAGGGCAATGTAGCACACCCAGAGCAGAAGTTCTACTTCAGCCAGATCGAACCTGCAGAGAAACTGCGTTTCACAGGCCTTTGGAATAGATCTTCCCGGTAGGCTGTAAGAGCACTGTGCAAAGAGAGTTGCTTCTTAGCTTCCCAAAGAGCTGGAAGCAAGATTCTTTGGGGCCTAACTCTGTCTTTGGAAACAATTCAGCAGTTTGTGCCTTGAAGCTCTAGGGCAATGTAGCACACCCACAGCAGAAGTTCTACTTCAGCCAGATCAGGCCTGCCAAGAAACTGCGTTCAACAGGACTTTGTAAGAGATGTTCCCCATAGGCTGTAAGAACACTGTGCAGAGCGAGTTGTTTCATAGCTTCCCATAGAGCTGGAAGCAAGATGCTTCGTGGCCTATCAAAGAACTTCCCAAAATATTCAGCACGTTGTGCCTTGAAGCTCTAGGGCAATGTAGCAGACCCAGAGCAGGAGTTCTACTTCAGCAAGATCAGGCCTGCAAAGGAAGTGCGTTTCACAGACATTTCTAGGAGATGTTCCCGGTAGGCTGTAAGAGCCCAATGCAGAGCGAGTTGTTTCTTAGCTTCCCAAAGAGCTGGAAGCAAGATGCTTTGGGGCTTATCTTCCCCTTTGGAAACAAGGCAGGGCTTTGTGCCTTGAATCTCTAGGGTAATGTAGCACACCCAGAGCAGAAGTTCTACTTCAGCCAGATCAGGCCTGCCAAGAAACTGCGTTTCACAGGACTTTGTAAGAGATGTTCCCCATTGGCTGTAAGAGCACTGTGCAAAGAGAGTTGCTTCCTAGCTTCCCAAAGCGCTGGAAGCAAGATGCTTTGGGGCCTATCTCAGTCTTTAGAAACAATTCAGCACTTTGTGCCTTGAAGCTCTAGGTCAATGTAGCACACACAGAGCACAAGTTCTACTTCAGCCAGATCATGCCTGCCAAGAAACTGTGTTTTACAGGACTTTGTAAGAGATGTTCCCCATAGGCTGTAAGAGCACTGTGCCGAGCGAGTTGGTTGTTAGCTTACCAAAGAGCCGGAAGCAGGATGCTTTGGCGCCTATCTCTGGCTTTGGAAACAAGGCAGGGATTTGAGCCTTGGAGCTCTAAGGCAATGTAGCACACCCAGAGAAGAAGTGCTACTTCGGCCAGATCGGGCCTGCAAAGAAACTGCGTTTCACAGCCCTTTGTAAGAGATGTTCCCGTAGGCTGTAAGAGCACTGAGCAGAGCGAGTTGTTTCATAGGTCCCAAAGAGCTGGAAGCAAGATGCTTCGTGGCCTATCAAAGTACTTCCTAAAATATTCAGCACTTTGTGCCTTGAAGCTCTAGGGCAATGTAGCAGACCCAGAGCAGGAGTTCTACTTCAGCAAGATCAGGCCTGCAAAGAAAGTGCGTTTCACAGACATTTCTAGGAGATGTTCCCGGTAGGCTCTAAGAGCCCAATGCAGAGCGAGTTGTTTCTTAGCTTCTCAAAGAGCTGGAAGCAAGATGCTTTGGGGCTTATCTTCCCCTTTGCAAACAAGGCAGGGCTTTGTGCCTTGAATCTCTAGGGCAATGTAGCACACCCAGAGCATAAGTTCTACTTCAGCCACATCAGGCCTGCCAACAAAGTGCGTTACACAGGCCTTTGGAAGAGATGTTCCCGGTAGGCTGTCAGAGCACTGTGCACAACGAGTTGATTCTTAGCTTCGCAAAGGGCTGTAAGCAAGATGCTTTGGAGCCTATGTACGGCTTTGGAAACAAGGCAGGGCTTTGAGCCTTGGAGCTCTAGGGCAATGTAGCACACCAAGAGCAGAAGTTCTACTTCATCCAGATCGGGCCTTCAGAAAAGTGCGTTTCACAGGCCTTTGGAATAGATGTTCCCGGTAGGCTGTAAGAGCACTGTGCAAAGAGAGTTGGTTCTTAGCTTCACAAAGAGCTGGAAGCAAGATGCTTTGGGGCCTATCTCTGTCTTTGGAAACAATTCAGCACTTTGTGCCTTGAAGGTCTAGGGCAATGTAGCACACCCAGAGCAGAAGTTCTACTTCAGCCAGATCGAACCTGCAAAGAAACTGCGTTTCACAGGCCTTTGGAATAGATTTTCCCGGTAGGCTGTCAGAGAACTTTGCCGAGCGAGTTGTTTCTTAGCTTCCCAAAGAGCTGTAAGCAAGATGCTTTGGGGCCTATCTCTGTCTTTGGAAACAATTCAGCACTTTGTGCCTTGAAGCTCTAGGGCAATGTAGCACACCCACAGCAGAAGTTCTACTTCAGCCAGATCAGGCCCGCAAAGAAACTGCGTTTCACAGCCCTTTGTAAGGGATGTTCCCGGTAGGCTGTAAGAGCCCAATGCAGAGCGAGTTGTTTCTGAGCTTCCCAAAGAGCTGGAAGCAAGATGCTTCGGGGCTTCTCTTCCCCTTTGGAAACAAGGCAGGGCTTTGTGCCTTGAATCTCTAGGGCAATGTAGCACACCCAGAGCAGAAGTTCTACTTCAGCCAGATCAGGCCTGCCAAGAAAGTGTGTTTCACAGGCCTTTGGAAGAGATGTTCCCGGTAGGCTGTCAGAGCACTGTGCACAGCGAGTTGATTCTTAGCTTCGCAAAGAGCTGGAAGAAAGATGCTTTGGGGCCTATCTCCGGGTTTGGAAATAAGGCAGGGCTTTGAGCCTTGGTGCTCTAGGGCAATGTAGCACACCAAGAGCAGAAGTTCTACTTCATCCAGATCGGGCCTTCAAAAAAGTGCGTTTCACAGGCCTTTGGAAGAGATGCTCCCGGTAGGCTGTAAGAGCACTGTGCAAAGAGAGTTGCTTCTTAGCTTCTCAAAGAGCTGGAAGCAAGATGCTTTGGGGCCTATCTTTGTCTTGGAAACAATTCAGCACTTTGTGCCTTGAAGCTCTAGGGCAATGTAGCACACCCACAGCAGACGTTCTACTTCAGCCAGATCAGGCCTGCCAAGAAACTGCGTTTTACAGGAGTTTGTAAGAGATGTTCCCCATAGGCTGTAAGAGCACTGTGCCGAGCGAGTTGGTTCTTAGCTTCCCAAAGAGCCGGAAGCAGGATGCTTTGGCGCCTATCTCTGGCTTTGGAAACAAGGCAGGGCTTTGAGCCTTGGAGCTCTAAGGCAATGTAGCACACCCAGAGCAGAAGTGCTACTTCAGCCAGATCGGGCCTGCAAAGAAACTGCGTTTCACAGCCCTTTGTAAGAGATGTTCCCGGTAGGCTGTAAGAGCACTGTGCAGAGCGAGTTGTTTCCTAGCTTCCCAAAGAGCTGGAAGCAAGATGATTGGGGCCTATCTCCGGCTTTGGAAATAAGGCACGGCTATGAGCCTTGGAGCTCCACAGCAATGTAGCACACCCAGAGCAGAAGTTCTACTTCAGCCAGATCAGGCCATCAAAGAGAGTGCGTTTCACAGACCTTTGTAAGAGATGTTCCCGGCAGGCTGTAAGAGCACTGTGCAGAGCGAGTTGTTTCTTAGCTTCCCAAAGAGCTGGAAGCAAGATGCTTTGGTGCTTATCTTCCCCTTTGGAAACAAGGCAGGGCTTTGTGCCTTGAATCTCTAGGGCATTGTAGCACACCCAGAGCAGAAGTTCTACTTCAGCCAGCTCAGGACATCAAAGAGAGTGCGTTTCACAGACCTTTGTAAGAGATGTTCCCGGCAGGCTGTAAGAGCACTGTGCAGAGCGAGTTGTTTCTTAGCTTCCCAAAGAGCTGGAAGCAAGATGCTTTGGTGCTTATCTTCCCCTTTGGAAACAAGGCAGGGCTTTGTGCCTTGAATCTCTAGGGCATTGTAGCACACCCAGAGCAGAAGTTCTACTTCAGCCAGATCAGGCCTGCCAAGAAAGTGCGTTTCACAGCCCTTTGGAAGAGATGTCCCCGGTAGGCTGTCAGAGCACTGTGCACAGCGAGTTGATTCTTAGCTTCGCAAAGAGCTGGAAGCAAGATGCTTTGGGGCCTATCTCCGGGTTTGGAAACAAGGCAGAGCTTTGAGCCTTGGAGCTCTAGGGCAATGTAGCACACCAAGAGCAGAAGTTCTACTTCATCCAGATCGGGCCTTCAAAAAAGTTCGTTTCACAGGCCTTTCGAAGAGATGTTCCCGGTAGGCTGTAACAGCACTGTGCAAAGAGAGTTGCTTCTTAGCTTCCCAAAGAGCTGGAAGCAAGATGCTTTGGGGCCTATCTCTGTCTTTGGAAACAATTCAGCACTTTGTGCCTTGAAGGTCTAGGGCAATGTAGCACACCCACAGCAGAAGTTCTACTTCAGCCAGATCAGGCCTGCCAAGAAACTGCGTTCAACAGGACTTTGTAAGAGATGTTCCCCATAGGCTGTAAGAACACTGTGCAGAGCGAGTGGTTTCATAGCTTTCCATAGAGCTGGAAGCAAGATGCTTCGTGGCCTATCAAAGAACTTCCTAAAATATTCAGCACGTTGTGCCTTGAAGCTCTAGGGCAATGTGGCAGACCCTGAGCAGGAGTTCTACTTCAGCAAGATCAGGCCTGCAAAGAAACTGCGTTTCACAGACATTTCTAGGAGATGTTCCCGGTAGGCTGTAAGAGCCCAATGCAGAGCGAGTTGTCTCTTAGCTTCCCAAAGAGCTGGAAGCAAGATATTTTGGGGCTTATCTTCCCCTTTCGAAACAAGGCAGGGCTTTGTGCCTTGAATCTCTAGGGCAATGTAGCACACCCAGAGCAGAAGTTCTACTTCAGCCAGATCAGGCCTGCCAAGAAAGTGCGTTTCACAGGCCTTTGGAAGGGATGTTCCCGGTAGGCTGTAAGAGCACTGTGCAAAGAGAGTTGGTTCTTAGCTTCCCAAGGAGCTGGAAGCAAGATGCTTTGGGGCCTATCTCCGTCTTTGGAAACAACTCAGGGCTTTGAGGCTTGGAGCTCTAGGGCAATGTAGCACAGCCAGAGCAGAAGTTCTACTTCAGCCAGATCGAACCTGCAAAGAAACTGCGTTTCACAGGCCTTTGGAATAGATGTTCCCGGTAGGCTGTAAGAGCACTGTGCAAAGAGAGTTGCTTCTTAGCTTCCCAAAGAGCTGGAAGCAAGATGCTTTGGGGCCTATCTCTGTCTTTGGAAACAATTCAGCACTTTGTGCCTTGAAGCTGTAGGGCAATGTAGCACACCCACAGCAGAAGTTCTACTTCAGCCAGATCAGGCCTGCCAAGAAACTGCGTTCAACAGGACTTTGTAAGAGATGTTCCCCATAGGCTGTAAGAACACTGTGCAGAGCGAGTTGTTTCATAGCTTCCCATAGAGCTGGAAGCAAGATGCTTCGTGGCCTATCAAAGAACTTCCCAAAATATTCAGCACGTTGTGCCTTGAAGCTCTAGGGCAATGTAGCAGACCCAGAGCAGGAGTTCTACTTCAGCAAGATCAGGCCTGCAAAGCAACTGCGTTTCACAGACATTTCTAGGAGATGTTCCCGGTAGGCTGTAAGAGCCCAATGCAGAGCGAGTTGTTTCTTAGCTTCCCAAAGAGCTGGAAGCAAGATGCTTTGGGGCTTATCTTCCCCTTTGGAAACAAGGCAGGGCTTTGTGCCTTGAATCTCTAGGGCAATGTAGCACACCCAGAGCATAAGTTCTACTTCAGCCACATCAGGCCTGCCAACAAAGTGCGTTACACAGGCCTTTGGAAGAGATGTTCCCGGTAGGCTGTCAGAGCACTGTGCACAACGAGTTGATTCTTAGCTTCGCAAAGGGCTGTAAGCAAGATGCTTTGGAGCCTATGTACGGCTTTGGAAACAAGGCAGGGCTTTGAGCCTTGGAGCTCTAGGGCAATGTAGCACACCAAGAGCAGAAGTTCTACTTCATCCAGATCGGGCCTTCAGAAAAGTGCGTTTCACAGGCCTTTGGAATAGATGTTCCCGGTAGGCTGTAAGAGCACTGTGCAAAGAGAGTTGGTTCTTAGCTTCACAAAGAGCTGGAAGCAAGATGCTTTGGGGCCTATCTCTGTCTTTGGAAACAATTCAGCACTTTGTGCCTTGAAGGTCTAGGGCAATGTAGCACACCCAGAGCAGAAGTTCTACTTCAGCCAGATCGAACCTGCAAAGAAACTGCGTTTCACAGGCCTTTGGAATAGATTTTCCCGGTAGGCTGTCAGAGAACTTTGCCGAGCGAGTTGTTTCTTAGCTTCCCAAAGAGCTGTAAGCAAGATGCTTTGGGGCCTATCTCTGTCTTTGGAAACAATTCAGCACTTTGTGCCTTGAAGCTCTAGGGCAATGTAGCACACCCACAGCAGAAGTTCTACTTCAGCCAGATCAGGCCCGCAAAGAAACTGCGTTTCACAGCCCTTTGTAAGGGATGTTCCCGGTAGGCTGTAAGAGCCCAATGCAGAGCGAGTTGTTTCTGAGCTTCCCAAAGAGCTGGAAGCAAGATGCTTCGGGGCTTCTCTTCCCCTTTGGAAACAAGGCAGGGCTTTGTGCCTTGAATCTCTAGGGCAATGTAGCACACCCAGAGCAGAAGTTCTACTTCAGCCAGATCAGGCCTGCCAAGAAAGTGTGTTTCACAGGCCTTTGGAAGAGATGTTCCCGGTAGGCTGTCAGAGCACTGTGCACAGCGAGTTGATTCTTAGCTTCGCAAAGAGCTGGAAGAAAGATGCTTTGGGGCCTATCTCCGGGTTTGGAAATAAGGCAGGGCTTTGAGCCTTGGTGCTCTAGGGCAATGTAGCACACCAAGAGCAGAAGTTCTACTTCATCCAGATCGGGCCTTCAAAAAAGTGCGTTTCACAGGCCTTTGGAAGAGATGCTCCCGGTAGGCTGTAAGAGCACTGTGCAAAGAGAGTTGCTTCTTAGCTTCTCAAAGAGCTGGAAGCAAGATGCTTTGGGGCCTATCTTTGTCTTGGAAACAATTCAGCACTTTGTGCCTTGAAGCTCTAGGGCAATGTAGCACACCCACAGCAGACGTTCTACTTCAGCCAGATCAGGCCTGCCAAGAAACTGCGTTTTACAGGAGTTTGTAAGAGATGTTCCCCATAGGCTGTAAGAGCACTGTGCCGAGCGAGTTGGTTCTTAGCTTCCCAAAGAGCCGGAAGCAGGATGCTTTGGCGCCTATCTCTGGCTTTGGAAACAAGGCAGGGCTTTGAGCCTTGGAGCTCTAAGGCAATGTAGCACACCCAGAGCAGAAGTGCTACTTCAGCCAGATCGGGCCTGCAAAGAAACTGCGTTTCACAGCCCTTTGTAAGAGATGTTCCCGGTAGGCTGTAAGAGCACTGTGCAGAGCGAGTTGTTTCCTAGCTTCCCAAAGAGCTGGAAGCAAGATGATTGGGGCCTATCTCCGGCTTTGGAAATAAGGCACGGCTATGAGCCTTGGAGCTCCACAGCAATGTAGCACACCCAGAGCAGAAGTTCTACTTCAGCCAGATCAGGCCATCAAAGAGAGTGCGTTTCACAGACCTTTGTAAGAGATGTTCCCGGCAGGCTGTAAGAGCACTGTGCAGAGCGAGTTGTTTCTTAGCTTCCCAAAGAGCTGGAAGCAAGATGCTTTGGTGCTTATCTTCCCCTTTGGAAACAAGGCAGGGCTTTGTGCCTTGAATCTCTAGGGCATTGTAGCACACCCAGAGCAGAAGTTCTACTTCAGCCAGCTCAGGACATCAAAGAGAGTGCGTTTCACAGACCTTTGTAAGAGATGTTCCCGGCAGGCTGTAAGAGCACTGTGCAGAGCGAGTTGTTTCTTAGCTTCCCAAAGAGCTGGAAGCAAGATGCTTTGGTGCTTATCTTCCCCTTTGGAAACAAGGCAGGGCTTTGTGCCTTGAATCTCTAGGGCATTGTAGCACACCCAGAGCAGAAGTTCTACTTCAGCCAGATCAGGCCTGCCAAGAAAGTGCGTTTCACAGCCCTTTGGAAGAGATGTCCCCGGTAGGCTGTCAGAGCACTGTGCACAGCGAGTTGATTCTTAGCTTCGCAAAGAGCTGGAAGCAAGATGCTTTGGGGCCTATCTCCGGGTTTGGAAACAAGGCAGAGCTTTGAGCCTTGGAGCTCTAGGGCAATGTAGCACACCAAGAGCAGAAGTTCTACTTCATCCAGATCGGGCCTTCAAAAAAGTTCGTTTCACAGGCCTTTCGAAGAGATGTTCCCGGTAGGCTGTAACAGCACTGTGCAAAGAGAGTTGCTTCTTAGCTTCCCAAAGAGCTGGAAGCAAGATGCTTTGGGGCCTATCTCTGTCTTTGGAAACAATTCAGCACTTTGTGCCTTGAAGGTCTAGGGCAATGTAGCACACCCACAGCAGAAGTTCTACTTCAGCCAGATCAGGCCTGCCAAGAAACTGCGTTCAACAGGACTTTGTAAGAGATGTTCCCCATAGGCTGTAAGAACACTGTGCAGAGCGAGTGGTTTCATAGCTTTCCATAGAGCTGGAAGCAAGATGCTTCGTGGCCTATCAAAGAACTTCCTAAAATATTCAGCACGTTGTGCCTTGAAGCTCTAGGGCAATGTGGCAGACCCTGAGCAGGAGTTCTACTTCAGCAAGATCAGGCCTGCAAAGAAACTGCGTTTCACAGACATTTCTAGGAGATGTTCCCGGTAGGCTGTAAGAGCCCAATGCAGAGCGAGTTGTCTCTTAGCTTCCCAAAGAGCTGGAAGCAAGATATTTTGGGGCTTATCTTCCCCTTTCGAAACAAGGCAGGGCTTTGTGCCTTGAATCTCTAGGGCAATGTAGCACACCCAGAGCAGAAGTTCTACTTCAGCCAGATCAGGCCTGCCAAGAAAGTGCGTTTCACAGGCCTTTGGAAGGGATGTTCCCGGTAGGCTGTAAGAGCACTGTGCAAAGAGAGTTGGTTCTTAGCTTCCCAAGGAGCTGGAAGCAAGATGCTTTGGGGCCTATCTCCGTCTTTGGAAACAACTCAGGGCTTTGAGGCTTGGAGCTCTAGGGCAATGTAGCACAGCCAGAGCAGAAGTTCTACTTCAGCCAGATCGAACCTGCAAAGAAACTGCGTTTCACAGGCCTTTGGAATAGATGTTCCCGGTAGGCTGTAAGAGCACTGTGCAAAGAGAGTTGCTTCTTAGCTTCCCAAAGAGCTGGAAGCAAGATTCTTTGGGGCCTATCTCTGTCTTTGGAAACAATTCAGCACTTTGTGCCTTGAAGCTGTAGGGCAATGTAGCACACCCACAGCAGAAGTTCTACTTCAGCCAGATCAGGCCTGCCAAGAAACTGCGTTCAACAGGACTTTGTAAGAGATGTTCCCCATAGGCTGTAAGAACACTGTGCAGAGCGAGTTGTTTCATAGCTTCCCATAGAGCTGGAAGCAAGATGCTTCGTGGCCTATCAAAGAACTTCCCAAAATATTCAGCACGTTGTGCCTTGAAGCTCTAGGGCAATGTAGCAGACCCAGAGCAGGAGTTCTACTTCAGCAAGATCAGGCCTGCAAAGCAACTGCGTTTCACAGACATTTCTAGGAGATGTTCCCGGTAGGCTGTAAGAGCCCAATGCAGAGCGAGTTGTTTCTTAGCTTCCCAAAGAGCTGGAAGCAAGATGCTTTGGGGCTTATCTTCCCCTTTGGAAACAAGGCAGGGCTTTGTGCCTTGAATCTCTAGGGTAATGTAGCACACCCAGAGCAGAAGTTCTACTTCAGCCAGATCAGGCCTGCCAAGAAACTGCGTTTCACAGGACTTTGTAAGAGATGTTCCCCATTGGCTGTAAGAGCACTGTGCAAAGAGAGTTGCTTCCTAGCTTCCCAAAGAGCTGGAAGCAAGATGCTTTGGGGCCTATCTCAGTCTTTAGAAACAATTCAGCACTTTGTGCCTTGAAGCTCTAGGTCAATGTAGCACACACAGAGCAGAAGTTCTACTTCAGCCAGATCATGCCTGCCAAGAAACTGCGTTTTACAGGACTTTGTAAGAGATGTTCCCCATAGGCTGGAAGAGCACTGTGCCGAGCGAGTTGGTTGTTAGCTTCCCAAAGAGCCGGAAGCAGGATGCTTTGGCGCCTATCTCTGGCTTTGGAAACAAGGCAGGGATTTGAGCCTTGGAGCTCTAAGGCAATGTAGCACACCCAGAGAAGAAGTGCTACTTCGGCCAGATCGGGCCTGCAAAGAAACTGCGTTTCACAGCCCTTTGTAAGAGATGTTCCCGTAGGCTGTAAGAGCACTGAGCAGAGCGAGTTGTTTCATAGGTCCCAAAGAGCTGGAAGCAAGATGCTTCGTGGCCTATCAAAGTACTTCCTAAAATATTCAGCACTTTGTGCCTTGAAGCTCTAGGGCAATGTAGCAGACCCAGAGCAGGAGTTCTACTTCAGCAAGATCAGGCCTGCAAAGAAACTGCATTTCAAAGACATTTCTAGGAGATGTTCCCGGTAGGCTCTAAGAGCCCAATGCAGAGCGAGTTGTTTCTTAGCTTCTCAAAGAGCTGGAAGCAAGATGCTTCGGGGCTTATCTTCCCCTTTGGAAACAAGGCAGGGCTTTGTGCCTTGAATCTCTAGGGCAATGTAGCACACCCAGAGCAGAAGTTCTACTTCAGCCAGATCAGGCCTGCCAAGAAAGTGTGTTTCACAGGCCTTTGGAAGAGATGTTCCCGGTAGGCTGTCAGAGCACTGCGCACAGCGAGTTGATTCTTAGCTTCGCAAAGAGCTGGAAGAAAGATGCTTTGGGGACTATCTCCGGGTTTGGAAATTGCAGGGCTTTGAGCCTTGGAGCTCTAGGGCAATGTAGCACACCAAGAGCAGAAGTTCTACTTCATCCAGATCGGGCCTTCAAAAAAGTGCGTTTCACAGGCCTTTGGAAGAGATGCTCCCGGTAGGCTGTAAGAGCACTGTGCAAAGAGAGTTGCTTCTTAGCTTCCCAAAGAGCTGGAAGCAAGATGCTTTGGGGCCTATCTTTGTCTTTGGAAACAATTCAGCACTTTGTGCCTTGAAGCTCTAGGGCAATGTAGCACACCCACAGCAGAAGTTCTACTTCAGCCAGATCAGGCCTGCCAAGAAACTGCGTTTTACAGGAGTTTGTAAGAGATGTTCCCCATAGGCTGTAAGAGCACTGTGCCGAGCGAGTTGGTTCTTAGCTTCCCAAAGAGCCGGAAGCAGGATGCTTTGGCGCCTATCTCTGGCTTTGGAAACTAGGCAGGGCTTTAAGCCTTGGAGCTCTAAGGCAATGTAGCACACCCAGAGCAGAAGTGCTACTTCAGCCAGATCGGGCCTCCAAAGAAACTGCGTTTCACAGCCCTTTGTAAGAGATGTTCCCGGTAGGCTGTAAGAGCACTGTGCAGAGCGAGTTGTTTCCTAGCTTCCCAAAGAGCTGGAAGCAAGATGATTGGGGCCTATCTCCGGCTTTGGAAATAAGGCACGGCTTTGAGCCTTGGAGCTCCACAGCAATGTAGCACACCCAGAGCAGAAGTTCTACTTCAGCCAGATCAGGCCATCAAAGAGAGTGCGTTTCACAGACCTTTGTAAGAGATGTTCCCGGCAGGCTGTAAGAGCACTGTGCCGAGCGAGTTGTTTCTTAGCTTCCCAAAGAGCTGGAAGCAAGATGCTTTGGTGCTTATCTTCCCCTTTGGAAACAAGGCAGGGCTTTGTGCCTTGAATCTCTAGGGCATTGTAGCACACCCAGAGCAGAAGTTCTACTTCAGCCAGATCAGGCCATCAAAGAGAGTGCGTTTCACAGACCTTTGTAAGAGATGTTCCCGGCAGGCTGTAAGAGCACTGTGCAGAGCGAGTTGTTTCTTAGCTTCCCAAAGAGCTGGAAGCAAGATGCTTTGGTGCTTATCTTCCCCTTTGGAAACAAGGCAGGGCTTTGTGCCTTGAATCTCTAGGGCATTGTAGCACACCCAGAGCAGAAGTTCTACTTCAGCCAGATCAGGCCTGCCAAGAAAGTGCGTTTCACAGCCCTTTGGAAGAGATGTCCCCGGTAGGCTGTCAGAGCACTGTGCACAGCGAGTTGATTCTTAGCTTCGCAAAGAGCTGGAAGCAAGATGCTTTGGGGCCTATCTCCGGGTTTGGAAACAAGGCAGGGCTTTGAGCCTTGGAGCTCTAGGGCAATGTAGCACACCAAGAGCAGAAGTTCTACTTCATCCAGATCGGGCCTTCAAAAAAGTGCGTTTCACAGGCCTTTCGAAGAGATGTTCCCGGTAGGCTGTAACAGCACTGTGCAAAGAGAGTTGCTTCTTAGCTTCCCAAAGAGCTGGAAGCAAGATGCTTTGGGGCCTATCTCTGTCTTTGGAAACAATTCAGCACTTTGTGCCTTGAAGGTCTAGGGCAATGTAGCACACCCACAGCAGAAGTTCTACTTCAGCCAGATCATGCCTGCCAAGAAACTGCGTTCAACAGGACTTTGTAAGAGATGTTCCCCTTAGGCTGTAAGAACACTGTGCAGAGCGAGTTGTTTCATAGCTTTCCATAGAGCTGGAAGCAAGATGCTTCGTGGCCTATCAAAGAACTTCCTAAAATATTCAGCACGTTGTGCCTTGAAGCTCTAGGGCAATGTGGCAGACCCTGAGCAGGAGTTCTACTTCAGCAAGATCAGGCCTGCAAAGAAACTGCGTTTCACAGACATTTCTAGGAGATGTTCCCGGTAGGCTGTAAGAGCCCAATGCAGAGCGAGTTGTCTCTTAGCTTCCCAAAGAGCTGGAAGCAAGATATTTTGGGGCTTATCTTCCCCTTTCGAAACAAGGCAGGGCTTTGTGCCTTGAATCTCTAGGGCAATGTAGCACACCCAGAGCAGAAGTTCTACTTCAGCCAGATCAGGCCTGCCAAGAAAGTGCGTCTCACAGGCCTTTGGAAGGGATGTTCCCGGTAGGCTGTAAGAGCACTGTGCAAAGAGAGTTGGTTCTTAGCTTCCCAAGGAGCTGGAAGCAAGATGCTTTGGGGCCTATCTCCGTCTTTGGAAACAACTCAGGGCTTTGAGGCTTGGAGCTCTAGGGCAATGTAGCACACCCAGAGCAGAAGTTCTACTTCAGCCAGATCGAACCTGCAAAGAAACTGCGTTTCACAGGCCTTTGGAATAGATGTTACGGGTATGCTGTAAGAGCACTGTGCAAAGAGAGTTGCTTCTTAGCTTCCGAAAGAGCTGGAAGCAAGATTCTTTGGGGCCTATCTCTGTCTTTGGAAACAATTCAGCACGTTGTGCCTTGAAGCTCTAGGGCAATGTAGCAGACCCAGAGCAGGAGTTCTACTTCAGCAAGATCAGGCCTGCAAAGAAACTGCGTTTCACAGACATTTCTAGGAGATGTTCCCGGTAGGCTGTAAGAGCCCAATGCAGAGCGAGTTGTTTCTTAGCTTCCCAAAGAGCTGGAAGCAAGATGCTTTGGGGCTTATCTTCCCCTTTGGAAACAAGGCAGGGCTTTGTGCCTTGAATCTCTAGGGTAATGTAGCACACCCAGAGCAGAAGTTCTACTTCAGCCAGATCAGGCCTGCCAAGAAACTGCGTTTCACAGGACTTTGTAAGAGATGTTCCCCATTGGCTGTAAGAGCACTGTGCAAAGAGAGTTGCTTCCTAGCTTCCCAAAGAGCTGGAAGCAAGATGCTTTGGGGCCTATCTCAGTCTTTAGAAACAATTCAGCACTTTGTGCCTTGAAGCTCTAGGTCAATGTAGCACACACAGAGCAGAAGTTCTACTTCAGCCAGATCATGCCTGCCAAGAAACTGCGTTTTACAGGACTTTGTAAGAGATGTTCCCCATAGGCTGGAAGAGCACTGTGCCGAGCGAGTTGGTTGTTAGCTTCCCAAAGAGCCGGAAGCAGGATGCTTTGGCGCCTATCTCTGGCTTTGGAAACAAGGCAGGGATTTGAGCCTTGGAGCTCTAAGGCAATGTAGCACACCCAGAGAAGAAGTGCTACTTCGGCCAGATCGGGCCTGCAAAGAAACTGCGTTTCACAGCCCTTTGTAAGAGATGTTCCCGTAGGCTGTAAGAGCACTGAGCAGAGCGAGTTGTTTCATAGGTCCCAAAGAGCTGGAAGCAAGATGCTTCGTGGCCTATCAAAGTACTTCCTAAAATATTCAGCACTTTGTGCCTTGAAGCTCTAGGGCAATGTAGCAGACCCAGAGCAGGAGTTCTACTTCAGCAAGATCAGGCCTGCAAAGAAACTGCGTTTCACAGACATTTCTAGGAGATGTTCCCGGTAGGCTCTAAGAGCCCAATGCAGAGCGAGTTGTTTCTTAGCTTCTCAAAGAGCTGGAAGCAAGATGCTTTGGGGCTTATCTTCCCCTTTGGAAACAAGGCAGGGCTTTGTGCCTTGAATCTCTAGGGCAATGTAGCACACCCAGAGCAGAAGTTCTACTTCAGCCACATCAGGCCTGCCAAGAAAGTGCATTACACAGGCCTTTGGAAGAGATGTTCCCGGTAGGCTGTCAGAGCACTGTGCACAGCGAGTTGATTCTTAGCTTCGCAAAGGGCTGTAAGCAAGATGCTTTGGAGCCTATGTACGGCTTTGGAAACAAGGCAGGGCTTTGAGCCTTGGAGCTCTAGGGCAATGTAGCACACCAAGAGCAGAAGTTCTACTTCATCCAGATCGGGCCTTCAGAAAAGTGCGTTTCACAGGCCTTTGGAATAGATGTTCCCGGTAGGCTGTAAGAGCACTGTGCAAAGAGAGTTGGTTCTTAGCTTCACAAAGAGCTGTAAGCAAGATGCTTTGGAGCCTATGTACGGCTTTGGAAACAAGGCAGGGCTTTGAGCCTTGGAGCTCTAGGGCAATGTAGCACACCAAGAGCAGAAGTTCTACTTCATCCAGATCGGGCCTTCAGAAAAGTGCGTTTCACAGGCCTTTGGAATAGATGTTCCCGGTAGGCTGTAAGAGCACTGTGCAAAGAGAGTTGGTTCTTCGCTTCACAAAGAGCTGGAAGCAAGATGCTTTGGGGACTATCTCTGTCTTTGGAAGCAATTCAGCACTTTGTGCCTTGAAGCTCTAGGGCAATGTAGCACACCCAGAGCAGAAGTTCTACTTCAGCCAGATCGAACCTGCAAAGAAACTGCGTTTCACAGGCCTTTGGAATAGATTTTCCCGGTAGGCTGTCAGAGAACTTTGCCGAGCGAGTTGTTTCTTAGCTTCCCAAAGAGCTGTAAGCAAGATGCTTTGGGGCCTATCTCTGTCTTTGGAAACAATTCAGCACTTTGTGCCTTGAAGCTGTAGGGCAATGTAGCACACCCACAGCAGAAGTTCTACTTCAGCCAGATCAGGCCCGCAAAGAAACTGCGTTTCACAGCCCTTTGTAAGGGATGTTCCCGGTAGGCTGTAAGAGCCCAATGCAGAGCGAGTTGTTTCTGAGCTTCCCAAAGAGCTGGAAGCAAGATGCTTCGGGGCTTCTCTTCCCCTTTGGAAACAAGGCAGGGCTTTGTGCCTTGAATCTCTAGGGCAATGTAGCACACCCAGAGCAGAAGTTCTACTTCAGCCAGATCAGGCCTGCCAAGAAAGTGTGTTTCACAGGCCTGTGGAAGAGATGTTCCCGGTAGGCTGTCAGAGCACTGTGCACAGCGAGTTGATTCTTAGCTTCGCAAAGAGCTGGAAGAAAGATGCTTTGGGGCCTATCTCCGGGTTTGGAAATAAGGCAGAGCTTTGAGCCTTGGAGCTCTAGGGCAATGTAGCACACCAAGAGCAGAAGTTCTACTTCATCCAGATCGGGCCTTCAAAAAAGTGCGTTTCACAGGCCTTTGGAAGAGATGCTCCCGGTAGGCTGTAAGAGCACTGTGCAAAGAGAGTTGCTTCTTAGCTTCCCAAAGAGCTGGAAGCAAGATGCTTTGGGGCCTATCTTTGTCTTTGGAAACAATTCAGCACTTTGTGCCTTGAAGCTCTAGGGCAATGTAGCACACCCACAGCAGAAGTTCTACTTCAGCCAGATCAGGCCTGCCAAGAAACTGCGTTTTACAGGAGTTTGTAAGAGATGTTCCCCATAGGCTGTAAGAGCACTGTGCCGAGCGAGTTGGTTCTTAGCTTCCCAAAGAGCCGGAAGCAGGATGCTTTGGCGCCTATCTCTGGCTTTGGAAACAAGGCAGGGCTTTGAGCCTTGGAGCTCTAAGGCAATGTAGCACACCCAGAGCAGAAGTGCTACTTCAGCCAGATCAGGCCTGCAAAGAAACTGCGTTTCACAGCCCTTTGTAAGAGATGTTCCCGGTAGGATGTAAGAGCACTGTGCAGAGCGAGTTGTTTCCTAGCTTCCCAAAGAGCTGGAAGCAAGATGATTGGGGCCTATCTCCGGCTTTGGAAATAAGGCACGGCTTTGAGCCTTGGAGCTCCACAGCCTTGTAGCACACCCAGAGCAGAAGTTCTACTTCAGCCAGATCAGGCCATCAAAGAGAGTGCGTTTCACAGACCTTTGTAAGAGATGTTCCCGGCAGGCTGTAAGAGCACTGTGCAGAGCGAGTTGTTTCTTAGCTTCCCAAAGAGCTGGAAGCAAGATGCTTTGGTGCTTATCTTCCCCTTTGGAAACAAGGCAGGGCTTTGTGCCTTGAATCTCTAGGGCATTGTAGCACACCCTGAGCAGGAGTTCTACTTCAGCAAGATCAGGCCTGCAAAGAAACTGCGTTTCACAGCCCTTTGTAAGGGATGTTCCCGGTAGGCTGTAAGAGCCCAATGCAGAGCGAGTTGTCTCTTAGCTTCCCAAAGAGCTGGAAGCAAGATATTTTGGGGCTTATCTTCCCCTTTTGAAACAAGGCAGGGCTTTGTGCCTTGAATCTCTAGGGCAATGTAGCACACCCAGAGCAGAAGTTCTACTTCAGCCAGATCAGGCCTGCCAAGAAAGTGCGTTTCACAGGCCTTTGGAAGGGATGTTCCCGGTAGGCTGTAAGAGCACTGTGCAAACAGAGTTGGTTCTTAGCTTCCCAAGGAGCTGGAAGCAAGATGCTTTGGGGCCTATCTCCGTCTTTGGAAACAACTCAGGGCTTTGAGGCTTGGAGCTCTAGGGCAATGTAGCACACCCAGAGCAGAAGTTCTACTTCAGCCAGATCGAACCTGCAAAGAAACTGCGTTTCACAGGCCTTTGGAATAGATGTTCCCGGTAGGCTGTAAGAGCACTGTGCAAAGAGAGTTGCTTCTTAGCTTCCCAAAGAGCTGGAAGCAAGATTCTTTGGGGCCTATCTCTGTCTTTGGAAACAATTCAGCACTTTGTGCCTTGAAGCTCTAGGGCAATGTAGCACACCCACAGCAGAAGTTCTACTTCAGCCAGATCAGGCCTGCCAAGAAACTGCGTTCAACAGGACTTTGTAAGAGATGTTCCCCATAGGCTGTAAGAACACTGTGCAGAGCGAGTTGTTTCATAGCTTCCCATAGAGCTGGAAGCAAGATGCTTCGTGGCCTATCAAAGAACTTCCCAAAATATTCAGCACGTTGTGCCTTGAAGCTCTAGGGCAATGTAGCAGACCCAGAGCAGGAGTTCTACTTCAGCAAGATCAGGCCTGCAAAGAAACTGCGTTTCACAGACATTTCTAGGAGATGTTCCCGGTAGGCTGTAAGAGCCCAATGCAGAGCGAGTTGTTTCTTAGCTTCCCAAAGAGCTGGAAGCAAGATGCTTTGGGGCTTATCTTCCCCTTTGGAAACAAGGCAGGGCTTTGTGCCTTGAATCTCTAGGGTAATGTAGCACACCCACAGCAGAAGTTCTACTTCAGCCAGATCAGGCCTGCCAAGAAACTGCGTTTCACAGGACTTTGTAAGAGATGTTCCCCATTGGCTGTAAGAGCACTGTGCAAAGAGAGTTGCTTCCTAGCTTCCCAAAGAGCTGGAAGCAAGATGCTTTGGGGCCTATCTCAGTCTTTAGAAACAATTCAGCACTTTGTGCCTTGAAGCTCTAGGTCAATGTAGCACACACAGAGCAGAAGTTCTACTTCAGCCAGATCATGCCTGCCAAGAAACTGCGTTTTACAGGACTTTGTAAGAGATGTTCCCCATAGGCTGGAAGAGCACTGTGCCGAGCGAGTTGGTTGTTAGCTTCCCAAAGAGCCGGAAGCAGGATGCTTTGGCGCCTATCTCTGGCTTTGGAAACAAGGCAGGGATTTGAGCCTTGGAGCTCTAAGGCAATGTAGCACACCCAGAGAAGAAGTGCTACTTCGGCCAGATCGGGCCTGCAAAGAAACTGCGCTTCACAGCCCTTTGTAAGAGATGTTCCCGTAGGCTGTAAGAGCACTGAGCAGAGCGAGTTGTTTCATAGGTCCCAAAGAGCTGGAAGCAAGATGCTTCGTGGCCTATCAAAGTACTTCCTAAAATATTCAGCACTTTGTGCCTTGAAGCTCTAGGGCAATGTAGCAGACCCAGAGCAGGAGTTCTACTTCAGCAAGATCAGGCCTGCAAAGAAACTGCGTTTCACAGACATTTCTAGGAGATGTTCCCGGTAGGCTCTAAGAGCCCAATGCAGAGCGAGTTGTTTCTTAGCTTCTCAAAGAGCTGAAAGCAAGATGCTTTGGGGCTTATCTTCCCCTTTGGAAACAAGGCAGGGCTTTGTGCCTTGAATCTCTAGGGCAATGTAGCACACCCAGAGCAGAAGTTCTACTTCAGCCACATCAGGCCTGCCAAGAAAGTGCGTTACACAGGCCTTTGGAAGAGATGTTCCCGGTAGGCTGTCAGAGCACTGTGCACAGCGAGTTGATTCTTAGCTTCGCAAAGGGCTGTAAGCAAGATGCTTTGGAGCCTATGTACGGCTTTGGAAACAAAGCAGGGCTTTGAGCCTTGGAGCTCTAGGGCAATGTAGCACACCAAGAGCAGAAGTTCTACTTCATCCAGATCGGGCCTTCAGAAAAGTGCGTTTCACAGGCCTTTGGAATAGATGTTCCCGGTAGGCTGTAAGAGCACTGTGCAAAGAGAGTTGGTTCTTCGCTTCACAAAGAGCTGGAAGCAAGATGCTTTGGGGACTATCTCTGTCTTTGGAAACAATTCAGCACTTTGTGCCTTGAAGCTCTAGGGCAATGTAGCACACCCAGAGCAGAAGTTCTACTTCAGCCAGATCGAACCTGCAAAGAAACTGCGTTTCACAGGCCTTTGGAATAGATTTTCCCGGTAGGCTGTCAGAGAACTTTGCCGAGCGAGTTGTTTCTTAGCTTCCCAAAGAGCTGTAAGCAAGATACTTTGGGGCCTATCTCTGTCTTTGGAAACAATTCAGCACTTTGTGCCTTGAAGCTCTAGGGCAATGTAGCACACCCACAGCAGAAGTTCTACTTCAGCCAGATCAGGCCCGCAAATAAACTGCGTTTCACAGCCCTTTGTAAGGGATGTTCCCGGTAGGCTGTAAGAGCCCAATGCAGAGCGAGTTGTTTCTTAGCTTCCCAAAGAGCTGGAAGCAAGATGCTTCGGGGCTTCTCTTCCCCTTTGGAAACAAGGCAGGGCTTTGTGCCTTGAATCTCTAGGGCAATGTAGCACACCCAGAGCAGAAGTTCTACTTCAGCCAGATCAGGCCTGCCAAGAAACTGCGTTTTACAGGAGTTTGTAAGAGATGTTCCCCATAGGCTGTAAGAGCACTGTGCCGAGCGAGTTGGTTCTTAGCTTCCCAAAGAGCCGGAAGCAGGATGCTTTGGCGCCTATCTCTGGCTTTGGAAACAAGGCAGGGCTTTGAGCCTTGGAGCTCTAAGGCAATGTAGCACACCCAGAGCAGAAGTGCTACTTCAGCCAGATCGGGCCTGCAAAGAAACAGCGTTTCACAGCCCTTTGTAAGAGATGTTCCCGATAGGCTGTAAGAGCACTGTGCAGAGCGAGTTGTTTCCTAGCTTCCCAAAGCGCTGGAAGCAAGATGATTGGGGCCTATCTCCGGCTTTGGAAATAAGGCACGGCTTTGAGCCTTGGAGCTCCACAGCAATGTAGCACACCCAGAGCAGAAGTTCTACTTCAGCCAGATCAGGCCATCAAAGAGAGTGCGTTTCACAGACCTTTGTAAGAGATGTTCCCGGCAGGCTGTAAGAGCACTCTGCAGAGCGAGTTGTTTCTTAGCTTCCCAAAGAGCTGGAAGCAAGATGCTTTGGTGCTTATCTTCCCCTTTGGAAACAAGGCAGGGCTTTGTGCCTTGAATCTCTAGGGCATTGTAGCACACCCAGAGCAGAAGTTCTACTTCAGCCAGATCAGGCCATCAAAGAGAGTGCGTTTCACAGACCTTTGTAAGAGATGTTCCCGGCAGGCTGTAAGAGCACTGTGCAGAGCGAGTTGTTTCTTAGCTTCCCAAAGAGCTGGAAGCAAGATGCTTTGGGGCCTATCTCCGGGTTTGGAAACAAGGCAGGGCTTTGAGCCTTGGAGCTCTAGGGCAATGTAGCACACCAAGAGCAGAAGTTCTACTTCATCCAGATCGGGCCTTCAAAAAAGTGCGTTTCACAGGCCTTTCGAAGAGATGTTCCCGGTAGGCTGTAACAGCACTGTGCAAAGAGAGTTGCTTCTTAGCTTCCCAAAGAGCTGGAAGCAAGATGCTTTGGGGCCTATCTCTGTCTTTGGAAACAATTCAGCACTTTGTGCCTTGAAGGTCTAGGGCAATGTAGCACACCCACAGCAGAAGTTCTACTTCAGCCAGATCAGGCCTGCCAAGAAACTGCGTTCAACAGGACTTTGTAAGAGATGTTCCCCATAGGCTGTAAGAACACTGTGCAGAGCGAGTGGTTTCATAGCTTTCCATAGAGCTGGAAGCAAGATGCTTCATGGCCTATCAAAGAACTTCCTAAAATATTCAGCACGTTGTGCCTTGAAGCTCTAGGGCAATGTGGCAGACCCTGAGCAGGAGTTCTACTTCAGCAAGATCAGTCCTGCAAAGAAACTGCGTTTCACAGACATTTCTAGGAGATGTTCCCGGTAGGCTGTAAGAGCCCAATGCAGAGCGAGTTGTCTCTTAGCTTCTCAAAGAGCTGGAAGCAAGATATTTTGGGGCTTATCTTCCCCTTTCGAAACAAGGCAGGGCTTTGTGCCTTGAATCTCTAGGGCAATGTAGCACACCCAGAGCAGAAGTTCTACTTCAGCCAGATCAGGCCTGCCAAGAAAGTGCGTTTCACAGGCCTTTGGAAGGGATGTTCCCGGTAGGCTGTAACAGCACTGTGCAAAGAGAGTTGCTTCTTAGCTTCCCAAAGAGCTGGAAGCAAGATGATTTGGGGCCTATCTCCGGCTTTGGAAATAAGGCACGGCTTTGAGCCTTGGAGCTCTAGGGCAATGTAGCACACCCAGAGCAGAAGTTCTACTTCAGCCAGATCAGGCCTGCAGAGAAACTGCATTTCACAGGCCTTTGGAAGAGATGTTCCCGGTAGGCTGTCAGAGCACTGTGCAGAGCGAGTTGTTTCTTAGCTACCCAATTAGCTGGAAGCAAGATGCTTTGGGGCCTATCTCCGTCTTTGGAAACAAGGCAAGGCTTTGAGCCTTGGAGCTCCACAGCAATGTAGCACACCCAGAGCAGAAGTTCTACTTCAGCCAGATCAGGCCATCAAAGAGAGTGCGTTTCACAGACCTTTGTAAGAGATGTTCCCGGCAGGCTGTAAGAGCACTGTGCAGAGCGAGTTGTTTCTTAGCTTCCCAAAGAGCTGGAAGCAAGATGCTTTGGGGCCTATCTCTGTCTTTGGAAACAATTCAGCATTTGTGCCTTGAAGCTCTAGGGAAATGTAGCACACCCAGAGCACAAGTTCTACTTCAGCCAGATCGAACATGCAAAGGAACTGCGTTTCACAGGCCTTTGGAATAGATGTTCCCGGTAGGCTGTCAGACAACTCTGCCGAGCGAGTTGTTTTTAGCTTCCCAAAGAGCTGGAAGCAAGATGGTTTGGGGCCTATCTCTGTCTTTGGAAACAATTCAGCACTTTGTGCCTTGAAGCTCTAGGGCAATGTAGCACACCCAGAGTAGAAGTTCTACTTCAGCCAGATCAGGCCTGCCAAGAAACTGCGTTTTACAGGACTTTGTAATAGATGTTCCCCATAGGCTGTAAGAGCACTGTGCCGCGCGAGTTGGTTCTTAGCTTCCCAAAGAGCCGGAAGCAGGATGCTTTGGCGCCTATCTCTGGCTTTGGAAACAAGGCAGGGATTTGAGCATTGGAGCTCTAGGGCAATGTAGCACACCCAGAGCAGAAGTTCTACTTCAGCCATATCAGGCCTGCAGAGAAACTGCGTTTCACAGGCCTTTGGAAGAGATGTTCCCAGTAGACTGTAAGAGCACTGTGCAGAGCGAGTTGTTTCGTAGCTACCCAATTAGCTGGAAGCAAGATGCTTTGGGGCCTATCTCCGTCTTTGGAAACAAGGCAAGGCTTTGAGCCTTGGAGCTCCACAGCAATGTAGCACACCCAGAGCAGAAGTTCTACTTCAGCCAGATCAGGCCATCAAAGAGAGTGCGTTTCACAGACCTTTGTAAGAGATGTTCCCGGCAGGCTGTAAGAGCACTGTGCAGAGCGAGTTGTTTCTTAGCTTCCCAAAGAGCTGGAAGCAAGATGCTTTGGTGCTTATCTTCCCCTTTGGAAACAAGGCAGGGCTTTGTGCCTTGAATCTCTAGGGCATTGTAGCACACCCAGAGCAGAAGTTCTACTTCAGCCAGATCAGGCCTGCCAAGAAAGTGCGTTTCACAGCCCTTTGGAAGAGATGTCCCCGGTAGGCTGTCAGAGCACTGTGCACAGCGAGTTGATTCTTAGCTTCGCAAAGAGCTGGAAGCAAGATGCTTTGGGGCCTATCTCCGGGTTTGGAAACAAGGCAGGGCTTTGAGCCTTGGAGCTCTAGGGCAATGTAGCACACCAAGAGCAGAAGTTCTACTTCATCCAGATCGGGCCTTCAAAAAAGTGCGTTTCACAGGCCTTTCGAAGAGATGTTCCCGGTAGTCTGTAACAGCACTGTGCAAAGAGAGTTGCTTCTTAGCTTCCCAAAGAGCTGGAAGCAAGATGCTTTGGGGCCTATCTCTGTCTTTGGAAACAATTCAGCACTTTGTGCCTTGAAGGTCTAGGGCAATGTAGCACACCCACAGCAGAAGTTCTACTTCAGCCAGATCAGGCCTGCCAAGAAACTGCGTTCAACAGGACTTTGTAAGAGATGTTCCCCATAGGCTGTAAGAACACTGTGCAGAGCGAGTGGTTTCATAGCTTTCCATAGAGCTGGAAGCAAGATGCTTCGTGGCCTATCAAAGAACTTCCTAAAATATTCAGCACGTTGTGCCTTGAAGCTCTAGGGCAATGTGGCAGACCCTGAGCAGGAGTTCTACTTCAGCAAGATCAGGCCTGCAAAGAAACTGCGTTTCACAGACATTTCTAGGAGATGTTCCCGGTAGGCTGTAAGAGCCCAATGCAGAGCGAGTTGTCTCTTAGCTTCCCAAAGAGCTGGAAGCAAGATATTTTGGGGCTTATCTTCCCCTTTCGAAACAAGGCAGGGCTTTGTGCCTTGAATCTCTAGGGCAATGTAGCACACCCAGAGCAGAAGTTCTACTTCAGCCAGATCAGGCCTGCCAAGAAAGTGCGTCTCACAGGCCTTTGGAAGGGATGTTCCCGGTAGGCTGTAAGAGCACTGTGCAAAGAGAGTTGCTTCTTAGCTTCCCAAAGAGCTGGAAGCAAGATGCTTTGGGGCCTATCTTTGTCTTTGGAAACAATTCAGCACTTTGTGCCTTGAAGCTCTAGGGCAATGTAGCACACCCACAGCAGAAGTTCTACTTCAGCCAGATCAGGCCTGCCAAGAAACTGCGTTTCACAGGAGTTTGTAAGAGATGTTCCCCATAGGCTGTAAGAGCACTGTGCCGAGCGAGTTGGTTCTTAGCTTCCCAAAGAGCCGGAAGCAGGATGCTTTGGCGCCTATCTCTGGCTTTGGAAACAAGGCAGGGCTTTGAGCCTTGGAGCTCTAAGGCAATGTAGCACACCCAGAGCAGAAGTGCTACTTCAGCCAGATCAGGCCTGCAAAGAAACTGCGTTTCACAGCCCTTTGTAAGACATGTTCCCGGTAGGATGTAAGAGCACTGTGCAGAGCGAGTTGTTTCCTAGCTTCCCAAAGAGCTGGAAGCAAGATGATTGGGGCCTATCTCCGGCTTTGGAAATAAGGCACGGCTTTGAGCCTTGGAGCTCCACAGCCTTGTAGCACACCCAGAGCAGAAGTTCTACTTCAGCCAGATCAGGCCATCAAAGAGAGTGCGTTTCACAGACCTTTGTAAGAGATGTTCCCGGCAGGCTGTAAGAGCACTGTGCAGAGCGAGTTGTTTCTTAGCTTCCCAAAGAGCTGGAAGCAAGATGCTTTGGTGCTTATCTTCCCCTTTGGAAACAAGGCAGGGCTTTGTGCCTTGAATCTCTAGGGCATTGTAGCACACCCAGAGCAGAAGTTCTACTTCAGCCAGATCAGGCCTGCCAAGAAAGTGCGTTTCACAGGCCTTTGGAAGAGATGTCCCCGGTAGGCTGTCAGAGCACTGTGCACAGCGAGTTGATTCTTAGCTTCGCAAAGAGCTGGAAGCAAGATGCTTTGGGGCCTATCTCCGGGTTTGGAAACAAGGCAGGGCTTTGAGCCTTGGAGCTCTAGGGCAATGTAGCACACCAAGAGCAGAAGTTCTACTTCATCCAGATCGGGCCTTCAAAAAAGTGCGTTACACAGGCCTTTCGAAGAGATGTTCCCGGTAGGCTGTAAGAGCACTGTGCAAAGAGAGTTGCTTCTTAGCTTCCCAAAGAGCTGGAAGCAAGATGCTTTGGGGCCTATCTCTGTCTTTGGAAACAATTCAGCACTTTGTGCCTTGAAGCTCTAGGGCAATGTAGCACACCCACAGCAGAAGTTCTACTTCAGCCAGATCAGGCCTGCCAAGAAACTGCGTTCAACAGGACTTTGTAAGAGATGTTCCCCATACGCTGTAAGAACACTGTGCAGAGCGAGTTGTTTCATAGCTTCCCATAGAGCTGGAAGCAAGATGCATCGTGGCCTATCAAAGAACTTCCCAAAATATTCAGCACGTTGTGCCTTGAAGCTCTAGGGCAATGTAGCAGACCCAGAGCAGGAGTTCTACTTCAGCAAGATCAGGCCTGCAAAGAAACTGCGTTTCACAGACATTTCTAGGAGATGTTCCCGGTAGGCTGTAAGAGCCCAATGCAGAGCGAGTTGTTTCTTAGCTTCCCAAAGAGCTGGAAGCAAGATGCTTTGGGGCTTATCTTCCCCTTTGGAAACAAGGCAGGGCTTTGTGCCTTGAATCTCTAGGGTAATGTAGCACGCCCACAGCAGAAGTTCTACTTCAGCCAGATCAGGCCTGCCAAGAAACTGCGTTTCACAGGACTTTGTAAGAGATGTTCCCCATTGGCTGTAAGAGCACTGTGCAAAGAGAGTTGCTTCCTAGCTTCCCAAAGAGCTGGAAGCAAGATGCTTTGGGGCCTATCTCAGTCTTTAGAAACAATTCAGCACTTTGTGCCTTGAAGCTCTAGGTCAATGTAGCACACACAGAGCAGAAGTTCTACTTCAGCCAGATCATGCCTGCCAAGAAACTGCGTTTTACAGGACTTTGTAAGAGATGTTCCCCATAGGCTGTAAGAGCACTGTGCCGAGCGAGTTGGTTGTTAGCTTCCCAAAGAGCCGGAAGCAGGATGCTTTGGCGCCTATCTCTGGCTTTGGAAACAAGGCAGGGATTTGAGCCTTGGAGCTCTAAGGCAATGTAGCACACCCAGAGAAGAAGTGCTACTTCGGCCAGATCGGGCCTGCAAAGAAACTGCGTTTCACAGCCCTTTGTAAGAGATGTTCCCGTAGGCTGTAAGAGCACTGAGCAGAGCGAGTTGTTTCATAGGTCCCAAAGAGCTGGAAGCAAGATGCTTCGTGGCCTATCAAAGTACTTCCTAAAATATTCAGCACTTTGTGCCTTGAAGCTCTAGGGCAATGTAGCAGACCCAGAGCAGGAGTTCTACTTCAGCAAGATCAGGCCTGCAAAGAAACTGCGTTTCACAGACATTTCTAGGAGATGTTCCCGGTAGGCTCTAAGAGCCCAATGCAGAGCGAGTTGTTTCTTAGCTTCTCAAAGAGCTGAAAGCAAGATGCTTTGGGGCTTATCTTCCCCTTTGGAAACAAGGCAGGGCTTTGTGCCTTGAATCTCTAGGGCAATGTAGCACACCCAGAGCAGAAGTTCTACTTCAGCCACATCAGGCCTGCCAAGAAAGTGCGTTACACAGGCCTTTGGAAGAGATGTTCCCGGTAGGCTGTCAGAGCACTGTGCACAGCAAGTTGATTCTTAGCTTCGCAAAGGGCTGTAAGCAAGATGCTTTGGAGCCTATGTACGGCTTTGGAAACAAGGCAGGGCTTTGAGCCTTGGAGCTCTAGGGCAATGTAGCACACCAAGAGCAGAAGTTCTACTTCATCCAGATCGGGCCTTCAGAAAAGTGCGTTTCACAGGCCTTTGGAATAGATGTTCCCGGTAGGCTGTAAGAGCACTGTGCAAAGAGAGTTGGTTCTTCGCTTCACAAAGAGCTGGAAGCAAGATGCTTTGGGGACTATCTCTGTCTTTGGAAACAATTCAGCACTTTGTGCCTTGAAGCTCTAGGGCAATGTAGCACACCCAGAGCAGAAGTTCTACTTCAGCCAGATCGAACCTGCAAAGAAACTGCGTTTCACAGGCCTTTGGAATAGATTTTCGCGGTAGGCTGTCAGAGAACTTTGCCGAGCGAGTTGTTTCTTAGCTTCCCAAAGAGCTGTAAGCAAGATACTTTGGGGCCTATCTCTGTCTTTGGAAACAATTCAGCACTTTGTGCCTTGAAGCTCTAGGGCAATGTAGCACACCCAGAGCAGAAGTTCTACTTCAGCCAGATCAGGCCCGCAAAGAAACTGCGTTTCACAGCCCTTTGTAAGGGATGTTCCCGGTAGGCTGTAAGAGCCCAATGCAGAGCGAGTTGTTTCTTAGCTTCCCAAAGAGCTGGAAGCAAGATGCTTCGGGGCTTCTCTTCCCCTTTGGAAACAAGGCAGGGCTTTGTGCCTTGAATCTCTAGGGCAATGTAGCACACCCAGAGCAGAAGTTCTACTTCAGCCAGATCAGGCCTGCAGAGAAACTGCGTTTCACAGGCCTTTGGAAGAGATGTTCCCAGTAGACTGTAAGAGCACTGTGCAGAGCGAGTTGTTTCGTAGCTACCCAATTAGCTGGAAGCAAGATGCTTTGGGGCCTATCTCCGTCTTTGGAAACAAGGCAAGGCTTTGAGCCTTGGAGCTCCACAGCAATGTAGCACACCCAGAGCAGAAGTTCTACTTCAGCCAGATCAGGCCTGCAAAGAAACTGCGTTTCACAGACCTTTGTAAGAGATGTTCCCGGCAGGCTGTAAGAGCACTGTGCAGAGAGAGTTGTTTCTTAGCTTCCCAAAGAGCTTTAAGAAAGATGCTTTGGGGCTTATCTTCCCCTTTGGAAACAAGGCAGGGCTTTGTGCCTTGAATCTCTAGGGCATTGTAGCACACCCAGAGCAGAAGTTCTACTTCAGCCAGATCAGGCCTGCCAAGAAAGTGCGTTTCACAGTCCTTTGGAAGAGATGTTCCCGGTAGGCTGTCAGAGCACTGTGCACAGAGAGTTGATTCTTAGCTTCGCAAAGAGCTGGAAGCAAGATGCTTTGGGGCCTATCTCTGTCTTTGGAAGCATTTCAGCACTTTGTGCCTTGAAGCTCTAGGGCAATGTAGCACACCCAGAGCAGAAGTGCTACTTCAGCCAGATCGGGCCTGCAAAGAAAGTGTATTCACAATGACTTGTAAGAGATGTTCCCCATGGGCTGTAAGAACACTGTGCAGAGCGAGTTGTTTCATAGCTTCCCATAGAGCTGGAAGCAAGATGATTCGTGGCCTATCAAAGAACTTCCTAAAATATTCAGCACCTTGTGCCTTGAAGCTCTAGGGCAATGTAGCAGACCCAGAGCAGGAGTTCTACTTCAGCCAGATCAGGCCTGCCAAGAAACTGCGTTTCACAGACATTTCTAGGAGATGTTCCCGGTAGGCTCTAAGAGCCCAATGCAGAGGGAGTTGTTGCTTAGCTTCCCAAAGAGCTGGAAGCAAGATGCTTTGGGGCTTATCTTCCCCTTTGGAAACAAGGCAGGGCTTTGTGCCTTGGAGCTCTAGGGCAATGTAGCACACCAAAAGCAGAAGTTCTACTTCAGCCGGATCTGGCCTTCAGAAAAGTGTGTTTCACAGGCCTTTGGAAGAGATGTTCCCGGTACGCTGTAAGAGCACTGTGCAAAGAGAGTTGCTTCTTAGCTTCCCAAAGAGCTGGAAGCAAGATGCTTTGGGGCCTATCTCTGTCTTTGGAAACAATTCAGCACTTTGTGCCTTGGAGCTCTAGGGCAATGTAGCACACCCACAGCAGCGGTTCTACTTCAGCCAGGTCAGGCCTGCCAAGAAACTGCGTTCAACAGGACTTTGTAAGAGATGTTCCCCATAGGCTGTAAGAACACTGTGCAGAGCGAGTTGTTTCATAGCTTCTCATAGAGCTGGAAGCAAGATGCTTCGTGGCCTATCAAAGAGCTTCCTAAAATATTCAGCACGTTGTGCCTTGAAGCTCTAGGGCAACGTAGCAGACCCAGAGCAGGAGTTCTACTTCAGCAAGATCAGGCCTGCAAAGAGACTGCGTTTCACAGACATTTCTAGGAGATGTTCCCGGTAGGCTGTAAGAGCCCAATGCAGAGCGAGTTGTTTCTTTTCTTCCCAAAGAGCTGGAAGCAAGATGCCTTGGGTCTTATCTTCCCCTTTGGAAACAAGGCAGGGCTTTGTGCCTTGAATCTCTAGGGCAATGTAGCAGACCCAGAGCAGAAGTTCTACTTCAGCCAGATCAGGCCTGCCAAGAAAGTGTGTTTCACAGGCCTTTGGAAGAGATGTTCCCGGTAGGCTGTAAGAGGACTGTGCAAAGAGAGTTGCTTCTTAGCTTCCCAAAGAGCTGGAAGCAAGATGCTTTGGGGCCTATCTCAGTCTTTGGAAACAATTCAGCACTTTGTGCCTTGAAGCTCTAGGGAAATGTAGCACACCCAGAGCAGAAGTTCTACTTCAGCCAGATCATGCCTGCCAAGAAACTGCGTTTTACAGGACTTTGTAAGAGATGTTCCCCATAGGCTGTAAGAGCACTGTGCCAAGCGACTTGGTTCTTAGCTTCCCAAAGAGCTGGAAGCAAGATGAATTGGGGCCTATCTCCGTCTTTGGAAACAAGGCAGGGCTTTGAGGCTTGGAGCTCTAGGGCAATGTAGCACACCCAGAGCAGAAGTTCTACTTCAGCCAGATCGAACCTGCAAAGAAACTGTGTTTCACAGCCCTTTGTAAGGGATGTTCCCGTTAGGCTGTAAGAGCCCAATGCAGAGCGAGTTGTTTCTTATCTTCCCAAAGAGCTGGAAGCAAGATGCTTTGGGGCTTATCTTCCCCTTTGGAAACAAGGCAGGGCTTTGAGCCTTGGAGCTCTAGGGCAATGTAGCACACCAAAAGCAGAAGTTCTACTTCAGCCGGATCGGGCCTTCAGAGAAGTGTGTTTCACAGGCCTTTGGAAGAGATGTTCCCGGTAGGCTGTAAGAGCACTGTGCAAAGAGAGTTGCTTCTTAGCTTCCCAAAGAGCTGGAAGCAAGATGCTTTGGGGCCTATCTCTGTCTTTGGAAACAATTCAGCACTTTGTGCCTTGAAGCTCTAGGGCAATGTAGCACACCCACAGCAGAAGTTCTACTTCAGCCAGGTCAGGCCTGCCAAGAAACTGCGTTCAACAGGACTTTGTAAGAGATGTCCCCCATAGGCTGTAAGAACACTGTGCAGAGCGAGTTGTTTCATAGCTTCTCATAGAGCTGGAAGCAAGATGCTTCGTGGCCTATCAAAGAGCTTCCTAAAATATTCAGCACGTTGTGCCTTGAAGCTCTAGGGCAACGTAGCAGACCCAGAGCAGGAGTTCTACTTCAGCAAGATCAGGCCTGCAAAGAGACTGCGTTTCACAGACATTTCTAGGAGATGTTCCCGGAAGGCTGTAAGAGCCCAATGCAGAGCGAGTTGTTTCTTTTCTTCCCAAATAGCTGGAAGCAAGATGCTTTGGGGCTTATCTTCCCCTTTGGAAACAAGGCAGGGCTATGTGCCTTGAATCTGTAGGGCAATGTAGCAGACCCAGAGCAGAAGTTCTACTTCAGCCAGATCAGGCCTGCCAAGAAAGTGTGTTTCACAGGCCTTTGGAAGAGATGTTCCCGGTAGGCTGTAAGAGGACTGTGCAAAGAGAGTTGCTTCTTAGCTTCCCAAAGAGCTGGAAGCAAGATGCTTTGGGGCCTATCTCAGTCTTTGGAAACAATTCAGCACTTTGTGCCTTGAAGCTCTAGGGCAATGTAGCACACCCAGAGCAGAAGTTCTACTTCAGCCAGATCATGCCTGCCAAGAAACTGCGTTTTACAGGACTTTGTAAGAGATGTTCCCCATAGGCTGTAAGAGCACTGTGCCGAGCGACTTGGTTCTTAGCTTCCCAAAGAGCTGGAAGCAGGATGAATTGGGGCCTATCTCCGACTTGGAAACAAGGCAGGGCTTTGAGGCTTGGAGCTCTAGGACAATGTAGCACACCCAGAGCAGAAGTTCTACTTCAGCCAGATCGAACCTGCAAAGAAACTGTGTTTCACAGCCCTTTGTAAGGGATGTTCCCGTTAGGCTGTAAGAGCCCAATGCAGAGCGAGTTGTTTCTTATCTTCCCAAAGAGCTGGAAGCAAGATGCTTTGGGGCTTATCTTCCCCTTTGGAAACAAGGCAGGGCTTTGAGCCTTGGAGCTCTAGGGCAATGTAGCACACCAAAAGCAGAAGTTCTACTTCAGCCGGATCGGGCCTTCAGAAAAGTGTGTTTCACAGGCCTTTGGAAGAGATGTTCCCGGTAGGCTGTAAGAGCACTGTGCAAAGAGAGTTGCTTCTTAGGTTCCCAAAGAGCTGGAAGCAAGATGCTTTGGGGCCTATCTCTGTCTTTGGAAACAATTCAGCACTTTGTGCCTTGAAGCTCTAGGGCAATGTAGCACACCCACAGCAGAAGTTCTACTTCAGCCAGGTCAGGCCTGCCAAGAAACTGCGTTCAACAGGACTTTGTAAGAGATGTCCCCCATAGGCTGTAAGAACACTGTGCAGAGCGAGTTGTTTCATAGCTTCTCATAGAGCTGGAAGCAAGATGCTTCGTGGCCTATCAAAGAGCTTCCTAAAATATTCAGCACGTTGTGCCTTGAAGCTCTAGGGCAACGTAGCAGACCCAGAGCAGGAGTTCTACTTCAGCAAGATCAGGCCTGCAAAGAGACTGCGTTTCACAGACATTTCTAGGAGATGTTCCCGGTAGGCTGTAAGAGCCCAATGCAGAGCGAGTTGTTTCTTTTCTTCCCAAAGAGCTGGAAGCAAGATGCTTTGGGGCTTATCTTCCCCTTTCGAAACAAGGCAGGGCTATGTGCCTTGAATCTGTAGGGCAATGTAGCAGACCCAGAGCAGAAGTTCTACTTCAGCCAGATCAGGCCTGCCAAGAAAGTGTGTTTCACAGGCCTTTGGAAGAGATGTTCCCGGTAGGCTGTAAGAGGACTGTGCAAAGAGAGTTGCTTCTTAGCTTCCCAAAGAGCTGGAAGCAAGATGCTTTGGGGCCTATCTCAGTCTTTGGAAACAATTCAGCACTTTGTGCCTTGAAGCTCTAGGGCAATGTAGCACACCCAGAGCAGAAGTTCTACTTCAGCCAGATCATGCCTGCCAAGAAACTGCATTTTACAGGACTTTGTAAGAGATGTTCCCCATAGGCTGTAAGAGCACTGTGCCGAGCGACTTGGTTCTTAGCTTCCAAAGAGCTGGAAGCAGGATGAATTGGGGCCTGTCTCCGTCTTTGGAAACAAGGCAGGGCTTTGAGGCTTGGAGCTCTAGGGCAATGTAGCACACCCAGAGCAGAAGTTCTACTTCAGCCAGATCATGCCTGCAAAGAAACTGCGTTTCACAGCCCTTTGTAAGGGATGTTCCCGGTAGGCTGTAAGAGCCCAATGCAGAGCGAGTTGTTTCTTATCTTCCCAAAGAGCTGGAAGCAAGATGCTTTGGGGCTTATCTTCCCCTTTGGAAACAAGGCAGGGCTTTGAGCCTTGGAGCTCTAGGGCAATGTAGCACACCAAAAGCAGAAGTTCTACTTCATCCAGATCGGGCCTTCAGAAAAGTGTGTTTCACAGGCCTTTGGAAGAGATGTTCCCGGTAGGCTGTAAGAGCACTGTGCAAAGAGAGTTGCTTCTTAGCTTCCCAAAGAGCTGGAAGCAAGATGCTTTGGGGCCTATCTCTGTCTTTGGAGACAATTCAGCACTTTGTGCCTTGAAGCTCTAGGGCAATGTAGCACACCCACAGCAGAAGTTCTACTTCAGCCAGATCAGGCTTGCCAAGAAACTGCGTTCAACAGGACTTTGTAAGAGATGTTCCCCATAGGCTGTAAGAACACTGTGCAGAGCGAGTTGTTTCATAGCTTCTCATAGAGCTGGAAGCAAGATGCTTCGTGGCCTATCAAAGAACTTCCTAAAATATTCAGCACGTTGTGCCTTGAAGCTCTAGGGCAATGTAGCAGACCCAGAGCAGTTCTACTTCAGCAAGATCAGGCCTGCAAAGAGACTGCGTTTCACAGACATTTCTAGGAGATGTTCCCGGTAGGCTGTAAGAGCCCAATGCAGAGCGAGTTGTTTCTTTTCTTCCCAAAGAGCTGGAAGCAAGATGCTTTGGGGCTTATCGTCCCCTTTGGAAACAAGGCAGGGCTTTGTGCCTTGAATCTCTAGGGCAATGTAGCACACCCAGAGCAGAAGTTCTACTTCAGCCAGATCAGGCCTGCCAAGAAAGTGCGTTTCACAGGCATTTGGAAGAGATGTTCACTGTAGACTGTAAGAGGACTGTGCAAAGAGAGTTGCTTCTTAGCTTCCCAACGTGCTGGAAGCAAGATGCTTTGGGGCCTATCTCAGTCTTTGGAAACAATTCAGCACTTTGTGCCTTGAAGCTCTAGGGCAATGTAGCACACCCAGAGCAGAAGTTCTACTTCAGCCAGATCAGGCCTGCCAAGAAAGTGCGTTTCACAGGCATTTGGAAGAGATGTTCACTGTAGACTGTAAGAGGACTGTGCAAAGAGAGTTGCTTCTTAGCTTCCCAACGTGCTGGAAGCAAGATGCTTTGGGGCCTATCTCAGTCTTTGGAAACAATTCAGCACTTTGTGCCTTGAAGCTCTAGGGCAATGTAGCACACCCAGAGCAGAAGTTCTACTTCAGCCAGATCATGCCTGCCAAGAAACTGCGTTTTACAGGACTTTGTAAGAGATGTTCCCCATAGGCTGTAAGAGCACTGTGCCGAGCGAGTTGGTTCTTATCTTCCCAAAGAGCTGGAAGCAGGATGAATTGTGGCGTATCTCCGACTTGGAAACAAGGCAGGGCTTTGAGGCTTGGACCTCTAGGACAATGTAGCACACCCAGAGCAGAAGTTCTACTTCAGCCAGATCGAACCTGCAAAGAAACTGTGTTTCACAGCCCTTTGTAAGGGATGTTCCCGGTAGGCTGTAAGAGCCCAATGCAGAGCGAGTTGTTTCTTATCTTCCCAAAGAGCTGGAAGCAAGATGCTTTGGGGCTTATCTTCCCCTTTGGAAACAAGGCAGGGCTTTGAGCCTTGGAGCTCTAGGGCAATGTAGCACACCAAAAGCAGAAGTTCTACTTCAGCCGGATCGGGCCTTCAGAAAAGTGTGTTTCACAGGCCTTTGGAAGAGATGTTCCCGGTAGGCTGTAAGAGCACTGTGCAAAGAGAGTTGCTTCTTAGCTTCCCAAAGAGCTGGAAGCAAGATGCTTTGGGGCCTATCTCTGTCTTTGGAAACAATTCAGCACTTTGTGCCTTGAAGCTCTAGGGCAATGTAGCACACCCACAGCAGAAGTTCTACTTCAGCCAGGTCAGGCCTGCCAAGAAACTGCGTTCAACAGGACTTTGTAAGAGATGTCCCCCATAGGCTGTAAGAACACTGTGCAGAGCGAGTTGTTTCATAGCTTCTCATAGAGCTGGAAGCAAGATGCTTCGTGGCCTATCAAAGAGCTTCCTAAAATATTCAGCACGTTGTGCCTTGAAGCTCTAGGGCAACGTAGCAGACCCAGAGCAGGAGTTCTACTTCAGCAAGATCAGGCCTGCAAAGAGACTGCGTTTCACAGACATTTCTAGGAGATGTTCCCGGTAGGCTGTAAGAGCCCAATGCAGAGCGAGTTGTTTCTTTTCTTCCCAAAGAGCTGGAAGCAAGATGCCTTGGGTCTTATCTTCCCCTTTGGAAACAAGGCAGGGCTTTGTGCCTTGAATCTCTAGGGCAATGTAGCAGACCCAGAGCAGAAGTTCTACTTCAGCCAGATCAGGCCTGCCAAGAAAGTGTGTTTCACAGGCCTTTGGAAGAGATGTTCCCGGTAGGCTGTAAGAGGACTGTGCAAAGAGAGTTGCTTCTTAGCTTCCCAAAGAGCTGGAAGCAAGATGCTTTGGGGCCTATCTCAGTCTTTGGAAACAATTCAGCACTTTGTGCCTTGAAGCTCTAGGGCAATGTAGCACACCCAGAGCAGAAGTTCTACTTCAGCCAGATCATGCCTGCCAAGAAACTGCGTTTTACAGGACTTTGTAAGAGATGTTCCCCATAGGCTGTAAGAGCACTGTGCCGAGCGACTTGGTTCTTAGCTTCCCAAAGAGCTGGAAGCAGGATGAATTGGGGCCTATCTCCGACTTGGAAACAAGGCAGGGCTTTGAGGCTTGGAGCTCTAGGACAATGTAGCACACCCAGAGCAGAAGTTCTACTTCAGCCAGATCGAACCTGCAAAGAAACTGTGTTTCACAGCCCTTTGTAAGGGATGTTCCCGTTAGGCTGTAAGAGCCCAATGCAGAGCGAGTTGTTTCTTATCTTCCCAAAGAGCTGGAAGCAAGATGCTTTGGGGCTTATCTTCCCCTTTGGAAACAAGGCAGGGCTTTGAGCCTTGGAGCTCTAGGGCAATGTAGCACACCAAAAGCAGAAGTTCTACTTCAGCCGGATCGGGCCTTCAGAAAAGTGTGTTTCACAGGCCTTTGGAAGAGATGTTCCCGGTAGGCTGTAAGAGCACTGTGCAAAGAGAGTTGCTTCTTAGCTTCCCAAAGAGCTGGAAGCAAGATGCTTTGGGGCCTATCTCTGTCTTTGGAAACAATTCAGCACTTTGTGCCTTGAAGCTCTAGGGCAATGTAGCACACCCACAGCAGAAGTTCTACTTCAGCCAGGTCAGGCCTGCCAAGAAACTGCGTTCAACAGGACTTTGTAAGAGATGTCCCCCATAGGCTGTAAGAACACTGTGCAGAGCGAGTTGTTTCATAGCTTCTCATAGAGCTGGAAGCAAGATGCTTCGTGGCCTATCAAAGAGCTTCCTAAAATATTCAGCACGTTGTGCCTTGAAGCTCTAGGGCAACGTAGCAGACCCAGAGCAGGAGTTCTACTTCAGCAAGATCAGGCCTGCAAAGAGACTGCGTTTCACAGACATTTCTAGGAGATGTTCCCGGTAGGCTGTAAGAGCCCAATGCAGAGCGAGTTGTTTCTTTTCTTCCCAAAGAGCTGGAAGCAAGATGCTTTGGGGCTTATCTTCCCCTTTCGAAACAAGGCAGGGCTATGTGCCTTGAATCTGTAGGGCAATGTAGCAGACCCAGAGCAGAAGTTCTACTTCAGCCAGATCAGGCCTGCCAAGAAAGTGTGTTTCACAGGCCTTTGGAAGAGATGTTCCCGGTAGGCTGTAAGAGGACTGTGCAAAGAGAGTTGCTTCTTAGCTTCCCAAAGAGCTGGAAGCAGGATGCTTTGGGGCCTATCTCCGGCTTTGGAAACAAGGCAGGGCTTTGAGGCTTGGAGCTCTAGGGCAATGTAGCACACCAAGAGCAGAAGTTCTACTTCATCCAGATCGGGCCTTCAGAAAAGTGCGTTTCACAGTCCTTTGGAGGAGATGTTCCCGGTAGGCTGTAAGAGCACTGTGCAAAGAGAGTTGCTTCTTAGCTTCCCAACGAGCTGGAAGCAAGATGCTTTGGAGCCTATCTCAGTCTTTGGAATCAATTCAGCACTTTGTGCCTTGAAGCTCTAGGGCAATGTAGCACACCCAGTGCAGAAGTTCTACTTCAGCCAGATCATGCCTGCCAAGAAACTGCGTTTTACAGGACTTTGTAAGAGATGTTCCCCATAGGCTGTAAGAGCACTGTGCCGAGCGACTTGGTTCTTAGCTTCCCAAAGAGCTGGAAGCAGGTTGAATTGGGGCCTATCTCCGACTTGGAAACAAGACAGGGCTTTGAGGCTTGGACCTCTAGGACAATGTAGCACACCCAGAGCAGAAGTTCTACTTCAGCCAGATCGAACCTGCAAAGAAACTGTGTTTCACAGCCCTTTGTAAGGGATGTTCCCGGTAGGCTGTAAGAGCGCAATGCAGAGCGAGTTGTTTCTTATCTTCCCAAAGAGCTGGAAGCAAGATGCTTTGGGGCTTATCTTCCCCTTTGGAAACAAGGCAGGGCTTTGAGCCTTGGAGCTCTAGGGCAATGTAGCACACCAAAAGCAGAAGTTCTACTTCAGCCGGATCGGGCCTTCAGAAAAGTGTGTTTCACAGGCCTTTGGAAGAGATTTCCCGGTAGGCTGTAAGAGCACTGTGCAAAGAGAGTTGCTTCTTAGCTTCCCAAAGAGCTGGAAGCAAGATGCTTTGGGGCCTATCTCTGTCTTTGGAAACAATTCAGCACTTTGTGCCTTGAAGCTCTAGGGCAATGTAGCACACCCACAGCAGAAGTTCTACTTCAGCCAGGTCAGGCCTGCCAAGAAACTGCGTTCAACAGGACTTTGTAAGAGATGTCCCCCATAGGCTGTAAGAACACTGTGCAGAGCGAGTTGTTTCATAGCTTCTCATAGAGCTTTAAGCAAGATGCTTCGTGGCCTATCAAAGAGCTTCCTAAAATATTCAGCACGTTGTGCCTTGAAGCTCTAGGGCAACGTATAAGACCCAGAGCAGGAGTTCTACTTCAGCAAGATCAGGCCTGCAAAGAGACTGCGTTTCACAGACATTTCTAGGAGATGTTCCCTGTAGGCTGTAAGAGCCCAATGCAGAGCGAGTTGTTTCTTTTCTTCCCAAAGAGCTGGAAGCAAGATGCTTTGGGGCTTATCTTCCCCTTTGGAAACAAGGCAGGGCTATGTGCCTTGAATCTGTAGGGCAATGTAGCAGACCCAGAGCAGAAGTTCTACTTCAGCCAGATCAGGCCTGCCAAGAAAGTGTGTTTCATAGGCCTTTGGAAGAGATGTTCCCGGTAGGCTGTAAGAGGACTGTGCAAAGAGAGTTGCTTCTTAGCTTCCCAAAGAGCTGGAAGCAAGATGCTTTGGGGCCTATCTCAGTCTTTGGAAACAATTCAGCACTTTGTGCCTTGAAGCTCTAGGGCAATGTAGCAGACCCAGAGCAGAAGTTCTACTTCAGCCAGATCATGCCTGCCAAGAAACTGCGTTTTACAGGACTTTGTAAGAGATGTTCCCCATAGGCTGTAAGAGCACTGTGCCGAGCGACTTGGTTCTTAGCTTCCCAAAGAGCTGGAAGCAGGATGAATTGGGGCCTATCTCCGTCTTTGGAAACAAGGCAGGGCTTTGAGGCTTGGAGCTCTAGGGCAATGTAGCACACCCAGAGCAGAAGTTCTACTTCAGCCAGATCGAACCTGCAAAGAAACTGTGTTTCACAGCCCTTTGTAAGGGATGTTCCCAGTAGGCTGTAAGAGCCCAATGCAGAGCGAGTTGTTTCTTATCTTCCCAAAGAGCTGGAAGCAAGATGCTTTGGGGCTTATCTTCCCCTTTGGAAACAAGGCAGGGCTTTGAGCCTTGGAGCTCTAGGGCAATGTAGCACACCAAAAGCAGAAGTTCTACTTCATCCGGATCGGGCCTTCAGAAAAGTGTGTTTCACAGGCCTTTGGAAGAGATGTTCCCGGTAGGCTGTAAGAGCACTGTGCAAAGAGAGTTGCTTCTTAGCTTCCCAAAGAGCTGGAAGCAAGATGCTTTGGGGCCTATCTCTGTCTTTGGAAACAATTCAGCACTTTGTGCCTTGAAGCTCTAGGGCAATGTAGCACACCCACAGCAGAAGTTCTACTTCAGCCAGGTCAGGCCTGCCAAGAAACTGCGTTCAACAGGACTTTGTAAGAGATGTTCCCCATAGGCTGTAAGAACACTGTGCAGAGCGAGTTGTTTCATAGCTTCTCATAGAGCTGGAAGCAAGATGCTTCGTGGCCTATCAAAGAGCTTCCTAAAATATTCAGCACGTTGTGCCTTGAAGCTCTAGGGCAACGTAGCAGACCCAGAGCAGGAGTTCTACTTCAGCAAGATCAGGCCTGCAAAGAGACTGCGTTTCACAGACATTTCTAGGAGATGTTCCCGGTAGGCTGTAAGAGCCCAATGCAGAGCGAGTTGTTTCTTTTCTTCCCAAATAGCTGGAAGCAAGATGCTTTGGGGCTTATCTTCCCCTTTGGAAACAAGGCAGGGCTATGTGTCTTGAATCTGTAGGGCAATGTAGCAGACCCAGAGCAGAAGTTCTACTTCAGCCAGATCAGGCCTGCCAAGAAAGTGTGTTTCACAGGCCTTTGGAAGAGATGTTCCCGGTAGGCTGTAAGAGGACTGTGCAAAGAGAGTTGCTTCTTAGCTTCCCAACGAGCTGGAAGCAAGATGCTTTGGGGCCTATCTCAGTCTTTGGAAACAATTCAGCACTTTGTGCCTTGAAGCTCTAGGGCAATGTAGCACACCCAGAGCAGAAGTTCTACTTCAGCCAGATCATGCCTGCCAAGAAACTGCGTTTTACAGGACTTTGGAAGAGATGTTCCCCATAGGCTGTAAGAGCACTGTGCCGAGCGACTTGGTTCTTAGCTTCCCAAAGAGCTGGAAGCAGGATGAATTGGGGCCTATCTTCGACTTGGAAACAAGGCAGGGCTTTGAGGCTTGGAGCTCTAGGACAATGTAGCACACCCAGAGCAGAAGTTCTACTTCAGCCAGATCGAACCTGCAAAGAAACTGTGTTTCACAGCCCTTTGTAAGGGATGTTCCCGGTAGGCTGTAAGAGCCCAATGCAGAGCGAGTTGTTTCTTATCTTCCCAAAGAGCTGGAAGCAAGATGCTTTGGGGCTTATCTTCCCCTTTGGAAACAAGGCAGGGCTTTGAGCCTTGGAGCTCTAGGGCAATGTAGCACACCAAAAGCAGAAGTTCTACTTCAGCCAGGTCAGGCCTGCCAAGAAACTGCGTTCAACAGGACTTTGTAAGAGATGTTCCCCATAGGCTGTAAGAACACTGTGCAGAGCGAGTTGTTTCATAGCTTCTCATAGAGCTGGAAGCAAGATGCTTCGTGGCCTATCAAAGAACTTCCTAAAATATTCAGCACGTTGTGCCTTGAAGCTCTAGGGCAATGTAGCAGACCCAGAGCAGGAGTTCTACTTCAGCAAGATCAGGCCTGCAAAGAGACTGCGTTTCACAGGCCTTTGGAAGAGATGTTCCCGGTAGGCTGTAAGACCCCAATGCAGAGCGAGTTGTTTCTTTTCTTGCCAAAGAGCTGGAAGCAAGATGCTTTGGGGCTTATCTTCCCCTTTGGAAACAAGGCAGGGCTTTGTGCCTTGAATCTCTAGGGCAATGTAGCACACCCAGAGCAGAAGTTCTACTTCAGCCAGATCAGGACTCCCAAGAAAGTGCGTTTCACAGGCCTTTGGAAAAGATGTTCCCGGTAGGCTGTAAGAGCACTGTGCAAAGAGAGTTGCTTCTTAGCTTCCCAAAGAGCTGGAAGCAAGATGCTTTGGGGCCTATCTCAGTCTTTGGAAACAATTCAGCACTTTGTGCCTTGAAGCTCTAGGGCAATGTAGCACACCCAGAGCAGAAGTTCTACTTCAGCCAGATCATGCCTGCCAAGAAACTGCGTTTTACAGGACTTTGTAAGAGATGTTCCCCATAGGCTGTAAGAGCACTGTGCCGAGCGACTTGGTTCTTAGCTTCCCAAAGAGCTGGAAGCAGGATGAATTGGGGCCTATCTCTGTCTTTGGAAACAATTAAGCACTTTGTGCCTTGAAGCTCTAGAGCAATGTAGCACACCCAGAGCAGAAGTTCTACTTCAGCGAGATCAGGCCTGCAAAGAAACTGCGTTTCACAGCCCTTTGTAAGGGATGTTCCCGGTAGGCTGTAAGACCCCAATGCAGAGCGAGTTGTTTCTTAGCTTCCCAAAGAGCTGGAATCAAGATGCTTTGGGGCTTATCTTCCCCTTTGGAAACAAGGCAGGGCTTTGTGCCTTGAATCTCTAGGGCAATGTAGCACACCCAGAGCAGAAGTTCTACTTCAGCCAGATCAGGCCTGCCAAGAAAGTGCGTTTCACAGGCCTTTGGAAGAGATGTTCCCGGTAGGCTGTAAGAGGACTGTGCAAAGAGACTTGCTTCTTAGCTTCCCAAAGAGCTGGAAGCAGGATGCTTTGGGGCCTATCTCCGGATTTGGAAACAAGGCAGGGCTTTGAGGCTTGGAGCTCTAGGGCAATGTAGCACACCAAGAGCAGAAGTTCTACTTCATCCAGATCGGGCCTTCAGAAAAGTGCGTTTCACAGGCCTTTGGAGAGGATGTTCCCGGTAGGCTGTAAGAGCACTGTGCAAAGAGAGTTGCTTCTTAGCTTCCCAAAGAGCTGGAGGCAAGATGCTTTGGGGCCTATCTCTGTCTTTGGAAACAATTCAGCACTTTGTGCCTTGAAGCTCTAGGGCAATGTAGCACACCCACAGCAGAAGTTCTACTTCAGCCAGGTCAGGCCTGCCAAGAAACTGCGTTCAACAGGACTTTGTAAGAGATGTTCCCCATAGGCTGTAAGAACACTGTGCAGATCGAGTTGTTTCATAGCTTCTCATAGAGCTGGAAGCAAGATGCTTCGTGGCCTATCAAAGAACTTCCTAAAATATTCAGCACGTTGTGCCTTGAAGCTCTAGGGCAATGTAGCAGACCCAGAGCAGGAGTTCTACTTCAGCAAGATCAGTCCTGCAAAGAAACTGCGTTTCACAGACATTTCTAGCAGATGTTCCCGGTAGGCTGTAAGAGCCCAATGCAGAGCGAGTTGTTTTTTAGCTTCCCAAAGAGCTGGAAGCAAGATGCTTTGGGGCTTATCGTCCCCTTTGGAAACAAGGCAGGGCTTTGTGCCTTGAATCTCTAGGGCAATGTAGCACACCCAGAGCAGAAGTTCTACTTCAGCCAGATCAGGCCTGCCAAGAAAGTGCGTTTCACAGGCATTTGGAAGAGATGTTCCCTGTAGACTGTAAGAGGACTGTGCAAAGAGAGTTGCTTCTTAGCTTACCAACGAGCTGGAAGCAAGATGCTTTGGGGCCTATCTCAGTCTTTGGAAACAATACAGCACTTTGTGCCTTGAAGCTCTAGAGCAATGTAGCACACCCAGAGCAGAAGTTCTACTTCAGCCAGATCATGCCTGCCAAGAAACTGCGTTTTACAGGACTTTGGAAGAGATGTTCCCCATAGGCTGTAAGAGCACTGTGCCGAGCGACTTGGTTCTTAGCTTCCCAAGGAGCTGGAAGCAGGATGAATTGGGGTCTATCTCCGACTTGGAAACAAGGCAGGGCTTTGAGGCTTGGACCTCTAGGACAATGTAGCACACCCAGAGCAGAAGTTCTACTTCAGCCAGATCGAACCTGCAAAGAAACTGTGTTTCACAGCCCTTTGTAAGGGATGTTCCCGGTAGGCTGTAAGAGCCCAATGCAGAGCGAGTTGTTTCTTATCTTCCCAAAGAGCTGGAAGCAAGATGCTTTGGGGCTTATCTTCCCCTTTGGAAACAAGGCAGGGCTTTGAGCCTTGGAGCTCTAGGGCAATGTAGCACACCAAAAGCAGAAGTTCTACTTCAGCCGGATCGGGCCTTCAGAAAAGTGTGTTTCACAGGCCTTTGGAAGAGATGTTCCCGGTAGGCTGTAAGAGCACTGTGCAAAGAGAGTTGCTTCTTAGCTTCCCAAAGAGCTGGAAGCAAGATGCTTTGGGGCCTATCTCTGTCTTTGGAAACAATTCAGCACTTTGTGCCTTGAAGCTCTAGGGCAATGTAGCACACCCACAGCAGAAGTTCTACTTCAGCCAGGTCAGGCCTGCCAAGAAACTGCGTTCAACAGGACTTTGTAAGAGATGTTCCCCATAGGCTGTAAGAACACTGTGCAGAGCGAGTTGTTTCATAGCTTCTCATAGAGCTGGAAGCAAGATGCTTCGTGGCCTATCAAAGAGCTTCCTAAAATATTCAGCACGTTGTGCCTTGAAGCTCTAGGGCAACGTAGCAGACCCAGAGCAGGAGTTCTACTTCAGCAAGATCAGGCCTGCAAAGAGACTGCGTTTCACAGACATTTCTAGGAGATGTTCCCGGAAGGCTGTAAGAGCCCAATGCAGAGCGAGTTGTTTCTTTTCTTCCCAAATAGCTGGAAGCAAGATGCTTTGGGGCTTATCTTCCCCTTTGGAAACAAGGCAGGGCTATGTGCCTTGAATCTGTAGGGCAATGTAGCAGACCCAGAGCAGAAGTTCTACTTCAGCCAGATCAGGCCTGCCAAGAAAGTGTGTTTCACAGGCCTTTGGAAGAGATGTTCCCGGTAGGCTGTAAGAGGACTGTGCAAAGAGAGTTGCTTCTTAGCTTCCCAAAGAGCTGGAAGCAAGATGCTTTGGGGCCTATCTCAGTCTTTGGAAACAATTCAGCACTTTGTGCCTTGAAGCTCTAGGGCAATGTAGCACACCCAGAGCAGAAGTTCTACTTCAGCCAGATCATGCCTGCCAAGAAACTGCGTTTTACAGGACTTTGTAAGAGATGTTCCCCATAGGCTGTAAGAGCACTGTGCCGAGCGACTTGGTTCTTAGCTTCCCAAAGAGCTGGAAGCAGGATGAATTGGGGCCTATCTTCGACTTGGAAACAAGGCAGGGCTTTGAGGCTTGGAGCTCTAGGACAATGTAGCACACCCAGAGCAGAAGTTCTACTTCAGCCAGATCGAACCTGCAAAGAAACTGTGTTTCACAGCCCTTTGTAAGGGATGTTCCCGGTAGGCTGTAAGAGCCCAATGCAGAGCGAGTTGTTTCTTATCTTCCCAAAGAGCTGGAAGCAAGATGCTTTGGGGCTTATCTTCCCCTTTGGAAACAAGGCAGGGCTTTGAGCCTTGGAGCTCTAGGGCAATGTAGCACACCAAAAGCAGAAGTTCTACTTCAGCCAGGTCAGGCCTGCCAAGAAACTGCGTTCAACAGGACTTTGTAAGAGATGTTCCCCATAGGCTGTAAGAACACTGTGCAGAGCGAGTTGTTTCATAGCTTCTCATAGAGCTGGAAGCAAGATGCTTCGTGGCCTATCAAAGAACTTCCTAAAATATTCAGCACGTTGTGCCTTGAAGCTCTAGGGCAATGTAGCAGACCCAGAGCAGGAGTTCTACTTCAGCAAGATCAGGCCTGCAAAGAGACTGCGTTTCACAGGCCTTTGGAAGAGATGTTCCCGGTAGGCTGTAAGACCCCAATGCAGAGCGAGTTGTTTCTTTTCTTGCCAAAGAGCTGGAAGCAAGATGCTTTGGGGCTTATCTTCCCCTTTGGAAACAAGGCAGGGCTTTGTGCCTTGAATCTCTAGGGCAATGTAGCACACCCAGAGCAGAAGTTCTACTTCAGCCAGATCAGGACTCCCAAGAAAGTGCGTTTCACAGGCCTTTGGAAAAGATGTTCCCGGTAGGCTGTAAGAGCACTGTGCAAAGAGAGTTGCTTCTTAGCTTCCCAAAGAGCTGGAAGCAAGATGCTTTGGGGCCTATCTCAGTCTTTGGAAACAATTCAGCACTTTGTGCCTTGAAGCTCTAGGGCAATGTAGCACACCCACAGCAGAAGTTCTACTTCAGCCAGGTCAGGCCTGCCAAGAAACTGCGTTCAACAGGACTTTGTAAGAGATGTTCCCCATAGGCTGTAAGAACACTGTGCAGATCGAGTTGTTTCATAGCTTCTCATAGAGCTGGAAGCAAGATGCTTCGTGGCCTATCAAAGAACTTCCTAAAATATTCAGCACGTTGTGCCTTGAAGCTCTAGGGCAATGTAGCAGACCCAGAGCAGGAGTTCTACTTCAGCAAGATCAGTCCTGCAAAGAAACTGCGTTTCACAGACATTTCTAGCAGATGTTCCCGGTAGGCTGTAAGAGCCCAATGCAGAGCGAGTTGTTTTTTAGCTTCCCAAAGAGCTGGAAGCAAGATGCTTTGGGGCTTATCGTCCCCTTTGGAAACAAGGCAGGGCTTTGTGCCTTGAATCTCTAGGGCAATGTAGCACACCCAGAGCAGAAGTTCTACTTCAGCCAGATCAGGCCTGCCAAGAAAGTGCGTTTCACAGGCATTTGGAAGAGATGTTCCCTGTAGACTGTAAGAGGACTGTGCAAAGAGAGTTGCTTCTTAGCTTCCCAACGAGCTGGAAGCAAGATGCTTTGGGGCCTATCTCAGTCTTTGGAAACAATACAGCACTTTGTGCCTTGAAGCTCTAGAGCAATGTAGCACACCCAGAGCAGAAGTTCTACTTCAGCCAGATCATGCCTGCCAAGAAACTGCGTTTTACAGGACTTTGGAAGAGATGTTCCCCATAGGCTGTAAGAGCACTGTGCCGAGCGACTTGGTTCTTAGCTTCCCAAGGAGCTGGAAGCAGGATGAATTGGGGTCTATCTCCGACTTGGAAACAAGGCAGGGCTTTGAGGCTTGGACCTCTAGGACAATGTAGCACACCCAGAGCAGAAGTTCTACTTCAGCCAGATCGAACCTGCAAAGAAACTGTGTTTCACAGCCCTTTGTAAGGGATGTTCCCGGTAGGCTGTAAGAGCCCAATGCAGAGCGAGTTGTTTCTTATCTTCCCAAAGAGCTGGAAGCAAGATGCTTTGGGGCTTATCTTCCCCTTTGGAAACAAGGCAGGGCTTTGAGCCTTGGAGCTCTAGGGCAATGTAGCACACCAAAAGCAGAAGTTCTACTTCAGCCGGATCGGGCCTTCAGAAAAGTGTGTTTCACAGGCCTTTGGAAGAGATGTTCCCGGTAGGCTGTAAGAGCACTGTGCAAAGAGAGTTGCTTCTTAGCTTCCCAAAGAGCTGGAAGCAAGATGCTTTGGGGCCTATCTCTGTCTTTGGAAACAATTCAGCACTTTGTGCCTTGAAGCTCTAGGGCAATGTAGCACACCCACAGCAGAAGTTCTACTTCAGCCAGGTCAGGCCTGCCAAGAAACTGCGTTCAACAGGACTTTGTAAGAGATGTTCCCCATAGGCTGTAAGAACACTGTGCAGAGCGAGTTGTTTCATAGCTTCTCATAGAGCTGGAAGCAAGATGCTTCGTGGCCTATCAAAGAGCTTCCTAAAATATTCAGCACGTTGTGCCTTGAAGCTCTAGGGCAACGTAGCAGACCCAGAGCAGGAGTTCTACTTCAGCAAGATCAGGCCTGCAAAGAGACTGCGTTTCACAGACATTTCTAGGAGATGTTCCCGGAAGGCTGTAAGAGCCCAATGCAGAGCGAGTTGTTTCTTTTCTTCCCAAATAGCTGGAAGCAAGATGCTTTGGGGCTTATCTTCCCCTTTGGAAACAAGGCAGGGCTATGTGCCTTGAATCTGTAGGGCAATGTAGCAGACCCAGAGCAGAAGTTCTACTTCAGCCAGATCAGGCCTGCCAAGAAAGTGTGTTTCACAGGCCTTTGGAAGAGATGTTCCCGGTAGGCTGTAAGAGGACTGTGCAAAGAGAGTTGCTTCTTAGCTTCCCAAAGAGCTGGAAGCAAGATGCTTTGGGGCCTATCTCAGTCTTTGGAAACAATTCAGCACTTTGTGCCTTGAAGCTCTAGGGCAATGTAGCACACCCAGAGCAGAAGTTCTACTTCAGCCAGATCATGCCTGCCAAGAAACTGCGTTTTACAGGACTTTGTAAGAGATGTTCCCCATAGGCTGTAAGAGCACTGTGCCGAGCGACTTGGTTCTTAGCTTCCCAAAGAGCTGGAAGCAGGATGAATTGGGGCCTATCTTCGACTTGGAAACAAGGCAGGGCTTTGAGGCTTGGAGCTCTAGGACAATGTAGCACACCCAGAGCAGAAGTTCTACTTCAGCCAGATCGAACCTGCAAAGAAACTGTGTTTCACAGCCCTTTGTAAGGGATGTTCCCGGTAGGCTGTAAGAGCCCAATGCAGAGCGAGTTGTTTCTTATCTTCCCAAAGAGCTGGAAGCAAGATGCTTTGGGGCTTATCTTCCCCTTTGGAAACAAGGCAGGGCTTTGAGCCTTGGAGCTCTAGGGCAATGTAGCACACCAAAAGCAGAAGTTCTACTTCAGCCAGGTCAGGCCTGCCAAGAAACTGCGTTCAACAGGACTTTGTAAGAGATGTTCCCCATAGGCTGTAAGAACACTGTGCAGAGCGAGTTGTTTCATAGCTTCTCATAGAGCTGGAAGCAAGATGCTTCGTGGCCTATCAAAGAACTTCCTAAAATATTCAGCACGTTGTGCCTTGAAGCTCTAGGGCAATGTAGCAGACCCAGAGCAGGAGTTCTACTTCAGCAAGATCAGGCCTGCAAAGAGACTGCGTTTCACAGGCCTTTGGAAGAGATGTTCCCGGTAGGCTGTAAGACCCCAATGCAGAGCGAGTTGTTTCTTTTCTTGCCAAAGAGCTGGAAGCAAGATGCTTTGGGGCTTATCTTCCCCTTTGGAAACAAGGCAGGGCTTTGTGCCTTGAATCTCTAGGGCAATGTAGCACACCCAGAGCAGAAGTTCTACTTCAGCCAGATCAGGACTCCCAAGAAAGTGCGTTTCACAGGCCTTTGGAAAAGATGTTCCCGGTAGGCTGTAAGAGCACTGTGCAAAGAGAGTTGCTTCTTAGCTTCCCAAAGAGCTGGAAGCAAGATGCTTTGGGGCCTATCTCAGTCTTTGGAAACAATTCAGCACTTTGTGCCTTGAAGCTCTAGGGCAATGTAGCACACCCAGAGCAGAAGTTCTACTTCAGCCAGATCATGCCTGCCAAGAAACTGCGTTTTACAGGACTTTGTAAGAGATGTTCCCCATAGGCTGTAAGAGCACTGTGCCGAGCGACTTGGTTCTTAGCTTCCCAAAGAGCTGGAAGCAGGATGAATTGGGGCCTATCTCTGTCTTTGGAAACAATTAAGCACTTTGTGCCTTGAAGCTCTAGAGCAATGTAGCACACCCAGAGCAGAAGTTCTACTTCAGCGAGATCAGGCCTGCAAAGAAACTGCGTTTCACAGCCCTTTGTAAGGGATGTTCCCGGTAGGCTGTAAGACCCCAATGCAGAGCGAGTTGTTTCTTAGCTTCCCAAAGAGCTGGAATCAAGATGCTTTGGGGCTTATCTTCCCCTTTGGAAACAAGGCAGGGCTTTGTGCCTTGAATCTCTAGGGCAATGTAGCACACCCAGAGCAGAAGTTCTACTTCAGCCAGATCAGGCCTGCCAAGAAAGTGCGTTTCACAGGCCTTTGGAAGAGATGTTCCCGGTAGGCTGTAAGAGGACTGTGCAAAGAGACTTGCTTCTTAGCTTCCCAAAGAGCTGGAAGCAGGATGCTTTGGGGCCTATCTCCGGATTTGGAAACAAGGCAGGGCTTTGAGGCTTGGAGCTCTAGGGCAATGTAGCACACCAAGAGCAGAAGTTCTACTTCATCCAGATCGGGCCTTCAGAAAAGTGCGTTTCACAGGCCTTTGGAGGAGATGTTCCCGGTAGGCTGTAAGAGCACTGTGCAAAGAGAGTTGCTTCTTAGCTTCCCAAAGAGCTGGAGGCAAGATGCTTTGGGGCCTATCTCTGTCTTTGGAAACAATTCAGCACTTTGTGCCTTGAAGCTCTAGGGCAATGTAGCACACCCACAGCAGAAGTTCTACTTCAGCCAGGTCAGGCCTGCCAAGAAACTGCGTTCAACAGGACTTTGTAAGAGATGTTCCCCATAGGCTGTAAGAACACTGTGCAGATCGAGTTGTTTCATAGCTTCTCATAGAGCTGGAAGCAAGATGCTTCGTGGCCTATCAAAGAACTTCCTAAAATATTCAGCACGTTGTGCCTTGAAGCTCTAGGGCAATGTAGCAGACCCAGAGCAGGAGTTCTACTTCAGCAAGATCAGTCCTGCAAAGAAACTGCGTTTCACAGACATTTCTAGCAGATGTTCCCGGTAGGCTGTAAGAGCCCAATGCAGAGCGAGTTGTTTTTTAGCTTCCCAAAGAGCTGGAAGCAAGATGCTTTGGGGCTTATCGTCCCCTTTGGAAACAAGGCAGGGCTTTGTGCCTTGAATCTCTAGGGCAATGTAGCACACCCAGAGCAGAAGTTCTACTTCAGCCAGATCAGGCCTGCCAAGAAAGTGCGTTTCACAGGCATTTGGAAGAGATGTTCCCTGTAGACTGTAAGAGGACTGTGCAAAGAGAGTTGCTTCTTAGCTTCCCAACGAGCTGGAAGCAAGATGCTTTGGGGCCTATCTCAGTCTTTGGAAACAATACAGCACTTTGTGCCTTGAAGCTCTAGAGCAATGTAGCACACCCAGAGCAGAAGTTCTACTTCAGCCAGATCATGCCTGCCAAGAAACTGCGTTTTACAGGACTTTGGAAGAGATGTTCCCCATAGGCTGTAAGAGCACTGTGCCGAGCGACTTGGTTCTTAGCTTCCCAAAGAGCTGGAAGCAGGATGAATTGGGGTCTATCTCCGACTTGGAAACAAGGCAGGGCTTTGAGGCTTGGACCTCTAGGACAATGTAGCACACCCAGAGCAGAAGTTCTACTTCAGCCAGATCGAACCTGCAAAGAAACTGTGTTTCACAGCCCTTTGTAAGGGATGTTCCCGGTAGGCTGTAAGAGCCCAATGCAGAGCGAGTTGTTTCTTATCTTCCCAAAGAGCTGGAAGCAAGATGCTTTGGGGCTTATCTTCCCCTTTGGAAACAAGGCAGGGCTTTGAGCCTTGGAGCTCTAGGGCAATGTAGCACACCAAAAGCAGAAGTTCTACTTCAGCCGGATCGGGCCTTCAGAAAAGTGTGTTTCACAGGCCTTTGGAAGAGATGTTCCCGGTAGGCTGTAAGAGCACTGTGCAAAGAGAGTTGCTTCTTAGCTTCCCAAAGAGCTGGAAGCAAGATGCTTTGGGGCCTATCTCTGTCTTTGGAAACAATTCAGCACTTTGTGCCTTGAAGCTCTAGGGCAATGTAGCACACCCACAGCAGAAGTTCTACTTCAGCCAGGTCAGGCCTGCCAAGAAACTGCGTTCAACAGGACTTTGTAAGAGATGTTCCCCATAGGCTGTAAGAACACTGTGCAGAGCGAGTTGTTTCATAGCTTCTCATAGAGCTGGAAGCAAGATGCTTCGTGGCCTATCAAAGAGCTTCCTAAAATATTCAGCACGTTGTGCCTTGAAGCTCTAGGGCAACGTAGCAGACCCAGAGCAGGAGTTCTACTTCAGCAAGATCAGGCCTGCGTAGAGACTGCGTTTCACAGACATTTCTAGGAGATGTTCCCGGTAGGCTGTAAGAGCCCAATGCAGAGCGAGTTGTTTGTTTTCTTCCCAAAGAGCTGGAAGCAAGATGCTTTGGGGCTTATCTTCCCCTTTGGAAACAAGGCAGGGCTATGTGCCTTGAATCTGTAGGGCAATGTAGCAGACCCAGAGCAGAAGTTCTACTTCAGCCAGATCAGGCCTGCCAAGAAAGTGTGTTTCACAGGCCTTTGGAAGAGATGTTCCCGGTAGGCTGTAAGAGGACTGTGCAAAGAGAGTTGCTTCTTAGCTTCCCAAAGAGCTGGAAGCAAGATGCTTTGGGGCCTATCTCAGTCTTTGGAAACAATTCAGCACTTTGTGCCTTGAAGCTCTAGGGCAATGTAGCACACCCAGTGCAGAAGTTCTACTTCAGGCAGATCATGCCTGCCAAGAAACTGCGTTTTACAGGACTTTGTAAGAGATGTTCCCCATAGGCTGTAAGAGCACTCTGCCGAGCGACTTGGTTCTTAGCTTCCCAAAGAGCTGGAAACAGGATGAATTGGGGCCTATCTCTGTCTTTGGAAACAATTAAGCACTTTGTGCCTTGAAGCTCTAGAGCAATGTAGCACACCCAGAGCAGAAGTTCTACTTCAGCGAGATCAGGCCTGCAAAGAAACTGCGTTTCACAGCCCTTTGTAAGGGATGTTCCCGGTAGGCTGTAAGAGCCCAATGCAGAGCGAGTTGTTTCTTATCTTCCCAAAGAGCTGGAAGCAAGATGCTTTGGGGCTTATCTTCCCCTTTGGAAACAAGGCAGGGCTTTGAGCCTTGGAGCTCTAGGGCAATGTAGCACACCAAAAGCAGAAGTTCTACTTCAGCCAGGTCAGGCCTGCCAAGAAACTGCGTTCAACAGGACTTTGTAAGAGATGTTCCCCATAGGCTGTAAGAACACTGTGCAGAGCGAGTTGTTTCATAGCTTCTCATAGAGCTGGAAGCAAGATGCTTCGTGGCCTATCAAAGAGCTTCCTAAAATATTCAGCACGTTGTGCCTTGAAGCTCTAGGGCAACGTAGCAGACCCAGAGCAGGAGTTCTACTTCAGCCAGATCAGGCCTGCGTAGAGACTGCGTTTCACAGACATTTCTAGGAGATGTTCCCGGTAGGCTGTAAGAGCCCAATGCAGAGCGAGTTGTTTGTTTTCTTCCCAAAGAGCTGGAAGCAAGATGCTTTGGGGCTTATCTTCCCCTTTGGAAACAAGGCAGGGCTATGTGCCTTGAATCTGTAGGGCAATGTAGCAGACCCAGAGCAGAAGTTCTACTTCAGCCAGATCAGGCCTGCCAAGAAAGTGTGTTTCACAGGCCTTTGGAAGAGATGTTCCCGGTAGGCTGTAAGAGGACTGTGCAAAGAGAGTTGCTTCTTAGCTTCCCAAAGAGCTGGAAGCAAGATGCTTTGGGGCCTATCTCAGTCTTTGGAAACAATTCAGCACTTTGTGCCTTGAAGCTCTAGGGCAATGTAGCACACCCAGAGCAGAAGTTCTACTTCAGCCAGATCATGCCTGCCAAGAAACTGCGTTTTACAGGACTTTGTAAGAGATGTTCCCCATAGGCTGTAAGAGCACTGTGCCGAGCGACTTGGTTCTTAGCTTCCCAAAGAGCTGGAAGCAGGATGAATTGGGGCCTATCTCTGTCTTTGGAAACAATTAAGCACTTTGTGCCTTGAAGCTCTAGAGCAATGTAGCACACCCAGAGCAGAAGTTCTACTTCAGCGAGATCAGGCCTGCAAAGAAACTGCGTTTCACAGCCCTTTGTAAGGGATGTTCCCGGTAGGCTGTAAGACCCCAATGCAGAGCGAGTTGTTTCTTAGCTTCCCAAAGAGCTGGAATCAAGATGCTTTGGGGCTTATCTTCCCCTTTGGAAACAAGGCAGGGCTTTGTGCCTTGAATCTCTAGGGCAATGTAGCACACCCAGAGCAGAAGTTCTACTTCAGCCAGATCAGGCCTGCCAAGAAAGTGCGTTTCACAGGCCTTTGGAAGAGATGTTCCCGGTAGGCTGTAAGAGGACTGTGCAAAGAGACTTGCTTCTTAGCTTCCCAAAGAGCTGGAAGCAGGATGCTTTGGGGCCTATCTCCGGATTTGGAAACAAGGCAGGGCTTTGAGGCTTGGAGCTCTAGGGCAATGTAGCACACCAAGAGCAGAAGTTCTACTTCATCCAGATCGGGCCTTCAGAAAAGTGCGTTTCACAGGCCTTTGGAGGAGATGTTCCCGGTAGGCTGTAAGAGCACTGTGCAAAGAGAGTTGCTTCTTAGCTTCCCAAAGAGCTGGAGGCAAGATGCTTTGGGGCCTATCTCTGTCTTTGGAAACAATTCAGCACTTTGTGCCTTGAAGCTCTAGGGCAATGTAGCACACCCACAGCAGAAGTTCTACTTCAGCCAGGTCAGGCCTGCCAAGAAACTGCGTTCAACAGGACTTTGTAAGAGATGTTCCCCATAGGCTGTAAGAACACTGTGCAGATCGAGTTGTTTCATAGCTTCTCATAGAGCTGGAAGCAAGATGCTTCGTGGCCTATCAAAGAACTTCCTAAAATATTCAGCACGTTGTGCCTTGAAGCTCTAGGGCAATGTAGCAGACCCAGAGCAGGAGTTCTACTTCAGCAAGATCAGTCCTGCAAAGAAACTGCGTTTCACAGACATTTCTAGCAGATGTTCCCGGTAGGCTGTAAGAGCCCAATGCAGAGCGAGTTGTTTTTTAGCTTCCCAAAGAGCTGGAAGCAAGATGCTTTGGGGCTTATCGTCCCCTTTGGAAACAAGGCAGGGCTTTGTGCCTTGAATCTCTAGGGCAATGTAGCACACCCAGAGCAGAAGTTCTACTTCAGCCAGATCAGGCCTGCCAAGAAAGTGCGTTTCACAGGCATTTGGAAGAGATGTTCCCTGTAGACTGTAAGAGGACTGTGCAAAGAGAGTTGCTTCTTAGCTTCCCAACGAGCTGGAAGCAAGATGCTTTGGGGCCTATCTCAGTCTTTGGAAACAATACAGCACTTTGTGCCTTGAAGCTCTAGAGCAATGTAGCACACCCAGAGCAGAAGTTCTACTTCAGCCAGATCATGCCTGCCAAGAAACTGCGTTTTACAGGACTTTGGAAGAGATGTTCCCCATAGGCTGTAAGAGCACTGTGCCGAGCGACTTGGTTCTTAGCTTCCCAAAGAGCTGGAAGCAGGATGAATTGGGGTCTATCTCCGACTTGGAAACAAGGCAGGGCTTTGAGGCTTGGACCTCTAGGACAATGTAGCACACCCAGAGCAGAAGTTCTACTTCAGCCAGATCGAACCTGCAAAGAAACTGTGTTTCACAGCCCTTTGTAAGGGATGTTCCCGGTAGGCTGTAAGAGCCCAATGCAGAGCGAGTTGTTTCTTATCTTCCCAAAGAGCTGGAAGCAAGATGCTTTGGGGCTTATCTTCCCCTTTGGAAACAAGGCAGGGCTTTGAGCCTTGGAGCTCTAGGGCAATGTAGCACACCAAAAGCAGAAGTTCTACTTCAGCCGGATCGGGCCTTCAGAAAAGTGTGTTTCACAGGCCTTTGGAAGAGATGTTCCCGGTAGGCTGTAAGAGCACTGTGCAAAGAGAGTTGCTTCTTAGCTTCCCAAAGAGCTGGAAGCAAGATGCTTTGGGGCCTATCTCTGTCTTTGGAAACAATTCAGCACTTTGTGCCTTGAAGCTCTAGGGCAATGTAGCACACCCACAGCAGAAGTTCTACTTCAGCCAGGTCAGGCCTGCCAAGAAACTGCGTTCAACAGGACTTTGTAAGAGATGTTCCCCATAGGCTGTAAGAACACTGTGCAGAGCGAGTTGTTTCATAGCTTCTCATAGAGCTGGAAGCAAGATGCTTCGTGGCCTATCAAAGAGCTTCCTAAAATATTCAGCACGTTGTGCCTTGAAGCTCTAGGGCAACGTAGCAGACCCAGAGCAGGAGTTCTACTTCAGCAAGATCAGGCCTGCGTAGAGACTGCGTTTCACAGACATTTCTAGGAGATGTTCCCGGTAGGCTGTAAGAGCCCAATGCAGAGCGAGTTGTTTGTTTTCTTCCCAAAGAGCTGGAAGCAAGATGCTTTGGGGCTTATCTTCCCCTTTGGAAACAAGGCAGGGCTATGTGCCTTGAATCTGTAGGGCAATGTAGCAGACCCAGAGCAGAAGTTCTACTTCAGCCAGATCAGGCCTGCCAAGAAAGTGTGTTTCACAGGCCTTTGGAAGAGATGTTCCCGGTAGGCTGTAAGAGGACTGTGCAAAGAGAGTTGCTTCTTAGCTTCCCAAAGAGCTGGAAGCAAGATGCTTTGGGGCCTATCTCAGTCTTTGGAAACAATTCAGCACTTTGTGCCTTGAAGCTCTAGGGCAATGTAGCACACCCAGTGCAGAAGTTCTACTTCAGGCAGATCATGCCTGCCAAGAAACTGCGTTTTACAGGACTTTGTAAGAGATGTTCCCCATAGGCTGTAAGAGCACTCTGCCGAGCGACTTGGTTCTTAGCTTCCCAAAGAGCTGGAAACAGGATGAATTGGGGCCTATCTCTGTCTTTGGAAACAATTAAGCACTTTGTGCCTTGAAGCTCTAGAGCAATGTAGCACACCCAGAGCAGAAGTTCTACTTCAGCGAGATCAGGCCTGCAAAGAAACTGCGTTTCACAGCCCTTTGTAAGGGATGTTCCCGGTAGGCTGTAAGAGCCCAATGCAGAGCGAGTTGTTTCTTATCTTCCCAAAGAGCTGGAAGCAAGATGCTTTGGGGCTTATCTTCCCCTTTGGAAACAAGGCAGGGCTTTGAGCCTTGGAGCTCTAGGGCAATGTAGCACACCAAAAGCAGAAGTTCTACTTCAGCCAGGTCAGGCCTGCCAAGAAACTGCGTTCAACAGGACTTTGTAAGAGATGTTCCCCATAGGCTGTAAGAACACTGTGCAGAGCGAGTTGTTTCATAGCTTCTCATAGAGCTGGAAGCAAGATGCTTCGTGGCCTATCAAAGAACTTCCTAAAATATTCAGCACGTTGTGCCTTGAAGCTCAAGGGCAATGTAGCAGACCCAGAGCAGGAGTTCTACTTCAGCAAGATCAGGCCTGCAAAGAGACTGCGTTTCACAGGCCTTTGGAAGAGATGTTCCCGGTAGGCTGTAAGACCCCAATGCAGAGCGAGTTGTTTCTTTTCTTGCCAAAGAGCTGGAAGCAAGATGCTTTGGGGCTTATCTTCCCCTTTGGAAACAAGGCAGGGCTTTGTGCCTTGAATCTCTAGGGCAATGTAGCACACCCAGAGCAGAAGTTCTACTTCAGCCAGATCAGGACTCCCAAGAAAGTGCGTTTCACAGGCCTTTGGAAGAGATGTTCCCGGTAGGCTGTAAGAGCACTGTGCAAAGAGAGTTGCTTCTTAGCTTCCCAAAGAGCTGGAAGCAAGATGCTTTGGGGCCTATCTCAGTCTTTGGAAACAATTCAGCACTTTGTGCCTTGAAGCTCTAGGGCAATGTAGCACACCCAGAGCAGAAGTTCTACTTCAGCCAGATCATGCCTGCCAAGAAACTGCGTTTTACAGGACTTTGTAAGAGATGTTTCCCATAGGCTGTAAGAGCACTGTGCCGAGCGACTTGGTTCTTAGCTTCCCAAAGAGCTGGAAGCAGGATGAATTGGGGCCTATCTCTGTCTTTGGAAACAATTAAGCACTTTGTGCCTTGAAGCTCTAGAGCAATGTAGCACACCCAGAGCAGAACTTCTACTTCAGCGAGATCAGGCCTGCAAAGAAACTGCGTTTCACAGCCCTTTGTAAGGGATGTTCCCGGTAGGCTGTAAGACCCCAATGCAGAGCGAGTTGTTTCTTAGCTTCCCAAAGAGCTGGAATCAAGATGCTTTGGGGCTTATCTTCCCCTTTGGAAACAAGGCAGGGCTTTGTGCCTTGAATCTCTAGGGCAATGTAGCACACCCAGAGCAGAAGTTCTACTTCAGCCAGATCAGGCCTGCCAAGAAAGTGCGTTTCACAGGCCTTTGGAAGAGATGTTCCCGGTAGGCTGTAAGAGGACTGTGCAAAGAGACTTGCTTCTTAGCTTCCCAAAGAGCTGGAAGCAGGATGCTTTGGGGCCTATCTCCGGATTTGGAAACAAGCCAGGGCTTTGAGGCTTGGAGCTCTAGGGCAATGTAGCACACCAAGAGGAGAAGTTCTACTTCATCCAGATCGGGCCTTCAGAAAAGTGCGTTTCACAGGCCTTTGGAGGAGATGTTCCCGGTAGGCTGTAAGAGCACTGTGCAAAGAGAGTTGCTTCTTAGCTTCCCAAAGAGCTGGAAGCAAGATGCTTTGGGGCCTATCTCTGTCTTTGGAAACAATTCAGCACTTTGTGCCTTGAAGCTCTAGGGCAATGTAGCACACCCACAGCAGAAGTTCTACTTCAGCCAGGTCAGGCCTGCCAAGAAACTGCGTTCAACAGGACTTTGTAAGAGATGTTCCCCATAGGCTGTAAGAACACTGTGCAGATCGAGTTGTTTCATAGCTTCTCATAGAGCTGGAAGCAAGATGCTTCGTGGCCTATCAAAGAACGTCCTAAAATATTCAGCACGTTGTGCCTTGAAGCTCTAGTGCAACGTAGCAGACCCAGAGCAGGAGTTCTACTTCAGCAAGATCAGGCCTGCAAAGAAACTGCGTTTCACAGACATTTCTAGCAGATGTTCCCTGTAGGCTGTAAGAGCCCAATGCAGAGCGAGTTGTTTCTTTTCTTCCCAAAGAGCTGGAAGCAAGATGCTTTGGGGCTTATCTTCCCCTTTGGAAACAAGGCAGGGCTATGTGCCTTGAATCTGTAGGGCAATGTAGCAGACCCAGAGCAGAAGTTCTACTTCAGCCAGATCAGGCCTGCCAAGAAAGTGTGTTTCACAGGCCTTTGGAAGAGATGTTCCCGGTAGGCTGTAAGAGGACTGTGCAAAGAGAGTTGCTTCTTAGCTTCCCAACGAGCTGGAAGCAAGATGCTTTGGGGCCTATCTCAGTCTTTGGAAACAATTCAGCACTTTGTGCCTTGAAGCTCTAGGGCAATGTAGCACACCCAGAGCAGAAGTTCTACTTCAGCCAGATCATGCCTGCCAAGAAACTGCGTTTTACAGGACTTTGTAAGAGATGTTCCCCATAGGCTGTAAGAGCACTGTGCCGAGCGACTTGGTTATTAGCTTCCCAAAGAGCTGGAAGCAGGATGAATTGGGGCCTATCTCGGTCTTTGGAAACAAGGCAGGGCTTTGAGGCTTGGAGCTCTAGGGCAATGTAGCACACCCAGAGCAGAAGTTCTACTTCAGCCAGATCGACCGTGCAAAGAAACTGCATTTCACAGCCCTTTGTAAGGGATGTTCCCGGTAGGCTGTAAGAGCCCAATGCAGAGCGAGTTGTTTCTTATCTTCCCAAAGAGCTGGAAGCAAGATGCTTTGGTGCTTATCTTCCCCTTTGGAAACAAGGCAGGGCTTTGAGCCTTGTAGCTCTAGGGCAATGCAGCACACCAAAAGCAGAAGTTCTACTTCATCCACATCGGGCCTTCAGAAAAGTGTGTTTCACAGGCCTTTGGAAGAGATGTTCCCGGTAGGCTGTAAGAGCACTGTGCAAAGAGAGTTGCTTCTTAGCTTCCGAAAGAGCTGGAAGCAAGATGCTTTGGGGCCTATCTCTGTCTTTGGAAACAATTCAGCACTTTGTGCCTTGAAGCTCTAGGGCAATGTAGCACACCCACAGCAGAAGTTCTACTTCAGCCAGATCAGGCCTGCCAAGAAACTGCGTTCAACAGGACTTTGTAAGAGATGTTCCCCATAGGCTGTAAGAACACTGTGCAGAGCGAGTTGTTTCATAGCTTCTCATAGAGCTGGAAGCAAGATGCTTCGTGGCCTATCAAAGAACTTCCTAAAATATTCAGCACGTTGTGCCTTGAAGCTCTAGGGCAATGTAGCAGACCCAGAGCAGGAGTTCTACTTCAGCAAGATCAGACCTGCAAAGAGACTGCGTTTCACAGGCCTTTGGAAGAGATGTTCCCGGTAGGCTGTAAGACCCCAATGCAGAGCGAGTTGTTTCTTTTCTTCCCAAAGAGCTGGAAGCAAGATGCTTTGGGGCTTATCTTCCCCTTTGGAAACAAGGCAGGGCTTTGTGCCTTGAATCTCTAGGGCAATGTAGCACACCCAGAGCAGAAGTTCTACTTCAGCCAGATGAGGACTCCCAAGAAAGTGCGTTTCACAGGCCTTTGGAAGAGATGTTCCCGGTAGGCTGTAAGAGCACTGTGCAAAGAGAGTTGCTTCTTAGCTTCCCAAAGAGCTGGAAGCAAGATGCTTTGGGGCCTATCTCAGTCTTTGGAAACAATTCAGCACTTTGTGCCTTGAAGCTCTAGGGCAATGTAGCACACCCAGAGCAGAAGTTCTACTTCAGCCAGATCATGCCTGCCAAGAAACTGCATTTTACAGGACTTTGTAAGAGATGTTCCCCTAGGCTGTAAGAGCACTGTGCCGAGCGACTTGGTTCTTAGCTTCCCAAAGAGATGGAAGCAGGATGAATTGGGGCCTATCTCTGTCTTTGGAAACAATTAAGCACTTTGTGCCTTGAAGCTCTAAGGCAATGTAGCACACCCAGAGCAGAAGTTCTACTTCAGCGAGATCAGGCCTGCAAAGAAACTGCGTTTCACAGCCCTTTGTAAGGGATGTTCCCGGTAGGCTGTAAGACCCCAATGCAGAGCGAGTTGTTTCTTAGCTTCCCAAAGAGCTGGAATCAAGATGCTTTGGGGCTTATCTTCCCCTTTGGAAACAAGGCAGGGCTTTGTGCCTTGAATCTCTAGGGCAATGTAGCACACCCAGAGCAGAAGTTCTACTTCAGCCAGATCAGGCCTGCCAAGAAAGTGCGTTTCACAGGCCTTTGAAAGAGATGTTCCCGGTAGGCTGTAAGAGGACTGTGCAAAGTGACTTGCTTCTTAGCTTCCCAAAGAGCTGGAAGCAGGATGCTTTGGGGCCTATCTCAGGCTTTGGAAACAAGGCAGGGCTTTGAGGCTTGGAGCTCTAGGGCAATGTAGCACACCAAGAGGAGAAGTTCTACTTCATCCAGATCGGGCCTTCAGAAAGGTGCGCTTCACAGGCCTTTGGAGGAGATGTTCCCGGTAGGCTGTAAGAGCACTGTGCAAAGAGAGTTGCTTCTTAGCTTCCCAAAGAGCTGGAGGCAAGATGCTTTGGGGTCTATCTCTGTCTTTGGAAACAATTCAGCACTTTGTGCCTTGAAGCTCTAGGGCAATGTAGCACACCCACAGCAGAAGTTCTACTTCAGCCAGATCAGGCCTGCCAAGAAACTGCGTTCAACAGGACTTTGTAAGAGATGTTCCCCATAGGCTGTAAGAACACTGTGCAGATCGAGTTGTTTCATAGCTTCTCATAGAGCTGGAAGCAAGATACTTCGTGGCCTATCAAAGAACTTCCTAAAATATTCAGCACGTTGTGCCTTGAAGCTCTAGGGCAATGTAGCAGACCCAGAGCAGGAGTTCTACTTCAGCAAGATCAGGCCTGCAAAGAAACTGCGTTTCACAGACATTTCTAGCAGATGTTCCCAGTAGGCTGTAAGAGCCCAATGCAGAGCGAGTTGTTTTTTAGCTTCCCAAAGAGCTGGAAGCAAGATGCTTTGGGGCTTATCGTCCCCTTTGGAAACAAGGCAGGGCTTTGTGCCTTGAATCTCTAGGGAAATGTAGCACACCCAGAGCAGAAGTTCTACTTCAGCCAGATCAGGCCTGCCAAGAAAGTGCGTTTCACAGGCATTTGGAAGAGATGTTCCCTGTAGACTGTAAGAGGACTGTGCAAAGAGAGTTGCTTCGTAGCTTCCCAACGAGCTGGAAGCAAGATGCTTTGGGGCCTATCTCAGTCTTTGGAAACAATTCAGCACTTTGTGCCTTGAAGCTCTAGGGCAATGTAGCACACCCAGAGCAGAAGTTCTACTTCAGCCAGATCATGCCTGCCAAGAAACTGCGTTTTACAGGACTTTGTAAGAGATGTTCCCCATAGGCTGTAAGAGCACTGTGCCGAGCGACTTGGTTCTTAGCTTCCCAAAGAGCTGGAAGCAGGTTGAATTGGGGCCTATCTCCGACTTGGAAACAAGGCAGGGCTTTGAGGCTTGGACCTCTAGGACAATGTAGCACACCCAGAGCAGAAGTTCTACTTCAGCCAGATCGAACCTGCAAAGAAACTGTGTTTCACAGCCCTTTGTAAGGGATGTTCCCGGTAGGCTGTAAGAGCCCAATGCAGAGCGAGTTGTTTCTTATCTTCCCAAAAAGCTGGAAGCAAGATGCTTTGGGGCTTATCTTCCCCTTTGGAAACAAGGCAGGGCTTTGAGCCTTGGAGCTCTAGGGCAATGTAGCACACCAAAAGCAGAAGTTCTACTTCAGCCGGATCGGGCCTTCAGAAAAGTGTGTTTCACAGGCCTTTGGAAGAGATGTTCCCGGTAGTCTGTAACAGCACTGTGAAAAGAGAGTTGCTTCTTAGCTTCCCAAAGAGCTGGAAGCAAGATGCTTTGGGGCCTATCTATGTCTTTGGAAACAATTCAGCACTTTGTGCCTTGAAGCTCTAGGGCAATGTAGCACACCCACAGCAGAAGTTCTACTTCAGCCAGGTCAGGCCTGCCAAGAAACTGCGTTCAACAGGACTTTGTAAGAGATGTTCCCCATAGGCTGTAAGAACACTGTGCAGAGCGAGTTGTTTCATAGCTTCTCATAGAGCTTTAAGCAAGATGCTTCGTGGCCTATCAAAGAGCTTCCCAAAATATTCAGCACGTTGTGCCTTGAAGCTCTAGGGCAACGTAGCAGACCCAGAGCAGGAGTTCTACTTCAGCAAGATCAGGCCTGCAAAGAGACTGCGTTTCACAGACATTTCTAGGAGATGTTCCCTGTAGGCTGTAAGAGCCCAATGCAGAGCGAGTTGTTTCATTTCTTCCCAAAGAGCTGGAAGCAAGATGCTTTGGGGCTTATCTTCCCCTTTGGAAACAAGGCAGGGCTATGTGCCTTGAATCTGTAGGGCAATGTAGCAGACCCAGAGCAGAAGTTCTACTTCATCCAGATCAGGCCTGCCAAGAAAGTGTGTTTCACAGGCCTTTGGAAGAGATGTTCCCGGTAGGCTGTAAGAGGACTGTGCAAAGAGAGTTGCTTCTTAGCTTCCCAAAGAGCTGGAAGCAAGATGCTTTGGGGCCTATCTCAGTCTTTGGAAACAATTCAGCACTTTGTGCCTTGAAGCTCTAGGGCAATGTAGCAGACCCAGAGCAGAAGTTCTACTTCAGCCAGATCATGCCTGCCAAGAAACTGCGTTTTACAGGACTTTGTAAGAGATGTTCCCCATAGGCTGTAAGAGCACTGTGCCGAGCGACTTGGTTCTTAGCTTCCCAAAGAGCTGGAAGCAGGATGAATTGGGGCCTATCTCGGTCTTTGGAAACAAGGCAGGGCTTTGAGGCTTGGAGCTCTAGGGCAATGTAGCACACCCAGAGCAGAAGTTCTACTTCAGCCAGATCGACCGTGCAAAGAAACTGCATTTCACAGCCCTTTGTAAGGGATGTTCCCGGTAGGCTGTAAGAGCCCAATGCAGAGCGAGTTGTTTCTTATCTTCCCAAAGAGCTGGAAGCAAGATGCTTTGGGGCTTATCTTCCCCTTTGGAAACAAGGCAGGGCTTTGAGCCTTGTAGCTCTAGGGCAATGCAGCACACCAAAAGCAGAAGTTCTACTTCATCCACATCGGGCCTTCAGAAAAGTGTGTTTCACAGGCCTTTGGAAGAGATGTTCCCGGTAGGCTGTAAGAGCACTGTGCAAAGAGAGTTGCTTCTTAGCTTCCGAAAGAGCTGGAAGCAAGATGCTTTGGGGCCTATCTCTGTCTTTGGAAACAATTCAGCACTTTGTGCCTTGAAGCTCTAGGGCAATGTAGCACACCCACAGCAGAAGTTCTACTTCAGCCAGATCAGGCCTGCCAAGAAACTGCGTTCAACAGGACTTTGTAAGAGATGTTCCCCATAGGCTGTAAGAACACTGTGCAGAGCGAGTTGTTTCATAGCTTCTCATAGAGCTGGAAGCAAGATGCTTCGTGGCCTATCAAAGAACTTCCTAAAATATTCAGCACGTTGTGCCTTGAAGCTCTAGGGCAATGTAGCAGACCCAGAGCAGGAGTTCTACTTCAGCAAGATCAGACCTGCAAAGAGACTGCGTTTCACAGGCCTTTGGAAGAGATGTTCCCGGTAGGCTGTAAGACCCCAATGCAGAGCGAGTTGTTTCTTTTCTTCCCAAAGAGCTGGAAGCAAGATGCTTTGGGGCTTATCTTCCCCTTTGGAAACAAGGCAGGGCTTTGTGCCTTGAATCTCTAGGGCAATGTAGCACACCCAGAGCAGAAGTTCTACTTCAGCCGGAATGAGGACTCCCAAGAAAGTGCGTTTCACAGGCCTTTGGAAGAGATGTTCCCGGTAGGCTGTAAGAGCACTGTGCAAAGAGAGTTGCTTCTTAGCTTCCCAAAGAGCTGGAAGCAAGATGCTTTGGGGCCTATCTCAGTGTTTGGAAACAATTCAGCACTTTGTGCCTTGAAGCTCTAGGGCAATGTAGCACACCCAGAGCAGAAGTTCTACTTCAGCCAGATCATGCCTGCCAAGAAACTGCATTTTACAGGACTTTGTAAGAGATGTTCCCCATAGGCTGTAAGAGCACTGTGCCGAGCGACTTGGTTCTTAGCTTCCCAAAGAGCTGGAAGCAGGATGAATTGGGGCCTATCTCTGTCTTTGGAAACAATTAAGCACTTTGTGCCTTGAAGCTCTAAGGCAATGTAGCACACCCAGAGCAGAAGTTCTACTTCAGCGAGATCAGGCCTGCAAAGAAACTGCGTTTCACAGCCCTTTGTAAGGGATGTTCCCGGTAGGCTGTAAGACCCCAATGCAGAGCGAGTTGTTTCTTAGCTTCCCAAAGAGCTGGAATCAAGATGCTTTGGGGCTTATCTTCCCCTTTGGAAACAAGGCAGGGCTTTGTGCCTTGAATCTCTAGGGCAATGTAGCACACCCAGAGCAGAAGTTCTACTTCAGCCAGATCAGGCCTGCCAAGAAACTGCGTTTTACAGGACTTTGTAAGAGATGTTCCCCATAGGCTGTAAGAGCACTGTGCCGAGCGACTTGGTTCTTAGCTTCCCAAAGAGCTGGAAGCAGGATGAATTGGGGCCTATCTCGGTCTTTGGAAACAAGGCAGGGCTTTGAGGCTTGGAGCTCTAGGGCAATGTAGCACACCCAGAGCAGAAGTTCTACTTCAGCCAGATCGACCGTGCAAAGAAACTGCATTTCACAGCCCTTTGTAAGGGATGTTCCCGGTAGGCTGTAAGAGCCCAATGCAGAGCGAGTTGTTTCTTATCTTCCCAAAGAGCTGGAAGCAAGATGCTTTGGGGCTTATCTTCCCCTTTGGAAACAAGGCAGGGCTTTGAGCCTTGTAGCTCTAGGGCAATGCAGCACACCAAAAGCAGAAGTTCTACTTCATCCACATCGGGCCTTCAGAAAAGTGTGTTTCACAGGCCTTTGGAAGAGATGTTCCCGGTAGGCTGTAAGAGCACTGTGCAAAGAGAGTTGCTTCTTAGCTTCCCAAAGAGCTGGAAGCAAGATGCTTTGGGGCCTATCTCTGTCTTTGGAAACAATTCAGCACTTTGTGCCTTGAAGCTCTAGGGCAATGTAGCACACCCACAGCAGAAGTTCTACTTCAGCCAGATCAGGCCTGCCAAGAAACTGCGTTCAACAGGACTTTGTAAGAGATGTTCCCCATAGGCTGTAAGAACACTGTGCAGAGCGAGTTGTTTCATAGCTTCTCATAGAGCTGGAAGCAAGATGCTTCGTGGCCTATCAAAGAACTTCCTAAAATATTCAGCACGTTGTGCCTTGAAGCTCTAGGGCAATGTAGCAGACCCAGAGCAGGAGTTCTACTTCAGCAAGATCAGACCTGCAAAGAGACTGCGTTTCACAGGCCTTTGGAAGAGATGTTCCCGGTAGGCTGTAAGACCCCAATGCAGAGCGAGTTGTTTCTTTTCTTCCCAAAGAGCTGGAAGCAAGATGCTTTGGGGCTTATCTTCCCCTTTGGAAACAAGGCAGGGCTTTGTGCCTTGAATCTCTAGGGCAATGTAGCACACCCAGAGCAGAAGTTCTACTTCAGCCAGATGAGGACTCCCAAGAAAGTGCGTTTCACAGGCCTTTGGAAGAGATGTTCCCGGTAGGCTGTAAGAGCACTGTGCAAAGAGAGTTGCTTCTTAGCTTCCCAAAGAGCTGGAAGCAAGATGCTTTGGGGCCTATCTCAGTGTTTGGAAACAATTCAGCACTTTGTGCCTTGAAGCTCTAGGGCAATGTAGCACACCCAGAGCAGAAGTTCTACTTCAGCCAGATCATGCCTGCCAAGAAACTGCATTTTACAGGACTTTGTAAGAGATGTTCCCCATAGGCTGTAAGAGCACTGTGCCGAGCGACTTGGTTCTTAGCTTCCCAAAGAGCTGGAAGCAGGATGAATTGGGGCCTATCTCTGTCTTTGGAAACAATTAAGCACTTTGTGCCTTGAAGCTCTAAGGCAATGTAGCACACCCAGAGCAGAAGTTCTACTTCAGCGAGATCAGGCCTGCAAAGAAACTGCGTTTCACAGCCCTTTGTAAGGGATGTTCCCGGTAGGCTGTAAGACCCCAATGCAGAGCGAGTTGTTTCTTAGCTTCCCAAAGAGCTGGAATCAAGATGCTTTGGGGCTTATCTTCCCCTTTGGAAACAAGGCAGGGCTTTGTGCCTTGAATCTCTAGGGCAATGTAGCACACCCAGAGCAGAAGTTCTACTTCAGCCAGATCAGGCCTGCCAAGAAAGTGCGTTTCACAGGCCTTTGAAAGAGATGTTCCCGGTAGGCTGTAAGAGGACTGTGCAAAGTGACTTGCTTCTTAGCTTCCCAAAGAGCTGGAAGCAGGATGCTTTGGGGCCTATCTCAGGCTTTGGAAACAAGGCAGGGCTTTGAGGCTTGGAGCTCTAGGGCAATGTAGCACACCAAGAGGAGAAGTTCTGCTTCATCCAGATCGGGCCTTCAGAAAAGTGCGCTTCACAGGCCTTTGGAGGAGATGTTCCCGGTAGGCTGTAAGAGCACTGTGCAAAGAGAGTTGCTTCTTAGCTTCCCAAAGAGCTGGAGGCAAGATGCTTTGGGGTCTATCTCTGTCTTTGGAAACAATTCAGCACTTTGTGCCTTGAAGCTCTAGGGCAATGTAGCACACCCACAGCAGAAGTTCTACTTCAGCCAGATCAGGCCTGCCAAGAAACTGCGTTCAACAGGACTTTGTAAGAGATGTTCCCCATAGGCTGTAAGAACACTGTGCAGATCGAGTTGCTTCATAGCTTCTCATAGAGCTGGAAGCAAGATGCTTCGTGGCCTATCAAAGAACTTCCTAAAATATTCAGCACGTTGTGCCTTGAAGCTCTAGGGCAATGTAGCAGACCCAGAGCAGGAGTTCTACTTCAGCAAGATCAGGCCTGCAAAGAAACTGCGTTTCACAGACATTTCTAGCAGATGTTCCCAGTAGGCTGTAAGAGCCCAATGCAGAGCGAGTTGTTTTTTAGCTTCCCAAAGAGCTGGAAGCAAGATGCTTTGGGGCTTATCGTCCCCTTTGGAAACAAGGCAGGGCTTTGTGCCTTGAATCTCTAGGGAAATGTAGCACACCCAGAGCAGAAGTTCTACTTCAGCCAGATCAGGCCTGCCAAGAAAGTGCGTTTCACAGGCATTTGGAAGAGATGTTCCCTGTAGACTGTAAGAGGACTGTGCAAAGAGAGTTGCTTCGTAGCTTCCCAACGAGCTGGAAGCAAGATGCTTTGGGGCCTATCTCAGTCTTTGGAAACAATTCAGCACTTTGTGCCTTGAAGCTCTAGGGCAATGTAGCACACCCAGAGCAGAAGTTCTACTTCAGCCAGATCATGCCTGCCAAGAAACTGCGTTTTACAGGACTTTGTAAGAGATGTTCCCCATAGGCTGTAAGAGCACTGTGCCGAGCGACTTGGTTCTTAGCTTCCCAAAGAGCTGGAAGCAGGTTGAATTGGGGCCTATCTCCGACTTGGAAACAAGGCAGGGCTTTGAGGCTTGGACCTCTAGGACAATGTAGCACACCCAGAGCAGAAGTTCTACTTCAGCCAGATCGAACCTGCAAAGAAACTGTGTTTCACAGCCCTTTGTAAGGGATGTTCCCGGTAGGCTGTAAGAGCCCAATGCAGAGCGAGTTGTTTCTTATCTTCCCAAAGAGCTGGAAGCAAGATGCTTTGGGGCTTATCTTCCCCTTTGGAAACAAGGCAGGGCTTTGAGCCTTGGAGCTCTAGGGCAATGTAGCACACCAAAAGCAGAAGTTCTACTTCAGCCGGATCGGGCCTTCAGAAAAGTGTGTTTCACAGGCCTTTGGAAGAGATGTTCCCGGTAGTCTGTAACAGCACTGTGCAAAGAGAGTTGCTTCTTAGCTTCCCAAAGAGCTGGAAGCAAGATGCTTTGGGGCCTATCTATGTCTTTGGAAACAATTCAGCACTTTGTGCCTTGAAGCTCTAGGGCAATGTAGCACACCCACAGCAGAAGTTCTACTTCAGCCAGGTCAGGCCTGAAAAGAAACTGCGTTCAACAGGACTTTGTAAGAGATGTTCCCCATAGGCTGTAAGAACACTGTGCAGAGCGAGTTGTTTCATAGCTTCTCATAGAGCTTTAAGCAAGATGCTTCGTGGCCTATCAAAGAGCTTCCCAAAATATTCAGCACGTTGTGCCTTGAAGCTCTAGGGCAACGTAGCAGACCCAGAGCAGGAGTTCTACTTCAGCAAGATCAGGCCTGCAAAGAGACTGCGTTTCACAGACATTTCTAGGAGATGTTCCCTGTAGGCTGTAAGAGCCCAATGCAGAGCGAGTTGTTTCATTTCTTCCCAAAGAGCTGGAAGCAAGATGCTTTGGGGCTTATCTTCCCCTTTGGAAACAAGGCAGGGCTTTGTGCCTTGAATCTGTAGGGCAATGTAGCAGACCCAGAGCAGAAGTTCTACTTCATCCAGATCAGGCCTGCCAAGAAAGTGTGTTTCACAGGCCTTTGGAAGAGATGTTCCCGGTAGGCTGTAAGAGGACTGTGCAAAGAGAGTTGCTTCTTAGTTTCCCAAAGAGCTGGAAGCAAGATGCTTTGGGGCCTATCTCAGTCTTTGGAAACAATTCAGCACTTTGTGCCTTGAAGCTCTAGGGCAATGTAGCAGACCCAGAGCAGAAGTTCTACTTCAGCCAGATCATGCCTGCCAAGAAACTGCGTTTTACAGGACTTTGTAAGAGATGTTCCCCATAGGCTGTAAGAGCACTGTGCCGAGCGACTTGGTTCTTAGCTTCCCAAAGAGCTGGAAGCAGGATGAATTGGGGCCTATCTCGGTCTTTGGAAACAAGGCAGGGCTTTGAGGCTTGGAGCTCTAGGGCAATGTAGCACACCCAGAGCAGAAGTTCTACTTCAGCCAGATCGACCGTGCAAAGAAACTGCATTTCACAGCCCTTTGTAAGGGATGTTCCCGGTAGGCTGTAAGAGCCCAATGCAGAGCGAGTTGTTTCTTATCTTCCCAAAGAGCTGGAAGCAAGATGCTTTGGGGCTTATCTTCCCCTTTGGAAACAAGGCAGGGCTTTGAGCCTTGTAGCTCTAGGGCAATGCAGCACACCAAAAGCAGAAGTTCTACTTCATCCGCATCGGGCCTTCAGAAAAGTGTGTTTCACAGGCCTTTGGAAGAGATGTTCCCGGTAGGCTGTAAGAGCACTGTGCAAAGAGAGTTGCTTCTTAGCTTCCCAAAGAGCTGGAAGCAAGATGCTTTGGGGCCTATCTCTGTCTTTGGAAACAATTCAGCACTTTGTGCCTTGAAGCTCTAGGGCAATGTAGCACACCCACAGCAGAAGTTCTACTTCAGCCAGATCAGGCCTGCCAAGAAACTGCGTTCAACAGGACTTTGTAAGAGATGTTCCCCATAGGCTGTAAGAACACTGTGCAGAGCGAGTTGTTTCATAGCTTCTCATAGAGCTGGAAGCAAGATGCTTCGTGGCCTATCAAAGAACTTCCTAAAATATTCAGCACGTTGTGCCTTGAAGCTCTAGGGCAATGTAGCAGACCCAGAGCAGGAGTTCTACTTCAGCAAGATCAGACCTGCAAAGAGACTGCGTTTCACAGGCCTTTGGAAGAGATGTTCCCGGTAGGCTGTAAGACCCCAATGCAGAGCGAGTTGTTTCTTTTCTTCCCAAAGAGCTGGAAGCAAGATGCTTTGGGGCTTATCTTCCCCTTTGGAAACAAGGCAGGGCTTTGTGCCTTGAATCTCTAGGGCAATGTAGCACACCCAGAGCAGAAGTTCTACTTCAGCCAGATGAGGACTCCCAAGAAAGTGCGTTTCACAGGCCTTTGGAAGAGATGTTCCCGGTAGGCTGTAAGAGCACTGTGCAAAGAGAGTTGCTTCTTAGCTTCCCAAAGAGCTGGAAGCAAGATGCTTTGGGGCCTATCTCAGTGTTTGGAAACAATTCAGCACTTTGTGCCTTGAAGCTCTAGGGCAATGTAGCACACCCAGAGCAGAAGTTCTACTTCAGCCAGATCATGCCTGCCAAGAAACTGCATTTTACAGGACTTTGTAAGAGATGTTCCCCATAGGCTGTAAGAGCACTGTGCCGAGCGACTTGGTTCTTAGCTTCCCAAAGAGCTGGAAGCAGGATGCTTTGGGGCCTATCTCCGGCTTTGGAAACAAGGCAGGGCTTTGAGGCTTGGAGCTCTAGGGCAATGTAGCACACCAAGAGCAGAAGTTCTACTTCATCCAGATCGGGCCTTCAGAAAAGTGCGTTTCACAGGCCTTTGGAGGAGATGTTCCCGGTAGGCTGTAAGAGCACTGTGCAAAGAGAGTTGCTTCTTAGCTTCCCAAAGAGCTGGAGGCAAGATGCTTTGGGGCCTATCTCTGTCTTTGGAAACAATTCAGCACTTTGTGCCTTGAAGCTCTAGGGCAATGTAGCACACCCACAGCAGAAGTTCTACTTCAGCCAGATCAGGCCTGCCAAGAAACTGCGTTCAACAGGACTTTGTAAGAGATGTTCCCCATATGCTGTAAGAACACTGTGCAGATCGAGTTGTTTCATAGCTTCTCATAGAGCTGGAAGCAAGATGCTTCGTGGCCTATCAAAGAACTTCCTAAAATATTCAGCACGTTGTGCCTTGAAGCTCTAGGGCAATGTAGCAGACCCAGAGCAGGAGTTCTACTTCAGCAAGATCAGGCCTGCAAAGAAACTGCGTTTCACAGACATTTCTAGCAGATGTTCCCGGTAGGCTGTAAGAGCCCAATGCAGAGCGAGTTGTTTTTTATCTTCCAAAGAGCTGGAAGCAAGATGCTTTGGGGACTATCTCTGTCTTTGGAAACAATTCAGCACTTTGTGCCTTGAAGCTCTAGGGCAATGTAGCACACCCACAGCAGAAGTTCTACTTCAGCCAGGTCAGGCCTGCCAAGAAACTGCGTTCAACAGGACTTTGTAAGAGATGTTCCCCATAGGCTGTAAGAACACTGTGCAGAGCGAGTTGTTTCATAGATTCTCATAGAGCTGGAAGCAAGATGCTTCGTGGCCTATCAAAGAGCTTCCTAAAATATTCAGCACGTTGTGCCTTGAAGCTCTAGGGCAACTTAGTAGACCCAGAGCACGAGTTCTACTTCAGCCAGATCAGGCCTGCCAAGAAAGTGCGTTTCACAGGCCTTTGGAAGAGATGTTCCCGGTAGGCTGTAAGAGGACTGTGCAAAGAGAGTTGCTTCTTAGCTTCCCAAAGAGCTGGAAGCAAGATGCTTTGGGGCCTATCTCAGTCTTTGGAAACAATACAGCACTTTGTGCCTTGAAGCTCTAGGGCAATGTAGCACACCCAGAGCAGAAGTTCTACTTCAGCCAGATCAGGCCTGCCAAGAAAGTGCGTTTCACAGGCCTTTGGAAGAGATGTTCCCGGTAGGCTGTAAGAGGACTGTGCAAAGAGAGTTGCTTCTTAGCTTCCCAAAGAGCTGGAAGCAGGATGAATTGGGGCCTATCTCCGTCTTTGGAAACAAGGCAGGGCTTTGAGGCTTGGACCTCTAGGACAATGTAGCACACCCAGAGCAGAAGTTCTACTTCAGCCAGATCGAACCTGCAAAGAAACTGTGTTTCACAGCCCTTTGTAAGGGATGTTCCCGTTAGGCTGTAAGAGCCCAATGCAGAGCCAGTTGTTTCTTATCTTCCCAAAGAGCTGGAAGCAAGATGCTTTGGGGCTTATCTTCCCCTTTGGAAACAAGGCAGGGCTTTGAGCCTTGGAGCTCTAGGGCAATGTAGCACACCAAAACAGAAGTTCTACTTCAGCCGGATCGGGCCTTCAGAAAAGTGTGTTTCACAGGCCTTTGGAAGAGATGTTCCCGGTAGGCTGTAAGAGCACTGTGCAAAGAGAGTTGCTTCTTAGGTTCCCAAAGAGCTGGAAGCAAGATGCTTTGGGGCCTATCTCTGTCTTTGGAAACAATTCAGCACTTTGTGCCTTGAAGCTCTAGGGCAATGTAGCACACCCACAGCAGAAGTTCTACTTCAGCCAGGTCAGGCCTGCCAAGAAACTGCGTTCAACAGGACTTTGTAAGAGATGTTCCCCATAGGCTGTAAGAACACTGTGCAGAGCGAGTTGTTTCATAGCTTCTCATAGAGCTGGAAGCAAGATGCTTCGTGGCCTATCAAAGAGCTTCCTAAAATATTCAGCACGTTGTGCCTTGAAGCTCTAGGGCAACGTAGCAGACCCAGAGCAGGAGTTCTACTTCAGCAAGATCAGGCCTGCAAAGAAACTGCGTTTCACAGACATTTCTAGCAGATGTTCCCAGTAGGCTGTAAGAGCCCAATGCAGAGCGAGTTGTTTTTTAGCTTCCCAAAGAGCTGGAAGCAAGATGCTTTGGGGCTTATCGTCCCCTTTGGAAACAAGGCAGGGCTTTGTGCCTTGAATCTCTAGGGAAATGTAGCACACCCAGAGCAGAAGTTCTACTTCAGCCAGATCAGGCCTGCCAAGAAAGTGCGTTTCACAGGCATTTGGAAGAGATGTTCCCTGTAGACTGTAAGAGGACTGTGCAAAGAGAGTTGCTTCTTAGCTTCCCAACGAGCTGGAAGCAAGATGCTTTGGGGCCTATCTCAGTCTTTGGAAACAATTCAGCACATTGTGCCTTGAAGCTCTAGGGCAATGTAGCACACCCAGAGCAGAAGTTCTACTTCAGCCAGATCATGCCTGCCAAGAAACTGCGTTTTACAGGACTTTGTAAGAGATGTTCCCCATAGGCTGTAAGAGCACTGTGCCGAGCGACTTGGTTCTTAGCTTCCCAAAGAGCTGGAAGCAGGATGAATTGGGGCCTATCTCCGTCTTTGGAAACAAGGCAGGGCTTTGAGGCTTGGACCTCTAGGACAATGTAGCACACCCAGAGCAGAAGTTCTACTTCAGCCAGATCGAACCTGCAAAGAAACTGTGTTTCACAGCCCTTTGTAAGGGATGTTCCCGTTAGGCTGTAAGAGCCCAATGCAGAGCGAGTTGTTTCTTATCTTCCCAAAGAGCTGGAAGCAAGATGCTTTGGGGCTTATCTTCCCCTTTGGAAACAAGGCAGGGCTTTGAGCCTTGGAGCTCTAGGGCAATGTAGCACACCAAAAGCAGAAGTTCTACTTCAGCCGGATCGGGCCTTCAGAAAAGTGTGTTTCACAGGCCTTTGAAAGAGATGTTCCCGGTAGGCTGTAAGAGCACTGTGCAAAGAGAGTTGCTTCTTAGCTTCCCAAAGAGCTGGAAGCAAGATGCTTTGGGGCCTATCTCTGTCTTTGGAAACAATTCAGCACTTTGTGCCTTGAAGCTCTAGGGCAATGTAGCACACCCACAGCAGAAGTTCTACTTCAGCCAGGTCAGTCCTGCCAAGAAACTGCGTTCAACAGGACTTTGTAAGAGATGTTCCCCATAGGCTGTAAGAACACTGTGCAGAGCGAGTTGTTTCATAGCTTCTCATAGAGCTGGAAGCAAGATGCTTCGTGGCCTATCAAAGAGCTTCCTAAAATGTTCAGCACGTTGTGCCTTGAAGCTCTAGGGCAACGTAGCAGACCCAGAGCAGGAGTTCTACTTCAGCAAGATCAGGCCTGCAAAGAGACTGCGTTTCACAGACATTTCTAGGAGATGTTCCCGGTAGGCTGTAAGAGCCCAATGCAGAGCGAGTTGTTTCATTTCTTCCCAAAGAGCTGGAAGCAAGATGCTTTGGGGCTTATTGTCCCCTTTGGAAACAAGGCAGGGCTTTGTGCCTTGAATCTCTAGGGAAATGTAGCACACCCAGAGCAGAAGTTCTACTTCAGCCAGATCAGGCCTGCCAAGAAAGTGCGTTTCACAGGCATTTGGAAGAGATGTTCCCTGTAGACTGTAAGAGGACTGTGCAAAGAGAGTTGCTTCTTAGCTTCCCAACGAGCTGGAAGCAAGATGCTTTGGGGCCTATCTCAGTCTTTGGAAACAATTCAGCACTTTGTGCCTTGAAGCTCTAGGGCAATGTAGCACACCCAGAGCAGAAGTTCTACTTCAGCCAGATCATGCCTGCCAAGAAACTGCGTTTTACAGGACTTTGTAAGAGATGTTCCCCATAGGCTGTAAGAGCACTGTGCCGAGCGACTTGGTTCTTAGCTTCCCAAAGAGCTGGAAGCAGGATGAATTGGGGCCTATCTCCGTCTTTGGAAACAAGGCAGGGCTTTGAGGCTTGGAGCTCTAGGGCAATGTAGCACACCCAGAGCAGAAGTTCTACTTCAGCCAGATCGACCGTGCAAAGAAACTGCATTTCACAGCCCTTTGTAAGGGATGTTCCCGGTAGGCTGTAAGAGGCCAATGCAGAGCGAGTTGTTTCTTATCTTCCCAAAGAGCTGGAAGCAAGATGCTTTGGGGCTTATCTTCCCCTTTGGAAACAAGGCAGGGCTTTGAGCCTTGTAGCTCTAGGGCAATGCAGCACACCAAAAGCAGAAGTTCTACTTCATCCGCATCGGGCCTTCAGAAAAGTGTGTTTCACAGGCCTTTGGAAGAGATGTTCCCGGTAGGCTGTAAGAGCACTGTGCAAAGAGAGTTGCTTCTTAGCTTCCCAAAGAGCTGGAAGCAAGATGCTTTGGGGCCTATCTCTGTCTTTGGAAACAATTCAGCACTTTGTGCCTTGAAGCTCTAGGGCAATGTAGCACACCCACAGCAGAAGTTCTACTTCAGCCAGATCAGGCCTGCCAAGAAACTGCGTTCAACAGGACTTTGTAAGAGATGTTCCCCATAGGCTGTAAGAACACTGTGCAGAGCGAGTTGTTTCATAGCTTCTCATAGAGCTGGAAGCAAGATGCTTCGTGGCCTATCAAAGAACTTCCTAAAATATTCAGCACGTTGTGCCTTGAAGCTCTAGGGCAATGTAGCAGACCCAGAGCAGGAGTTCTACTTCAGCAAGATCAGACCTGCAAAGAGACTGCGTTTCACAGGCCTTTGGAAGAGATGTTCCCGGTAGGCTGTAAGACCCCAATGCAGAGCGAGTTGTTTCTTTTCTTCCCAAAGAGCTGGAAGCAAGATGCTTTGTGGCTTATCTTCCCCTTTGGAAACAAGGCAGGGCTTTGTGCCTTGAATCTCTAGGGCAATGTAGCACACCCAGAGCAGAAGTTCTACTTCAGCCAGATGAGGACTCCCAAGAAAGTGCGTTTCACAGGCCTTTGGAAGAGATGTTCCCGGTAGGCTGTAAGAGCACTGTGCAAAGAGAGTTGCTTCTTAGCTTCCCAAAGAGCTGGAAGCAAGATGCTTTGGGGCCTATCTCAGTGTTTGGAAACAATTCAGCACTTTGTGCCTTGAAGCTCTAGGGCAATGTAGCACACCCAGAGCAGAAGTTCTACTTCAGCCAGATCATGCCTGCCAAGAAACTGCATTTTACAGGACTTTGTAAGAGATGTTCCCCATAGGCTGTAAGAGCACTGTGCCGAGCGACTTGGTTCTTAGCTTCCCAAAGAGCTGGAAGCAGGATGAATTGGGGCCTATCTCTGTCTTTGGAAACAATTAAGCACTTTGTGCCTTGAAGCTCTAAGGCAATGTAGCACACCCAGAGCAGAAGTTCTACTTCAGCGAGATCAGGCCTGCAAAGAAACTGCGTTTCACAGCCCTTTGTAAGGGATGTTCCCGGTAGGCTGTAAGACCCCAATGCAGAGCGAGTTGTTTCTTAGCTTCCCAAAGAGCTGGAATCAAGATGCTTTGGGGCTTATCTTCCCCTTTGGAAACAAGGCAGGGCTTTGTGCCTTGAATCTCTAGGGCAATGTAGCACACCCAGAGCAGAAGTTCTACTTCAGCCAGATCAGGCCTGCCAAGAAAGTGCGTTTCACAGGCCTTTGGAAGAGATGTTCCCGGTAGGCTGTAAGAGGACTGTGCAAAGTGACTTGCTTCTTAGCTTCCCAAAGAGCTGGAAGCAGGATGCTTTGGGGCCTATCTCCGGCTTTGGAAACAAGGCAGGGCTTTGAGGCTTGGAGCTCTAGGGCAATGTAGCACACCAAGAGCAGAAGTTCTACTTCATCCAGATCGGGCCTTCAGAAAAGTGCGTTTCACAGGCCTTTGGAGGAGATGTTCCCGGTAGGCTGTAAGAGCACTGTGCAAAGAGAGTTGCTTCTTAGCTTCCCAAAGAGCTGGAGGCAAGATGCTTTGGGGCCTATCTCTGTCTTTGGAAACAATTCAGCACTTTGTGCCTTGAAGCTCTAGGGCAATGTAGCACACCCACAGCAGAAGTTCTACTTCAGCCAGATCAGGCCTGCCAAGAAACTGCGTTCAACAGGACTTTGTAAGAGATGTTCCCCATAGGCTGTAAGAACACTGTGCAGAGCGAGTTGTTTCATAGCTTCTCATAGAGCTGGAAGCAAGATGCTTCGTGGCCTATCAAAGAACTTCCTAAAATATTCAGCACGTTGTGCCTTGAAGCTCTAGGGCAATGTAGCAGACCCAGAGCAGGAGTTCTACTTCAGCAAGATCAGGCCTGCAAAGAAACTGCGTTTCACAGACATTTCTAGCAGATGTTCCCGGTAGGCTGTAAGAGCCCAATGCAGAGCGAGTTGTTTTTTATCTTCCCAAAGTGCTGGAAGCAAGATGCTTTGGGGACTATCTCTGTCTTTGGAAACAATTCAGCACTTTGTGCCTTGAAGCTCTAGGGCAATGTAGCACACCCACAGCAGAAGTTCTACTTCAGCCAGGTCAGGCCTGCCAAGAAACTGCGTTCAACAGGACTTTGTAAGAGATGTTCCCCATAGGCTGTAAGAACACTGTGCAGAGCGAGTTGTTTCATAGATTCTCATAGAGCTGGAAGCAAGATGCTTCGTGGCCTATCAAAGAGCTTCCTAAAATATTCAGCACGTTGTGCCTTGAAGCTCTAGGGCAACTTAGTAGACCCAGAGCACGAGTTCTACTTCAGCCAGATCAGGCCTGCCAAGAAAGTGCGTTTCACAGGCCTTTGGAAGAGATGTTCCCGGTAGGCTGTAAGAGGACTGTGCAAAGAGAGTTGCTTCTTAGCTTCCCAAAGAGCTGGAAGCAAGATGCTTTGGGGCCTATCTCAGTCTTTGGAAACAATTCAGCACTTTGTGCCTTGAAGCTCTAGGGCAATGTAGCACACCCAGAGCAGAAGTTCTACTTCAGCCAGATCATGCCTGCCAAGAAACTGCGTTTTACAGGACTTTGTAAGAGATGTTCCCCATAGGCTGTAAGAGCACTGTGCCGAGCGACTTGGTTCTTAGCTTCCCAAAGAGCTGGAAGCAGGATGAATTGGGGCCTATCTCCGTCTTTGGAAACAAGGCAGGGCTTTGAGGCTTGGACCTCTAGGACAATGTAGCACACCCAGAGCAGAAGTTCTACTTCAGCCAGATCGAACCTGCAAAGAAACTGTGTTTCACAGCCCTTTGTAAGGGATGTTCCCGTTAGGCTGTAAGAGCCCAATGCAGAGCGAGTTGTTTCTTATCTTCCCAAAGAGCTGGAAGCAAGATGCTTTGGGGCTTATCTTCCCCTTTGGAAACAAGGCAGGGCTTTGAGCCTTGGAGCTCTAGGGCAATGTAGCACACCAAAACAGAAGTTCTACTTCAGCCGGATCGGGCCTTCAGAAAAGTGTGTTTCACAGGCCTTTGGAAGAGATGTTCCCGGTAGGCTGTAAGAGCACTGTGCAAAGAGAGTTGCTTCTTAGCTTCCCAAAGAGCTGGAAGCAAGATGCTTTGGGGCCTATCTCTGTCTTTGGAAACAATTCAGCACTTTGTGCCTTGAAGCTCTAGGGCAATGTAGCACACCCACAGCAGAAGTTCTACTTCAGCCAGGTCAGGCCTGCCAAGAAACTGCGTTCAACAGGACTTTGTAAGAGATGTTCCCCATAGGCTGTAAGAACACTGTGCAGAGCGAGTTGTTTCATAGCTTCTCATAGAGCTGGAAGCAAGATGCTTCGTGGCCTATCAAAGAGCTTCCTAAAATATTCAGCACGTTGTGCCTTGAAGCTCTAGGGCAACGTAGCAGACCCAGAGCAGGAGTTCTACTTCAGCAAGATCAGGCCTGCAAAGAGACTGCGTTTCACAGACATTTCTAGGAGATGTTCCCTGTAGGCTGTAAGAGCCCAATGCAGAGCGAGTTGTTTCATTTCTTCCCAAAGAGCTGGAAGCAAGATGCTTTGGGGCTTATCTTCCCCTTTGGAAACAAGGCAGGGCTATGTGCCTTGAATCTGTAGGGCAATGTAGCAGACCCAGAGCAGAAGTTCTACTTCATCCAGATCAGGCCTGCCAAGAAAGTGTGTTTCACAGGCCTTTGGAAGAGATGTTCCCGGTAGGCTGTAAGAGGACTGTGCAAAGAGAGTTGCTTCTTAGCTTCCCAAAGAGCTGGAAGCAAGATGCTTTGGGGCCTATCTCAGTCTTTGGAAACAATTCAGCACTTTGTGCCTTGAAGCTCTAGGGCAATGTAGCACACCCAGAGCAGAAGTTCTACTTCAGCCAGATCATGCCTGCCAAGAAACTGCGTTTTACAGGACTTTGTAAGAGATGTTCCCCATAGGCTGTAAGAGCACTGTGCCGAGCGACTTGGTTCTTAGCTTCCCAAAGAGCTGGAAGCAGGATGAATTGGGGCCTATCTCGGTCTTTGGAAACAAGGCAGGGCTTTGAGGCTTGGAGCTCTAGGGCAATGTAGCACACCCAGAGCAGAAGTTCTACTTCAGCCAGATCGACCGTGCAAAGAAACTGCATTTCACAGCCCTTTGTAAGGGATGTTCCCGGTAGGCTGTAAGAGGCCAATGCAGAGCGAGTTGTTTCTTATCTTCCCAAAGAGCTGGAAGCAAGATGCTTTGGGGCTTATCTTCCCCTTTGGAAACAAGGCAGGGCTTTGAGCCTTGTAGCTCTAGGGCAATGCAGCACACCAAAAGCAGAAGTTCTACTTCAGCCGGATCGGGCCTTCAGAAAAGTGTGTTTCACAGGCCTTTGGAAGAGATGTTCCCGGTAGGCTGTAAGAGCACTGTGCAAAGAGAGTTGCTTCTTAGCTTCCCAAAGAGCTGGAAGCAAGATACTTTGGGGCCTATCTCTGTCTTTGGAAACAATTCAGCACTTTGTGCCTTGAAGCTCTAGGGCAATGTAGCACACCCACAGCAGAAGTTCTACTTCAGCCAGATCAGGCCTGCCAAGAAACTGCGTTCAACAGGACTTTGTAAGAGATGTTCACCATAGGCTGTAAGAACACTGTGCAGAGCGAGTTGTTTCATAGCTTCTCATAGAGCTGGAAGCAAGATGCTTCGTGGCCTATCAAAGAGCTTCCTAAAATATTCAGCACGTTGTGCCTTGAAGCTCTAGGGCAACGCAGCAGACCCAGAGCAGGAGTTCTACTTCAGCAAGATCAGGCCTGCAAAGAGACTGCGTTTCACAGACATTTCTAGGAGATGTTCCCGGTAGGCTGTAAGAGCCCAATGCAGAGCGAGTTGTTTCATTTCTTCCCAAAGAGCTGGAAGCAAGATGCTTTGGGGCTTATTGTCCCCTTTGGAAACAAGGCAGGGCTTTGTGCCTTGAATCTCTAGGGAAATGTAGCACACCCAGAGCAGAAGTTCTACTTCAGCCAGATCAGGCCTGCCAAGAAAGTGCGTTTCACAGGCATTTGGAAGAGATGTTCCCCGTAGACTGTAAGAGGACTGTGCAAAGAGAGTTGCTTCTTAGCTTCCCAACGAGCTGGAAGCAAGATGCTTTGGGGCCTATCTCAGTCTTTGGAAACAATTCAGCACTTTGTGCCTTGAAGCTCTAGGGCAATGTAGCACACCCAGAGCAGAAGTTCTACTTCAGCCAGATCATGCCTGCCAAGAAACTGCGTTTTACAGGACTTTGTAAGAGATGTTCCCCATAGGCTGTAAGAGCACTGTGCCGAGCGACTTGGTTCTTAGCTTCCCAAAGAGCTGGAAGCAGGATGAATTGGGGCCTATCTCCGTCTTTGGAAACAAGGCAGGGCTTTGTGCCTTGAATCTCTAGGGAAATGTAGCACACCCAGAGCAGAAGTTCTACTTCAGCCAGATCGACCGTGCAAAGAAACTGCATTTCACAGCCCTTTGTAAGGGATGTTCCCGGTAGGCTGTAAGAGGCCAATGCAGAGCGAGTTGTTTCTTATCTTCCCAAAGAGCTGGAAGCAAGATGCTTTGTGGCTTATCTTCCCCTTTGGAAACAAGGCAGGGCTTTGAGCCTTGTAGCTCTAGGGCAATGTAGCACACCAAAAGCAGAAGTTCTACTTCAGCCGGATCGGGCCTTCAGAAAAGTGTGTTTCACAGGCCTTTGGAAGAGATGTTCCCGGTAGGCTGTAAGAGCACTGTGCAAAGAGAGTTGCTTCTTAGCTTCCCAAAGAGCTGGAAGCAAGATGCTTTGGGGCCTATCTCTGTCTTTGGAAACAATTCAGCACTTTGTGCCTTGAAGCTCTAGGGCAATGTAGCACACCCACAGCAGAAGTTCTACTTCAGCCAGATCAGGCCTGCCAAGAAACTGCGTTCAACAGGACTTTGTAAGAGATGTTCCCCATAGGCTGTAAGAACACTGTGCAGAGCGAGTTGTTTCATAGCTTCTCATAGAGCTGGAAGCAAGATGCTTCGTGGCCTATCAAAGAACTTCCTAAAATATTCAGCACGTTGTGCCTTGAAGCTCTAGGGCAATGTAGCAGACCCAGAGCAGGAGTTCTACTTCAGCAAGATCAGACCTGCAAAGAGACTGCGTTTCACAGGCCTTTGGAAGAGATGTTCCCGGTAGGCTGTAAGACCCCAATGCAGAGCGAGTTGTTTCTTTTCTTCCCAAAGAGCTGGAAGCAAGATGCTTTGGGGCTTATCTTCCCCTTTGGAAACAAGGCAGGGCTTTGTGCCTTGAATCTCTAGGGCAATGTAGCACACCCAGAGCAGAAGTTCTACTTCAGCCAGATGAGGACTCCCAAGAAAGTGCGTTTCACAGGCCTTTGGAAGAGATGTTCCCGGTAGGCTGTAAGAGCACTGTGCAAAGAGAGTTGCTTCTTAGCTTCCCAAAGAGCTGGAAGCAAGATGCTTTGGGGCCTATCTCAGTGTTTGGAAACAATTCAGCACTTTGTGCCTTGAAGCTCTAGGGCAATGTAGCACACCCAGAGCAGAAGTTCTACTTCAGCCAGATCATGCCTGCCAAGAAACTGCATTTTACAGGACTTTGTAAGAGATGTTCCCCATAGGCTGTAAGAGCACTGTGCCGAGCGACTTGGTTCTTAGCTTCCCAAAGAGCTGGAAGCAGGATGAATTGGGGCCTATCTCTGTCTTTGGAAACAATTAAGCACTTTGTGCCTTGAAGCTCTAAGGCAATGTAGCACACCCAGAGCAGAAGTTCTACTTCAGCGAGATCAGGCCTGCAAAGAAACTGCGTTTCACAGCCCTTTGTAAGGGATGTTCCCGGTAGGCTGTAAGACCCCAATGCAGAGCGAGTTGTTTCTTAGCTTCCCAAAGAGCTGGAATCAAGATGCTTTGAGGCTTATCTTCCCCTTTGGAAACAAGGCAGGGCTTTGTGCCTTGAATCTCTAGGGCAATGTAGCACACCCAGAGCAGAAGTTCTACTTCAGCCAGATCAGGCCTGCCAAGAAAGTGCGTTTCACAGGCCTTTGGAAGAGATGTTCCCGGTAGGCTGTAAGAGGACTGTGCAAAGTGACTTGATTCTTAGCTTCCCAAAGAGCTGGAAGCAGGATGCTTTGGGGCCTATCTCCGGCTTTGGAAACAAGGCAGGGCTTTGAGGCTTGGAGCTCTAGGGCAATGTAGCACACCAAGAGCAGAAGTTCTACTTCATCCAGATCGGGCCTTCAGAAAAGTGCGTTTCACAGGCCTTTGGAGGAGATGTTCCCGGTAGGCTGTAAGAGCACTGTGCAAAGAGAGTTGCTTCTTAGCTTCCCAAAGAGCTGGAGGCAAGATGCTTTGGGGCCTATCTCTGTCTTTGGAAACAATTCAGCACTTTGTGCCTTGAAGCTCTAGGGCAATGTAGCACACCCACAGCAGAAGTTCTACTTCAGCCAGATCAGGCCTGCCAAGAAACTGCGTTCAACAGGACTTTGTAAGAGATGTTCCCCATATGCTGTAAGAACACTGTGCAGATCGAGTTGTTTCATAGCTTCTCATAGAGCTGGAAGCAAGATGCTTCGTGGCCTATCAAAGAGCTTCCTAAAATATTCAGCACGTTGTGCCTTGAAGCTCTAGGGCAATGTAGCAGACCCAGAGCAGGAGTTCTTCTTCAGCAAGATCAGGCCTGCAAAGAAACTGCGTTTCACAGACATTTCTAGCAGATGTTCCCGGTAGGCTGTAAGAGCCCAATGCAGAGCGAGTTGTTTTTTATCTTCCCAAAGAGCTGGAAGCAAGATGCTTTGGGGACTATCTCTGTCTTTGGAAACAATTCAGCACTTTGTGCCTTGAAGCTCTAGGGCAATGTAGCACACCCACAGCAGAAGTTCTACTTCAGCCAGGTCAGGCCTGCCAAGAAACTGCGTTCAACAGGACTTTGTAAGAGATGTTCCCCATAGGCTGTAAGAACACTGTGCAGAGCGAGTTGTTTCATAGATTCTCATAGAGCTGGAAGCAAGATGCTTCGTGGCCTATCAAAGAGCTTCCTAAAATATTCAGCACGTTGTGCCTTGAAGCTCTAGGGCAACTTAGTAGACCCAGAGCACGAGTTCTACTTCAGCCAGATCAGGCCTGCCAAGAAAGTGCGTTTCACAGGCCTTTGGAAGAGATGTTCCCGGTAGGCTGTAAGAGGACTGTGCAAAGAGAGTTGCTTCTTAGCTTCCCAAAGAGCTGGAAGCAAGATGCTTTGGGGCCTATCTCAGTCTTTGGAAACAATTCAGCACTTTGTGCCTTGAAGCTCTAGGGCAATGTAGCACACCCAGAGCAGAAGTTCTACTTCAGCCAGATCATGCCTGCCAAGAAACTGCGTTTTACAGGACTTTGTAAGAGATGTTCCCCATAGGCTGTAAGAGCACTGTGCCGAGCGACTTGGTTCTTAGCTTCCCAAAGAGCTGGAAGCAGGATGAATTGGGGCCTATCTCCGTCTTTGGAAACAAGGCAGGGCTTTGAGGCTTGGACCTCTAGGACAATGTAGCACACCCAGAGCAGAAGTTCTACTTCAGCCAGATCGAACCTGCAAAGAAACTGTGTTTCACAGCCCTTTGTAAGGGATGTTCCCGTTAGGCTGTAAGAGCCCAATGCAGAGCGAGTTGTTTCTTATCTTCCCAAAGAGCTGGAAGCAAGATGCTTTGGGGCTTATCTTCCCCTTTGGAAACAAGGCAGGGCTTTGAGCCTTGGAGCTCTAGGGCAATGTAGCACACCAAAACAGAAGTTCTAGTTCAGCCGGATCGGGCCTTCAGAAAAGTGTGTTTCACAGGCCTTTGGAAGAGATGTTCCCGGTAGGCTGTAAGAGCACTGTGCAAAGAGAGTTGCTTCTTAGCTTCCCAAAGAGCTGGAAGCAAGATGCTTTGGGGCCTATCTCTGTCTTTGGAAACAATTCAGCACTTTGTGCCTTGAAGCTCTAGGGCAATGTAGCACACCCACAGCAGAAGTTCTACTTCAGCCAGGTCAGGCCTGCCAAGAAACTGCGTTCAACAGGACTTTGTAAGAGATGTTCCCCATAGGCTGTAAGAACACTGTGCAGAGCGAGTTGTTTCATAGCTTCTCATAGAGCTGGAAGCAAGATGCTTCGTGGCCTATCAAAGAGCTTCCTAAAATATTCAGCACGTTGTGCCTTGAAGCTCTAGGGCAACGTAGCAGACCCAGAGCAGGAGTTCTACTTCAGCAAGATCAGGCCTGCAAAGAAACTGCGTTTCACAGACATTTCTAGCAGATGTTCCCAGTAGGCTGTAAGAGCCCAATGCAGAGCGAGTTGTTTTTTAGCTTCCCAAAGAGCTGGAAGCAAGATGCTTTGGGGCTTATCGTCCCCTTTGGAAACAAGGCAGGGCTTTGTGCCTTGAATCTCTAGGGAAATGTAGCACACCCAGAGCAGAAGTTCTACTTCAGCCAGATCAGGCCTGCCAAGAAAGTGCGTTTCACAGGCATTTGGAAGAGATGTTCCCTGTAGACTGTAAGAGGACTGTGCAAAGAGAGTTGCTTCTTAGCTTCCCAACGAGCTGGAAGCAAGATGCTTTGGGGCCTATCTCAGTCTTTGGAAACAATTCAGCACTTTGTGCCTTGAAGCTCTAGGGCAATGTAGCACACCCAGAGCAGAAGTTCTACTTCAGCCAGATCATGCCTGCCAAGAAACTGCGTTTTACAGGACTTTGTAAGAGATGTTCCCCATAGGCTGTAAGAGCACTGTGCCGAGCGACTTGGTTCTTAGCTTCCCAAAGAGCTGGAAGCAGGTTGAATTGGGGCCTATCTCCGACTTGGAAACAAGGCAGGGCTTTGAGGCTTGGACCTCTAGGACAATGTAGCACACCCAGAGCAGAAGTTCTACTTCAGCCAGATCGAACCTGCAAAGAAACTGTGTTTCACAGCCCTTTGTAAGGGATGTTCCCGGTAGGCTGTAAGAGCCCAATGCAGAGCGAGTTGTTTCATTTCTTCCCAAAGAGCTGGAAGCAAGATGCTTTGGGGCTTATCTTCCCCTTTGGAAACAAGGCAGGGCTATGTGCCTTGAATCTGTAGGGCAATGTAGCAGACCCAGAGCAGAAGTTCTACTTCATCCAGATCAGGCCTGCCAAGAAAGTGTGTTTCACAGGCCTTTGGAAGAGATGTTCCCGGTAGGCTGTAAGAGGACTGTGCAAAGAGAGTTGCTTCTTAGCTTCCCAAAGAGCTGGAAGCAAGATGCTTTGGGGCCTATCTCAGTCTTTGGAAACAATTCAGCACTTTGTGCCTTGAAGCTCTAGGGCAATGTAGCACACCCAGAGCAGAAGTTCTACTTCAGCCAGATCATGCCTGCCAAGAAACTGCGTTTTACAGGACTTTGTAAGAGATGTTCCCCATAGGCTGTAAGAGCACTGTGCCGAGCGACTTGGTTCTTAGCTTCCCAAAGAGCTGGAAGCAGGATGAATTGGGGCCTATCTCGGTCTTTGGAAACAAGGCAGGGCTTTGAGGCTTGGAGCTCTAGGGCAATGTAGCACACCCAGAGCAGAAGTTCTACTTCAGCCAGATCGACCGTGCAAAGAAACTGCATTTCACAGCCCTTTGTAAGGGATGTTCCCGGTAGGCTGTAAGAGGCCAATGCAGAGCGAGTTGTTTCTTATCTTCCCAAAGAGCTGGAAGCAAGATGCTTTGGGGCTTATCTTCCCCTTTGGAAACAAGGCAGGGCTTTGAGCCTTGTAGCTCTAGGGCAATGCAGCACACCAAAAGCAGAAGTTCTACTTCAGCCGGATCGGGCCTTCAGAAAAGTGTGTTTCACAGGCCTTTGGAAGAGATGTTCCCGGTAGGCTGTAAGAGCACTGTGCAAAGAGAGTTGCTTCTTAGCTTCCCAAAGAGCTGGAAGCAAGATACTTTGGGGCCTATCTCTGTCTTTGGAAACAATTCAGCACTTTGTGCCTTGAAGCTCTAGGGCAATGTAGCACACCCACAGCAGAAGTTCTACTTCAGCCAGATCAGGCCTGCCAAGAAACTGCGTTCAACAGGACTTTGTAAGAGATGTTCACCATAGGCTGTAAGAACACTGTGCAGAGCGAGTTGTTTCATAGCTTCTCATAGAGCTGGAAGCAAGATGCTTCGTGGCCTATCAAAGAGCTTCCTAAAATATTCAGCACGTTGTGCCTTGAAGCTCTAGGGCAACGCAGCAGACCCAGAGCAGGAGTTCTACTTCAGCAAGATCAGGCCTGCAAAGAGACTGCGTTTCACAGACATTTCTAGGAGATGTTCCCGGTAGGCTGTAAGAGCCCAATGCAGAGCGAGTTGTTTCATTTCTTCCCAAAGAGCTGGAAGCAAGATGCTTTGGGGCTTATTGTCCCCTTTGGAAACAAGGCAGGGCTTTGTGCCTTGAATCTCTAGGGAAATGTAGCACACCCAGAGCAGAAGTTCTACTTCAGCCAGATCAGGCCTGCCAAGAAAGTGCGTTTCACAGGCATTTGGAAGAGATGTTCCCCGTAGACTGTAAGAGGACTGTGCAAAGAGAGTTGCTTCTTAGCTTCCCAACGAGCTGGAAGCAAGATGCTTTGGGGCCTATCTCAGTCTTTGGAAACAATTCAGCACTTTGTGCCTTGAAGCTCTAGGGCAATGTAGCACACCCAGAGCAGAAGTTCTACTTCAGCCAGATCATGCCTGCCAAGAAACTGCGTTTTACAGGACTTTGTAAGAGATGTTCCCCATAGGCTGTAAGAGCACTGTGCCGAGCGACTTGGTTCTTAGCTTCCCAAAGAGCTGGAAGCAGGATGAATTGGGGCCTATCTCCGTCTTTGGAAACAAGGCAGGGCTTTGTGCCTTGAATCTCTAGGGAAATGTAGCACACCCAGAGCAGAAGTTCTACTTCAGCCAGATCGACCGTGCAAAGAAACTGCATTTCACAGCCCTTTGTAAGGGATGTTCCCGGTAGGCTGTAAGAGGCCAATGCAGAGCGAGTTGTTTCTTATCTTCCCAAAGAGCTGGAAGCAAGATGCTTTGTGGCTTATCTTCCCCTTTGGAAACAAGGCAGGGCTTTGAGCCTTGTAGCTCTAGGGCAATGTAGCACACCAAAAGCAGAAGTTCTACTTCAGCCGGATCGGGCCTTCAGAAAAGTGTGTTTCACAGGCCTTTGGAAGAGATGTTCCCGGTAGGCTGTAAGAGCACTGTGCAAAGAGAGTTGCTTCTTAGCTTCCCAAAGAGCTGGAAGCAAGATGCTTTGGGGCCTATCTCTGTCTTTGGAAACAATTCAGCACTTTGTGCCTTGAAGCTCTAGGGCAATGTAGCACACCCACAGCAGAAGTTCTACTTCAGCCAGATCAGGCCTGCCAAGAAACTGCGTTCAACAGGACTTTGTAAGAGATGTTCCCCATAGGCTGTAAGAACACTGTGCAGAGCGAGTTGTTTCATAGCTTCTCATAGAGCTGGAAGCAAGATGCTTCGTGGCCTATCAAAGAACTTCCTAAAATATTCAGCACGTTGTGCCTTGAAGCTCTAGGGCAATGTAGCAGACCCAGAGCAGGAGTTCTACTTCAGCAAGATCAGACCTGCAAAGAGACTGCGTTTCACAGGCCTTTGGAAGAGATGTTCCCGGTAGGCTGTAAGACCCCAATGCAGAGCGAGTTGTTTCTTTTCTTCCCAAAGAGCTGGAAGCAAGATGCTTTGGGGCTTATCTTCCCCTTTGGAAACAAGGCAGGGCTTTGTGCCTTGAATCTCTAGGGCAATGTAGCACACCCAGAGCAGAAGTTCTACTTCAGCCAGATGAGGACTCCCAAGAAAGTGCGTTTCACAGGCCTTTGGAAGAGATGTTCCCGGTAGGCTGTAAGAGCACTGTGCAAAGAGAGTTGCTTCTTAGCTTCCCAAAGAGCTGGAAGCAAGATGCTTTGGGGCCTATCTCAGTGTTTGGAAACAATTCAGCACTTTGTGCCTTGAAGCTCTAGGGCAATGTAGCACACCCAGAGCAGAAGTTCTACTTCAGCCAGATCATGCCTGCCAAGAAACTGCATTTTACAGGACTTTGTAAGAGATGTTCCCCATAGGCTGTAAGAGCACTGTGCCGAGCGACTTGGTTCTTAGCTTCCCAAAGAGCTGGAAGCAGGATGAATTGGGGCCTATCTCTGTCTTTGGAAACAATTAAGCACTTTGTGCCTTGAAGCTCTAAGGCAATGTAGCACACCCAGAGCAGAAGTTCTACTTCAGCGAGATCAGGCCTGCAAAGAAACTGCGTTTCACAGCCCTTTGTAAGGGATGTTCCCGGTAGGCTGTAAGACCCCAATGCAGAGCGAGTTGTTTCTTAGCTTCCCAAAGAGCTGGAATCAAGATGCTTTGAGGCTTATCTTCCCCTTTGGAAACAAGGCAGGGCTTTGTGCCTTGAATCTCTAGGGCAATGTAGCACACCCAGAGCAGAAGTTCTACTTCAGCCAGATCAGGCCTGCCAAGAAAGTGCGTTTCACAGGCCTTTGGAAGAGATGTTCCCGGTAGGCTGTAAGAGGACTGTGCAAAGTGACTTGCTTCTTAGCTTCCCAAAGAGCTGGAAGCAGGATGCTTTGGGGCCTATCTCCGGCTTTGGAAACAAGGCAGGGCTTTGAGGCTTGGAGCTCTAGGGCAATGTAGCACACCAAGAGCAGAAGTTCTACTTCATCCAGATCGGGCCTTCAGAAAAGTGCGTTTCACAGGCCTTTGGAGGAGATGTTCCCGGTAGGCTGTAAGAGCACTGTGCAAAGAGAGTTGCTTCTTAGCTTCCCAAAGAGCTGGAGGCAAGATGCTTTGGGGCCTATCTCTGTCTTTGGAAACAATTCAGCACTTTGTGCCTTGAAGCTCTAGGGCAATGTAGCACACCCACAGCAGAAGTTCTACTTCAGCCAGATCAGGCCTGCCAAGAAACTGCGTTCAACAGGACTTTGTAAGAGATGTTCCCCATATGCTGTAAGAACACTGTGCAGATCGAGTTGTTTCATAGCTTCTCATAGAGCTGGAAGCAAGATGCTTCGTGGCCTATCAAAGAACTTCCTAAAATATTCAGCACGTTGTGCCTTGAAGCTCTAGGGCAATGTAGCAGACCCAGAGCAGGAGTTCTTCTTCAGCAAGATCAGGCCTGCAAAGAAACTGCGTTTCACAGACATTTCTAGCAGATGTTCCCGGTAGGCTGTAAGAGCCCAATGCAGAGCGAGTTGTTTTTTATCTTCCCAAAGAGCTGGAAGCAAGATGCTTTGGGGACTATCTCTGTCTTTGGAAACAATTCAGCACTTTGTGCCTTGAAGCTCTAGGGCAATGTAGCACACCCACAGCAGAAGTTCTACTTCAGCCAGGTCAGGCCTGCCAAGAAACTGCGTTCAACAGGACTTTGTAAGAGATGTTCCCCATAGGCTGTAAGAACACTGTGCAGAGCGAGTTGTTTCATAGATTCTCATAGAGCTGGAAGCAAGATGCTTCGTGGCCTATCAAAGAGCTTCCTAAAATATTCAGCACGTTGTGCCTTGAAGCTCTAGGGCAACTTAGTAGACCCAGAGCACGAGTTCTACTTCAGCCAGATCAGGCCTGCCAAGAAAGTGCGTTTCACAGGCCTTTGGAAGAGATGTTCCCGGTAGGCTGTAAGAGGACTGTGCAAAGAGAGTTGCTTCTTAGCTTCCCAAAGAGCTGGAAGCAAGATGCTTTGGGGCCTATCTCAGTCTTTGGAAACAATTCAGCACTTTGTGCCTTGAAGCTCTAGGGCAATGTAGCACACCCAGAGCAGAAGTTCTACTTCAGCCAGATCATGCCTGCCAAGAAACTGCGTTTTACAGGACTTTGTAAGAGATGTTCCCCATAGGCTGTAAGAGCACTGTGCCGAGCGACTTGGTTCTTAGCTTCCCAAAGAGCTGGAAGCAGGATGAATTGGGGCCTATCTCCGTCTTTGGAAACAAGGCAGGGCTTTGAGGCTTGGACCTCTAGGACAATGTAGCACACCCAGAGCAGAAGTTCTACTTCAGCCAGATCGAACCTGCAAAGAAACTGTGTTTCACAGCCCTTTGTAAGGGATGTTCCCGTTAGGCTGTAAGAGCCCAATGCAGAGCGAGTTGTTTCTTATCTTCCCAAAGAGCTGGAAGCAAGATGCTTTGGGGCTTATCTTCCCCTTTGGAAACAAGGCAGGGCTTTGAGCCTTGGAGCTCTAGGGCAATGTAGCACACCAAAACAGAAGTTCTAGTTCAGCCGGATCGGGCCTTCAGAAAAGTGTGTTTCACAGGCCTTTGGAAGAGATGTTCCCGGTAGGCTGTAAGAGCACTGTGCAAAGAGAGTTGCTTCTTAGCTTCCCAAAGAGCTGGAAGCAAGATGCTTTGGGGCCTATCTCTGTCTTTGGAAACAATTCAGCACTTTGTGCCTTGAAGCTCTAGGGCAATGTAGCACACCCACAGCAGAAGTTCTACTTCAGCCAGGTCAGGCCTGCCAAGAAACTGCGTTCAACAGGACTTTGTAAGAGATGTTCCCCATAGGCTGTAAGAACACTGTGCAGAGCGAGTTGTTTCATAGCTTCTCATAGAGCTGGAAGCAAGATGCTTCGTGGCCTATCAAAGAGCTTCCTAAAATATTCAGCACGTTGTGCCTTGAAGCTCTAGGGCAACGTAGCAGACCCAGAGCAGGAGTTCTACTTCAGCAAGATCAGGCCTGCAAAGAAACTGCGTTTCACAGACATTTCTAGCAGATGTTCCCAGTAGGCTGTAAGAGCCCAATGCAGAGCGAGTTGTTTTTTAGCTTCCCAAAGAGCTGGAAGCAAGATGCTTTGGGGCTTATCGTCCCCTTTGGAAACAAGGCAGGGCTTTGTGCCTTGAATCTCTAGGGAAATGTAGCACACCCAGAGCAGAAGTTCTACTTCAGCCAGATCAGGCCTGCCAAGAAAGTGCGTTTCACAGGCATTTGGAAGAGATGTTCCCTGTAGACTGTAAGAGGACTGTGCAAAGAGAGTTGCTTCTTAGCTTCCCAACGAGCTGGAAGCAAGATGCTTTGGGGCCTATCTCAGTCTTTGGAAACAATTCAGCACTTTGTGCCTTGAAGCTCTAGGGCAATGTAGCACACCCAGAGCAGAAGTTCTACTTCAGCCAGATCATGCCTGCCAAGAAACTGCGTTTTACAGGACTTTGTAAGAGATGTTCCCCATAGGCTGTAAGAGCACTGTGCCGAGCGACTTGGTTCTTAGCTTCCCAAAGAGCTGGAAGCAGGTTGAATTGGGGCCTATCTCCGACTTGGAAACAAGGCAGGGCTTTGAGGCTTGGACCTCTAGGACAATGTAGCACACCCAGAGCAGAAGTTCTACTTCAGCCAGATCGAACCTGCAAAGAAACTGTGTTTCACAGCCCTTTGTAAGGGATGTTCCCGGTAGGCTGTAAGAGCCCAATGCAGAGCGAGTTGTTTCATTTCTTCCCAAAGAGCTGGAAGCAAGATGCTTTGGGGCTTATCTTCCCCTTTGGAAACAAGGCAGGGCTATGTGCCTTGAATCTGTAGGGCAATGTAGCAGACCCAGAGCAGAAGTTCTACTTCATCCAGATCAGGCCTGCCAAGAAAGTGTGTTTCACAGGCCTTTGGAAGAGATGTTCCCGGTAGGCTGTAAGAGGACTGTGCAAAGAGAGTTGCTTCTTAGCTTCCCAAAGAGCTGGAAGCAAGATGCTTTGGGGCCTATCTCAGTCTTTGGAAACAATTCAGCACTTTGTGCCTTGAAGCTCTAGGGCAATGTAGCACACCCAGAGCAGAAGTTCTACTTCAGCCAGATCATGCCTGCCAAGAAACTGCGTTTTACAGGACTTTGTAAGAGATGTTCCCCATAGGCTGTAAGAGCACTGTGCCGAGCGACTTGGTTCTTAGCTTCCCAAAGAGCTGGAAGCAGGATGAATTGGGGCCTATCTCGGTCTTTGGAAACAAGGCAGGGCTTTGAGGCTTGGAGCTCTAGGGCAATGTAGCACACCCAGAGCAGAAGTTCTACTTCAGCCAGATCGAACCTGCAAAGAAACTGCATTTCACAGCCCTTTGTAAGGGATGTTCCCGGTAGGCTGTAAGAGGCCAATGCAGAGCGAGTTGTTTCTTATCTTCCCAAAGAGCTGGAAGCAAGATGCTTTGGGGCTTATCTTCCCCTTTGGAAACAAGGCAGGGCTTTGAGCCTTGTAGCTCTAGGGCAATGCAGCACACCAAAAGCAGAAGTTCTACTTCATCCACATCGGGCCTTCAGAAAAGTGTGTTTCACAGGCCCTTGGAAGAGATGTTCCCGGTAGGCTGTAAGAGCACTGTGCAAAGAGAGTTGCTTCTTAGCTTCCCAAAGAGCTGGAAGCAAGATGCTTTGGGGCCTATCTCTGTCTTTGGAAACAATTCAGCACTTTGTGCCTTGAAGCTCTAGGGCAATGTAGCACACCCACAGCAGAAGTTCTACTTCAGCCAGATCAGGCCTGCCAAGAAACTGCGTTCAACAGGACTTTGTAAGAGATGTTCCCCATAGGCTGTAAGAACACTGTGCAGAGCGAGTTGTTTCATAGCTTCTCATAGAGCTGGAAGCAAGATGCTTCGTGGCCTATCAAAGAGCTTCCTAAAATATTCAGCACGTTGTGCCTTGAAGCTCTAGGGCAACGTAGCAGACCCAGAGCAGGAGGTCTACTTCAGCAAGATCAGGCCTGCAAAGAGACTGCGTTTCACAGACATTTCTAGGAGATGTTCCCGGTAGGCTGTAAGAGCCCAATGCAGAGCGAGTTGTTTCATTTCTTCCCAAAGAGCTGGAAGCAAGATGCTTTGGGGCTTATTGTCCCCTTTGGAAACAAGGCAGGGCTTTGTGCCTTGAATCTCTAGGGAAATGTAGCACACCCAGAGCAGAAGTTCTACTTCAGCCAGATCATGCCTGCCAAGAAACTGCGTTTTACAGGACTTTGTAAGAGATGTTCCCCATAGGCTGTAAGAGCACTGTGCCGAGCGACTTGGTTCTTAGCTTCCCAAAGAGCTGGAAGCAGGATGAATTGGGGCCTATCTCCGTCTTTGGAAACAAGGCAGGGCTTTGAGGCTTGGACCTCTAGGACAATGTAGCACACCCAGAGCAGAAGTTCTACTTCAGCCAGATCGAACCTGCAAAGAAACTGTGTTTCACAGCCCTTTGTAAGGGATGTTCCCGTTAGGCTGTAAGAGCCCAATGCAGAGCGAGTTGTTTCTTATCTTCCCAAAGAGCTGGAAGCAAGATGCTTTGGGGCTTATCTTCCCCTTTGGAAACAAGGCAGGGCTTTGAGCCTTGGAGCTCTAGGGCAATGTAGCACACCAAAAGCAGAAGTTCTACTTCATCCAGATCAGGCCTGCCAAGAAAGTGTGTTTCACAGGCCTTTGGAAGAGATGTTCCCGGTAGGCTGTAAGAGGACTGTGCAAAGAGAGTTGCTTCTTAGTTTCCCAAAGAGCTGGAAGCAAGATGCTTTGGGGCCTATCTCAGTCTTTGGAAACAATTCAGCACTTTGTGCCTTGAAGCTCTAGGGCAATGTAGCAGACCCAGAGCAGAAGTTCTACTTCAGCCAGATCATGCCTGCCAAGAAACTGCGTTTTACAGGACTTTGTAAGAGATGTTCCCCATAGGCTGTAAGAGCACTGTGCCGAGCGACTTGGTTCTTAGCTTCCCAAAGAGCTGGAAGCAGGATGAATTGGGGCCTATCTCGGTCTTTGGAAACAAGGCAGGGCTTTGAGGCTTGGAGCTCTAGGGCAATGTAGCACACCCAGAGCAGAAGTTCTACTTCAGCCAGATCGACCGTGCAAAGAAACTGCATTTCACAGCCCTTTGTAAGGGATGTTCCCGGTAGGCTGTAAGAGCCCAATGCAGAGCGAGTTGTTTCTTATCTTCCCAAAGAGCTGGAAGCAAGATGCTTTGGGGCTTATCTTCCCCTTTGGAAACAAGGCAGGGCTTTGAGCCTTGTAGCTCTAGGGCAATGCAGCACACCAAAAGCAGAAGTTCTACTTCATCCACATCGGGCCTTCAGAAAAGTGTGTTTCACAGGCCTTTGGAAGAGATGTTCCCGGTAGGCTGTAAGAGCACTGTGCAAAGAGAGTTGCTTCTTAGCTTCCCAAAGAGCTGGAAGCAAGATGCTTTGGGGCCTATCTCTGTCTTTGGAAACAATTCAGCACTTTGTGCCTTGAAGCTCTAGGGCAATGTAGCACACCCACAGCAGAAGTTCTACTTCAGCCAGATCAGGCCTGCCAAGAAACTGCGTTCAACAGGACTTTGTAAGAGATGTTCCCCATAGGCTGTAAGAACACTGTGCAGAGCGAGTTGTTTCATAGCTTCTCATAGAGCTGGAAGCAAGATGCTTCGTGGCCTATCAAAGAACTTCCTAAAATATTCAGCACGTTGTGCCTTGAAGCTCTAGGGCAATGTAGCAGACCCAGAGCAGGAGTTCTACTTCAGCAAGATCAGACCTGCAAAGAGACTGCGTTTCACAGGCCTTTGGAAGAGATGTTCCCGGTAGGCTGTAAGACCCCAATGCAGAGCGAGTTGTTTCTTTTCTTCCCAAAGAGCTGGAAGCAAGATGCTTTGGGGCTTATCTTCCCCTTTGGAAACAAGGCAGGGCTTTGTGCCTTGAATCTCTAGGGCAATGTAGCACACCCAGAGCAGAAGTTCTACTTCAGCCAGATGAGGACTCCCAAGAAAGTGCGTTTCACAGGCCTTTGGAAGAGATGTTCCCGGTAGGCTGTAAGAGCACTGTGCAAAGAGAGTTGCTTCTTAGCTTCCCAAAGAGCTGGAAGCAAGATGCTTTGGGGCCTATCTCAGTGTTTGGAAACAATTCAGCACTTTGTGCCTTGAAGCTCTAGGGCAATGTAGCACACCCAGAGCAGAAGTTCTACTTCAGCCAGATCATGCCTGCCAAGAAACTGCATTTTACAGGACTTTGTAAGAGATGTTCCCCATAGGCTGTAAGAGCACTGTGCCGAGCGACTTGGTTCTTAGCTTCCCAAAGAGCTGGAAGCAGGATGCTTTGGGGCCTATCTCCGGCTTTGGAAACAAGGCAGGGCTTTGAGGCTTGGAGCTCTAGGGCAATGTAGCACACCAAGAGCAGAAGTTCTACTTCATCCAGATCGGGCCTTCAGAAAAGTGCGTTTCACAGGCCTTTGGAGGAGATGTTCCCGGTAGGCTGTAAGAGCACTGTGCAAAGAGAGTTGCTTCTTAGCTTCCCAAAGAGCTGGAGGCAAGATGCTTTGGGGCCTATCTCTGTCTTTGGAAACAATTCAGCACTTTGTGCCTTGAAGCTCTAGGGCAATGTAGCACACCCAGAGCAGAAGTTCTACTTCAGCCAGATCAGGCCTGCCAAGAAACTGCGTTCAACAGGACTTTGTAAGAGATGTTCCCCATAGGCTGTAAGAACACTGTGCAGATCGAGTTGTTTCATAGCTTCTCATAGAGCTGGAAGCAAGATGCTTCGTGGCCTATCAAAGAACTTCCTAAAATATTCAGCACGTTGTGCCTTGAAGCTCTAGGGCAATGTAGCAGACCCAGAGCAGGAGTTCTACTTCAGCAAGATCAGGCCTGCAAAGAAACTGCGTTTCACAGGCCTTTGGAAGAGATGTTCCCGGTAGGCTGTAAGAGGACTGTGCAAAGAGAGTTGCTTCTTAGCTTCCCAAAGAGCTGGAAGCAAGATGCTTTGGGGCCTATCTCAGTCTTTGGAAACAATACAGCACTTTGTGCCTTGAAGCTCTAGGGCAATGTAGCACACCCAGAGCAGAAGTTCTACTTCAGCCAGATCAGGCCTGCCAAGAAAGTGCGTTTCACAGGCCTTTGGAAGAGATGTTCCCGGTAGGCTGTAAGAGGACTGTGCAAAGAGAGTTGCTTCTTAGCTTCCCAAAGAGCTGGAAGCAGGATGAATTGGGGCCTATCTCCGTCTTTGGAAACAAGGCAGGGCTTTGAGGCTTGGACCTCTAGGACAATGTAGCACACCCAGAGCAGAAGTTCTACTTCAGCCAGATCGAACCTGCAAAGAAACTGTGTTTCACAGCCCTTTGTAAGGGATGTTCCCGTTAGGCTGTAAGAGCCCAATGCAGAGCCAGTTGTTTCTTATCTTCCCAAAGAGCTGGAAGCAAGATGCTTTGGGGCTTATCTTCCCCTTTGGAAACAAGGCAGGGCTTTGAGCCTTGGAGCTCTAGGGCAATGTAGCACACCAAAACAGAAGTTCTACTTCAGCCGGATCGGGCCTTCAGAAAAGTGTGTTTCACAGGCCTTTGGAAGAGATGTTCCCGGTAGGCTGTAAGAGCACTGTGCAAAGAGAGTTGCTTCTTAGCTTCCCAAAGAGCTGGAAGCAAGATGCTTTGGGGCCTATCTCTGTCTTTGGAAACAATTCAGCACTTTGTGCCTTGAAGCTCTAGGGCAATGTAGCACACCCACAGCAGAAGTTCTACTTCAGCCAGGTCAGGCCTGCCAAGAAACTGCGTTCAACAGGACTTTGTAAGAGATGTTCCCCATAGGCTGTAAGAACACTGTGCAGAGCGAGTTGTTTCATAGCTTCTCATAGAGCTGGAAGCAAGATGCTTCGTGGCCTATCAAAGAGCTTCCTAAAATATTCAGCACGTTGTGCCTTGAAGCTCTAGGGCAACGTAGCAGACCCAGAGCAGGAGTTCTACTTCAGCAAGATCAGGCCTGCAAAGAAACTGCGTTTCACAGACATTTCTAGCAGATGTTCCCAGTAGGCTGTAAGAGCCCAATGCAGAGCGAGTTGTTTTTTAGCTTCCCAAAGAGCTGGAAGCAAGATGCTTTGGGGCTTATCGTCCCCTTTGGAAACAAGGCAGGGCTTTGTGCCTTGAATCTCTAGGGAAATGTAGCACACCCAGAGCAGAAGTTCTACTTCAGCCAGATCAGGCCTGCCAAGAAAGTGCGTTTCACAGGCATTTGGAAGAGATGTTCCCTGTAGACTGTAAGAGGACTGTGCAAAGAGAGTTGCTTCTTAGCTTCCCAACGAGCTGGAAGCAAGATGCTTTGGGGCCTATCTCAGTCTTTGGAAACAATTCAGCACATTGTGCCTTGAAGCTCTAGGGCAATGTAGCACACCCAGAGCAGAAGTTCTACTTCAGCCAGATCATGCCTGCCAAGAAACTGCGTTTTACAGGACTTTGTAAGAGATGTTCCCCATAGGCTGTAAGAGCACTGTGCCGAGCGACTTGGTTCTTAGCTTCCCAAAGAGCTGGAAGCAGGATGAATTGGGGCCTATCTCCGTCTTTGGAAACAAGGCAGGGCTTTGAGGCTTGGACCTCTAGGACAATGTAGCACACCCAGAGCAGAAGTTCTACTTCAGCCAGATCGAACCTGCAAAGAAACTGTGTTTCACAGCCCTTTGTAAGGGATGTTCCCGTTAGGCTGTAAGAGCCCAATGCAGAGCGAGTTGTTTCTTATCTTCCCAAAGAGCTGGAAGCAAGATGCTTTGGGGCTTATCTTCCCCTTTGGAAACAAGGCAGGGCTTTGAGCCTTGGAGCTCTAGGGCAATGTAGCACACCAAAAGCAGAAGTTCTACTTCAGCCGGATCGGGCCTTCAGAAAAGTGTGTTTCACAGGCCTTTGAAAGAGATGTTCCCGGTAGGCTGTAAGAGCACTGTGCAAAGAGAGTTGCTTCTTAGCTTCCCAAAGAGCTGGAAGCAAGATGCTTTGGGGCCTATCTCTGTCTTTGGAAACAATTCAGCACTTTGTGCCTTGAAGCTCTAGGGCAATGTAGCACACCCACAGCAGAAGTTCTACTTCAGCCAGGTCAGTCCTGCCAAGAAACTGCGTTCAACAGGACTTTGTAAGAGATGTTCCCCATAGGCTGTAAGAACACTGTGCAGAGCGAGTTGTTTCATAGCTTCTCATAGAGCTGGAAGCAAGATGCTTCGTGGCCTATCAAAGAGCTTCCTAAAATGTTCAGCACGTTGTGCCTTGAAGCTCTAGGGCAACGTAGCAGACCCAGAGCAGGAGTTCTACTTCAGCAAGATCAGGCCTGCAAAGAGACTGCGTTTCACAGACATTTCTAGGAGATGTTCCCGGTAGGCTGTAAGAGCCCAATGCAGAGCGAGTTGTTTCATTTCTTCCCAAAGAGCTGGAAGCAAGATGCTTTGGGGCTTATTGTCCCCTTTGGAAACAAGGCAGGGCTTTGTGCCTTGAATCTCTAGGGAAATGTAGCACACCCAGAGCAGAAGTTCTACTTCAGCCAGATCAGGCCTGCCAAGAAAGTGCGTTTCACAGGCATTTGGAAGAGATGTTCCCTGTAGACTGTAAGAGGACTGTGCAAAGAGAGTTGCTTCTTAGCTTCCCAACGAGCTGGAAGCAAGATGCTTTGGGGCCTATCTCAGTCTTTGGAAACAATTCAGCACTTTGTGCCTTGAAGCTCTAGGGCAATGTAGCACACCCAGAGCAGAAGTTCTACTTCAGCCAGATCATGCCTGCCAAGAAACTGCGTTTTACAGGACTTTGTAAGAGATGTTCCCCATAGGCTGTAAGAGCACTGTGCCGAGCGACTTGGTTCTTAGCTTCCCAAAGAGCTGGAAGCAGGATGAATTGGGGCCTATCTCCGTCTTTGGAAACAAGGCAGGGCTTTGAGGCTTGGAGCTCTAGGGCAATGTAGCACACCCAGAGCAGAAGTTCTACTTCAGCCAGATCGACCGTGCAAAGAAACTGCATTTCACAGCCCTTTGTAAGGGATGTTCCCGGTAGGCTGTAAGAGGCCAATGCAGAGCGAGTTGTTTCTTATCTTCCCAAAGAGCTGGAAGCAAGATGCTTTGGGGCTTATCTTCCCCTTTGGAAACAAGGCAGGGCTTTGAGCCTTGTAGCTCTAGGGCAATGCAGCACACCAAAAGCAGAAGTTCTACTTCATCCGCATCGGGCCTTCAGAAAAGTGTGTTTCACAGGCCTTTGGAAGAGATGTTCCCGGTAGGCTGTAAGAGCACTGTGCAAAGAGAGTTGCTTCTTAGCTTCCCAAAGAGCTGGAAGCAAGATGCTTTGGGGCCTATCTCTGTCTTTGGAAACAATTCAGCACTTTGTGCCTTGAAGCTCTAGGGCAATGTAGCACACCCACAGCAGAAGTTCTACTTCAGCCAGATCAGGCCTGCCAAGAAACTGCGTTCAACAGGACTTTGTAAGAGATGTTCCCCATAGGCTGTAAGAACACTGTGCAGAGCGAGTTGTTTCATAGCTTCTCATAGAGCTGGAAGCAAGATGCTTCGTGGCCTATCAAAGAACTTCCTAAAATATTCAGCACGTTGTGCCTTGAAGCTCTAGGGCAATGTAGCAGACCCAGAGCAGGAGTTCTACTTCAGCAAGATCAGACCTGCAAAGAGACTGCGTTTCACAGGCCTTTGGAAGAGATGTTCCCGGTAGGCTGTAAGACCCCAATGCAGAGCGAGTTGTTTCTTTTCTTCCCAAAGAGCTGGAAGCAAGATGCTTTGTGGCTTATCTTCCCCTTTGGAAACAAGGCAGGGCTTTGTGCCTTGAATCTCTAGGGCAATGTAGCACACCCAGAGCAGAAGTTCTACTTCAGCCAGATGAGGACTCCCAAGAAAGTGCGTTTCACAGGCCTTTGGAAGAGATGTTCCCGGTAGGCTGTAAGAGCACTGTGCAAAGAGAGTTGCTTCTTAGCTTCCCAAAGAGCTGGAAGCAAGATGCTTTGGGGCCTATCTCAGTGTTTGGAAACAATTCAGCACTTTGTGCCTTGAAGCTCTAGGGCAATGTAGCACACCCAGAGCAGAAGTTCTACTTCAGCCAGATCATGCCTGCCAAGAAACTGCATTTTACAGGACTTTGTAAGAGATGTTCCCCATAGGCTGTAAGAGCACTGTGCCGAGCGACTTGGTTCTTAGCTTCCCAAAGAGCTGGAAGCAGGATGAATTGGGGCCTATCTCTGTCTTTGGAAACAATTAAGCACTTTGTGCCTTGAAGCTCTAAGGCAATGTAGCACACCCAGAGCAGAAGTTCTACTTCAGCGAGATCAGGCCTGCAAAGAAACTGCGTTTCACAGCCCTTTGTAAGGGATGTTCCCGGTAGGCTGTAAGACCCCAATGCAGAGCGAGTTGTTTCTTAGCTTCCCAAAGAGCTGGAATCAAGATGCTTTGGGGCTTATCTTCCCCTTTGGAAACAAGGCAGGGCTTTGTGCCTTGAATCTCTAGGGCAATGTAGCACACCCAGAGCAGAAGTTCTACTTCAGCCAGATCAGGCCTGCCAAGAAAGTGCGTTTCACAGGCCTTTGGAAGAGATGTTCCCGGTAGGCTGTAAGAGGACTGTGCAAAGTGACTTGCTTCTTAGCTTCCCAAAGAGCTGGAAGCAGGATGCTTTGGGGCCTATCTCCGGCTTTGGAAACAAGGCAGGGCTTTGAGGCTTGGAGCTCTAGGGCAATGTAGCACACCAAGAGCAGAAGTTCTACTTCATCCAGATCGGGCCTTCAGAAAAGTGCGTTTCACAGGCCTTTGGAGGAGATGTTCCCGGTAGGCTGTAAGAGCACTGTGCAAAGAGAGTTGCTTCTTAGCTTCCCAAAGAGCTGGAGGCAAGATGCTTTGGGGCCTATCTCTGTCTTTGGAAACAATTCAGCACTTTGTGCCTTGAAGCTCTAGGGCAATGTAGCACACCCACAGCAGAAGTTCTACTTCAGCCAGATCAGGCCTGCCAAGAAACTGCGTTCAACAGGACTTTGTAAGAGATGTTCCCCATAGGCTGTAAGAACACTGTGCAGAGCGAGTTGTTTCATAGCTTCTCATAGAGCTGGAAGCAAGATGCTTCGTGGCCTATCAAAGAACTTCCTAAAATATTCAGCACGTTGTGCCTTGAAGCTCTAGGGCAATGTAGCAGACCCAGAGCAGGAGTTCTACTTCAGCAAGATCAGGCCTGCAAAGAAACTGCGTTTCACAGACATTTCTAGCAGATGTTCCCGGTAGGCTGTAAGAGCCCAATGCAGAGCGAGTTGTTTTTTATCTTCCCAAAGTGCTGGAAGCAAGATGCTTTGGGGACTATCTCTGTCTTTGGAAACAATTCAGCACTTTGTGCCTTGAAGCTCTAGGGCAATGTAGCACACCCACAGCAGAAGTTCTACTTCAGCCAGGTCAGGCCTGCCAAGAAACTGCGTTCAACAGGACTTTGTAAGAGATGTTCCCCATAGGCTGTAAGAACACTGTGCAGAGCGAGTTGTTTCATAGATTCTCATAGAGCTGGAAGCAAGATGCTTCGTGGCCTATCAAAGAGCTTCCTAAAATATTCAGCACGTTGTGCCTTGAAGCTCTAGGGCAACTTAGTAGACCCAGAGCACGAGTTCTACTTCAGCCAGATCAGGCCTGCCAAGAAAGTGCGTTTCACAGGCCTTTGGAAGAGATGTTCCCGGTAGGCTGTAAGAGGACTGTGCAAAGAGAGTTGCTTCTTAGCTTCCCAAAGAGCTGGAAGCAAGATGCTTTGGGGCCTATCTCAGTCTTTGGAAACAATTCAGCACTTTGTGCCTTGAAGCTCTAGGGCAATGTAGCACACCCAGAGCAGAAGTTCTACTTCAGCCAGATCATGCCTGCCAAGAAACTGCGTTTTACAGGACTTTGTAAGAGATGTTCCCCATAGGCTGTAAGAGCACTGTGCCGAGCGACTTGGTTCTTAGCTTCCCAAAGAGCTGGAAGCAGGATGAATTGGGGCCTATCTCCGTCTTTGGAAACAAGGCAGGGCTTTGAGGCTTGGACCTCTAGGACAATGTAGCACACCCAGAGCAGAAGTTCTACTTCAGCCAGATCGAACCTGCAAAGAAACTGTGTTTCACAGCCCTTTGTAAGGGATGTTCCCGTTAGGCTGTAAGAGCCCAATGCAGAGCGAGTTGTTTCTTATCTTCCCAAAGAGCTGGAAGCAAGATGCTTTGGGGCTTATCTTCCCCTTTGGAAACAAGGCAGGGCTTTGAGCCTTGGAGCTCTAGGGCAATGTAGCACACCAAAACAGAAGTTCTACTTCAGCCGGATCGGGCCTTCAGAAAAGTGTGTTTCACAGGCCTTTGGAAGAGATGTTCCCGGTAGGCTGTAAGAGCACTGTGCAAAGAGAGTTGCTTCTTAGCTTCCCAAAGAGCTGGAAGCAAGATGCTTTGGGGCCTATCTCTGTCTTTGGAAACAATTCAGCACTTTGTGCCTTGAAGCTCTAGGGCAATGTAGCACACCCACAGCAGAAGTTCTACTTCAGCCAGGTCAGGCCTGCCAAGAAACTGCGTTCAACAGGACTTTGTAAGAGATGTTCCCCATAGGCTGTAAGAACACTGTGCAGAGCGAGTTGTTTCATAGCTTCTCATAGAGCTGGAAGCAAGATGCTTCGTGGCCTATCAAAGAGCTTCCTAAAATATTCAGCACGTTGTGCCTTGAAGCTCTAGGGCAACGTAGCAGACCCAGAGCAGGAGTTCTACTTCAGCAAGATCAGGCCTGCAAAGAGACTGCGTTTCACAGACATTTCTAGGAGATGTTCCCTGTAGGCTGTAAGAGCCCAATGCAGAGCGAGTTGTTTCATTTCTTCCCAAAGAGCTGGAAGCAAGATGCTTTGGGGCTTATCTTCCCCTTTGGAAACAAGGCAGGGCTATGTGCCTTGAATCTGTAGGGCAATGTAGCAGACCCAGAGCAGAAGTTCTACTTCATCCAGATCAGGCCTGCCAAGAACGTGTGTTTCACAGGCCTTTGGAAGAGATGTTCCCGGTAGGCTGTAAGAGGACTGTGCAAAGAGAGTTGCTTCTTAGCTTCCCAAAGAGCTGGAAGCAAGATGCTTTGGGGCCTATCTCAGTCTTTGGAAACAATTCAGCACTTTGTGCCTTGAAGCTCTAGGGCAATGTAGCACACCCAGAGCAGAAGTTCTACTTCAGCCAGATCATGCCTGCCAAGAAACTGCGTTTTACAGGACTTTGTAAGAGATGTTCCCCATAGGCTGTAAGAGCACTGTGCCGAGCGACTTGGTTCTTAGCTTCCCAAAGAGCTGGAAGCAGGATGAATTGGGGCCTATCTCGGTCTTTGGAAACAAGGCAGGGCTTTGAGGCTTGGAGCTCTAGGGCAATGTAGCACACCCAGAGCAGAAGTTCTACTTCAGCCAGATCGACCGTGCAAAGAAACTGCATTTCACAGCCCTTTGTAAGGGATGTTCCCGGTAGGCTGTAAGAGGCCAATGCAGAGCGAGTTGTTTCTTATCTTCCCAAAGAGCTGGAAGCAAGATGCTTTGGGGCTTATCTTCCCCTTTGGAAACAAGGCAGGGCTTTGAGCCTTGTAGCTCTAGGGCAATGCAGCACACCAAAAGCAGAAGTTCTACTTCAGCCGGATCGGGCCTTCAGAAAAGTGTGTTTCACAGGCCTTTGGAAGAGATGTTCCCGGTAGGCTGTAAGAGCACTGTGCAAAGAGAGTTGCTTCTTAGCTTCCCAAAGAGCTGGAAGCAAGATGCTTTGGGGCCTATCTCTGTCTTTGGAAACAATTCAGCACTTTGTGCCTTGAAGCTCTAGGGCAATGTAGCACACCCACAGCAGAAGTTCTACTTCAGCCAGATCAGGCCTGCCAAGAAACTGCGTTCAACAGGACTTTGTAAGAGATGTTCACCATAGGCTGTAAGAACACTGTGCAGAGCGAGTTGTTTCATAGCTTCTCATAGAGCTGGAAGCAAGATGCTTCGTGGCCTATCAAAGAGCTTCCTAAAATATTCAGCACGTTGTGCCTTGAAGCTCTAGGGCAACGCAGCAGACCCAGAGCAGGAGTTCTACTTCAGCAAGATCAGGCCTGCAAAGAGACTGCGTTTCACAGACATTTCTAGGAGATGTTCCCGGTAGGCTGTAAGAGCCCAATGCAGAGCGAGTTGTTTCATTTCTTCCCAAAGAGCTGGAAGCAAGATGCTTTGGGGCTTATTGTCCCCTTTGGAAACAAGGCAGGGCTTTGTGCCTTGAATCTCTAGGGAAATGTAGCACACCCAGAGCAGAAGTTCTACTTCAGCCAGATCAGGCCTGCCAAGAAAGTGCGTTTCACAGGCATTTGGAAGAGATGTTCCCCGTAGACTGTAAGAGGACTGTGCAAAGAGAGTTGCTTCTTAGCTTCCCAACGAGCTGGAAGCAAGATGCTTTGGGGCCTATCTCAGTCTTTGGAAACAATTCAGCACTTTGTGCCTTGAAGCTCTAGGGCAATGTAGCACACCCAGAGCAGAAGTTCTACTTCAGCCAGATCATGCCTGCCAAGAAACTGCGTTTTACAGGACTTTGTAAGAGATGTTCCCCATAGGCTGTAAGAGCACTGTGCCGAGCGACTTGGTTCTTAGCTTCCCAAAGAGCTGGAAGCAGGATGAATTGGGGCCTATCTCCGTCTTTGGAAACAAGGCAGGGCTTTGTGCCTTGAATCTCTAGGGAAATGTAGCACACCCAGAGCAGAAGTTCTACTTCAGCCAGATCGACCGTGCAAAGAAACTGCATTTCACAGCCCTTTGTAAGGGATGTTCCCGGTAGGCTGTAAGAGGCCAATGCAGAGCGAGTTGTTTCTTATCTTCCCAAAGAGCTGGAAGCAAGATGCTTTGTGGCTTATCTTCCCCTTTGGAAACAAGGCAGGGCTTTGAGCCTTGTAGCTCTAGGGCAATGTAGCACACCAAAAGCAGAAGTTCTACTTCAGCCGGATCAGGCCTTCAGAAAAGTGTGTTTCACAGGCCTTTGGAAGAGATGTTCCCGGTAGGCTGTAAGAGCACTGTGCAAAGAGAGTTGCTTCTTAGCTTCCCAAAGAGCTGGAAGCAAGATGCTTTGGGGCCTATCTCTGTCTTTGGAAACAATTCAGCACTTTGTGCCTTGAAGCTCTAGGGCAATGTAGCACACCCACAGCAGAAGTTCTACTTCAGCCAGATCAGGCCTGCCAAGAAACTGCGTTCAACAGGACTTTGTAAGAGATGTTCCCCATAGGCTGTAAGAACACTGTGCAGAGCGAGTTGTTTCATAGCTTCTCATAGAGCTGGAAGCAAGATGCTTCGTGGCCTATCAAAGAACTTCCTAAAATATTCAGCACGTTGTGCCTTGAAGCTCTAGGGCAATGTAGCAGACCCAGAGCAGGAGTTCTACTTCAGCAAGATCAGACCTGCAAAGAGACTGCGTTTCACAGGCCTTTGGAAGAGATGTTCCCGGTAGGCTGTAAGACCCCAATGCAGAGCGAGTTGTTTCTTTTCTTCCCAAAGAGCTGGAAGCAAGATGCTTTGGGGCTTATCTTCCCCTTTGGAAACAAGGCAGGGCTTTGTGCCTTGAATCTCTAGGGCAATGTAGCACACCCAGAGCAGAAGTTCTACTTCAGCCAGATGAGGACTCCCAAGAAAGTGCGTTTCACAGGCCTTTGGAAGAGATGTTCCCGGTAGGCTGTAAGAGCACTGTGCAAAGAGAGTTGCTTCTTAGCTTCCCAAAGAGCTGGAAGCAAGATGCTTTGGGGCCTATCTCAGTGTTTGGAAACAATTCAGCACTTTGTGCCTTGAAGCTCTAGGGCAATGTAGCACACCCAGAGCAGAAGTTCTACTTCAGCCAGATCATGCCTGCCAAGAAACTGCATTTTACAGGACTTTGTAAGAGATGTTCCCCATAGGCTGTAAGAGCACTGTGCCGAGCGACTTGGTTCTTAGCTTCCCAAAGAGCTGGAAGCAGGATGAATTGGGGCCTATCTCTGTCTTTGGAAACAATTAAGCACTTTGTGCCTTGAAGCTCTAAGGCAATGTAGCACACCCAGAGCAGAAGTTCTACTTCAGCGAGATCAGGCCTGCAAAGAAACTGCGTTTCACAGCCCTTTGTAAGGGATGTTCCCGGTAGGCTGTAAGACCCCAATGCAGAGCGAGTTGTTTCTTAGCTTCCCAAAGAGCTGGAATCAAGATGCTTTGGGGCTTATCTTCCCCTTTGGAAACAAGGCAGGGCTTTGTGCCTTGAATCTCTAGGGCAATGTAGCACACCCAGAGCAGAAGTTCTACTTCAGCCAGATCAGGCCTGCCAAGAAAGTGCGTTTCACAGGCCTTTGGAAGAGATGTTCCCGGTAGGCTGTAAGAGGACTGTGCAAAGTGACTTGATTCTTAGCTTCCCAAAGAGCTGGAAGCAGGATGCTTTGGGGCCTATCTCCGGCTTTGGAAACAAGGCAGGGCTTTGAGGCTTGGAGCTCTAGGGCAATGTAGCACACCAAGAGCAGAAGTTCTACTTCATCCAGATCGGGCCTTCAGAAAAGTGCGTTTCACAGGCCTTTGGAGGAGATGTTCCCGGTAGGCTGTAAGAGCACTGTGCAAAGAGAGTTGCTTCTTAGCTTCCCAAAGAGCTGGAGGCAAGATGCTTTGGGGCCTATCTCTGTCTTTGGAAACAATTCAGCACTTTGTGCCTTGAAGCTCTAGGGCAATGTAGCACACCCACAGCAGAAGTTCTACTTCAGCCAGATCAGGCCTGCCAAGAAACTGCGTTCAACAGGACTTTGTAAGAGATGTTCCCCATATGCTGTAAGAACACTGTGCAGATCGAGTTGTTTCATAGCTTCTCATAGAGCTGGAAGCAAGATGCTTCGTGGCCTATCAAAGAACTTCCTAAAATATTCAGCACGTTGTGCCTTGAAGCTCTAGGGCAATGTAGCAGACCCAGAGCAGGAGTTCTTCTTCAGCAAGATCAGGCCTGCAAAGAAACTGCGTTTCACAGACATTTCTAGCAGATGTTCCCGGTAGGCTGTAAGAGCCCAATGCAGAGCGAGTTGTTTTTTATCTTCCCAAAGAGCTGGAAGCAAGATGCTTTGGGGACTATCTCTGTCTTTGGAAACAATTCAGCACTTTGTGCCTTGAAGCTCTAGGGCAATGTAGCACACCCACAGCAGAAGTTCTACTTCAGCCAGGTCAGGCCTGCCAAGAAACTGCGTTCAACAGGACTTTGTAAGAGATGTTCCCCATAGGCTGTAAGAACACTGTGCAGAGCGAGTTGTTTCATAGATTCTCATAGAGCTGGAAGCAAGATGCTTCGTGGCCTATCAAAGAGCTTCCTAAAATATTCAGCACGTTGTGCCTTGAAGCTCTAGGGCAACTTAGTAGACCCAGAGCACGAGTTCTACTTCAGCCAGATCAGGCCTGCCAAGAAAGTGCGTTTCACAGGCCTTTGGAAGAGATGTTCCCGGTAGGCTGTAAGAGGACTGTGCAAAGAGAGTTGCTTCTTAGCTTCCCAAAGAGCTGGAAGCAAGATGCTTTGGGGCCTATCTCAGTCTTTGGAAACAATTCAGCACTTTGTGCCTTGAAGCTCTAGGGCAATGTAGCACACCCAGAGCAGAAGTTCTACTTCAGCCAGATCATGCCTGCCAAGAAACTGCGTTTTACAGGACTTTGTAAGAGATGTTCCCCATAGGCTGTAAGAGCACTGTGCCGAGCGACTTGGTTCTTAGCTTCCCAAAGAGCTGGAAGCAGGATGAATTGGGGCCTATCTCCGTCTTTGGAAACAAGGCAGGGCTTTGAGGCTTGGACCTCTAGGACAATGTAGCACACCCAGAGCAGAAGTTCTACTTCAGCCAGATCGAACCTGCAAAGAAACTGTGTTTCACAGCCCTTTGTAAGGGATGTTCCCGTTAGGCTGTAAGAGCCCAATGCAGAGCGAGTTGTTTCTTATCTTCCCAAAGAGCTGGAAGCAAGATGCTTTGGGGCTTATCTTCCCCTTTGGAAACAAGGCAGGGCTTTGAGCCTTGGAGCTCTAGGGCAATGTAGCACACCAAAACAGAAGTTCTAGTTCAGCCGGATCGGGCCTTCAGAAAAGTGTGTTTCACAGGCCTTTGGAAGAGATGTTCCCGGTAGGCTGTAAGAGCACTGTGCAAAGAGAGTTGCTTCTTAGCTTCCCAAAGAGCTGGAAGCAAGATGCTTTGGGGCCTATCTCTGTCTTTGGAAACAATTCAGCACTTTGTGCCTTGAAGCTCTAGGGCAATGTAGCACACCCACAGCAGAAGTTCTACTTCAGCCAGGTCAGGCCTGCCAAGAAACTGCGTTCAACAGGACTTTGTAAGAGATGTTCCCCATAGGCTGTAAGAACACTGTGCAGAGCGAGTTGTTTCATAGCTTCTCATAGAGCTGGAAGCAAGATGCTTCGTGGCCTATCAAAGAGCTTCCTAAAATATTCAGCACGTTGTGCCTTGAAGCTCTAGGGCAATGTAGCAGACCCAGAGCAGGAGTTCTACTTCAGCAAGATCAGGCCTGCAAAGAAACTGCGTTTCACAGACATTTCTAGCAGATGTTCCCAGTAGGCTGTAAGAGCCCAATGCAGAGCGAGTTGTTTTTTAGCTTCCCAAAGAGCTGGAAGCAAGATGCTTTGGGGCTTATCGTCCCCTTTGGAAACAAGGCAGGGCTTTGTGCCTTGAATCTCTAGGGAAATGTAGCACACCCAGAGCAGAAGTTCTACTTCAGCCAGATCAGGCCTGCCAAGAAAGTGCGTTTCACAGGCATTTGGAAGAGATGTTCCCTGTAGACTGTAAGAGGACTGTGCAAAGAGAGTTGCTTCTTAGCTTCCCAACGAGCTGGAAGCAAGATGCTTTGGGGCCTATCTCAGTCTTTGGAAACAATTCAGCACTTTGTGCCTTGAAGCTCTAGGGCAATGTAGCACACCCAGAGCAGAAGTTCTACTTCAGCCAGATCATGCCTGCCAAGAAACTGCGTTTTACAGGACTTTGTAAGAGATGTTCCCCATAGGCTGTAAGAGCACTCTGCCGAGCGACTTGGTTCTTAGCTTCCCAAAGAGCTGGAAGCAGGTTGAATTGGGGCCTATCTCCGACTTGGAAACAAGGCAGGGCTTTGAGGCTTGGACCTCTAGGACAATGTAGCACACCCAGAGCAGAAGTTCTACTTCAGCCAGATCGAACCTGCAAAGAAACTGTGTTTCACAGCCCTTTGTAAGGGATGTTCCCGGTAGGCTGTAAGAGCCCAATGCAGAGCGAGTTGTTTCATTTCTTCCCAAAGAGCTGGAAGCAAGATGCTTTGGGGCTTATCTTCCCCTTTGGAAACAAGGCAGGGCTATGTGCCTTGAATCTGTAGGGCAATGTAGCAGACCCAGAGCAGAAGTTCTACTTCATCCAGATCAGGCCTGCCAAGAAAGTGTGTTTCACAGGCCTTTGGAAGAGATGTTCCCGGTAGGCTGTAAGAGGACTGTGCAAAGAGAGTTGCTTCTTAGCTTCCCAAAGAGCTGGAAGCAAGATGCTTTGGGGCCTATCTCAGTCTTTGGAAACAATTCAGCACTTTGTGCCTTGAAGCTCTAGGGCAATGTAGCACACCCAGAGCAGAAGTTCTACTTCAGCCAGATCATGCCTGCCAAGAAACTGCGTTTTACAGGACTTTGTAAGAGATGTTCCCCATAGGCTGTAAGAGCACTGTGCCGAGCGACTTGGTTCTTAGCTTCCCAAAGAGCTGGAAGCAGGATGAATTGGGGCCTATCTCGGTCTTTGGAAACAAGGCAGGGCTTTGAGGCTTGGAGCTCTAGGGCAATGTAGCACACCCAGAGCAGAAGTTCTACTTCAGCCAGATCGAACCTGCAAAGAAACTGCATTTCACAGCCCTTTGTAAGGGATGTTCCCGGTAGGCTGTAAGAGGCCAATGCAGAGCGAGTTGTTTCTTATCTTCCCAAAGAGCTGGAAGCAAGATGCTTTGGGGCTTATCTTCCCCTTTGGAAACAAGGCAGGGCTTTGAGCCTTGTAGCTCTAGGGCAATGCAGCACACCAAAAGCAGAAGTTCTACTTCATCCACATCGGGCCTTCAGAAAAGTGTGTTTCACAGGCCCTTGGAAGAGATGTTCCCGGTAGGCTGTAAGAGCACTGTGCAAAGAGAGTTGCTTCTTAGCTTCCCAAAGAGCTGGAAGCAAGATGCTTTGGGGCCTATCTCTGTCTTTGGAAACAATTCAGCACTTTGTGCCTTGAAGCTCTAGGGCAATGTAGCACACCCACAGCAGAAGTTCTACTTCAGCCAGATCAGGCCTGCCAAGAAACTGCGTTCAACAGGACTTTGTAAGAGATGTTCCCCATAGGCTGTAAGAACACTGTGCAGAGCGAGTTGTTTCATAGCTTCTCATAGAGCTGGAAGCAAGATGCTTCGTGGCCTATCAAAGAGCTTCCTAAAATATTCAGCACGTTGTGCCTTGAAGCTCTAGGGCAACGTAGCAGACCCAGAGCAGGAGGTCTACTTCAGCAAGATCAGGCCTGCAAAGAGACTGCGTTTCACAGACATTTCTAGGAGATGTTCCCGGTAGGCTGTAAGAGCCCAATGCAGAGCGAGTTGTTTCATTTCTTCCCAAAGAGCTGGAAGCAAGATGCTTTGGGGCTTATTGTCCCCTTTGGAAACAAGGCAGGGCTTTGTGCCTTGAATCTCTAGGGAAATGTAGCACACCCAGAGCAGAAGTTCTACTTCAGCCAGATCATGCCTGCCAAGAAACTGCGTTTTACAGGACTTTGTAAGAGATGTTCCCCATAGGCTGTAAGAGCACTGTGCCGAGCGACTTGGTTCTTAGCTTCCCAAAGAGCTGGAAGCAGGATGAATTGGGGCCTATCTCCGTCTTTGGAAACAAGGCAGGGCTTTGAGGCTTGGACCTCTAGGACAATGTAGCACACCCAGAGCAGAAGTTCTACTTCAGCCAGATCGAACCTGCAAAGAAACTGTGTTTCACAGCCCTTTGTAAGGGATGTTCCCGTTAGGCTGTAAGAGCCCAATGCAGAGCGAGTTGTTTCTTATCTTCCCAAAGAGCTGGAAGCAAGATGCTTTGGGGCTTATCTTCCCCTTTGGAAACAAGGCAGGGCTTTGAGCCTTGGAGCTCTAGGGCAATGTAGCACACCAAAAGCAGAAGTTCTACTTCAGCCGGATCGGGCCTTCAGAAAAGTGTGTTTCACAGGCCTTTGGAAGAGATGTTCCCGGTAGGCTGTAAGAGCACTGTGCAAAGAGAGTTGCTTCTTAGCTTCCCAAAGAGCTGGAAGCAAGATGCTTTGGGGCCTATCTCTGTCTTTGGAAACAATTCAGCACTTTGTGCCTTGAAGCTCTAGGGCAATGTAGCACACCCACAGCAGAAGTTCTACTTCAGCCAGGTCAGGCCTGCCAAGAAACTGCGTTCAACAGGACTTTGTAAGAGATGTTCCCCATAGGCTGTAAGAACACTGTGCAGAGCGAGTTGTTTCATAGCTTCTCATAGAGCTGGAAGCAAGATGCTTCGTGGCCTATCAAAGAGCTTCCTAAAATATTCAGCACGTTGTGCCTTGAAGCTCTAGGGCAACGTAGCAGACCCAGAGCAGGAGTTCTACTTCAGCAAGATCAGGCCTGCAAAGAGACTGCGTTTCACAGACATTTCTAGGAGATGTTCCCGGTAGGCTGTAAGAGCCCAATGCAGAGCGAGTTGTTTCATTTCTTCCCAAAGAGCTGGAAGCAAGATGCTTTGGGGCTTATTGTCCCCTTTGGAAACAAGGCAGGGCTTTGTGCCTTGAATCTCTAGGGAAATGTAGCACACCCAGAGCAGAAGTTCTACTTCAGCCAGATCAGGCCTGCCAAGAAAGTGCGTTTCACAGGCATTTGGAAGAGATGTTCCCTGTAGACTGTAAGAGGACTGTGCAAAGAGAGTTGCTTCTTAGCTTCCCAACGAGCTGGAAGCAAGATGCTTTGGGGCCTATCTCAGTCTTTGGAAACAATTCAGCACTTTGTGCCTTGAAGCTCTAGGGCAATGTAGCACACCCAGAGCAGAAGTTCTACTTCAGCCAGATCATGCCTGCCAAGAAACTGCGTTTTACAGGACTTTGTAAGAGATGTTCCCCATAGGCTGTAAGAGCACTGTGCCGAGCGACTTGGTTCTTAGCTTCCCAAAGAGCTGGAAGCAGGATGAATTGGGGCCTATCTCCGTCTTTGGAAACAAGGCAGGGCTTTGAGGCTTGGACCTCTAGGACAATGTAGCACACCCAGAGCAGAAGTTCTACTTCAGCCAGATCGAACCTGCAAAGAAACTGTGTTTCACAGCCCTTTGTAAGGGATGTTCCCGTTAGGCTGTAAGAGCCCAATGCAGAGCGAGTTGTTTCTTATCTTCCCAAAGAGCTAGAAGCAAGATGCTTTGGGGCTTATCTTCCCCTTTGGAAACAAGGCAGGGCTTTGAGCCTTGGAGCTCTAGGGCAATGTAGCACACCAAAAGCAGAAGTTCTACTTCAGCCGGATCGGGCCTTCAGAAAAGTGTGTTTCACAGGCCTTTGGAAGAGATGTTCCCGGTAGGCTGTAAGAGCACTGTGCAAAGAGAGTTGCTTCTTAGCTTCCCAAAGAGCTGGAAGCAAGATGCTTTGGGGCCTATCTCTGTCTTTGGAAACAATTCAGCACTTTGTGCCTTGAAGCTCTAGGGCAATGTAGCACACCCACAGCAGAAGTTCTACTTCAGCCAGGTCAGGCCTGCCAAGAAACTGCGTTCAACAGGACTTTGTAAGAGATGTTCCCCATAGGCTGTAAGAACACTGTGCAGAGCGAGTTGTTTCATAGCTTCTCATAGAGCTGGAAGCAAGATGCTTCGTGGCCTATCAAAGAACTTCCTAAAATATTCAGCACGTTGTGCCTTGAAGCTCTAGGGCAATGTAGCAGACCCAGAGCAGTTCTACTTCAGCAAGATCAGGCCTGCAAAGAGACTGCGATTCACAGACATTTCTAGGAGATGTTCCCGGTAGGCTGTAAGAGCCCAATGCAGAGCGAGTTGTTTCATTTCTTCCCAAAGAGCTGGAAGCAAGATGCTTTGGGGCTTATTGTCCCCTTTGGAAACAAGGCAGGGCTTTGTGCCTTGAATCTCTAGGGAAATGTAGCACACCCAGAGCAGAAGTTCTACTTCAGCCAGATCAGGCCTGCCAAGAAAGTGCGTTTCACAGGCATTTGGAAGAGATGTTCCCTGTAGACTGTAAGAGGACTGTGCAAAGAGAGTTGCTTCTTAGCTTCCCAACGAGCTGGAAGCAAGATGCTTTGGGGCCTATCTCAGTCTTTGGAAACAATTCAGCACTTTGTGCCTTGAAGCTCTAGGGCAATGTAGCACACCCAGAGCAGAAGTTCTACTTCAGCCAGATCATGCCTGCCAAGAAACTGCGTTTTACAGGACTTTGTAAGAGATGTTCCCCATAGGCTGTAAGAGCACTGTGCCGAGCGACTTGGTTCTTAGCTTCCCAAAGAGCTGGAAGCAGGATGAATTGGGGCCTATCTCCGTCTTTGGAAACAAGGCAGGGCTTTGAGGCTTGGACCTCTAGGACAATGTAGCACACCCAGAGCAGAAGTTCTACTTCAGCCAGATCGAACCTGCAAAGAAACTGTGTTTCACAGCCCTTTGTAAGGGATGTTCCCGTTAGGCTGTAAGAGCCCAATGCAGAGCGAGTTGTTTCTTATCTTCCCAAAGAGCTGGAAGCAAGATGCTTTGGGGCTTATCTTCCCCTTTGGAAACAAGGCAGGGCTTTGAGCCTTGGAGCTCTAGGGCAATGTAGCACACCAAAAGCAGAAGTTCTACTTCAGCCGGATCGGGCCTTCAGAAAAGTGTGTTTCACAGGCCTTTGGAAGAGATGTTCCCGGTAGGCTGTAAGAGCACTGTGCAAAGAGAGTTGCTTCTTAGCTTCCCAAAGAGCTGGAAGCAAGATGCTTTGGGGCCTATCTCTGTCTTTGGAAACAATTCAGCACTTTGTGCCTTGAAGCTCTAGGGCAATGTAGCACACCCACAGCAGAAGTTCTACTTCAGCCAGGTCAGGCCTGCCAAGAAACTGCGTTCAACAGGACTTTGTAAGAGATGTTCCCCATAGGCTGTAAGAACACTGTGCAGAGCGAGTTGTTTCATAGCTTCTCATAGAGCTGGAAGCAAGATGCTTCGTGGCCTATCAAAGAGCTTCCTAAAATATTCAGCACGTTGTGCCTTGAAGCTCAAGGGCAACGTAGCAGACCCAGAGCAGGAGTTCTACTTCAGCAAGATCAGGCCTGCAAAGAGACTGCGTTTCACAGACATTTCTAGGAGATGTTCCCGGTAGGCTGTAAGAGCCCAATGCAGAGCGAGTTGTTTCTTTTCTTCCCAAAGAGCTGGAAGCAAGATGCTTTGGGGCTTATCTTCCCCTTTGGAAACAAGGCAGGGCTATGTGCCTTGAATCTGTAGGGCAATGTAGCAGACCCAGAGCAGAAGTTCTACTTCAGCCAGATCAGGCCTGCCAAGAAAGTGCGTTTCACAGGCATTTGGAAGAGATGTTCCCTGTAGGCTGTAAGAGGACTGTGCAAAGAGAGTTGCTTCTTAGCTTCCCAACGAGCTGGAAGCAAGATGCTTTGGGGCCTATCTCAGTCTTTGGAAACAATTCAGCACTTTGTGCCTTGAAGCTCTAGGGCAATGTAGCACACCCAGAGCAGAAGTTCTACTTCAGCCAGATCATGCCTGCCAAGAAACTGCGTTTTACAGGACTTTGTAAGAGATGTTCCCCATAGGCTGTAAGAGCACTGTGCCGAGTGACTTGGTTCTTAGCTTCCCAAAGAGCTGGAAGCAGGATGAATTGGGGCCTATCTCCGTCTTTGGAAACAAGGCAGGGCTTTGAGGCTTGGACCTCTAGGACAATGTAGCACACCCAGAGCAGAAGTTCTACTTCAGCCAGATCGAACCTGCAAAGAAACTGTGTTTCACAGCCCTTTGTAAGGGATGTTCCCGTTAGGCTGTTAGAGCCCAATGCAGAGCGAGTTGTTTCTTATCTTCCCAAAGAGCTGGAAGCAAGATGCTTTGGGGCTTATCTTCCCCTTTGGAAACAAGGCAGGGCTTTGAGCCTTGGAGCTCTAGGGCAATGTAGCACACCAAAAGCAGAAGTTCTACTTCAGCCGGATCGGGCCTTCAGAAAAGTGTGTTTCACAGGCCTTTGGAAGAGATGTTCCCGGTAGGCTGTAAGAGCACTGTGCAAAGAGAGTTGCTTCTTAGCTTCCCAAAGAGCTGGAAGCAAGATGCTTTGGGGCCTATCTCTGTCTTTGGAAACAATTCAGCACTTTGTGCCTTGAAGCTCTAGGGCAATGTAGCACACCCACAGCAGAAGTTCTACTTCAGCCAGGTCAGGCCTGCCAAGAAACTGCGTTCAACAGGACTTTGTAAGAGATGTTCCCCATAGGCTGTAAGAACACTGTGCAGAGCGAGTTGTTTCATAGCTTCTCATAGAGCTGGAAGCAAGATGCTTCGTGGCCTATCAAAGAACTTCCTAAAATATTCAGCACGTTGTGCCTTGAAGCTCTAGGGCAACGTAGCAGACCCAGAGCAGTTCTACTTCAGCAAGATCAGGCCTGCAAAGAGACTGCGTTTCACAGACATTTCTAGGAGATGTTCCCGGTAGGCTGTAAGAGCCCAATGCAGAGCGAGTTGTTTCATTTCTTCCCAAAGAGCTGGAAGCAAGATGCTTTGGGGCTTATTGTCCCCTTTGGAAACAAGGCAGGGCTTTGTGCCTTGAATCTCTAGGGAAATGTAGCACACCCAGAGCAGAAGTTCTACTTCAGCCAGATCAGGCCTGCCAAGAAAGTGCGTTTCACAGGCATTTGGAAGAGATGTTCCCTGTAGACTGTAAGAGGACTGTGCAAAGAGAGTTGCTTCTTAGCTTCCCAACGAGCTGGAAGCAAGATGCTTTGGGGCCTATCTCAGTCTTTGGAAACAATTCAGCACTTTGTGCCTTGAAGCTCTAGGGCAATGTAGCACACCCAGAGCGGAAGTTCTACTTCAGCCAGATCATGCCTGCCAAGAAACTGCGTTTTACAGGACTTTGTAAGAGATGTTCCCCATAGGCTGTAAGAGCACTGTGCCGAGCGACTTGGTTCTTAGCTTCCCAAAGAGCTGGAAGCAGGATGAATTGGGGCCTATCTCCGTCTTTGGAAACAAGGCAGAGCTTTGAGGCTTGGACCTCTAGGACAATGTAGCACACCCAGAGCAGAAGTTCTACTTCAGCCAGATCGAACCTGCAAAGAAACTGTGTTTCACAGCCCTTTGTAAGGGATGTTCCCGTTAGGCTGTAAGAGCCCAATGCAGAGCGAGTTGTTTCTTATCTTCCCAAAGAGCTGGAAGCAAGATGCTTTGGGGCTTATCTTCCCCTTTGGAAACAAGGCAGGGCTTTGTGCCTTGAATCTCTAGGGCAATGTAGCACACCCAGAGCAGAAGTTCTACTTCAGCCAGATCAGGCCTGCCAAGAAAGTGCGTTTCACAGGCCTTTGGAAGAGATGTTCCCGGTACGCTGTAAGAGGACTGTGCAAAGAGAGTTGCTTCTTAGCTTCCCAAAGAGCTGGAAGCAAGATGCTTTGGGGCCTATCTCTGTCTTTGGAAACAATTCAGCACTTTGTGCCTTGAAGCTCTAGGGCAAAGTAGCACAAGCAGAGCAGAAGTTCTACATCAGCCAGATCATGCCTGCCAAGAAACTGCGTTTTACAGGACATTGTAAGAGATGTTCCCCATAGGCTGTAAGAGCACTGTGCCGAGCGAGTTGGTTCTTATCTTTCCAAAGAGCTGGAAGCAGGATGAATTGGGGCCTATCTCCGTCTTTGGAAACATGGCAGTGCTTTGAGGCTTGGAGCTCTAGGGCAATGTAGCACACCCAGAGCAGAAGTTCTACTTCAGCCAGATCGAACCTCCAAAGAAACTGCGTTTCGCAGGCCTTTGGAATAGATGTTCCAGTTAGGCTGTCAGAGCACTGTGCAGAGCGAGTTGCTTCTTAGCTTCCCAAAGAGCTGGAAGCAAGATGCTTTGGGGCCTATCTCTGTCTTTGGAAACAATTCAGCACTTTGTGCCTTGAAGCTCTAGGGCAATGTAGCACACCCACAGCAGAAGTTCTACTTCAGCCAGGTCAGGCCTGCCAAGAAACTGCGTTCAACAGGACTTTGTAAGAGATGTTCCCCATAGGCTGTAAGAACACTGTGCAGAGCGAGTTGTTTCATAGCTTCTCATAGAGCTGGAAGCAAGATGCTTCGTGGCCTATCAAAGAACTTCCTAAAATATTCAGCACGTTGTGCCTTGAAGCTCTAGGGCAACGTAGCAGACCCAGAGCAGTTCTACTTCAGCAAGATCAGGCCTGCAAAGAGACTGCGTTTCACAGACATTTCTAGGAGATGTTCCTGGTAGGCTGTAAGAGCCCAATGCAGAGCGAGTTGTTTCATTTCTTCCCAAAGAGCTGGAAGCAAGATGCTTTGGGGCTTATTGTCCCCTTTGGAAACAAGGCAGGGCTTTGTGCCTTGAATCTCTAGGGAAATGTAGCACACCCAGAGCAGAAGTTCTACTTCAGCCAGATCAGGCCTGCCAAGAAAGTGCGTTTCACAGGCATTTGGAAGAGATGTTCCCTGTAGACTGTAAGAGGACTGTGCAAAGAGAGTTGCTTCTTAGCTTCCCAACGAGCTGGAGGCAAGATGCTTTGGGGCCTATCTCAGTCTTTGGAAACAATTCAGCACTTTGTGCCTTGAAGCTCTAGGGCAATGTAGCACACCCAGAGCGGAAGTTCTACTTCAGCCAGATCAGGCCTGCCAAGAAACTGCGTTCAACAGGACTTTGTAAGAGATGTTCCCCATAGGCTGTAAGAACACTGTGCAGATCGAGTTGTTTCATAGCTTCTCATAGAGCTGGAAGCAAGATGCTTCGTGGCCTATCAAAGAACTTCCTAAAATATTCAGCACGTTGTGCCTTGAAGCTCTAGGGCAATGTAGCAGACCCAGAGCAGGAGTTCTACTTCAGCAAGATCAGGCCTGCCAAGAAACTGCGTTTTACAGGACTTTGTAAGAGATGTTCCCCATAGGCTGTAAGAGCACTGTGCCGAGCGACTTGGTTCTTAGCTTCCCAAAGAGCTGGAAGCAGGATGAATTGGGGCCTATCTCCGTCTTTGGAAACAAGGCAGGGCTTTGAGGCTTGGAGCTCTAGGGCAATGTAGCACACCCAGAGCAGAAGTTCTACTTCAGCCAGATCGAACCTGCAAAGAAACTGCATTTCACAGCACTTTGTAAGGGATGTTCCCGGTAGGCTGTAAGAGCCCAATGCAGAGCGAGTTGTTTCTTATCTTCCCAAAGAGCTGGAAGCAAGATGCTTTGGGGCTTATCTTCCCCTTTGGAAACAAGGCAGGGCTTTGAGCCTTGTAGCTCTAGGGCAATGCAGCACACCAAAAGCAGAAGTTCTACTTCATCCACATCGGGCCTTCAGAAAAGTGTGTTTCACAGGCCTTTGGAAGAGATGTTCCCGGTAGGCTGTAAGAGCACTGTGCAAAGAGAGTTGCTTCTTAGCTTCCCAAAGAGCTGGAAGCAAGATGCTTTGGGGCCTATCTCTGTCTTTGGAAACAATTCAGCACTTTGTGCCTTGAAGCTCTAGGGCAATGTAGCACACCCACAGCAGAAGTTCTACTTCAGCCAGATCAGGCCTGCCAAGAAACTGCGTTCAACAGGACTTTGTAAGAGATGTTCCCCATAGGCTGTAAGAACACTGTGCAGAGCGAGTTGTTTCATAGCTTCTCATAGAGCTGGAAGCAAGATGCTTCGTGGCCTATCAAAGAACTTCCTAAAATATTCAGCACGTTGTGCCTTGAAGCTCAAGGGCAATGTAGCAGACCCAGAGCAGGAGTTATACTTCAGCAAGATCAGGCCTGCAAAGAGACTGCGTTTCACAGGCCTTTGGAAGAGATGTTCCCGGTAGGCTGTAAGACCCCAATGCAGAGCGAGTTGTTTCTTTTCTTCCCAAAGAGCTGGAAGCAAGATGCTTTGGGGCTTATCTTCCCCTTTGGAAACAAGGCAGGGCTTTGTGCCTTGAATCTCTAGGGCAATGTAGCACACCCAGAGCAGAAGTTCTACTTCAGCCAGATCAGGCCTGCCAAGAAAGTGCGTTTCACAGGCCTTTGGAAGAGATGTTCCCGGTACGCTGTAAGAGGATTGTGCAAAGAGAGTTGCTTCTTAGCTTCCCAAAGAGCTGGAAGCAAGATGCTTTGGGGCCTATCTCAGTCTTTGGAAACAATTCAGCACTTTGTGCCTTGAAGCTCTAGGGCAAAGTAGCACAAGCAGAGCAGAAGTTCTACATCAGCCAGATCATGCCTGCCAAGAAACTGCGTTTTACAGGACATTGTAAGAGATGTTCCCCATAGGCTGTAAGAGCACTGTGCCGAGCGAGTTGGTTCTTATCTTTCCAAAGAGCTGGAAGCAGGATGAATTGGGGCCTATCTCCGTCTTTGGAAACATGGCAGTGCTTTGAGGCTTGGAGCTCTAGGGCAATGTAGCACACCCAGAGCAGAAGTTCTACTTCAGCCAGATCGAACCTGCAAAGAAACTGCGTTTCGCAGGCCTTTGGAATAGATGTTCCAGTTAGGCTGTCAGAGCACTGTGCAGAGCGAGTTGCTTCTTAGCTTCCCAAAGAGCTGGAAGCAAGATGCTTTGGGGCCTATCTCTGTCTTTGGAAACAATTCAGCACTTTGTGCCTTGAAGCTCTAGGGCAATGTAGCACACCCACAGCAGAAGTTCTACTTCAGCCAGGTCAGGCCTGCCAAGAAACTGCGTTCAACAGGACTTTGTAAGAGATGTTCCCCATAGGCTGTAAGAACACTGTGCAGAGCGAGTTGTTTCATAGCTTCTCATAGAGCTGGAAGCAAGATGCTTCGTGGCCTATCAAAGAACTTCCTAAAATATTCAGCACGTTGTGCCTTGAAGCTCTAGGGCAACGTAGCAGACCCAGAGCAGTTCTACTTCAGCAAGATCAGGCCTGCAAAGAGACTGCGTTTCACAGACATTTCTAGGAGATGTTCCTGGTAGGCTGTAAGAGCCCAATGCAGAGCGAGTTGTTTCATTTCTTCCCAAAGAGCTGGAAGCAAGATGCTTTGGGGCTTATTGTCCCCTTTGGAAACAAGGCAGGGCTTTGTGCCTTGAATCTCTAGGGAAATGTAGCACACCCAGAGCAGAAGTTCTACTTCAGCCAGATCAGGCCTGCCAAGAAAGTGCGTTTCACAGGCATTTGGAAGAGATGTTCCCTGTAGACTGTAAGAGGACTGTGCAAAGAGAGTTGCTTCTTAGCTTCCCAACGAGCTGGAGGCAAGATGCTTTGGGGCCTATCTCAGTCTTTGGAAACAATTCAGCACTTTGTGCCTTGAAGCTCTAGGGCAATGTAGCACACCCAGAGCGGAAGTTCTACTTCAGCCAGATCAGGCCTGCCAAGAAACTGCGTTCAACAGGACTTTGTAAGAGATGTTCCCCATAGGCTGTAAGAACACTGTGCAGATCGAGTTGTTTCATAGCTTCTCATAGAGCTGGAAGCAAGATGCTTCGTGGCCTATCAAAGAACTTCCTAAAATATTCAGCACGTTGTGCCTTGAAGCTCTAGGGCAATGTAGCAGACCCAGAGCAGGAGTTCTACTTCAGCAAGATCAGGCCTGCCAAGAAACTGCGTTTTACAGGACTTTGTAAGAGATGTTCCCCATAGGCTGTAAGAGCACTGTGCCGAGCGACTTGGTTCTTAGCTTCCCAAAGAGCTGGAAGCAGGATGAATTGGGGCCTATCTCCGTCTTTGGAAACAAGGCAGGGCTTTGAGGCTTGGAGCTCTAGGGCAATGTAGCACACCCAGAGCAGAAGTTCTACTTCAGCCAGATCGAACCTGCAAAGAAACTGCATTTCACAGCACTTTGTAAGGGATGTTCCCGGTAGGCTGTAAGAGCCCAATGCAGAGCGAGTTGTTTCTTATCTTCCCAAAGAGCTGGAAGCAAGATGCTTTGGGGCTTATCTTCCCCTTTGGAAACAAGGCAGGGCTTTGAGCCTTGTAGCTCTAGGGCAATGCAGCACACCAAAAGCAGAAGTTCTACTTCATCCACATCGGGCCTTCAGAAAAGTGTGTTTCACAGGCCTTTGGAAGAGATGTTCCCGGTAGGCTGTAAGAGCACTGTGCAAAGAGAGTTGCTTCTTAGCTTCCCAAAGAGCTGGAAGCAAGATGCTTTGGGGCCTATCTCTGTCTTTGGAAACAATTCAGCACTTTGTGCCTTGAAGCTCTAGGGCAATGTAGCACACCCACAGCAGAAGTTCTACTTCAGCCAGATCAGGCCTGCCAAGAAACTGCGTTCAACAGGACTTTGTAAGAGATGTTCCCCATAGGCTGTAAGAACACTGTGCAGAGCGAGTTGTTTCATAGCTTCTCATAGAGCTGGAAGCAAGATGCTTCGTGGCCTATCAAAGAACTTCCTAAAATATTCAGCACGTTGTGCCTTGAAGCTCAAGGGCAATGTAGCAGACCCAGAGCAGGAGTTATACTTCAGCAAGATCAGGCCTGCAAAGAGACTGCGTTTCACAGGCCTTTGGAAGAGATGTTCCCGGTAGGCTGTAAGACCCCAATGCAGAGCGAGTTGTTTCTTTTCTTCCCAAAGAGCTGGAAGCAAGATGCTTTGGGGCTTATCTTCCCCTTTGGAAACAAGGCAGGGCTTTGTGCCTTGAATCTCTAGGGCAATGTAGCACACCCAGAGCAGAAGTTCTACTTCAGCCAGATCAGGACTCCCAAGAAAGTGCGTTTCACAGGCCTTTGGAAGAGATGTTCCCGGTAGGCTGTAAGAGCACTGTGCAAAGAGAGTTGCTTCTTAGCTTCCCAAAGAGCTGGAAGCAAGATGCTTTGGGGCCTATCTCAGTCTTTGGAAACAATTCAGCACTTTGTGCCTTGAAGCTCTAGGGCAATGTAGCACACCCAGAGCAGAAGTTCTACTTCAGCCAGATCATGCCTGCCAAGAAACTGCGTTTTACAGGACTTTGTAAGAGATGTTCCCCATAGGCTGTAAGAGCACTGTGCCGAGCGACTTGGTTCTTAGCTTCCCAAAGAGCTGGAAGCAGGATGAATTGGGGCCTATCTCTGTCTTTGGAAACAATTAAGCACTTTGTGCCTTGAAGCTCTAGAGCAATGTAGCACACCCAGAGCAGAAGTTCTACTTCAGCGAGATCAGGCCTGCAAAGAAACTGCGTTTCACAGCCCTTTGTAAGGGATGTTCCCGGTAGGCTGTAAGAGCCCAATGCAGAGCGAGTTGTTTCTTATCTTCCCAAAGAGCTGGAAGCAAGATGCTTTGGGGCTTATCTTCCCCTTTGGAAACAAGGCAGGGCTTTGAGCCTTGGAGCTCTAGGGCAATGTAGCACACCAAAAGCAGAAGTTCTACTTCAGCCGGATCGGGCCTTCAGAAAAGTGTGTTTCACAGGCCTTTGGAAGAGATGTTCCCGGTAGGCTGTAAGAGCACTGTGCAAAGAGAGTTGCTTCTTAGCTTCCCAAAGAGCTGGAAGCAAGATGTTTTGGGGCCTATCTCTGTCTTTGGAAACAATTCAGCACTTTGTGCCTTGAAGCTCTAGGGCAATGTAGCACACCCACAGCAGAAGTTCTACTTCAGCCAGGTCAGGCCTGCCAAGAAACTGCGTTCAACAGGACTTTGTAAGAGATGTTCCCCATAGGCTGTAAGAACACTGTGCAGAGCGAGTTGTTTCATAGCTTCCCATAGAGCTGGAAGCATGATGCTTTGGGGCCTATCTCAGTCTTTGGAAACAATTCAGCACTTTCTGCCTTGAAGCTCTAGGGCAATGTAGCACACCCAGAGCAGAAGTTCTACTTCAGCCAGATCATGCCTGCCAAGAAACTGCGTTTTACAGGACTTTGTAAGAGATGTTCCCCATAGGCTGTAAGAGCACTGTGCCGAGCGACTTGGTTCTTAGCTTCCCAACGAGCTGGAAGCAGGATGAATTGGGGCCTATCTCCGTCTTTGGAAACAAGGCAGGGCTTTGAGGCTTGGAGCTCTAGGGCAATGTAGCACACCCAGAGCAGAAGTTCTACTTCAGCCAGATTGAACCTGCAAAGAAACTGCGTTTCACAGCCCTTTGTAAGGGATGTTCCCGGTAGGCTGTAAGAGCCCAATGCAGAGCGAGTTGTTTCTTATCTTCCCAAAGAGCTGGAAGCAAGATGCTTTGGGGCTTATCTTCCCCTTTGGAAACAAGGCAGGGCTTTGAGCCTTGGAGCTCTAGGGCAATGTAGCACACCAAAAGCAGAAGTTCTACTTCAGCCGGATCGGGCCTTCAGAAAAGTGTGTTTCACAGGCCTTTGGAAGAGATGTTCCCGGTAGGCTGTAAGAGCACTGTGCAAAGAGAGTTGCTTCTTAGCTTCCCAAAGAGCTGGAAGCAAGATGCTTTGGGGCCTATCTCTGTCTTTGGAAACAATTCAGCACTTTGTGCCTTGAAGCTCTAGGGCAATGTAGCACACCCACAGCAGAAGTTCTACTTCAGCCAGGTCAGGCCTGCCAAGAAACTGCGTTCAACAGGACTTTGTAAGAGATGTTCCCCATAGGCTGTAAGAACACTGTGCAGAGCGAGTTGTTTCATAGCTTCTCATAGAGCTGGAAGCAAGATGCTTCGTGGCCTATCAAAGAACTTCCTAAAATATTCAGCACGTTGTGCCTTGAAGCTCTAGGGCAATGTAGCAGACCCAGAGCAGTTCTACTTCAGCAAGATCAGGACTGCAAAGAGACTGCGATTCACAGACATTTCTAGGAAATGTTCCCGGTAGGCTGTAAGAGCCCAATGCAGAGCGAGTTGTTTCATTTCTTCCCAAAGAGCTGAAAGCAAGATGCTTTGGGGCTTATCGTCCCCTTTGGAAACAAGGCAGGGCTTTGTGCCTTGAATCTCTAGGGAAACGTAGCACACCCAGAGCAGAAGTTCTACTTCAGCCAGATCAGGCCTGCCAAGAAAGTGCGTTTCACAGGCATTTGGAAGAGATGTTCCCTGTAGACTGTAAGAGGACTGTGCAAAGAGAGTTGCTTCTTAGCTTCCCAACGAGCTGGAAGCAAGATGCTTTGGGGCCTATCTCAGTCTTTGGAAACAATACAGCACTTTGTGCCTTGAAGCTCTAGAGCAATGTAGCACACCCAGAGCAGAAGTTCTACTTCAGCCAGATCATGCCTGCCAAGAAACTGCGTTTTACAGGACTTTGGAAGAGATGTTCCCCATAGGCTGTAAGAGCACTGTGCCGAGCGACTTGGTTCTTAGCTTCCCAAAGAGCTGGAAGCAGGATGAATTGGGGTCTATCTCCGACTTGGAAACAAGGCAGGGCTTTGAGGCTTGGACCTCTAGGACAATGTAGCACACCCAGAGCAGAAGTTCTACTTCAGCCAGATCGAACCTGCAAAGAAACTGTGTTTCACAGCCCTTTGTAAGGGATGTTCCCGGTAGGCTGTAAGAGCCCAATGCAGAGCGAGTTGTTTCTTATCTTCCCAAAGAGCTGGAAGCAAGATGCTTTGGGGCTTATCTTCCCCTTTGGAAACAAGGCAGGGCTTTGAGCCTTGGAGCTCTAGGGCAATGTAGCACACCAAAAGCAGAAGTTCTACTTCAGCCGGATCGGGCCTTCAGAAAAGTGTGTTTCACAGGCCTTTGGAAGAGATGTTCCCGGTAGGCTGTAAGAGCACTGTGCAAAGAGAGTTGCTTCTTAGCTTCCCAAAGAGCTGGAAGCAAGATGCTTTGGGGCCTATCTCTGTCTTTGGAAACAATTCAGCACTTTGTGCCTTGAAGCTCTAGGGCAATGTAGCACACCCACAGCAGAAGTTCTACTTCAGCCAGGTCAGGCCTGCCAAGAAACTGCGTTCAACAGGACTTTGTAAGAGATGTTCCCCATAGGCTGTAAGAACACTGTGCAGAGCGAGTTGTTTCATAGCTTCTCATAGAGCTGGAAGCAAGATGCTTCGTGGCCTTTCAAAGAGCTTCCTAAAATATTCAGCACGTTGTGCCTTGAAGCTCTAGGGCAACGTAGCAGACCCAGAGCAGGAGTTCTACTTCAGCAAGATCAGGCCTGCAAAGAGACTGCGTTTCACAGACATTTCTAGGAGATGTTCCCGGTAGGCTGTAAGAGCCCAATGCAGAGCGAGTTGTTTCTTTTCTTCCCAAAGAGCTGGAAGCAAGATGCTTTGGGGCTTATCTTCCCCTTTGGAAACAAGGCAGGGCTATGTGCCTTGAATCTGTAGGGCAATGTAGCAGACCCAGAGCAGAAGTTCTACTTCAGCCAGATCAGGCCTGCCAAGAAAGTGTGTTTCACAGGCCTTTGGAAGAGATGTTCCCGGTAGGCTGTAAGAGGACTGTGCAAAGAGAGTTGCTTCTTAGCTTCCCAAAGAGCTGGAAGCAAGATGCTTTGGGGCCTATCTCAGTCTTTGGAAACAATTCAGCACTTTGTGCCTTGAAGCTCTAGGGCAATGTAGCACACCCAGTGCAGAAGTTGTACTTCAGCCAGATCATGCCTGCCAAGAAACTGCGTTTTACAGGACTTTGTAAGAGATGTTCCCCATAGGCTGTAAGAGCACTCTGCCGAGCGACTTGGTTCTTAGCTTCCCAAAGAGCTGGAAACAGGATGAATTGGGGCCTATCTCTGTCTTTGGAAACAATTAAGCACTTTGTGCCTTGAAGCTCTAGAGCAATGTAGCACACCCAGAGCAGAAGTTCTACTTCAGCGAGTCAGGCCTGCAAAGAAACTGCGTTTCACAGCCCTTTGTAAGGGATGTTCCCGGTAGGCTGTAAGACCCCAATGCACAGCGAGTCGTTTCTTAGCTTCCCAAAGAGCTGGAATCAAGATGCTTTGGGGCTTATCTTCCCCTTTGGAAACAAGGCAGGGCTTTGTGCCTTGAATCTCTAGGGCAATGTAGCACACCCAGAGCAGAAGTTCTACTTCAGCCAGATCAGGCCTGCCAAGAAAGTGCGTTTCACAGGCCTTTGGAAGAGATGTTCCCGGTAGGCTGTAAGAGGACTGTGCAAAGAGACTTGCTAATTAGCTTCCCAAAGAGCTGGAAGCAGGATGCTTTGGGGCCTATCTCCGGCTTTGGAAACAAGGCAGGGCTTTGAGGCTTGGAGCTCTAGGGCAATGTAGCACACCAAGAGCAGAAGTTCTACTTCATCCAGATCGGGCCTTCAGAAAAGTGCGTTTCACAGGCCTTTGGAAGAGATGTTCCCGGTAGGCTGTAAGAGCACTGTGCAAAGAGAGTTGCTTCTTAGCTTCCCAACGAGCTGGAAGCAAGATGCTTTGGAGCCTATCTCAGTCTTTGGAATCAATTCAGCACTTTGTGCCTTGAAGCTCTAGGGCAATGTAGCACACCCAGAGCAGAAGTTCTACTTCAGCCAGATCATGCCTGCCAAGAAACTGCGTTTTACAGGACTTTGTAAGAGATGTTCCCCATAGGCTGTAAGAGCACTGTGCCGAGCGACTTGGTTCTTAGCTTCCCAAAGAGCTGGAAGCAGGTTGAATTGGGGCCTATCTCCGACTTGGAAACAAGACAGGGCTTTGAGGCTTGGACCTCTAGGACAATGTAGCACACCCAGAGCAGAAGTTCTACTTCAGCCAGATCGAACCTGCAAAGAAACTGTGTTTCACAGCCCTTTGTAAGGGATGTTCCCGGTAGGCTGTAAGAGCGCAATGCAGAGCGAGTTGTTTCTTATCTTCCCAAAGAGCTGGAAGCAAGATGCTTTGGGGCTTATCTTCCCCTTTGGAAACAAGGCAGGGCTTTGAGCCTTGGAGCTCTAGGGCAATGTAGCACACCAAAAGCAGAAGTTCTACTTCAGCCGGATCGGGCCTTCAGAAAAGTGTGTTTCACAGGCCTTTGGAAGAGATGTTCCCGGTAGGCTGTAAGAGCACTGTGCAAAGAGAGTTGCTTCTTAGCTTCCCAAAGAGCTGGAAGCAAGATGCTTTGGGGCCTATCTCTGTCTTTGGAAACAATTCAGCACTTTGTGCCTTGAAGCTCTAGGGCAATGTAGCACACCCACAGCAGAAGTTCTACTTCAGCCAGGTCAGGCCTGCCAAGAAACTGCGTTCAACAGGACTTTGTAAGAGATGTCCCCCATAGGCTGTAAGAACACTGTGCAGAGCGAGTTGTTTCATAGCTTCTCATAGAGCTTTAAGCAAGATGCTTCGTGGCCTATCAAAGAGCTTCCTAAAATATTCAGCACGTTGTGCCTTGAAGCTCTAGGGCAACGTAGCAGACCCAGAGCAGGAGTTCTACTTCAGCAAGATCAGGCCTGCAAAGAGACTGCGTTTCACAGACATTTCTAGGAGATGTTCCCTGTAGGCTGTAAGAGCCCAATGCAGAGCGAGTTGTTTCTTTTCTTCCCAAAGAGCTGGAAGCAAGATGCTTTGGGGCTTATCTTCCCCTTTGGAAACAAGGCAGGGCTATGTGCCTTGAATCTGTAGGGCAATGTAGCAGACCCAGAGCAGAAGTTCTACTTCAGCCAGATCAGGCCTGCCAATAAAGTGTGTTTCATAGGCCTTTGGAAGATATGTTCCCGGTAGGCTGTAAGAGGACTGTGCAAAGAGAGTTGCTTCTTAGCTTCCCAAAGAGCTGGAAGCAAGATGCTTTGGGGCCTATCTCAGTCTTTGGAAACAATTCAGCACTTTGTGCCTTGAAGCTCTAGGGCAATGTAGCACACCCAGAGCAGAAGTTCTACTTCAGCCAGATCATGCCTGCCAAGAAACTGCGTTTTACAGGACTTTGTAAGAGATGTTCCCCATAGGCTGTAAGAGCACTGTGCCGAGCGACTTGGTTCTTAGCTTCCCAAAGAGCTGGAAGCAGGATGAATTGGGGCGTATCTTCGACTTGGAAACAAGGCAGGGCTTTGAGGCTTGGAGCTCTAGGACAATGTAGCACACCCAGAGCAGAAGTTCTACTTCACCCAGATCGAACCTGCAAAGAAACTGTGTTTCACAGCCCTTTGTAAGGGATGTTCCCGGTAGGCTGTAAGAGCCCAATGCAGAGCGAGTTGTTTCTTATCTTCCCAAAGAGCTGGAAGCAAGATGCTTTGGGGCTTATCTTCCCCTTTGGAAACAAGGCAGGGCTTTGAGCCTTGGAGCTCTACGGCAATGTAGCACACCAAAAGCAGAAGTTCTACTTCAGCCAGGTCAGGCCTGCCAAGAAACTGCGTTCAACAGGACTTTGTAAGAGATGTTCCCCATAGGCTGTAAGAACACTGTGCAGAGCGAGTTGTTTCATAGCTTCTCATAGAGCTGGAAGCAAGATGCTTCGTGGCCTATCAAAGAACTTCCTAAAATATTCAGCACGTTGTGCCTTGAAGCTCTAGGGCAATGTAGCAGACCCAGAGCAGGAGTTCTACTTCAGCAAGATCAGGCCTGCAAAGAGACTGCGTTTCACAGGCCTTTGGAAGAGATGTTCCCGGTAGGCTGTAAGACCCCAATGCAGAGCGAGTTGTTTCTTTTCTTGCCAAAGAGCTGGAAGCAAGATGCTTTGGGGCTTATCTTCCCCTTTGGAAACAAGGCAGGGCTTTGTGCCTTGAATCTCTAGGGCAATGTAGCACACCCAGAGCAGAAGTTCTACTTCAGCCAGATCAGGACTCCCAAGAAAGTGCGTTTCACAGGCCTTTGGAAGAGATGTTCCCGGTAGGCTGTAAGAGCACTGTGCAAAGAGAGTTGCTTCTTAGCTTCCCAAAGAGCTGGAAGCAAGATGCTTTGGGGCCTATCTCAGTCTTTGGAAACAATTCAGCACTTTGTGCCTTGAAGCTCTAGGGCAATGTAGCACACCCAGAGCAGAAGTTCTACTTCAGCCAGATCATGCCTGCCAAGAAACTGCGTTTTACAGGACTTTGTAAGAGATGTTCCCCATAGGCTGTAAGAGCACTGTGCCGAGCGACTTGGTTCTTAGCTTCCCAAAGAGCTGGAAGCAGGATGAATTGGGGCCTATCTCTGTCTTTGGAAACAATTAAGCACTTTGTGCCTTGAAGCTCTAGAGCAATGTAGCACACCCAGAGCAGAAGTTCTACTTCAGCGAGATCAGGCCTGCAAAGAAACTGCGTTTCACAGCCCTTTGTAAGGGATGTTCCCGGTAGGCTGTAAGACCCCAATGCAGAGCGAGTTGTTTCGTAGCTTCCCAAAGAGCTGGAATCAAGATGCTTTGGGGCTTATCTTCCCCTTTGGAAACAAGGCAGGGCTTTGTGCCTTGAATCTCTAGGGCAATGTAGCACACCCAGAGCAGAAGTTCTACTTCAGCCAGATCCGGCCTGCCAAGAAAGTGCGTTTCACAGGCCTTTGGAAGAGATGTTCCCGGTAGGCTGTAAGAGGACTGTGCAAAGAGACTTGCTTCTTAGCTTCCCAAAGAGCTGGAAGCAGGATGCTTTGGGGCCTATCTCCGGATTTGGAAACAAGGCAGGGCTTTGAGGCTTGGAGCTCTAGGGCAATGTAGCACACCAAGAGCAGAAGTTCTACTTCATCCAGATCGGGCCTTCAGAAAAGTGCGTTTCACAGGCCTTTGGAGGAGATGTTCCCGGTAGGCTGTAAGAGCACTGTGCAAAGAGAGTTGCTTCTTAGCTTCCCAAAGAGCTGGAGGCAAGATGCTTTGGGGCCTATCTCTGTCTTTGGAAACAATTCAGCACTTTGTGCCTTGAAGCTCTAGGGCAATGTAGCACACCCACAGCAGAAGTTCTACTTCAGCCAGGTCAGGCCTGCCAAGAAACTGCGTTCAACAGGACTTTGTAAGAGATGTTCCCAAAAGGCTGTAAGAACACTGTGCAGATCGAGTTGTTTCATAGCTTCTCATAGAGCTGGAGGCAAGATGCTTCGTGGCCTATCAAAGAACTTCCTAAAATATTCAGCACGTTGTGCCTTGAAGCTCAAGGGCAATGTAGCAGACCCAGAGCAGGAGTTCTACTTCAGCAAGATCAGTCCTGCAAAGAAACTGCGTTTCACAGACATTTCTAGCAGATGTTCCCGGTAGGCTGTAAGAGCCCAATGCAGAGCGAGTTGTTTTTTATCTTCCCAAAGCGCTGGAAGCAAGATGCTTTGGGGACTATCTCTGTCTTTGGAAACAATTCAGCACTTTGTGCCTTGAAGCTCTAGGGCAATGTAGCACACCCACAGCAGAAGTTCTACTTCAGCCAGGTCAGGCCTGCCAAGAAACTGCGTTCAACAGGACTTTGTAAGAGATGTTCCCCATAGGCTGTAAGAACACTGTGCAGAGCGAGTTGTTTCATAGCTTCTCATAGAGCTGGAAGCAAGATGCTTCGTGGCCTATCAAAGAGCTTCCTAAAATATTCAGCACGTTGTGCCTTGAAGCTCTAGGGCAACTTAGTAGACCCAGAGCACGAGTTCTACTTCAGCCAGATCAGGCCTGCCAAGAAAGTGCGTTTCACAGGCCTTTGGAAGAGATGTTCCCGGTAGGCTGTAAGAGGACTGTGCAAAGAGAGTTGCTTCTTAGCTTCCCAAAGAGCTGGAAGCAAGATGCTTTGGGGCCTATTTCAGTCTTTGGAAACAATTCAGCACTTTGTGCCTTGAAGCTCTAGGGCAATGTAGCACACCCAGAGCAGAAGTTCTACTTCAGCCAGATCATGCCTGCCAAGAAACTGCGTTTTACAGGACTTTGTAAGAGATGTTCCCCATAGGCTGTAAGAGCACTGTGCCGAGCGACTTGGTTCTTAGCTTCCCAAAGAGCTGGAAGCAGGATGAATTGGGGCCTATCTCCGTCTTTGGAAACAAGGCAGGGCTTTGAGGCTTGGACCTCTAGGACAATGTAGCACACCCAGAGCAGAAGTTCTACTTCAGCCAGATCGAACCTGCAAAGAAACTGTGTTTCACAGCCCTTTGTAAGGGATGTTCCCGTTAGGCTGTAAGAGCCCAATGCAGAGCGAGTTGTTTCTTATCTTCCCAAAGAGCTGGAAGCAAGATGCTTTGGGGCTTATCTTCCCCTTTGGAAACAAGGCAGGGCTTTGAGCCTTGGAGCTCTAGGGCAATGTAGCACACCAAAACAGAAGTTCTACTTCAGCCGGATCGGGCCTTCAGAAAAGTGTGTTTCACAGGCCTTTGGAAGAGATGTTCCCGGTAGGCTGTAAGAGCACTGTGCAAAGAGAGTTGCTTCTTAGCTTCCCAAAGAGCTGGAAGCAAGATGCTTTGGGGCCTATCTCTGTCTTTGGAAACAATTCAGCACTTTGTGCCTTGAAGCTCTAGGGCAATGTAGCACACCCACAGCAGAAGTTCTACTTCAGCCAGGTCAGGCCTGCCAAGAAACTGCGTTCAACAGGACTTTGTAAGAGATGTTCCCCATAGGCTGTAAGAACACTGTGCAGAGCGAGTTGTTTCATAGCTTCTCATAGAGCTGGAAGCAAGATGCTTCGTGGCCTATCAAAGAGCTTCCTAAAATATTCAGCACGTTGTGCCTTGAAGCTCTAGGGCAACGTAGCAGACCCAGAGCAGGAGTTCTACTTCAGCAAGATCAGGCCTGCAAAGAGACTGCGTTTCACAGACATTTCTAGGAGATGTTCCCGGTAGGCTGTAAGAGCCCAATGCAGAGCGAGTTGTTTCATTTCTTCCCAAAGAGCTGGAAGCAAGATGCTTTGGGGCTTATTGTCCCCTTTGGAAACAAGGCAGGGCTTTGTGCCTTGAATCTCTAGGGAAATGTAGCACACCCAGAGCAGAAGTTCTACTTCAGCCAGATCAGGCCTGCCAAGAAAGTGCGTTTCACAGGCATTTGGAAGAGATGTTCCCTGTAGACTGTAAGAGGACTGTGCAAAGAGAGTTGCTTCTTAGCTTCCCAACGAGCTGGAAGCAAGATGCTTTGGGGCCTATCTCAGTCTTTGGAAACAATTCAGCACTTTGTGCCTTGAAGCTCTAGGGCAATGTAGCACACCCAGAGCAGAAGTTCTACTTCAGCCAGATCATGCCTGCCAAGAAACTGCGTTTTACAGGACTTTGTAAGAGATGTTCCCCATAGGCTGTAAGAGCACTGTGCCGAGCGACTTGGTTCTTAGCTTCCCAAAGAGCTGGAAGCAGGATGAATTGGGGCCTATCTCCGTCTTTGGAAACAAGGCAGGGCTTTGAGGCTTGGACCTCTAGGACAATGTAGCACACCCAGAGCAGAAGTTCTACTTCAGCCAGATCGAACCTGCAAAGAAACTGTGTTTCACAGCCCTTTGTAAGGGATGTTCCCGTTAGGCTGTAAGAGCCCAATGCAGAGCGAGTTGTTTCTTATCTTCCCAAAGAGCTGGAAGCAAGATGCTTTGGGGCTTATCTTCCCCTTTGGAAACAAGGCAGGGCTTTGAGCCTTGGAGCTCTAGGGCAATGTAGCACACCAAAAGCAGAAGTTCTACTTCAGCCGGATCGGGCCTTCAGAAAAGTGTGTTTCACAGGCCTTTGGAAGAGATGTTCCCGGTAGGCTGTAAGAGCACTGTGCAAAGAGAGTTGCTTCTTAGCTTCCCAAAGAGCTGGAAGCAAGATGCTTTGGGGCCTATCTCTGTCTTTGGAAACAATTCAGCACTTTGTGCCTTGAAGCTCTAGGGCAATGTAGCACACCCACAGCAGAAGTTCTACTTCAGCCAGGTCAGGCCTGCCAAGAAACTGCGTTCAACAGGACTTTGTAAGAGATGTTCCCCATAGGCTGTAAGAACACTGTGCAGAGCGAGTTGTTTCATAGCTTCTCATAGAGCTGGAAGCAAGATGCTTCGTGGCCTATCAAAGAGCTTCCTAAAATATTCAGCACGTTGTGCCTTGAAGCTCTAGGGCAATGTAGCAGACCCAGAGCAGTTCTACTTCAGCAAGATCAGGCCTGCAAAGAGACTGCGATTCACAGACATTTCTAGGAGATGTTCCCGGTAGGCTGTAAGAGCCCAATGCAGAGCGAGTTGTTTCATTTCTTCCCAAAGAGCTGGAAGCAAGATGCTTTGGGGCTTATTGTCCCCTTTGGAAACAAGGCAGGGCTTTGTGCCTTGAATCTCTAGGGAAATGTAGCACACCCAGAGCAGAAGTTCTACTTCAGCCAGATCAGGCCTGCCAAGAAAGTGCGTTTCACAGGCATTTGGAAGAGATGTTCCCTGTAGACTGTAAGAGGACTGTGCAAAGAGAGTTGCTTCTTAGCTTCCCAACGAGCTGGAAGCAAGATGCTTTGGGGCCTATCTCAGTCTTTGGAAACAATTCAGCACTTTGTGCCTTGAAGCTCTAGGGCAATGTAGCACACCCAGAGCAGAAGTTCTACTTCAGCCAGATCATGCCTGCCAAGAAACTGCGTTTTACAGGACTTTGTAAGAGATGTTCCCCATAGGCTGTAAGAGCACTGTGCCGAGCGACTTGGTTCTTAGCTTCCCAAAGAGCTGGAAGCAGGATGAATTGGGGCCTATCTCCGTCTTTGGAAACAAGGCAGGGCTTTGAGGCTTGGACCTCTAGGACAATGTAGCACACCCAGAGCAGAAGTTCTACTTCAGCCAGATCGAACCTGCAAAGAAACTGTGTTTCACAGCCCTTTGTAAGGGATGTTCCCGTTAGGCTGTAAGAGCCCAATGCAGAGCGAGTTGTTTCTTATCTTCCCAAAGAGCTGGAAGCAAGATGCTTTGGGGCTTATCTTCCCCTTTGGAAACAAGGCAGGGCTTTGAGCCTTGGAGCTCTAGGGCAATGTAGCACACCAAAAGCAGAAGTTCTACTTCAGCCGGATCGGGCCTTCAGAAAAGTGTGTTTCACAGGCCTTTGGAAGAGATGTTCCCGGTAGGCTGTAAGAGCACTGTGCAAAGAGAGTTGCTTCTTAGCTTCCCAAAGAGCTGGAAGCAAGATGCTTTGGGGCCTATCTCTGTCTTTGGAAACAATTCAGCACTTTGTGCCTTGAAGCTCTAGGGCAATGTAGCACACCCACAGCAGAAGTTCTACTTCAGCCAGGTCAGGCCTGCCAAGAAACTGCGTTCAACAGGACTTTGTAAGAGATGTTCCCCATAGGCTGTAAGAACACTGTGCAGAGCGAGTTGTTTCATAGCTTCTCATAGAGCTGGAAGCAAGATGCTTCGTGGCCTATCAAAGAGCTTCCTAAAATATTCAGCACGTTGTGCCTTGAAGCTCTAGGGCAACGTAGCAGACCCAGAGCAGGAGTTCTACTTCAGCAAGATCAGGCCTGCAAAGAGACTGCGTTTCACAGACATTTCTAGGAGATGTTCCCGGTAGGCTGTAAGAGCCCAATGCAGAGCGAGTTGTTTCATTTCTTCCCAAAGAGCTGGAAGCAAGATGCTTTGGGGCTTATTGTCCCCTTTGGAAACAAGGCAGGGCTTTGTGCCTTGAATCTCTAGGGAAATGTAGCACACCCAGAGCAGAAGTTCTACTTCAGCCAGATCAGGCCTGCCAAGAAAGTGCGTTTCACAGGCATTTGGAAGAGATGTTCCCTGTAGACTGTAAGAGGACTGTGCAAAGAGAGTTGCTTCTTAGCTTCCCAACGAGCTGGAAGCAAGATGCTTTGGGGCCTATCTCAGTCTTTGGAAACAATTCAGCACTTTGTGCCTTGAAGCTCTAGGGCAATGTAGCACACCCAGAGCAGAAGTTCTACTTCAGCCAGATCATGCCTGCCAAGAAACTGCGTTTTACAGGACTTTGTAAGAGATGTTCCCCATAGGCTGTAAGAGCACTGTGCCGAGCGACTTGGTTCTTAGCTTCCCAAAGAGCTGGAAGCAGGATGAATTGGGGCCTATCTCCGTCTTTGGAAACAAGGCAGGGCTTTGAGGCTTGGACCTCTAGGACAATGTAGCACACCCAGAGCAGAAGTTCTACTTCAGCCAGATCGAACCTGCAAAGAAACTGTGTTTCACAGCCCTTTGTAAGGGATGTTCCCGTTAGGCTGTAAGAGCCCAATGCAGAGCGAGTTGTTTCTTATCTTCCCAAAGAGCTGGAAGCAAGATGCTTTGGGGCTTATCTTCCCCTTTGGAAACAAGGCAGGGCTTTGAGCCTTGGAGCTCTAGGGCAATGTAGCACACCAAAAGCAGAAGTTCTACTTCAGCCGGATCGGGCCTTCAGAAAAGTGTGTTTCACAGGCCTTTGGAAGAGATGTTCCCGGTAGGCTGTAAGAGCACTGTGCAAAGAGAGTTGCTTCTTAGCTTCCCAAAGAGCTGGAAGCAAGATGCTTTGGGGCCTATCTCTGTCTTTGGAAACAATTCAGCACTTTGTGCCTTGAAGCTCTAGGGCAATGTAGCACACCCACAGCAGAAGTTCTACTTCAGCCAGGTCAGGCCTGCCAAGAAACTGCGTTCAACAGGACTTTGTAAGAGATGTTCCCCATAGGCTGTAAGAACACTGTGCAGAGCGAGTTGTTTCATAGCTTCTCATAGAGCTGGAAGCAAGATGCTTCGTGGCCTATCAAAGAGCTTCCTAAAATATTCAGCACGTTGTGCCTTGAAGCTCTAGGGCAATGTAGCAGACCCAGAGCAGTTCTACTTCAGCAAGATCAGGCCTGCAAAGAGACTGCGATTCACAGACATTTCTAGGAGATGTTCCCGGTAGGCTGTAAGAGCCCAATGCAGAGCGAGTTGTTTCATTTCTTCCCAAAGAGCTGGAAGCAAGATGCTTTGGGGCTTATTGTCCCCTTTGGAAACAAGGCAGGGCTTTGTGCCTTGAATCTCTAGGGAAATGTAGCACACCCAGAGCAGAAGTTCTACTTCAGCCAGATCAGGCCTGCCAAGAAAGTGCGTTTCACAGGCATTTGGAAGAGATGTTCCCTGTAGACTGTAAGAGGACTGTGCAAAGAGAGTTGCTTCTTAGCTTCCCAACGAGCTGGAAGCAAGATGCTTTGGGGCCTATCTCAGTCTTTGGAAACAATTCAGCACTTTGTGCCTTGAAGCTCTAGGGCAATGTAGCACACCCAGAGCAGAAGTTCTACTTCAGCCAGATCATGCCTGCCAAGAAACTGCGTTTTACAGGACTTTGTAAGAGATGTTCCCCATAGGCTGTAAGAGCACTGTGCCGAGCGACTTGGTTCTTAGCTTCCCAAAGAGCTGGAAGCAGGATGAATTGGGGCCTATCTCCGTCTTTGGAAACAAGGCAGGGCTTTGAGGCTTGGACCTCTAGGACAATGTAGCACACCCAGAGCAGAAGTTCTACTTCAGCCAGATCGAACCTGCAAAGAAACTGTGTTTCACAGCCCTTTGTAAGGGATGTTCCCGTTAGGCTGTAAGAGCCCAATGCAGAGCGAGTTGTTTCTTATCTTCCCAAAGAGCTGGAAGCAAGATGCTTTGGGGCTTATCTTCCCCTTTGGAAACAAGGCAGGGCTTTGAGCCTTGGAGCTCTAGGGCAATGTAGCACACCAAAAGCAGAAGTTCTACTTCAGCCGGATCGGGCCTTCAGAAAAGTGTGTTTCACAGGCCTTTGGAAGAGATGTTCCCGGTAGGCTGTAAGAGCACTGTGCAAAGAGAGTTGCTTCTTAGCTTCCCAAAGAGCTGGAAGCAAGATGCTTTGGGGCCTATCTCTGTCTTTGGAAACAATTCAGCACTTTGTGCCTTGAAGCTCTAGGGCAATGTAGCACACCCACAGCAGAAGTTCTACTTCAGCCAGGTCAGGCCTGCCAAGAAACTGCGTTCAACAGGACTTTGTAAGAGATGTTCCCCATAGGCTGTAAGAACACTGTGCAGAGCGAGTTGTTTCATAGCTTCTCATACAGCTGGAAGCAAGATGCTTCGTGGCCTATCAAAGAGCTTCCTAAAATATTCAGCACGTTGTGCCTTGAAGCTCTAGGGCAACGTAGCAGACCCAGAGCAGGAGTTCTACTTCAGCAAGATCAGGCCTGCAAAGAGACTGCGTTTCACAGACATTTCTAGGAGATGTTCCCGGTAGGCTGTAAGAGCCCAATGCAGAGCGAGTTGTTTCATTTCTTCCCAAAGAGCTGGAAGCAAGATGCTTTGGGGCTTATTGTCCCCTTTGGAAACAAGGCAGGGCTTTGTGCCTTGAATCTCTAGGGAAATGTAGCACACCCAGAGCAGAAGTTCTACTTCAGCCAGATCAGGCCTGCCAAGAAAGTGCGTTTCACAGGCATTTGGAAGAGATGTTCCCTGTAGACTGTAAGAGGACTGTGCAAAGAGAGTTGCTTCTTAGCTTCCCAACGAGCTGGAAGCAAGATGCTTTGGGGCCTATCTCAGTCTTTGGAAACAATTCAGCACTTTGTGCCTTGAAGCTCTAGGGCAATGTAGCACACCCAGAGCAGAAGTTCTACTTCAGCCAGATCATGCCTGCCAAGAAACTGCGTTTTACAGGACTTTGTAAGAGATGTTCCCCATAGGCTGTAAGAGCACTGTGCCGAGCGACTTGGTTCTTAGCTTCCCAAAGAGCTGGAAGCAGGATGAATTGGGGCCTATCTCCGTCTTTGGAAACAAGGCAGGGCTTTGAGGCTTGGACCTCTAGGACAATGTAGCACACCCAGAGCAGAAGTTCTACTTCAGCCAGATCGAACCTGCAAAGAAACTGTGTTTCACAGCCCTTTGTAAGGGATGTTCCCGTTAGGCTGTAAGAGCCCAATGCAGAGCGAGTTGTTTCTTATCTTCCCAAAGAGCTGGAAGCAAGATGCTTTGGGGCTTATCTTCCCCTTTGGAAACAAGGCAGGGCTTTGAGCCTTGGAGCTCTAGGGCAATGTAGCACACCAAAAGCAGAAGTTCTACTTCAGCCGGATCGGGCCTTCAGAAAAGTGTGTTTCACAGGCCTTTGGAAGAGATGTTCCCGGTAGGCTGTAAGAGCACTGTGCAAAGAGAGTTGCTTCTTAGCTTCCCAAAGAGCTGGAAGCAAGATGCTTTGGGGCCTATCTCTGTCTTTGGAAACAATTCAGCACTTTGTGCCTTGAAGCTCTAGGGCAATGTAGCACACCCACAGCAGAAGTTCTACTTCAGCCAGGTCAGGCCTGCCAAGAAACTGCGTTCAACAGGACTTTGTAAGAGATGTTCCCCATAGGCTGTAAGAACACTGTGCAGAGCGAGTTGTTTCATAGCTTCTCATAGAGCTGGAAGCAAGATGCTTCGTGGCCTATCAAAGAGCTTCCTAAAATATTCAGCACGTTGTGCCTTGAAGCTCTAGGGCAATGTAGCAGACCCAGAGCAGTTCTACTTCAGCAAGATCAGGCCTGCAAAGAGACTGCGATTCACAGACATTTCTAGGAGATGTTCCCGGTAGGCTGTAAGAGCCCAATGCAGAGCGAGTTGTTTCATTTCTTCCCAAAGAGCTGGAAGCAAGATGCTTTGGGGCTTATTGTCCCCTTTGGAAACAAGGCAGGGCTTTGTGCCTTGAATCTCTAGGGAAATGTAGCACACCCAGAGCAGAAGTTCTACTTCAGCCAGATCAGGCCTGCCAAGAAAGTGCGTTTCACAGGCATTTGGAAGAGATGTTCCCTGTAGACTGTAAGAGGACTGTGCAAAGAGAGTTGCTTCTTAGCTTCCCAACGAGCTGGAAGCAAGATGCTTTGGGGCCTATCTCAGTCTTTGGAAACAATTCAGCACTTTGTGCCTTGAAGCTCTAGGGCAATGTAGCACACCCAGAGCAGAAGTTCTACTTCAGCCAGATCATGCCTGCCAAGAAACTGCGTTTTACAGGACTTTGTAAGAGATGTTCCCCATAGGCTGTAAGAGCACTGTGCCGAGCGACTTGGTTCTTAGCTTCCCAAAGAGCTGGAAGCAGGATGAATTGGGGCCTATCTCCGTCTTTGGAAACAAGGCAGGGCTTTGAGGCTTGGACCTCTAGGACAATGTAGCACACCCAGAGCAGAAGTTCTACTTCAGCCAGATCGAACCTGCAAAGAAACTGTGTTTCACAGCCCTTTGTAAGGGATGTTCCCGTTAGGCTGTAAGAGCCCAATGCAGAGCGAGTTGTTTCTTATCTTCCCAAAGAGCTGGAAGCAAGATGCTTTGGGGCTTATCTTCCCCTTTGGAAACAAGGCAGGGCTTTGAGCCTTGGAGCTCTAGGGCAATGTAGCACACCAAAAGCAGAAGTTCTACTTCAGCCGGATCGGGCCTTCAGAAAAGTGTGTTTCACAGGCCTTTGGAAGAGATGTTCCCGGTAGGCTGTAAGAGCACTGTGCAAAGAGAGTTGCTTCTTAGCTTCCCAAAGAGCTGGAAGCAAGATGCTTTGGGGCCTATCTCTGTCTTTGGAAACAATTCAGCACTTTGTGCCTTGAAGCTCTAGGGCAATGTAGCACACCCACAGCAGAAGTTCTACTTCAGCCAGGTCAGGCCTGCCAAGAAACTGCGTTCAACAGGACTTTGTAAGAGATGTTCCCCATAGGCTGTAAGAACACTGTGCAGAGCGAGTTGTTTCATAGCTTCTCATAGAGCTGGAAGCAAGATGCTTCGTGGCCTATCAAAGAGCTTCCTAAAATATTCAGCACGTTGTGCCTTGAAGCTCTAGGGCAACGTAGCAGACCCAGAGCAGGAGTTCTACTTCAGCAAGATCAGGCCTGCAAAGAGACTGCGTTTCACAGACATTTCTAGGAGATGTTCCCGGTAGGCTGTAAGAGCCCAATGCAGAGCGAGTTGTTTCATTTCTTCCCAAAGAGCTGGAAGCAAGATGCTTTGGGGCTTATTGTCCCCTTTGGAAACAAGGCAGGGCTTTGTGCCTTGAATCTCTAGGGAAATGTAGCACACCCAGAGCAGAAGTTCTACTTCAGCCAGATCAGGCCTGCCAAGAAAGTGCGTTTCACAGGCATTTGGAAGAGATGTTCCCTGTAGACTGTAAGAGGACTGTGCAAAGAGAGTTGCTTCTTAGCTTCCCAACGAGCTGGAAGCAAGATGCTTTGGGGCCTATCTCAGTCTTTGGAAACAATTCAGCACTTTGTGCCTTGAAGCTCTAGGGCAATGTAGCACACCCAGAGCAGAAGTTCTACTTCAGCCAGATCATGCCTGCCAAGAAACTGCGTTTTACAGGACTTTGTAAGAGATGTTCCCCATAGGCTGTAAGAGCACTGTGCCGAGCGACTTGGTTCTTAGCTTCCCAAAGAGCTGGAAGCAGGATGAATTGGGGCCTATCTCCGTCTTTGGAAACAAGGCAGGGCTTTGAGGCTTGGACCTCTAGGACAATGTAGCACACCCAGAGCAGAAGTTCTACTTCAGCCAGATCGAACCTGCAAAGAAACTGTGTTTCACAGCCCTTTGTAAGGGATGTTCCCGTTAGGCTGTAAGAGCCCAATGCAGAGCGAGTTGTTTCTTATCTTCCCAAAGAGCTGGAAGCAAGATGCTTTGGGGCTTATCTTCCCCTTTGGAAACAAGGCAGGGCTTTGAGCCTTGGAGCTCTAGGGCAATGTAGCACACCAAAAGCAGAAGTTCTACTTCAGCCGGATCGGGCCTTCAGAAAAGTGTGTTTCACAGGCCTTTGGAAGAGATGTTCCCGGTAGGCTGTAAGAGCACTGTGCAAAGAGAGTTGCTTCTTAGCTTCCCAAAGAGCTGGAAGCAAGATGCTTTGGGGCCTATCTCTGTCTTTGGAAACAATTCAGCACTTTGTGCCTTGAAGCTCTAGGGCAATGTAGCACACCCACAGCAGAAGTTCTACTTCAGCCAGGTCAGGCCTGCCAAGAAACTGCGTTCAACAGGACTTTGTAAGAGATGTTCCCCATAGGCTGTAAGAACACTGTGCAGAGCGAGTTGTTTCATAGCTTCTCATAGAGCTGGAAGCAAGATGCTTCGTGGCCTATCAAAGAGCTTCCTAAAATATTCAGCACGTTGTGCCTTGAAGCTCTAGGGCAATGTAGCAGACCCAGAGCAGTTCTACTTCAGCAAGATCAGGCCTGCAAAGAGACTGCGATTCACAGACATTTCTAGGAGATGTTCCCGGTAGGCTGTAAGAGCCCAATGCAGAGCGAGTTGTTTCATTTCTTCCCAAAGAGCTGGAAGCAAGATGCTTTGGGGCTTATTGTCCCCTTTGGAAACAAGGCAGGGCTTTGTGCCTTGAATCTCTAGGGAAATGTAGCACACCCAGAGCAGAAGTTCTACTTCAGCCAGATCAGGCCTGCCAAGAAAGTGCGTTTCACAGGCATTTGGAAGAGATGTTCCCTGTAGACTGTAAGAGGACTGTGCAAAGAGAGTTGCTTCTTAGCTTCCCAACGAGCTGGAAGCAAGATGCTTTGGGGCCTATCTCAGTCTTTGGAAACAATTCAGCACTTTGTGCCTTGAAGCTCTAGGGCAATGTAGCACACCCAGAGCAGAAGTTCTACTTCAGCCAGATCATGCCTGCCAAGAAACTGCGTTTTACAGGACTTTGTAAGAGATGTTCCCCATAGGCTGTAAGAGCACTGTGCCGAGCGACTTGGTTCTTAGCTTCCCAAAGAGCTGGAAGCAGGATGAATTGGGGCCTATCTCCGTCTTTGGAAACAAGGCAGGGCTTTGAGGCTTGGACCTCTAGGACAATGTAGCACACCCAGAGCAGAAGTTCTACTTCAGCCAGATCGAACCTGCAAAGAAACTGTGTTTCACAGCCCTTTGTAAGGGATGTTCCCGTTAGGCTGTAAGAGCCCAATGCAGAGCGAGTTGTTTCTTATCTTCCCAAAGAGCTGGAAGCAAGATGCTTTGGGGCTTATCTTCCCCTTTGGAAACAAGGCAGGGCTTTGAGCCTTGGAGCTCTAGGGCAATGTAGCACACCAAAAGCAGAAGTTCTACTTCAGCCGGATCGGGCCTTCAGAAAAGTGTGTTTCACAGGCCTTTGGAAGAGATGTTCCCGGTAGGCTGTAAGAGCACTGTGCAAAGAGAGTTGCTTCTTAGCTTCCCAAAGAGCTGGAAGCAAGATGCTTTGGGGCCTATCTCTGTCTTTGGAAACAATTCAGCACTTTGTGCCTTGAAGCTCTAGGGCAATGTAGCACACCCACAGCAGAAGTTCTACTTCAGCCAGGTCAGGCCTGCCAAGAAACTGCGTTCAACAGGACTTTGTAAGAGATGTTCCCCATAGGCTGTAAGAACACTGTGCAGAGCGAGTTGTTTCATAGCTTCTCATAGAGCTGGAAGCAAGATGCTTCGTGGCCTATCAAAGAGCTTCCTAAAATATTCAGCACGTTGTGCCTTGAAGCTCTAGGGCAACGTAGCAGACCCAGAGCAGGAGTTCTACTTCAGCAAGATCAGGCCTGCAAAGAGACTGCGTTTCACAGACATTTCTAGGAGATGTTCCAGGTAGGCTGTAAGAGCCCAATGCAGAGCGAGTTGTTTCATTTCTTCCCAAAGAGCTGGAAGCAAGATGCTTTGGGGCTTATTGTCCCCTTTGGAAACAAGGCAGGGCTTTGTGCCTTGAATCTCTAGGGAAATGTAGCACACCCAGAGCAGAAGTTCTACTTCAGCCAGATCAGGCCTGCCAAGAAAGTGCGTTTCACAGGCATTTGGAAGAGATGTTCCCTGTAGACTGTAAGAGGACTGTGCAAAGAGAGTTGCTTCTTAGCTTCCCAACGAGCTGGAAGCAAGATGCTTTGGGGCCTATCTCAGTCTTTGGAAACAATTCAGCACTTTGTGCCTTGAAGCTCTAGGGCAATGTAGCACACCCAGAGCAGAAGTTCTACTTCAGCCAGATCATGCCTGCCAAGAAACTGCGTTTTACAGGACTTTGTAAGAGATGTTCCCCATAGGCTGTAAGAGCACTGTGCCGAGCGACTTGGTTCTTAGCTTCCCAAAGAGCTGGAAGCAGGATGAATTGGGGCCTATCTCCGTCTTTGGAAACAAGGCAGGGCTTTGAGGCTTGGACCTCTAGGACAATGTAGCACACCCAGAGCAGAAGTTCTACTTCAGCCAGATCGAACCTGCAAAGAAACTGTGTTTCACAGCCCTTTGTAAGGGATGTTCCCGTTAGGCTGTAAGAGCCCAATGCAGAGCGAGTTGTTTCTTATCTTCCCAAAGAGCTGGAAGCAAGATGCTTTGGGGCTTATCTTCCCCTTTGGAAACAAGGCAGGGCTTTGAGCCTTGGAGCTCTAGGGCAATGTAGCACACCAAAAGCAGAAGTTCTACTTCAGCCGGATCGGGCCTTCAGAAAAGTGTGTTTCACAGGCCTTTGGAAGAGATGTTCCCGGTAGGCTGTAAGAGCACTGTGCAAAGAGAGTTGCTTCTTAGCTTCCCAAAGAGCTGGAAGCAAGATGCTTTGGGGCCTATCTCTGTCTTTGGAAACAATTCAGCACTTTGTGCCTTGAAGCTCTAGGGCAATGTAGCACACCCACAGCAGAAGTTCTACTTCAGCCAGGTCAGGCCTGCCAAGAAACTGCGTTCAACAGGACTTTGTAAGAGATGTTCCCCATAGGCTGTAAGAACACTGTGCAGAGCGAGTTGTTTCATAGCTTCTCATAGAGCTGGAAGCAAGATGCTTCGTGGCCTATCAAAGAGCTTCCTAAAATATTCAGCACGTTGTGCCTTGAAGCTCTAGGGCAACGTAGCAGACCCAGAGCAGGAGTTCTACTTCAGCAAGATCAGGCCTGCAAAGAGACTGCGTTTCACAGACATTTCTAGGAGATGTTCCCGGTAGGCTGTAAGAGCCCAATGCAGAGCGAGTTGTTTCATTTCTTCCCAAAGAGCTGGAAGCAAGATGCTTTGGGGCTTATTGTCCCCTTTGGAAACAAGGCAGGGCTTTGTGCCTTGAATCTCTAGGGAAATGTAGCACACCCAGAGCAGAAGTTCTACTTCAGCCAGATCAGGCCTGCCAAGAAAGTGCGTTTCACAGGCATTTGGAAGAGATGTTCCCTGTAGACTGTAAGAGGACTGTGCAAAGAGAGTTGCTTCTTAGCTTCCCAACGAGCTGGAAGCAAGATGCTTTGGGGCCTATCTCAGTCTTTGGAAACAATTCAGCACTTTGTGCCTTGAAGCTCTAGGGCAATGTAGCACACCCAGAGCAGAAGTTCTACTTCAGCCAGATCATGCCTGCCAAGAAACTGCGTTTTACAGGACTTTGTAAGAGATGTTCCCCATAGGCTGTAAGAGCACTGTGCCGAGCGACTTGGTTCTTAGCTTCCCAAAGAGCTGGAAGCAGGATGAATTGGGGCCTATCTCCGTCTTTGGAAACAAGGCAGGGCTTTGAGGCTTGGACCTCTAGGACAATGTAGCACACCCAGAGCAGAAGTTCTACTTCAGCCAGATCGAACCTGCAAAGAAACTGTGTTTCACAGCCCTTTGTAAGGGATGTTCCCGTTAGGCTGTAAGAGCCCAATGCAGAGCGAGTTGTTTCTTATCTTCCCAAAGAGCTGGAAGCAAGATGCTTTGGGGCTTATCTTCCCCTTTGGAAACAAGGCAGGGCTTTGAGCCTTGGAGCTCTAGGGCAATGTAGCACACCAAAAGCAGAAGTTCTACTTCAGCCGGATCGGGCCTTCAGAAAAGTGTGTTTCACAGGCCTTTGGAAGAGATGTTCCCGGTAGGCTGTAAGAGCACTGTGCAAAGAGAGTTGCTTCTTAGCTTCCCAAAGAGCTGGAAGCAAGATGCTTTGGGGCCTATCTCTGTCTTTGGAAACAATTCAGCACTTTGTGCCTTGAAGCTCTAGGGCAATGTAGCACACCCACAGCAGAAGTTCTACTTCAGCCAGGTCAGGCCTGCCAAGAAACTGCGTTCAACAGGACTTTGTAAGAGATGTTCCCCATAGGCTGTAAGAACACTGTGCAGAGCGAGTTGTTTCATAGCTTCTCATAGAGCTGGAAGCAAGATGCTTCGTGGCCTATCAAAGAGCTTCCTAAAATATTCAGCACGTTGTGCCTTGAAGCTCTAGGGCAATGTAGCAGACCCAGAGCAGTTCTACTTCAGCAAGATCAGGCCAGCAAAGAGACTGCGATTCACAGACATTTCTAGGAGATGTTCCCGGTAGGCTGTAAGAGCCCAATGCAGAGCGAGTTGTTTCATTTCTTCCCAAAGAGCTGGAAGCAAGATGCTTTGGGGCTTATTGTCCCCTTTGGAAACAAGGCAGGGCTTTGTGCCTTGAATCTCTAGGGAAATGTAGCACACCCAGAGCAGAAGTTCTACTTCAGCCAGATCAGGCCTGCCAAGAAAGTGCGTTTCACAGGCATTTGGAAGAGATGTTCCCTGTAGACTGTAAGAGGACTGTGCAAAGAGAGTTGCTTCTTAGCTTCCCAACGAGCTGGAAGCAAGATGCTTTGGGGCCTATCTCAGTCTTTGGAAACAATTCAGCACTTTGTGCCTTGAAGCTCTAGGGCAATGTAGCACACCCAGAGCAGAAGTTCTACTTCAGCCAGATCATGCCTGCCAAGAAACTGCGTTTTACAGGACTTTGTAAGAGATGTTCCCCATAGGCTGTAAGAGCACTGTGCCGAGCGACTTGGTTCTTAGCTTCCCAAAGAGCTGGAAGCAGGATGAATTGGGGCCTATCTCCGTCTTTGGAAACAAGGCAGGGCTTTGAGGCTTGGACCTCTAGGACAATGTAGCACACCCAGAGCAGAAGTTCTACTTCAGCCAGATCGAACCTGCAAAGAAACTGTGTTTCACAGCCCTTTGTAAGGGATGTTCCCGTTAGGCTGTAAGAGCCCAATGCAGAGCGAGTTGTTTCTTATCTTCCCAAAGAGCTGGAAGCAAGATGCTTTGGGGCTTATCTTCCCCTTTGGAAACAAGGCAGGGCTTTGAGCCTTGGAGCTCTAGGGCAATGTAGCACACCAAAAGCAGAAGTTCTACTTCAGCCGGATCGGGCCTTCAGAAAAGTGTGTTTCACAGGCCTTTGGAAGAGATGTTCCCGGTAGGCTGTAAGAGCACTGTGCAAAGAGAGTTGCTTCTTAGCTTCCCAAAGAGCTGGAAGCAAGATGCTTTGGGGCCTATCTCTGTCTTTGGAAACAATTCAGCACTTTGTGCCTTGAAGCTCTAGGGCAATGTAGCACACCCACAGCAGAAGTTCTACTTCAGCCAGGTCAGGCCTGCCAAGAAACTGCGTTCAACAGGACTTTGTAAGAGATGTTCCCCATAGGCTGTAAGAACACTGTGCAGAGCGAGTTGTTTCATAGCTTCTCATAGAGCTGGAAGCAAGATGCTTCGTGGCCTATCAAAGAGCTTCCTAAAATATTCAGCACGTTGTGCCTTGAAGCTCTAGGGCAACGTAGCAGACCCAGAGCAGGAGTTCTACTTCAGCAAGATCAGGCCTGCAAAGAGACTGCGTTTCACAGACATTTCTAGGAGATGTTCCAGGTAGGCTGTAAGAGCCCAATGCAGAGCGAGTTGTTTCATTTCTTCCCAAAGAGCTGGAAGCAAGATGCTTTGGGGCTTATTGTCCCCTTTGGAAACAAGGCAGGGCTTTGTGCCTTGAATCTCTAGGGAAATGTAGCACACCCAGAGCAGAAGTTCTACTTCAGCCAGATCAGGCCTGCCAAGAAAGTGCGTTTCACAGGCATTTGGAAGAGATGTTCCCTGTAGACTGTAAGAGGACTGTGCAAAGAGAGTTGCTTCTTAGCTTCCCAACGAGCTGGAAGCAAGATGCTTTGGGGCCTATCTCAGTCTTTGGAAACAATTCAGCACTTTGTGCCTTGAAGCTCTAGGGCAATGTAGCACACCCAGAGCAGAAGTTCTACTTCAGCCAGATCATGCCTGCCAAGAAACTGCGTTTTACAGGACTTTGTAAGAGATGTTCCCCATAGGCTGTAAGAGCACTGTGCCGAGCGACTTGGTTCTTAGCTTCCCAAAGAGCTGGAAGCAGGATGAATTGGGGCCTATCTCCGTCTTTGGAAACAAGGCAGGGCTTTGAGGCTTGGACCTCTAGGACAATGTAGCACACCCAGAGCAGAAGTTCTACTTCAGCCAGATCGAACCTGCAAAGAAACTGTGTTTCACAGCCCTTTGTAAGGGATGTTCCCGTTAGGCTGTAAGAGCCCAATGCAGAGCGAGTTGTTTCTTATCTTCCCAAAGAGCTGGAAGCAAGATGCTTTGGGGCTTATCTTCCCCTTTGGAAACAAGGCAGGGCTTTGAGCCTTGGAGCTCTAGGGCAATGTAGCACACCAAAAGCAGAAGTTCTACTTCAGCCGGATCGGGCCTTCAGAAAAGTGTGTTTCACAGGCCTTTGGAAGAGATGTTCCCGGTAGGCTGTAAGAGCACTGTGCAAAGAGAGTTGCTTCTTAGCTTCCCAAAGAGCTGGAAGCAAGATGCTTTGGGGCCTATCTCTGTCTTTGGAAACAATTCAGCACTTTGTGCCTTGAAGCTCTAGGGCAATGTAGCACACCCACAGCAGAAGTTCTACTTCAGCCAGGTCAGGCCTGCCAAGAAACTGCGTTCAACAGGACTTTGTAAGAGATGTTCCCCATAGGCTGTACGAACACTGTGCAGAGCGAGTTGTTTCATAGCTTCTCATAGAGCTGGAAGCAAGATGCTTCGTGGCCTATCAAAGAGCTTCCTAAAATATTCAGCACGTTGTGCCTTGAAGCTCTAGGGCAATGTAGCAGACCCAGAGCAGTTCTACTTCAGCAAGATCAGGCCTGCAAAGAGACTGCGATTCACAGACATTTCTAGGAGATGTTCCCGGTAGGCTGTAAGAGCCCAATGCAGAGCGAGTTGTTTCATTTCTTCCCAAAGAGCTGGAAGCAAGATGCTTTGGGGCTTATTGTCCCCTTTGGAAACAAGGCAGGGCTTTGTGCCTTGAATCTCTAGGGAAATGTAGCACACCCAGAGCAGAAGTTCTACTTCAGCCAGATCAGGCCTGCCAAGAAAGTGCGTTTCACAGGCATTTGGAAGAGATGTTCCCTGTAGACTGTAAGAGGACTGTGCAAAGAGAGTTGCTTCTTAGCTTCCCAACGAGCTGGAAGCAAGATGCTTTGGGGCCTATCTCAGTCTTTGGAAACAATTCAGCACTTTGTGCCTTGAAGCTCTAGGGCAATGTAGCACACCCAGAGCAGAAGTTCTACTTCAGCCAGATCATGCCTGCCAAGAAACTGCGTTTTACAGGACTTTGTAAGAGATGTTCCCCATAGGCTGTAAGAGCACTGTGCCGAGCGACTTGGTTCTTAGCTTCCCAAAGAGCTGGAAGCAGGATGAATTGGGGCCTATCTCCGTCTTTGGAAACAAGGCAGGGCTTTGAGGCTTGGACCTCTAGGACAATGTAGCACACCCAGAGCAGAAGTTCTACTTCAGCCAGATCGAACCTGCAAAGAAACTGTGTTTCACAGCCCTTTGTAAGGGATGTTCCCGTTAGGCTGTAAGAGCCCAATGCAGAGCGAGTTGTTTCTTATCTTCCCAAAGAGCTGGAAGCAAGATGCTTTGGGGCTTATCTTCCCCTTTGGAAACAAGGCAGGGCTTTGAGCCTTGGAGCTCTAGGGCAATGTAGCACACCAAAAGCAGAAGTTCTACTTCAGCCGGATCGGGCCTTCAGAAAAGTGTGTTTCACAGGCCTTTGGAAGAGATGTTCCCGGTAGGCTGTAAGAGCACTGTGCAAAGAGAGTTGCTTCTTAGCTTCCCAAAGAGCTGGAAGCAAGATGCTTTGGGGCCTATCTCTGTCTTTGGAAACAATTCAGCACTTTGTGCCTTGAAGCTCTAGGGCAATGTAGCACACCCACAGCAGAAGTTCTACTTCAGCCAGGTCAGGCCTGCCAAGAAACTGCGTTCAACAGGACTTTGTAAGAGATGTTCCCCATAGGCTGTAAGAACACTGTGCAGAGCGAGTTGTTTCATAGCTTCTCATAGAGCTGGAAGCAAGATGCTTCGTGGCCTATCAAAGAGCTTCCTAAAATATTCAGCACGTTGTGCCTTGAAGCTCTAGGGCAACGTAGCAGACCCAGAGCAGGAGTTCTACTTCAGCAAGATCAGGCCTGCAAAGAGACTGCGTTTCACAGACATTTCTAGGAGATGTTCCAGGTAGGCTGTAAGAGCCCAATGCAGAGCGAGTTGTTTCATTTCTTCCCAAAGAGCTGGAAGCAAGATGCTTTGGGGCTTATTGTCCCCTTTGGAAACAAGGCAGGGCTTTGTGCCTTGAATCTCTAGGGAAATGTAGCACACCCAGAGCAGAAGTTCTACTTCAGCCAGATCAGGCCTGCCAAGAAAGTGCGTTTCACAGGCATTTGGAAGAGATGTTCCCTGTAGACTGTAAGAGGACTGTGCAAAGAGAGTTGCTTCTTAGCTTCCCAACGAGCTGGAAGCAAGATGCTTTGGGGCCTATCTCAGTCTTTGGAAACAATTCAGCACTTTGTGCCTTGAAGCTCTAGGGCAATGTAGCACACCCAGAGCAGAAGTTCTACTTCAGCCAGATCATGCCTGCCAAGAAACTGCGTTTTACAGGACTTTGTAAGAGATGTTCCCCATAGGCTGTAAGAGCACTGTGCCGAGCGACTTGGTTCTTAGCTTCCCAAAGAGCTGGAAGCAGGATGAATTGGGGCCTATCTCCGTCTTTGGAAACAAGGCAGGGCTTTGAGGCTTGGACCTCTAGGACAATGTAGCACACCCAGAGCAGAAGTTCTACTTCAGCCAGATCGAACCTGCAAAGAAACTGTGTTTCACAGCCCTTTGTAAGGGATGTTCCCGTTAGGCTGTAAGAGCCCAATGCAGAGCGAGTTGTTTCTTATCTTCCCAAAGAGCTGGAAGCAAGATGCTTTGGGGCTTATCTTCCCCTTTGGAAACAAGGCAGGGCTTTGAGCCTTGGAGCTCTAGGGCAATGTAGCACACCAAAAGCAGAAGTTCTACTTCAGCCGGATCGGGCCTTCAGAAAAGTGTGTTTCACAGGCCTTTGGAAGAGATGTTCCCGGTAGGCTGTAAGAGCACTGTGCAAAGAGAGTTGCTTCTTAGCTTCCCAAAGAGCTGGAAGCAAGATGCTTTGGGGCCTATCTCTGTCTTTGGAAACAATTCAGCACTTTGTGCCTTGAAGCTCTAGGGCAATGTAGCACACCCACAGCAGAAGTTCTACTTCAGCCAGGTCAGGCCTGCCAAGAAACTGCGTTCAACAGGACTTTGTAAGAGATGTTCCCCATAGGCTGTAAGAACACTGTGCAGAGCGAGTTGTTTCATAGCTTCTCATAGAGCTGGAAGCAAGATGCTTCGTGGCCTATCAAAGAACTTCCTAAAATATTCAGCACGTTGTGCCTTGAAGCTCTAGGGCAATGTAGCAGACCCAGAGCAGTTCTACTTCAGCAAGATCAGGCCTGCAAAGAGACTGGGATTCACAGACATTTCTAGGAGATGTTCCCGGTAGGCTGTAAGAGCCCAATGCAGAGCGAGTTGTTTCATTTCTTCCCAAAGAGCTGGAAGCAAGATGCTTTGGGGCTTATTGTCCCCTTTGGAAACAAGGCAGGGCTTTGTGCCTTGAATCTCTAGGGAAATGTAGCACACCCAGAGCAGAAGTTCTACTTCAGCCAGATCAGGCCTGCCAAGAAAGTGCGTTTCACAGGCATTTGGAAGAGATGTTCCCTGTAGACTGTAAGAGGACTGTGCAAAGAGAGTTGCTTCTTAGCTTCCCAACGAGCTGGAAGCAAGATGCTTTGGGGCCTATCTCAGTCTTTGGAAACAATTCAGCACTTTGTGCCTTGAAGCTCTAGGGCAATGTAGCACACCCAGAGCAGAAGTTCTACTTCAGCCAGATCATGCCTGCCAAGAAACTGCGTTTTACAGGACTTTGTAAGAGATGTTCCCCATAGGCTGTAAGAGCACTGTGCCGAGCGACTTGGTTCTTAGCTTCCCAAAGAGCTGGAAGCAGGATGAATTGGGGCCTATCTCCGTCTTTGGAAACAAGGCAGGGCTTTGAGGCTTGGACCTCTAGGACAATGTAGCACACCCAGAGCAGAAGTTCTACTTCAGCCAGATCGAACCTGCAAAGAAACTGTGTTTCACAGCCCTTTGTAAGGGATGTTCCCGTTAGGCTGTAAGAGCCCAATGCAGAGCGAGTTGTTTCTTATCTTCCCAAAGAGCTGGAAGCAAGATGCTTTGGGGCTTATCTTCCCCTTTGGAAACAAGGCAGGGCTTTGAGCCTTGGAGCTCTAGGGCAATGTAGCACACCAAAAGCAGAAGTTCTACTTCAGCCGGATCGGGCCTTCAGAAAAGTGTGTTTCACAGGCCTTTGGAAGAGATGTTCCCGGTAGGCTGTAAGAGCACTGTGCAAAGAGAGTTGCTTCTTAGCTTCCCAAAGAGCTGGAAGCAAGATGCTTTGGGGCCTATCTCTGTCTTTGGAAACAATTCAGCACTTTGTGCCTTGAAGCTCTAGGGCAATGTAGCACACCCACAGCAGAAGTTCTACTTCAGCCAGGTCAGGCCTGCCAAGAAACTGCGTTCAACAGGACTTTGTAAGAGATGTTCCCCATAGGCTGTAAGAACACTGTGCAGAGCGAGTTGTTTCATAGCTTCTCATAGAGCTGGAAGCAAGATGCTTCGTGGCCTATCAAAGAGCTTCCTAAAATATTCAGCACGTTGTGCCTTGAAGCTCTAGGGCAACGTAGCAGACCCAGAGCAGGAGTTCTACTTCAGCAAGATCAGGCCTGCAAAGAGACTGCGTTTCACAGACATTTCTAGGAGATGTTCCCGGTAGGCTGTAAGAGCCCAATGCAGAGCGAGTTGTTTCTTTTCTTCCCAAAGAGCTGGAAGCAAGATGCTTTGGGGCTTATCTTCCCCTTTGGAAACAAGGCAGGGCTATGTGCCTTGAATCTGTAGGGCAATGTAGCAGACCCAGAGCAGAAGTTCTACTTCAGCCAGATCAGGCCTGCCAAGAAAGTGCGTTTCACAGGCATTTGGAAGAGATGTTCCCTGTAGGCTGTAAGAGGACTGTGCAAAGAGAGTTGCTTCTTAGCTTCCCAACGAGCTGGAAGCAAGATGCTTTGGGGCCTATCTCAGTCTTTGGAAACAATTCAGCACTTTGTGCCTTGAAGCTCTAGGGCAATGTAGCACACCCAGAGCAGAAGTTCTACTTCAGCCAGATCATGCCTGCCAAGAAACTGCGTTTTACAGGACTTTGTAAGAGATGTTCCCCATAGGCTGTAAGAGCACTGTGCCGAGCGACTTGGTTCTTAGCTTCCCAAAGAGCTGGAAGCAGGATGAATTGGGGCCTATCTCCGTCTTTGGAAACAAGGCAGGGCTTTGAGGCTTGGACCTCTAGGACAATGTAGCACACCCAGAGCAGAAGTTCTACTTCAGCCAGATCGAACCTGCAAAGAAACTGTGTTTCACAGCCCTTTGTAAGGGATGTTCCCGTTAGGCTGTAAGAGCCCAATGCAGAGCGAGTTGTTTCTTATCGTCCCAAAGAGCTGGAAGCAAGATGCTTTGGGGCTTATCTTCCCCTTTGGAAACAAGGCAGGGCTTTGAGCCTTGGAGCTCTAGGGCAATATAGCACACCAAAAGCAGAAGTTCTACTTCAGCCGGATCGGGCCTTCAGAAAAGTGTGTTTCACAGGCCTTTGGAAGAGATGTTCCCGGTAGGCTGTAAGAGCACTGTGCAAAGAGAGTTGCTTCTTAGCTTCCCAAAGAGCTGGAAGCAAGATGCTTTGGGGCCTATCTCTGTCTTTGGAAACAATTCAGCACTTTGTGCCTTGAAGCTCTAGGGCAATGTAGCACACCCACAGCAGAAGTTCTACTTCAGCCAGGTCAGGCCTGCCAAGAAACTGCGTTCAACAGGACTTTGTAAGAGATGTTCCCCATAGGCTGTAAGAACACTGTGCAGAGCGAGTTGTTTCATAGCTTCTCATAGAGCTGGAAGCAAGATGCTTCGTGGCCTATCAAAGAACTTCCTAAAATATTCAGCACGTTGTGCCTTGAAGCTCTAGGGCAACGTAGCAGACCCAGAGCAGTTCTACTTCAGCAAGATCAGGCCTGCAAAGAGACTGCATTTCACAGACATTTCTAGGAGATGTTCCTGGTAGGCTGTAAGAGCCCAATGCAGAGCGAGTTGTTTCATTTCTTCCCAAAGAGCTGGAAGCAAGATGCTTTGGGGCTTATTGTCCCCTTTGGAAACAAGGCAGGGCTTTGTGCCTTGAATCTCTAGGGAAATGTAGCACACCCAGAGCAGAAGTTCTACTTCAGCCAGATCAGGCCTGCCAAGAAAGTGCGTTTCACAGGCATTTGGAAGAGATGTTCCCTGTAGACTGTAAGAGGACTGTGCAAAGAGAGTTGCTTCTTAGCTTCCCAACGAGCTGGAAGCAAGATGCTTTGGGGCCTATCTCAGTCTTTGGAAACAATTCAGCACTTTGTGCCTTGAAGCTCTAGGGCAATGTAGCACACCCAGAGCGGAAGTTCTACTTCAGCCAGATCATGCCTGCCAAGAAACTGCGTTTTACAGGACTTTGTAAGAGATGTTCCCCATAGGCTGTAAGAGCACTGTGCCGAGCGACTTGGTTCTTAGCTTCCCAAAGAGCTGGAAGCAGGATGAATTGGGGCCTATCTCCGTCTTTGGAAACAAGGCAGAGCTTTGAGGCTTGGACCTCTAGGACAATGTAGCACACCCAGAGCAGAAGTTCTACTTCAGCCAGATCGAACCTGCAAAGAAACTGTGTTTCACAGCCCTTTGTAAGGGATGTTCCCGTTAGGCTGTAAGAGCCCAATGCAGAGCGAGTTGTTTCTTATCTTCCCAAAGAGCTGGAAGCAAGATGCTTTGGGGCTTATCTTCCCCTTTGGAAACAAGGCAGGGCTTTGAGCCTTGGAGCTCTAGGGCAATGTAGCACACCAAAAGCAGAAGTTCTACTTCAGCCGGATCGGGCCTTCAGAAAAGTGTGTTTCACAGGCCTTTGGAAGAGATGTTCCCGGTAGGCTGTAAGAGCACTGTGCAAAGAGAGTTGCTTCTTAGCTTCCCAAAGAGCTGGAAGCAAGATGCTTTGGGGCCTATCTCTGTCTTTGGAAACAATTCAGCACTTTGTGCCTTGAAGCTCTAGGGCAATGTAGCACACCCACAGCAGAAGTTCTACTTCAGCCAGGTCAGGCCTGCCAAGAAACTGCGTTCAACAGGACTTTGTAAGAGATGTTCCCCATAGGCTGTAAGAACACTGTGCAGAGCGAGTTGTTTCATAGCTTCTCATAGAGCTGGAAGCAAGATGCTTCGTGGCCTATCAAAGAGCTTCCTAAAATATTCAGCACGTTGTGCCTTGAAGCTCTAGGGCAACGTAGCAGACCCAGAGCAGGAGTTCTACTTCAGCAAGATCAGGCCTGCAAAGAGACTGCGTTTCACAGACATTTCTAGGAGATGTTCCCTGTAGGCTGTAAGAGCCCAATGCAGAGCGAGTTGTTTCTTTTCTTCCCAAAGAGCTGGAAGCAAGATGCTTTGGGGCTTATCTTCCCCTTTGGAAACAAGGCAGGGCTATGTGCCTTGAATCTGTAGGGCAATGTAGCAGACCCAGAGCAGAAGTTCTACTTCAGCCAGATCAGGCCTGCCAAGAAAGTGTGTTTCACAGGCCTTTGGAAGAGATGTTCCCGGTAGGCTGTAAGAGGACTGTGCAAAGAGAGTTGCTTCTTAGCTTCCCAAAGAGCTGGAAGCAAGATGCTTTGGGGCCTATCTCAGTCTTTGGAAACAATTCAGCACTTTGTGCCTTGAAGCTCTAGGGCAATGTAGCACACCCAGAGCGGAAGTTCTACTTCAGCCAGATCATGCCTGCCAAGAAACTGCGTTTTACAGGACTTTGTAAGAGATGTTCCCCATAGGCTGTAAGAGCACTGTGCCGAGCGACTTGGTTCTTAGCTTCCCAAAGAGCTGGAAGCAGGATGAATTGGGGCCTATCTCCGTCTTTGGAAACAAGGCAGGGCTTTGAGGCTTGGACCTCTAGGACAATGTAGCACACCCAGAGCAGAAGTTCTACTTCAGCCAGATCGAACCTGCAAAGAAACTGTGTTTCACAGCCCTTTGTAAGGGATGTTCCCGTTAGGCTGTAAGAGCCCAATGCAGAGCGAGTTGTTTCTTATCTTCCCAAAGAGCTGGAAGCAAGATGCTTTGGGGCTTATCTTCCCCTTTGGAAACAAGGCAGGGCTTTGAGCCTTGGAGCTCTAGGGCAATGTAGCACACCAAAAGCAGAAGTTCTACTTCAGCCGGATCGGGCCTTCAGAAAAGTGTGTTTCACAGGCCTTTGGAAGAGATGTTCCCGGTAGGCTGTAAGAGCACTGTGCAAAGAGAGTTGCTTCTTAGCTTCCCAAAGAGCTGGAAGCAAGATGCTTTGGGGCCTATCTCTGTCTTTGGAAACAATTCAGCACTTTGTGCCTTGAAGCTCTAGGGCAATGTAGCACACCCACAGCAGAAGTTCTACTTCAGCCAGGTCAGGCCTGCCAAGAAACTGCGTTCAACAGGACTTTGTAAGAGATGTTCCCCATAGGCTGTAAGAACACTGTGCAGAGCGAGTTGTTTCATAGCTTCTCATAGAGCTGGAAGCAAGATGCTTCGTGGCCTATCAAAGAGCTTCCTAAAATATTCAGCACGTTGTGCCTTGAAGCTCTAGGGCAACGTAGCAGACCCAGAGCAGGAGTTCTACTTCAGCAAGATCAGGCCTGCAAAGAGACTGCGTTTCACAGACATTTCTAGGAGATGTTCCCTGTAGGCTGTAAGAGCCCAATGCAGAGCGAGTTGTTTCTTTTCTTCCCAAAGAGCTGGAAGCAAGATGCTTTGGGGCTTATCTTCCCCTTTGGAAACAAGGCAGGGCTATGTGCCTTGAATCTGTAGGGCAATGTAGCAGACCCAGAGCAGAAGTTCTACTTCAGCCAGATCAGGCCTGCCAAGAAAGTGTGTTTCACAGGCCTTTGGAAGAGATGTTCCCGGTAGGCTGTAAGAGGACTGTGCAAAGAGAGTTGCTTCTTAGCTTCCCAAAGAGCTGGAAGCAAGATGCTTTGGGGCCTATCTCAGTCTTTGGAAACAATTCAGCACTTTGTGCCTTGAAGCTCTAGGGCAATGTAGCACACCCAGAGCGGAAGTTCTACTTCAGCCAGATCATGCCTGCCAAGAAACTGCGTTTTACAGGACTTTGTAAGAGATGTTCCCCATAGGCTGTAAGAGCACTGTGCCGAGCGACTTGGTTCTTAGCTTCCCAAAGAGCTGGAAGCAGGATGAATTGGGGCCTATCTCCGTCTTTGGAAACAAGGCAGGGCTTTGAGGCTTGGACCTCTAGGACAATGTAGCACACCCAGAGCAGAAGTTCTACTTCAGCCAGATCGAACCTGCAAAGAAACTGTGTTTCACAGCCCTTTGTAAGGGATATTCCCGGTAGGCTGTAAGAGCCCAATGCAGAGCGAGTTGTTTCTTATCTTCCCAAAGAGCTGGAAGCAAGATGCTTTGGGGCTTATCTTCCCCTTTGGAAACAAGGCAGGGCTTTGAGCCTTGGAGCTCTAGGGCAATGTAGCACACCAAAAGCAGAAGTTCTACTTCAGCCGGATCGGGCCTTCAGAAAAGTGTGTTTCACAGGCCTTTGGAAGAGATGTTCCCGGTAGGCTGTAAGAGCACTGTGCAAAGAGAGTTGCTTCTTAGCTTCCCAAAGAGCTGGAAGCAAGATGCTTTGGGGCCTATCTCTGTCTTTGGAAACAATTCAGCACTTTGTGCCTTGAAGCTCTAGGGCAATGTAGCACACCCACAGCAGAAGTTCTACTTCAGCCAGGTCAGGCCTGCCAAGAAACTGCGTTCAACAGGACTTTGTAAGAGATGTTCCCCATAGGCTGTAAGAACACTGTGCAGAGCGAGTTGTTTCATAGCTTCTCATAGAGCTGGAAGCAAGATGCTTCGTGGCCTATCAAAGAGCTTCCTAAAATATTCAGCACGTTGTGCCTTGAAGCTCTAGGGCAACGTAGCAGACCCAGAGCAGGAGTTCTACTTCAGCAAGATCAGGCCTGCAAAGAGACTGCGTTTCACAGACATTTCTAGGAGATGTTCCCTGTAGGCTGTAAGAGCCCAATGCAGAGCGAGTTGTTTCTTTTCTTCCCAAAGAGCTGGAAGCAAGATGCTTTGGGGCTTATCTTCCCCTTTGGAAACAAGGCAGGGCTATGTGCCTTGAATCTGTAGGGCAATGTAGCAGACCCAGAGCAGAAGTTCTACTTCAGCCAGATCAGGCCTGCCAAGAAAGTGTGTTTCACAGGCCTTTGGAAGAGATGTTCCCGGTAGGCTGTAAGAGGACTGTGCAAAGAGAGTTGCTTCTTAGCTTCCCAAAGAGCTGGAAGCAAGATGCTTTGGGGCCTATCTCAGTCTTTGGAAACAATTCAGCACTTTGTGCCTTGAAGCTCTAGGGCAATGTAGCACACCCAGAGCGGAAGTTCTACTTCAGCCAGATCATGCCTGCCAAGAAACTGCGTTTTACAGGACTTTGTAAGAGATGTTCCCCATAGGCTGTAAGAGCACTGTGCCGAGCGACTTGGTTCTTAGCTTCCCAAAGAGCTGGAAGCAGGATGAATTGGGGCCTATCTCCGTCTTTGGAAACAAGGCAGGGCTTTGAGGCTTGGACCTCTAGGACAATGTAGCACACCCAGAGCAGAAGTTCTACTTCAGCCAGATCGAACCTGCAAAGAAACTGTGTTTCACAGCCCTTTGTAAGGGATGTTCCCGTTAGGCTGTAAGAGCCCAATGCAGAGCGAGTTGTTTCTTATCTTCCCAAAGAGCTGGAAGCAAGATGCTTTGGGGCTTATCTTCCCCTTTGGAAACAAGGCAGGGCTTTGAGCCTTGGAGCTCTAGGGCAATGTAGCACACCAAAAGCAGAAGTTCTACTTCAGCCGGATCGGGCCTTCAGAAAAGTGTGTTTCACAGGCCTTTGGAAGAGATGTTCCCGGTAGGCTGTAAGAGCACTGTGCAAAGAGAGTTGCTTCTTAGCTTCCCAAAGAGCTGGAAGCAAGATGCTTTGGGGCCTATCTCTGTCTTTGGAAACAATTCAGCACTTTGTGCCTTGAAGCTCTAGGGCAATGTAGCACACCCACAGCAGAAGTTCTACTTCAGCCAGGTCAGGCCTGCCAAGAAACTGCGTTCAACAGGACTTTGTAAGAGATGTTCCCCATAGGCTGTAAGAACACTGTGCAGAGCGAGTTGTTTCATAGCTTCTCATACAGCTGGAAGCAAGATGCTTCGTGGCCTATCAAAGAGCTTCCTAAAATATTCAGCACGTTGTGCCTTGAAGCTCTAGGGCAACGTAGCAGACCCAGAGCAGGAGTTCTACTTCAGCAAGATCAGGCCTGCAAAGAGACTGCGTTTCACAGACATTTCTAGGAGATGTTCCCTGTAGGCTGTAAGAGCCCAATGCAGAGCGAGTTGTTTCTTTTCTTCCCAAAGAGCTGGAAGCAAGATGCTTTGGGGCTTATCTTCCCCTTTGGAAACAAGGCAGGGCTATGTGCCTTGAATCTGTAGGGCAATGTAGCAGACCCAGAGCAGAAGTTCTACTTCAGCCAGATCAGGCCTGCCAAGAAAGTGTGTTTCACAGGCCTTTGGAAGAGATGTTCCCGGTAGGCTGTAAGAGGACTGTGCAAAGAGAGTTGCTTCTTAGCTTCCCAAAGAGCTGGAAGCAAGATGCTTTGGGGCCTATCTCAGTCTTTGGAAACAATTCAGCACTTTGTGCCTTGAAGCTCTAGGGCAATGTAGCACACCCAGAGCGGAAGTTCTACTTCAGCCAGATCATGCCTGCCAAGAAACTGCGTTTTACAGGACTTTGTAAGAGATGTTCCCCATAGGCTGTAAGAGCACTGTGCCGAGCGACTTGGTTCTTAGCTTCCCAAAGAGCTGGAAGCAGGATGAATTGGGGCCTATCTCCGTCTTTGGAAACAAGGCAGGGCTTTGAGGCTTGGACCTCTAGGACAATGTAGCACACCCAGAGCAGAAGTTCTACTTCAGCCAGATCGAACCTGCAAAGAAACTGTGTTTCACAGCCCTTTGTAAGGGATGTTCCCGGTAGGCTGTAAGAGCCCAATGCAGAGCGAGTTGTTTCTTATCTTCCCAAAGAGCTGGAAGCAAGATGCTTTGGGGCTTATCTTCCCCTTTGGAAACAAGGCAGGGCTTTGAGCCTTGGAGCTCTAGGGCAATGTAGCACACCAAAAGCAGAAGTTCTACTTCAGCCGGATCGGGCCTTCAGAAAAGTGTGTTTCACAGGCCTTTGGAAGAGATGTTCCCGGTAGGCTGTAAGAGCACTGTGCAAAGAGAGTTGCTTCTTAGCTTCCCAAAGAGCTGGAAGCAAGATGCTTTGGGGCCTATCTCTGTCTTTGGAAACAATTCAGCACTTTGTGCCTTGAAGCTCTAGGGCAATGTAGCACACCCACAGCAGAAGTTCTACTTCAGCCAGGTCAGGCCTGCCAAGAAACTGCGTTCAACAGGACTTTGTAAGAGATGTTCCCCATAGGCTGTAAGAACACTGTGCAGAGCGAGTTGTTTCATAGCTTCTCATACAGCTGGAAGCAAGATGCTTCGTGGCCTATCAAAGAGCTTCCTAAAATATTCAGCACGTTGTGCCTTGAAGCTCTAGGGCAACGTAGCAGACCCAGAGCAGGAGTTCTACTTCAGCAAGATCAGGCCTGCAAAGAGACTGCGTTTCACAGACATTTCTAGGAGATGTTCCCGGTAGGCTGTAAGAGCCCAATGCAGAGCGAGTTGTTTCTTTTCTTCCCAAAGAGCTGGAAGCAAGATGCTTTGGGGCTTATCTTCCCCTTTGGAAACAAGGCAGGGCTATGTGCCTTGAATCTGTGGGCAATGTAGCAGACCCAGAGCAGAAGTTCTACTTCAGCCAGATCAGGCCTGCCAAGAAAGTGTGTTTCACAGGCCTTTGGAAGAGATGTTCCCGGTAGGCTGTAAGAGGACTGTGCAAAGAGAGTTGCTTCTTAGCTTCCCAAAGAGCTGGAAGCAAGATGCTTTGGGGCCTATCTCAGTCTTTGGAAACAATTCAGCACTTTGTGCCTTGAAGCTCTAGGGCAATGTAGCACACCCAGAGCGGAAGTTCTACTTCAGCCAGATCATGCCTGCCAAGAAACTGCGTTTTACAGGACTTTGTAAGAGATGTTCCCCATAGGCTGTAAGAGCACTGTGCCGAGCGACTTGGTTCTTAGCTTCCCAAAGAGCTGGAAGCAGGATGAATTGGGGCCTATCTCCGTCTTTGGAAACAAGGCAGGGCTTTGAGGCTTGGACCTCTAGGACAATGTAGCACACCCAGAGCAGAAGTTCTACTTCAGCCAGATCGAACCTGCAAAGAAACTGTGTTTCACAGCCCTTTGTAAGGGATGTTCCCGTTAGGCTGTAAGAGCCCAATGCAGAGCGAGTTGTTTCTTATCTTCCCAAAGAGCTGGAAGCAAGATGCTTTGGGGCTTATCTTCCCCTTTGGAAACAAGGCAGGGCTTTGAGCCTTGGAGCTCTAGGGCAATGTAGCACACCAAAAGCAGAAGTTCTACTTCAGCCGGATCGGGCCTTCAGAAAAGTGTGTTTCACAGGCCTTTGGAAGAGATGTTCCCGGTAGGCTGTAAGAGCACTGTGCAAAGAGAGTTGCTTCTTAGCTTCCCAAAGAGCTGGAAGCAAGATGCTTTGGGGCCTATCTCTGTCTTTGGAAACAATTCAGCACTTTGTGCCTTGAAGCTCTAGGGCAATGTAGCACACCCACAGCAGAAGTTCTACTTCAGCCAGGTCAGGCCTGCCAAGAAACTGCGTTCAACAGGACTTTGTAAGAGATGTTCCCCATAGGCTGTAAGAACACTGTGCAGAGCGAGTTGTTTCATAGCTTCTCATAGAGCTGGAAGCAAGATGCTTCGTGGCCTATCACAGAGCTTCCTAAAATATTCAGCACGTTGTGCCTTGAAGCTCTAGGGCAACGTAGCAGACCCAGAGCAGGAGTTCTACTTCAGCAAGATCAGGCCTGCAAAGAGACTGCGTTTCACAGACATTTCTAGGAGATGTTCCCTGTAGGCTGTAAGAGCCCAATGCAGAGCGAGTTGTTTCTTTTCTTCCCAAAGAGCTGGAAGCAAGATGCTTTGGGGCTTATCTTCCCCTTTGGAAACAAGGCAGGGCTATGTGCCTTGAATCTGTAGGGCAATGTAGCAGACCCAGAGCAGAAGTTCTACTTCAGCCAGATCAGGCCTGCCAAGAAAGTGCGTTTCACAGGCCTTTGGAAGAGATGTTCCCGGTAGGCTGTAAGAGGACTGTGCAAAGAGAGTTGCTTCTTAGCTTCCCAAAGAGCTGGAAGCAAGATGCTTTGGGGCCTATCTCAGTCTTTGGAAACAATTCAGCACTTTGTGCCTTGAAGCTCTAGGGCAATGTAGCACACCCAGAGCAGAAGTTCTACTTCAGCCAGATCATGCCTGCCAAGAAACTGCGTTTTACAGGACTTTGTAAGAGATGTTCCCCATAGGCTGTAAGAGCACTGTGCCGAGCGACTTGGTTCTTAGCTTCCCAAAGAGCTGGAAGCAGGATGAATTGGGGCCTATCTCCGTCTTTGGAAACAAGGCAGGGCTTTGAGGCTTGGACCTCTAGGACAATGTAGCACACCCAGAGCAGAAGTTCTACTTCAGCCAGATCGAACCTGCAAAGAAACTGTGTTTCACAGCCCTTTGTAAGGGATGTTCCCGGTAGGCTGTAAGAGCCCAATGCAGAGCGAGTTGTTTCTTATCTTCCCAAAGAGCTGGAAGCAAGATGCTTTGGGGCTTATCTTCCCCTTTGGAAACAAGGCAGGGCTTTGAGCCTTGGAGCTCTAGGGCAATGTAGCACACCAAAAGCAGAAGTTCTACTTCAGCCGGATCGGGCCTTCAGAAAAGTGTGTTTCACAGGCCTTTGGAAGAGATGTTCCCGGTAGGCTGTAAGAGCACTGTGCAAAGAGAGTTGCTTCTTAGCTTCCCAAAGAGCTGGAAGCAAGATGCTTTGGGGCCTATCTCTGTCTTTGGAAACAATTCAGCACTTTGTGCCTTGAAGCTCTAGGGCAATGTAGCACACCCACAGCAGAAGTTCTACTTCAGCCAGGTCAGGCCTGCCAAGAAACTGCGTTCAACAGGACTTTGTAAGAGATGTTCCCCATAGGCTGTAAGAACACTGTGCAGAGCGAGTTGTTTCATAGCTTCTCATAGAGCTGGAAGCAAGATGCTTCGTGGCCTATCAAAGAGCTTCCTAAAATATTCAGCACGTTGTGCCTTGAAGCTCTAGGGCAACGTAGCAGACCCAGAGCAGGAGTTCTACTTCAGCAAGATCAGGCCTGCAAAGAGACTGCGTTTCACAGACATTTCTAGGAGATGTTCCCTGTAGGCTGTAAGAGCCCAATGCAGAGCGAGTTGTTTCTTTTCTTCCCAAAGAGCTGGAAGCAAGATGCTTTGGGGCTTATCTTCCCCTTTGGAAACAAGGCAGGGCTATGTGCCTTGAATCTGTAGGGCAATGTAGCAGACCCAGAGCAGAAGTTCTACTTCAGCCAGATCAGGCCTGCCAAGAAAGTGTGTTTCACAGGCCTTTGGAAGAGATGTTCCCGGTAGGCTGTAAGAGGACTGTGCAAAGAGAGTTGCTTCTTAGCTTCCCAAAGAGCTGGAAGCAAGATGCTTTGGGGCCTATCTCAGTCTTTGGAAACAATTCAGCACTTTGTGCCTTGAAGCTCTAGGGCAATGTAGCACACCCAGAGCGGAAGTTCTACTTCAGCCAGATCATGCCTGCCAAGAAACTGCGTTTTACAGGACTTTGTAAGAGATGTTCCCCATAGGCTGTAAGAGCACTGTGCCGAGCGACTTGGTTCTTAGCTTCCCAAAGAGCTGGAAGCAGGATGAATTGGGGCCTATCTCCGTCTTTGGAAACAAGGCAGGGCTTTGAGGCTTGGACCTCTAGGACAATGTAGCACACCCAGAGCAGAAGTTCTACTTCAGCCAGATCGAACCTGCAAAGAAACTGTGTTTCACAGCCCTTTGTAAGGGATGTTCCCGTTAGGCTGTAAGAGCCCAATGCAGAGCGAGTTGTTTCTTATCTTCCCAAAGAGCTGGAAGCAAGATGCTTTGGGGCTTATCTTCCCCTTTGGAAACAAGGCAGGGCTTTGAGCCTTGGAGCTCTAGGGCAATGTAGCACACCAAAAGCAGAAGTTCTACTTCAGCCGGATCGGGCCTTCAGAAAAGTGTGTTTCACAGGCCTTTGGAAGAGATGTTCCCGGTAGGCTGTAAGAGCACTGTGCAAAGAGAGTTGCTTCTTAGCTTCCCAAAGAGCTGGAAGCAAGATGCTTTGGGGCCTATCTCTGTCTTTGGAAACAATTCAGCACTTTGTGCCTTGAAGCTCTAGGGCAATGTAGCACACCCACAGCAGAAGTTCTACTTCAGCCAGGTCAGGCCTGCCAAGAAACTGCGTTCAACAGGACTTTGTAAGAGATGTTCCCCATAGGCTGTAAGAACACTGTGCAGAGCGAGTTGTTTCATAGCTTCTCATAGAGCTGGAAGCAAGATGCTTCGTGGCCTATCACAGAGCTTCCTAAAATATTCAGCACGTTGTGCCTTGAAGCTCTAGGGCAACGTAGCAGACCCAGAGCAGGAGTTCTACTTCAGCAAGATCAGGCCTGCAAAGAGACTGCGTTTCACAGACATTTCTAGGAGATGTTCCCTGTAGGCTGTAAGAGCCCAATGCAGAGCGAGTTGTTTCTTTTCTTCCCAAAGAGCTGGAAGCAAGATGCTTTGGGGCTTATCTTCCCCTTTGGAAACAAGGCAGGGCTATGTGCCTTGAATCTGTAGGGCAATGTAGCAGACCCAGAGCAGAAGTTCTACTTCAGCCAGATCAGGCCTGCCAAGAAAGTGTGTTTCACAGGCCTTTGGAAGAGATGTTCCCGGTAGGCTGTAAGAGGACTGTGCAAAGAGAGTTGCTTCTTAGCTTCCCAAAGAGCTGGAAGCAAGATGCTTTGGGGCCTATCTCAGTCTTTGGAAACAATTCAGCACTTTGTGCCTTGAAGCTCTAGGGCAATGTAGCACACCGAGAGCGGAAGTTCTACTTCAGCCAGATCATGCCTGCCAAGAAACTGCGTTTTACAGGACTTTGTAAGAGATGTTCCCCATAGGCTGTAAGAGCACTGTGCCGAGCGACTTGGTTCTTAGCTTCCCAAAGAGCTGGAAGCAGGATGAATTGGGGCCTATCTCTGTCTTTGGAAACAAGGCAGGGCTTTGAGGCTTGGACCTCTAGGACAATGTAGCACACCCAGAGCAGAAGTTCTACTTCAGCCAGATCGAACCTGCAAAGAAACTGTGTTTCACAGCCCTTTGTAAGGGATGTTCCCGTTAGGCTGTAAGAGCCCAATGCAGAGCGAGTTGTTTCTTATCTTCCCAAAGAGCTGGAAGCAAGATGCTTTGGGGCTTATCTTCCCCTTTGGAAACAAGGCAGGGCTTTGAGCCTTGGAGCTCTAGGGCAATGTAGCACACCAAAAGCAGAAGTTCTACTTCAGCCGGATCGGGCCTTCAGAAAAGTGTGTTTCACAGGCCTTTGGAAGAGATGTTCCCGGTAGGCTGTAAGAGCACTGTGCAAAGAGAGTTGCTTCTTAGCTTCCCAAAGAGCTGGAAGCAAGATGCTTTGGGGCCTATCTCTGTCTTTGGAAACAATTCAGCACTTTGTGCCTTGAAGCTCTAGGGCAATGTAGCACACCCACAGCAGAAGTTCTACTTCAGCCAGGTCAGGCCTGCCAAGAAACTGCGTTCAACAGGACTTTGTAAGAGATGTTCCCCATAGGCTGTAAGAACACTGTGCAGAGCGAGTTGTTTCATAGCTTCTCATACAGCTGGAAGCAAGATGCTTCGTGGCCTATCAAAGAGCTTCCTAAAATATTCAGCACGTTGTGCCTTGAAGCTCTAGGGCAACGTAGCAGACCCAGAGCAGGAGTTCTACTTCAGCAAGATCAGGCCTGCAAAGAGACTGCGTTTCACAGACATTTCTAGGAGATGTTCCCGGTAGGCTGTAAGAGCCCAATGCAGAGCGAGTTGTTTCATTTCTTCCCAAAGAGCTGGAAGCAAGATGCTTTTGGGCTTATTGTCCCCTTTGGAAACAAGGCAGGGCTTTGTGCCTTGAATCTCTAGGGAAATGTAGCACACCCAGAGCAGAAGTTCTACTTCAGCCAGATCAGGCCTGCCAAGAAAGTGCGTTTCACAGGCATTTGGAAGAGATGTTCCCTGTAGACTGTAAGAGGACTGTGCAAAGAGAGTTGCTTCTTAGCTTCCCAACGAGCTGGAAGCAAGATGCTTTGGGGCCTATCACAGTCTTTGGAAACAATTCAGCACTTTGTGCCTTGAAGCTCTAGGGCAATGTAGCACACCCAGAGCGGAAGTTCTACTTCAGCCAGATCATGCCTGCCAAGAAACTGCGTTTTACAGGACTTTGTAAGAGATGTTCCCCATAGGCTGTAAGAGCACTGTGCCGAGCGACTTGGTTCTTAGCTTCCAAAAGAGCTGGAAGCAGGATGAATTGGGGCCTATCTCGGTCTTTGGAAACAATTCAGGGCTTTGAGGCTTGGAGCTCTGGGCAATGTAGCACACCCAGAGCAGAAGTTCTACTTCAGCCAGATCGAACCTGCAAAGAAACTGCGTTTCACAGCCCTTTGTAAGGGATGTTCCCGGTAGGCTGTAAGAGCCCAATGCAGAGCGAGTTGTTTCTTATCTTCCCAAAGAGCTGGAAGCAAGATGCTTTGGGGATTATCTTCCCCTTTGGAAACAAGGCGGGGCTTTGAGCCTTGGAGCTCTAGGGCAATGTAGCACACCAAAAGCAGAAGTTCTACTTCAGCCGGATCCGGCCTTCAGAAAAGTGTGTTTCACAGGCCTTTGGAAGAGATGTTCCCGGTAGGCTGTAAGAGCACTGTGCAAAGAGAGTTGCTTCTTAGCTTCCCAAAGAGCTGGAAGCAAGATGCTTTGGGGCCTATCTCTGTCTTTGGAAACAATTCAGCACTTTGTGCCTTGAAGCTCTAGGGCAATGTAGCACACCCACAGCAGAAGTTCTACTTCAGCCAGGTCAGGCCTGCCAAGAAACTGCGTTCAACAGGACTTTGTAAGAGTTGTTCCCCATAGGCTGTAAGAACACTGTGCAGAGCGAGTTGTTTCATAGCTTCTCATAGAGCTGGAAGCAAGATGCTTCGTGGCCTATCAAAGAGCTTCCTAAAATATTCAGCACGTTGTGCCTTGAAGCTCTAGGGCAACGTAGCAGACCCAGAGCAGGAGTTCTACTTCAGCAAGATCAGGCCTGCAAAGAGACTGCGTTTCACAGACATTTCTAGGAGATGTTCCCTGTAGGCTGTAAGAGCCCAATGCAGAGCGAGTTGTTTCTTTTCTTCCCAAAGAGCTGGAAGCAAGATGCTTTGGGGCTTATCTTCCCCTTTGGAAACAAGGCAGGGCTATGTGCCTTGAATCTGTAGGGCAATGTAGCAGACCCAGAGCAGAAGTTCTACTTCAGCCAGATCAGGCCTGCCAAGAAAGTGTGTTTCACAGGCCTTTGGAAGAGATGTTCCCGGTAGGCTGTAAGAGGACTGTGCAAAGAGAGTTGCTTCTTAGCTTCCCAAAGAGCTGGAAGCAAGATGCTTTGGGGCCTATCTCAGTCTTTGGAAACAATTCAGCACTTTGTGCCTTGAAGCTCTAGGGCAATGTAGCACACCCAGAGCGGAAGTTCTACTTCAGCCAGATCGAACCTGCCAAGAAACTGCGTTTTACAGGACTTTGTAAGAGATGTTCCCCATAGGCTGTAAGAGCACTGTGCCGAGCGACTTGGTTCTTAGCTTCCCAAAGAGCTGGAAGCAGGATGAATTGGGGCCTATCTCCGTCTTTGGAAACAAGGCAGGGCTTTGAGGCTTGGACCTCTAGGACAATGTAGCACACCCAGAGCAGAAGTTCTACTTCAGCCAGATCGAACCTGCAAAGAAACTGTGTTTCACAGCCCTTTGTAAGGGATGTTCCCGTTAGGCTGTAAGAGCCCAATGCAGAGCGAGTTGTTTCTTATCTTCCCAAAGAGCTGGAAGCAAGATGCTTTGGGGCTTATCTTCCCCTTTGGAAACAAGGCAGGGCTTTGAGCCTTGGAGCTCTAGGGCAATGTAGCACACCAAAAGCAGAAGTTCTACTTCAGCCGGATCGGGCCTTCAGAAAAGTGTGTTTCACAGGCCTTTGGAAGAGATGTTCCCGGTAGGCTGTAAGAGCACTGTGCAAAGAGAGTTGCTTCTTAGCTTCCCAAAGAGCTGGAAGCAAGATGCTTTGGGGCCTATCTCTGTCTTTGGAAACAATTCAGCACTTTGTGCCTTGAAGCTCTAGGGCAATGTAGCACACCCACAGCAGAAGTTCTACTTCAGCCAGGTCAGGCCTGCCAAGAAACTGCGTTCAACAGGACTTTGTAAGAGATGTTCCCCATAGGCTGTAAGAACACTGTGCAGAGCGAGTTGTTTCATAGCTTCTCATAGAGCTGGAAGCAAGATGCTTCGTGGCCTATCAAAGAGCTTCCTAAAATATTCAGCACGTTGTGCCTTGAAGCTCTAGGGCAACGTAGCAGACCCAGAGCAGGAGTTCTACTTCAGCAAGATCAGGCCTGCAAAGAGACTGCGTTTCACAGACATTTCTAGGAGATGTTCCCTGTAGGCTGTAAGAGCCCAATGCAGAGCGAGTTGTTTCTTTTCTTCCCAAAGAGCTGGAAGCAAGATGCTTTGGGGCTTATCTTCCCCTTTGGAAACAAGGCAGGGCTATGTGCCTTGAATCTGTAGGGCAATGTAGCAGACCCAGAGCAGAAGTTCTACTTCAGCCAGATCAGGCCTGCCAAGAAAGTGTGTTTCACAGGCCTTTGGAAGAGATGTTCCCGGTAGGCTGTAAGAGGACTGTGCAAAGAGAGTTGCTTCTTAGCTTCCCAAAGAGCTGGAAGCAAGATGCTTTGGGGCCTATCTCAGTCTTTGGAAACAATTCAGCACTTTGTGCCTTGAAGCTCTAGGGCAATGTAGCACACCCAGAGCGGAAGTTCTACTTCAGCCAGATCATGCCTGCCAAGAAACTGCGTTTTACAGGACTTTGTAAGAGATGTTCCCCATAGGCTGTAAGAGCACTGTGCCGAGCGACTTGGTTCTTAGCTTCCCAAAGAGCTGGAAGCAGGATGAATTGGGGCCTATCTCCGTCTTTGGAAACAATTCAGGGCTTTGAGGCTTGGAGCTCTGGGCAATGTAGCACACCCAGAGCAGAAGTTCTACTTCAGCCAGATAGAACCTGCAAAGAAACTGCGTTTCACAGCCCTTTGTAAGGGATGTTCCCGGTAGGCTGTAAGAGCCCAATGCAGAGCGAGTTGCTTCTTATCTTCCCAAAGAGCTGGAAGCAAGATGCTTTGGGGCTTATCTTCCCCTTTGGAAACAAGGCAGGGCTTTGAGCCTTGGAGCTCTAGGGCAATGTAGCACACCAAAAGCAGAAGTTCTACTTCAGCCGGATCGGGCCTTCAGAAAAGTGTGTTTCACAGGCCTTTGGAAGAGATGTTCCCGGTAGGCTGTAAGAGCACTGTGCAAAGAGAGTTGCTTCTTAGCTTCCCAAAGAGCTGGAAGCAAGATGCTTTGGGGCCTATCTCTGTCTTTGGAAACAATTCAGCACTTTGTGCCTTGAAGCTCTAGGGCAATGTAGCACACCCACAGCAGAAGTTCTACTTCAGCCAGGTCAGGCCTGCCAAGAAACTGCGTTCAACAGGACTTTGTAAGAGATGTTCCCCATAGGCTGTAAGAACACTGTGCAGAGCGAGTTGTTTCATAGCTTCTCATAGAGCTGGAAGCAAGATGCTTCGTGGCCTATCAAAGAGCTTCCTAAAATATTCAGCACGTTGTGCCTTGAAGCTCTAGGGCAACGTAGCAGACCCAGAGCAGGAGTTCTACTTCAGCAAGATCAGGCCTGCAAAGAGACTGCGTTTCACAGACATTTCTAGGAGATGTTCCCTGTAGGCTGTAAGAGCCCAATGCAGAGCGAGTTGTTTCTTTTCTTCCCAAAGAGCTGGAAGCAAGATGCTTTGGGGCTTATCTTCCCCTTTGGAAACAAGGCAGGGCTATGTGCCTTGAATCTGTAGGGCAATGTAGCAGACCCAGAGCAGAAGTTCTACTTCAGCCAGATCAGGCCTGCCAAGAAAGTGTGTTTCACAGGCCTTTGGAAGAGATGTTCCCGGTAGGCTGTAAGAGGACTGTGCAAAGAGAGTTGCTTCTTAGCTTCCCAAAGAGCTGGAAGCAAGATGCTTTGGGGCCTATCTCAGTCTTTGGAAACAATTCAGCACTTTGTGCCTTGAAGCTCTAGGGCAATGTAGCACACCCAGAGCGGAAGTTCTACTTCAGCCAGATCGAACCTGCCAAGAAACTGCGTTTTACAGGACTTTGTAAGAGATGTTCCCCATAGGCTGTAAGAGCACTGTGCCGAGCGACTTGGTTCTTAGCTTCCCAAAGAGCTGGAAGCAGGATGAATTGGGGCCTATCTCCGTCTTTGGAAACAAGGCAGGGCTTTGAGGCTTGGACCTCTAGGACAATGTAGCACACCCAGAGCAGAAGTTCTACTTCAGCCAGATCGAACCTGCAAAGAAACTGTGTTTCACAGCCCTTTGTAAGGGATGTTCCCGTTAGGCTGTAAGAGCCCAATGCAGAGCGAGTTGTTTCTTATCTTCCCAAAGAGCTGGAAGCAAGATGCTTTGGGGCTTATCTTCCCCTTTGGAAACAAGGCAGGGCTTTGAGCCTTGGAGCTCTAGGGCAATGTAGCACACCAAAAGCAGAAGTTCTACTTCAGCCGGATCGGGCCTTCAGAAAAGTGTGTTTCACAGGCCTTTGGAAGAGATGTTCCCGGTAGGCTGTAAGAGCACTGTGCAAAGAGAGTTGCTTCTTAGCTTCCCAAAGAGCTGGAAGCAAGATGCTTTGGGGCCTATCTCTGTCTTTGGAAACAATTCAGCACTTTGTGCCTTGAAGCTCTAGGGCAATGTAGCACACCCACAGCAGAAGTTCTACTTCAGCCAGGTCAGGCCTGCCAAGAAACTGCGTTCAACAGGACTTTGTAAGAGATGTTCCCCATAGGCTGTAAGAACACTGTGCAGAGCGAGTTGTTTCATAGCTTCTCATAGAGCTGGAAGCAAGATGCTTCGTGGCCTATCAAAGAGCTTCCTAAAATATTCAGCACGTTGTGCCTTGAAGCTCTAGGGCAACGTAGCAGACCCAGAGCAGGAGTTCTACTTCAGCAAGATCAGGCCTGCAAAGAGACTGCGTTTCACAGACATTTCTAGGAGATGTTCCCTGTAGGCTGTAAGAGCCCAATGCAGAGCGAGTTGTTTCTTTTCTTCCCAAAGAGCTGGAAGCAAGATGCTTTGGGGCTTATCTTCCCCTTTGGAAACAAGGCAGGGCTATGTGCCTTGAATCTGTAGGGCAATGTAGCAGACCCAGAGCAGAAGTTCTACTTCAGCCAGATCAGGCCTGCCAAGAAAGTGTGTTTCACAGGCCTTTGGAAGAGATGTTCCCGGTAGGCTGTAAGAGGACTGTGCAAAGAGAGTTGCTTCTTAGCTTCCCAAAGAGCTGGAAGCAAGATGCTTTGGGGCCTATCTCAGTCTTTGGAAACAATTCAGCACTTTGTGCCTTGAAGCTCTAGGGCAATGTAGCACACCCAGAGCGGAAGTTCTACTTCAGCCAGATCATGCCTGCCAAGAAACTGCGTTTTACAGGACTTTGTAAGAGATGTTCCCCATAGGCTGTAAGAGCACTGTGCCGAGCGACTTGGTTCTTAGCTTCCCAAAGAGCTGGAAGCAGGATGAATTGGGGCCTATCTCCGTCTTTGGAAACAATTCAGGGCTTTGAGGCTTGGAGCTCTGGGCAATGTAGCACACCCAGAGCAGAAGTTCTACTTCAGCCAGATAGAACCTGCAAAGAAACTGCGTTTCACAGCCCTTTGTAAGGGATGTTCCCGGTAGGCTGTAAGAGCCCAATGCAGAGCGAGTTGTTTCTTATCTTCCCAAAGAGCTGGAAGCAAGATGCTTTGGGGCTTATCTTCCCCTTTGGAAACAAGGCAGGGCTTTGAGCCTTGGAGCTCTAGGGCAATGTAGCACACCAAAAGCAGAAGTTCTACTTCAGCCGGATCGGGCCTTCAGAAAAGTGTGTTTCACAGGCCTTTGGAAGAGATGTTCCCGGTAGGCTGTAAGAGCACTGTGCAAAGAGAGTTGCTTCTTAGCTTCCCAAAGAGCTGGAAGCAAGATGCTTTGGGGCCTATCTCTGTCTTTGGAAACAATTCAGCACTTTGTGCCTTGAAGCTCTAGGGCAATGTAGCACACCCACAGCAGAAGTTCTACTTCAGCCAGGTCAGGCCTGCCAAGAAACTGCGTTCAACAGGACTTTGTAAGAGATGTTCCCCATAGGCTGTAAGAACACTGTGCAGAGCGAGTTGTTTCATAGCTTCTCATAGAGCTGGAAGCAAGATGCTTCGTGGCCTATCAAAGAGCTTCCTAAAATATTCAGCACGTTGTGCCTTGAAGCTCTAGGGCAACGTAGCAGACCCAGAGCAGGAGTTCTACTTCAGCAAGATCAGGCCTGCAAAGAGACTGCGTTTCACAGACATTTCTAGGAGATGTTCCCTGTAGGCTGTAAGAGCCCAATGCAGAGCGAGTTGTTTCTTTTCTTCCCAAAGAGCTGGAAGCAAGATGCTTTGGGGCTTATCTTCCCCTTTGGAAACAAGGCAGGGCTATGTGCCTTGAATCTGTAGGGCAATGTAGCAGACCCAGAGCAGAAGTTCTACTTCAGCCAGATCAGGCCTGCCAAGAAAGTGTGTTTCACAGGCCTTTGGAAGAGATGTTCCCGGTAGGCTGTAAGAGGACTGTGCAAAGAGAGTTGCTTCTTAGCTTCCCAAAGAGCTGGAAGCAAGATGCTTTGGGGCCTATCTCAGTCTTTGGAAACAATTCAGCACTTTGTGCCTTGAAGCTCTAGGGCAATGTAGCACACCCAGAGCGGAAGTTCTACTTCAGCCAGATCATGCCTGCCAAGAAACTGCGTTTTACAGGACTTTGTAAGAGATGTTCCCCATAGGCTGTAAGAGCACTGTGCCGAGCGACTTGGTTCTTAGCTTCCCAAAGAGCTGGAAGCAGGATGAATTGGGGCCTATCTCCGTCTTTGGAAACAAGGCAGGGCTTTGAGGCTTGGACCTCTAGGACAATGTAGCACACCCAGAGCAGAAGTTCTACTTCAGCCAGATCGAACCTGCAAAGAAACTGTGTTTCACAGCCCTTTGTAAGGGATGTTCCCGTTAGGCTGTAAGAGCCCAATGCAGAGCGAGTTGTTTCTTATCTTCCCAAAGAGCTGGAAGCAAGATGCTTTGGGGCTTATCTTCCCCTTTGGAAACAAGGCAGGGCTTTGAGCCTTGGAGCTCTAGGGCAATGTAGCACACCAAAAGCAGAAGTTCTACTTCAGCCGGATCGGGCCTTCAGAAAAGTGTGTTTCACAGGCCTTTGGAAGAGATGTTCCCGGTAGGCTGTAAGAGCACTGTGCAAAGAGAGTTGCTTCTTAGCTTCCCAAAGAGCTGGAAGCAAGATGCTTTGGGGCCTATCTCTGTCTTTGGAAACAATTCAGCACTTTGTGCCTTGAAGCTCTAGGGCAATGTAGCACACCCACAGCAGAAGTTCTACTTCAGCCAGGTCAGGCCTGCCAAGAAACTGCGTTCAACAGGACTTTGTAAGAGATGTTCCCCATAGGCTGTAAGAACACTGTGCAGAGCGAGTTGTTTCATAGCTTCTCATACAGCTGGAAGCAAGATGCTTCGTGGCCTATCAAAGAGCTTCCTAAAATATTCAGCACGTTGTGCCTTGAAGCTCTAGGGCAACGTAGCAGACCCAGAGCAGGAGTTCTACTTCAGCAAGATCAGGCCTGCAAAGAGACTGCGTTTCACAGACATTTCTAGGAGATGTTCCCTGTAGGCTGTAAGAGCCCAATGCAGAGCGAGTTGTTTCTTTTCTTCCCAAAGAGCTGGAAGCAAGATGCTTTGGGGCTTATCTTCCCCTTTGGAAACAAGGCAGGGCTATGTGCCTTGAATCTGTAGGGCAATGTAGCAGACCCAGAGCAGAAGTTCTACTTCAGCCAGATCAGGCCTGCCAAGAAAGTGTGTTTCACAGGCCTTTGGAAGAGATGTTCCCGGTAGGCTGTAAGAGGACTGTGCAAAGAGAGTTGCTTCTTAGCTTCCCAAAGAGCTGGAAGCAAGATGCTTTGGGGCCTATCTCAGTCTTTGGAAACAATTCAGCACTTTGTGCCTTGAAGCTCTAGGGCAATGTAGCACACCCAGAGCGGAAGTTCTACTTCAGCCAGATCGAACCTGCCAAGAAACTGCGTTTTACAGGACTTTGTAAGAGATGTTCCCCATAGGCTGTAAGAGCACTGTGCCGAGCGACTTGGTTCTTAGCTTCCCAAAGAGCTGGAAGCAGGATGAATTGGGGCCTATCTCCGTCTTTGGAAACAAGGCAGGGCTTTGAGGCTTGGACCTCTAGGACAATGTAGCACACCCAGAGCAGAAGTTCTACTTCAGCCAGATCGAACCTGCAAAGAAACTGTGTTTCACAGCCCTTTGTAAGGGATGTTCCCGTTAGGCTGTAAGAGCCCAATGCAGAGCGAGTTGTTTCTTATCTTCCCAAAGAGCTGGAAGCAAGATGCTTTGGGGCTTATCTTCCCCTTTGGAAACAAGGCAGGGCTTTGAGCCTTGGAGCTCTAGGGCAATGTAGCACACCAAAAGCAGAAGTTCTACTTCAGCCGGATCGGGCCTTCAGAAAAGTGTGTTTCACAGGCCTTTGGAAGAGATGTTCCCGGTAGGCTGTAAGAGCACTGTGCAAAGAGAGTTGCTTCTTAGCTTCCCAAAGAGCTGGAAGCAAGATGCTTTGGGGCCTATCTCTGTCTTTGGAAACAATTCAGCACTTTGTGCCTTGAAGCTCTAGGGCAATGTAGCACACCCACAGCAGAAGTTCTACTTCAGCCAGGTCAGGCCTGCCAAGAAACTGCGTTCAACAGGACTTTGTAAGAGATGTTCCCCATAGGCTGTAAGAACACTGTGCAGAGCGAGTTGTTTCATAGCTTCTCATACAGCTGGAAGCAAGATGCTTCGTGGCCTATCAAAGAGCTTCCTAAAATATTCAGCACGTTGTGCCTTGAAGCTCTAGGGCAACGTAGCAGACCCAGAGCAGGAGTTCTACTTCAGCAAGATCAGGCCTGCAAAGAGACTGCGTTTCACAGACATTTCTAGGAGATGTTCCCTGTAGGCTGTAAGAGCCCAATGCAGAGCGAGTTGTTTCTTTTCTTCCCAAAGAGCTGGAAGCAAGATGCTTTGGGGCTTATCTTCCCCTTTGGAAACAAGGCAGGGCTATGTGCCTTGAATCTGTAGGGCAATGTAGCAGACCCAGAGCAGAAGTTCTACTTCAGCCAGATCAGGCCTGCCAAGAAAGTGTGTTTCACAGGACTTTGGAAGAGATGTTCCCGGTAGGCTGTAAGAGGACTGTGCAAAGAGAGTTGCTTCTTAGCTTCCCAACGAGCTGGAAGCAAGATGCTTTGGGGCCTATCTCAGTCTTTGGAAACAATTCAGCACTTTGTGCCTTGAAGCTCTAGGGCAATGTAGCACACCCAGAGCGGAAGTTCTACTTCAGCCAGATCATGCCTGCCAAGAAACTGCGTTTTACAGGACTTTGTAAGAGATGTTCCCCATAGGCTGTAAGAACACTGTGCAGAGCGAGTTGTTTCATAGCTTCTCATAGAGCTGGAAGCAAGATGCTTCGTGGCCTATCAAAGAGCTTCCTAAAATATTCAGCACGTTGTGCCTTGAAGCTCTAGGGCAACGTAGCAGACCCAGAGCAGGAGTTCTACTTCAGCAAGATCAGGCCTGCAAAGAGACTGCGTTTCACAGACATTTCTAGGAGATGTTCCCTGTAGGCTGTAAGAGCCCAATGCAGAGCGAGTTGTTTCTTTTCTTCCCAAAGAGCTGGAAGCAAGATGCTTTGGGGCTTATCTTCCCCTTTGGAAACAAGGCAGGGCTATGTGCCTTGAATCTGTAGGGCAATGTAGCAGACCCAGAGCAGAAGTTCTACTTCAGCCAGATCAGGCCTGCCAAGAAAGTGTGTTTCACAGGCCTTTGGAAGAGATGTTCCCGGTAGGCTGTAAGAGGACTGTGCAAAGAGAGTTGCTTCTTAGCTTCCCAAAGAGCTGGAAGCAAGATGCTTTGGGGCCTATCTCAGTCTTTGGAAACAATTCAGCACTTTGTGCCTTGAAGCTCTAGGGCAATGTAGCACACCCAGAGCGGAAGTTCTACTTCAGCCAGATCGAACCTGCCAAGAAACTGCGTTTTACAGGACTTTGTAAGAGATGTTCCCCATAGGCTGTAAGAGCACTGTGCCGAGCGACTTGGTTCTTAGCTTCCCAAAGAGCTGGAAGCAGGATGAATTGGGGCCTATCTCCGTCTTTGGAAACAAGGCAGGGCTTTGAGGCTTGGACCTCTAGGACAATGTAGCACACCCAGAGCAGAAGTTCTACTTCAGCCAGATCGAACCTGCAAAGAAACTGTGTTTCACAGCCCTTTGTAAGGGATGTTCCCGTTAGGCTGTAAGAGCCCAATGCAGAGCGAGTTGTTTCTTATCTTCCCAAAGAGCTGGAAGCAAGATGCTTTGGGGCTTATCTTCCCCTTTGGAAACAAGGCAGGGCTTTGAGCCTTGGAGCTCTAGGGCAATGTAGCACACCAAAAGCAGAAGTTCTACTTCAGCCGGATCGGGCCTTCAGAAAAGTGTGTTTCACAGGCCTTTGGAAGAGATGTTCCCGGTAGGCTGTAAGAGCACTGTGCAAAGAGAGTTGCTTCTTAGCTTCCCAAAGAGCTGGAAGCAAGATGCTTTGGGGCCTATCTCTGTCTTTGGAAACAATTCAGCACTTTGTGCCTTGAAGCTCTAGGGCAATGTAGCACACCCACAGCAGAAGTTCTACTTCAGCCAGGTCAGGCCTGCCAAGAAACTGCGTTCAACAGGACTTTGTAAGAGATGTTCCCCATAGGCTGTAAGAACACTGTGCAGAGCGAGTTGTTTCATAGCTTCTCATACAGCTGGAAGCAAGATGCTTCGTGGCCTATCAAAGAGCTTCCTAAAATATTCAGCACGTTGTGCCTTGAAGCTCTAGGGCAACGTAGCAGACCCAGAGCAGGAGTTCTACTTCAGCAAGATCAGGCCTGCAAAGAGACTGCGTTTCACAGACATTTCTAGGAGATGTTCCCTGTAGGCTGTAAGAGCCCAATGCAGAGCGAGTTGTTTCTTTTCTTCCCAAAGAGCTGGAAGCAAGATGCTTTGGGGCTTATCTTCCCCTTTGGAAACAAGGCAGGGCTATGTGCCTTGAATCTGTAGGGCAATGTAGCAGACCCAGAGCAGAAGTTCTACTTCAGCCAGATCAGGCCTGCCAAGAAAGTGTGTTTCACAGGACTTTGGAAGAGATGTTCCCGGTAGGCTGTAAGAGGACTGTGCAAAGAGAGTTGCTTCTTAGCTTCCCAACGAGCTGGAAGCAAGATGCTTTGGGGCCTATCTCAGTCTTTGGAAACAATTCAGCACTTTGTGCCTTGAAGCTCTAGGGCAATGTAGCACACCCAGAGCGGAAGTTCTACTTCAGCCAGATCATGCCTGCCAAGAAACTGCGTTTTACAGGACTTTGTAAGAGATGTTCCCCATAGGCTGTAAGAACACTGTGCAGAGCGAGTTGTTTCATAGCTTCTCATAGAGCTGGAAGCAAGATGCTTCGTGGCCTATCAAAGAGCTTCCTAAAATATTCAGCACGTTGTGCCTTGAAGCTCTAGGGCAACGTAGCAGACCCAGAGCAGGAGTTCTACTTCAGCAAGATCAGGCCTGCAAAGAGACTGCGTTTCACAGACATTTCTAGGAGATGTTCCCTGTAGGCTGTAAGAGCCCAATGCAGAGCGAGTTGTTTCTTTTCTTCCCAAAGAGCTGGAAGCAAGATGCTTTGGGGCTTATCTTCCCCTTTGGAAACAAGGCAGGGCTATGTGCCTTGAATCTGTAGGGCAATGTAGCAGACCCAGAGCAGAAGTTCTACTTCAGCCAGATCAGGCCTGCCAAGAAAGTGTGTTTCACAGGCCTTTGGAAGAGATGTTCCCGGTAGGCTGTAAGAGGACTGTGCAAAGAGAGTTGCTTCTTAGCTTCCCAAAGAGCTGGAAGCAAGATGCTTTGGGGCCTATCTCAGTCTTTGGAAACAATTCAGCACTTTGTGCCTTGAAGCTCTAGGGCAATGTAGCACACCCAGAGCGGAAGTTCTACTTCAGCCAGATCGAACCTGCCAAGAAACTGCGTTTTACAGGACTTTGTAAGAGATGTTCCCCATAGGCTGTAAGAGCACTGTGCCGAGCGACTTGGTTCTTAGCTTCCCAAAGAGCTGGAAGCAGGATGAATTGGGGCCTATCTCCGTCTTTGGAAACAAGGCAGGGCTTTGAGGCTTGGACCTCTAGGACAATGTAGCACACCCAGAGCAGAAGTTCTACTTCAGCCAGATCGAACCTGCAAAGAAACTGTGTTTCACAGCCCTTTGTAAGGGATGTTCCCGTTAGGCTGTAAGAGCCCAATGCAGAGCGAGTTGTTTCTTATCTTCCCAAAGAGCTGGAAGCAAGATGCTTTGGGGCTTATCTTCCCCTTTGGAAACAAGGCAGGGCTTTGAGCCTTGGAGCTCTAGGGCAATGTAGCACACCAAAAGCAGAAGTTCTACTTCAGCCGGATCGGGCCTTCAGAAAAGTGTGTTTCACAGGCCTTTGGAAGAGATGTTCCCGGTAGGCTGTAAGAGCACTGTGCAAAGAGAGTTGCTTCTTAGCTTCCCAAAGAGCTGGAAGCAAGATGCTTTGGGGCCTATCTCTGTCTTTGGAAACAATTCAGCACTTTGTGCCTTGAAGCTCTAGGGCAATGTAGCACACCCACAGCAGAAGTTCTACTTCAGCCAGGTCAGGCCTGCCAAGAAACTGCGTTCAACAGGACTTTGTAAGAGATGTTCCCCATAGGCTGTAAGAACACTGTGCAGAGCGAGTTGTTTCATAGCTTCTCATACAGCTGGAAGCAAGATGCTTCGTGGCCTATCAAAGAGCTTCCTAAAATATTCAGCACGTTGTGCCTTGAAGCTCTAGGGCAACGTAGCAGACCCAGAGCAGGAGTTCTACTTCAGCAAGATCAGGCCTGCAAAGAGACTGCGTTTCACAGACATTTCTAGGAGATGTTCCCTGTAGGCTGTAAGAGCCCAATGCAGAGCGAGTTGTTTCTTTTCTTCCCAAAGAGCTGGAAGCAAGATGCTTTGGGGCTTATCTTCCCCTTTGGAAACAAGGCAGGGCTATGTGCCTTGAATCTGTAGGGCAATGTAGCAGACCCAGAGCAGAAGTTCTACTTCAGCCAGATCAGGCCTGCCAAGAAAGTGTGTTTCACAGGCCTTTGGAAGAGATGTTCCCGGTAGGCTGTAAGAGGACTGTGCAAAGAGAGTTGCTTCTTAGCTTCCCAAAGAGCTGGAAGCAAGATGCTTTGGGGCCTATCTCAGTCTTTGGAAACAATTCAGCACTTTGTGCCTTGAAGCTCTAGGGCAATGTAGCACACCCAGAGCGGAAGTTCTACTTCAGCCAGATCGAACCTGCCAAGAAACTGCGTTTTACAGGACTTTGTAAGAGATGTTCCCCATAGGCTGTAAGAGCACTGTGCCGAGCGACTTGGTTCTTAGCTTCCCAAAGAGCTGGAAGCAGGATGAATTGGGGCCTATCTCCGTCTTTGGAAACAAGGCAGGGCTTTGAGGCTTGGACCTCTAGGACAATGTAGCACACCCAGAGCAGAAGTTCTACTTCAGCCAGATCGAACCTGCAAAGAAACTGTGTTTCACAGCCCTTTGTAAGGGATGTTCCCGGTAGGCTGTAAGAGCCCAATGCAGAGCGAGTTGTTTCTTATCTTCCCAAAGAGCTGGAAGCAAGATGCTTTGGGGCTTATCTTCCCCTTTGGAAACAAGGCAGGGCTTTGAGCCTTGGAGCTCTAGGGCAATGTAGCACACCAAAAGCAGAAGTTCTACTTCAGCCGGATCGGGCCTTCAGAAAAGTGTGTTTCACAGGCCTTTGGAAGAGATGTTCCCGGTAGGCTGTAAGAGCACTGTGCAAAGAGAGTTGCTTCTTAGCTTCCCAAAGAGCTGGAAGCAAGATGCTTTGGGGCCTATCTCTGTCTTTGGAAACAATTCAGCACTTTGTGCCTTGAAGCTCTAGGGCAATGTAGCACACCCACAGCAGAAGTTCTACTTCAGCCAGGTCAGGCCTGCCAAGAAACTGCGTTCAACAGGACTTTGTAAGAGATGTTCCCCATAGGCTGTAAGAACACTGTGCAGAGCGAGTTGTTTCATAGCTTCTCATAGAGCTGGAAGCAAGATGCTTCGTGGCCTATCAAAGAGCTTCCTAAAATATTCAGCACGTTGTGCCTTGAAGCTCTAGGGCAACGTAGCAGACCCAGAGCAGGAGTTCTACTTCAGCAAGATCAGGCCTGCAAAGAGACTGCGTTTCACAGACATTTCTAGGAGATGTTCCCTGTAGGCTGTAAGAGCCCAATGCAGAGCGAGTTGTTTCTTTTCTTCCCAAAGAGCTGGAAGCAAGATGCTTTGGGGCTTATCTTCCCCTTTGGAAACAAGGCAGGGCTATGTGCCTTGAATCTGTAGGGCAATGTAGCAGACCCAGAGCAGAAGTTCTACTTCAGCCAGATCAGGCCTGCCAAGAAAGTGTGTTTCACAGGCCTTTGGAAGAGATGTTCCCGGTAGGCTGTAAGAGGACTGTGCAAAGAGAGTTGCTTCTTAGCTTCCCAAAGAGCTGGAAGCAAGATGCTTTGGGGCCTATCTCAGTCTTTGGAAACAATTCAGCACTTTGTGCCTTGAAGCTCTAGGGCAATGTAGCACACCCAGAGCGGAAGTTCTACTTCAGCCAGATCGAACCTGCCAAGAAACTGCGTTTTACAGGACTTTGTAAGAGATGTTCCCCATAGGCTGTAAGAGCACTGTGCCGAGCGACTTGGTTCTTAGCTTCCCAAAGAGCTGGAAGCAGGATGAATTGGGGCCTATCTCCGTCTTTGGAAACAAGGCAGGGCTTTGAGGCTTGGACCTCTAGGACAATGTAGCACACCCAGAGCAGAAGTTCTACTTCAGCCAGATCGAACCTGCAAAGAAACTGTGTTTCACAGCCCTTTGTAAGGGATGTTCCCGTTAGGCTGTAAGAGCCCAATGCAGAGCGAGTTGTTTCTTATCTTCCCAAAGAGCTGGAAGCAAGATGCTTTGGGGCTTATCTTCCCCTTTGGAAACAAGGCAGGGCTTTGAGCCTTGGAGCTCTAGGGCAATGTAGCACACCAAAAGCAGAAGTTCTACTTCAGCCGGATCGGGCCTTCAGAAAAGTGTGTTTCACAGGCCTTTGGAAGAGATGTTCCCGGTAGGCTGTAAGAGCACTGTGCAAAGAGAGTTGCTTCTTAGCTTCCCAAAGAGCTGGAAGCAAGATGCTTTGGGGCCTATCTCTGTCTTTGGAAACAATTCAGCACTTTGTGCCTTGAAGCTCTAGGGCAATGTAGCACACCCACAGCAGAAGTTCTACTTCAGCCAGGTCAGGCCTGCCAAGAAACTGCGTTCAACAGGACTTTGTAAGAGATGTTCCCCATAGGCTGTAAGAACACTGTGCAGAGCGAGTTGTTTCATAGCTTCTCATAGAGCTGGAAGCAAGATGCTTCGTGGCCTATCAAAGAGCTTCCTAAAATATTCAGCACGTTGTGCCTTGAAGCTCTAGGGCAACGTAGCAGACCCAGAGCAGGAGTTCTACTTCAGCAAGATCAGGCCTGCAAAGAGACTGCGTTTCACAGACATTTCTAGGAGATGTTCCCTGTAGGCTGTAAGAGCCCAATGCAGAGCGAGTTGTTTCTTTTCTTCCCAAAGAGCTGGAAGCAAGATGCTTTGGGGCTTATCTTCCCCTTTGGAAACAAGGCAGGGCTATGTGCCTTGAATCTGTAGGGCAATGTAGCAGACCCAGAGCAGAAGTTCTACTTCAGCCAGATCAGGCCTGCCAAGAAAGTGTGTTTCACAGGACTTTGGAAGAGATGTTCCCGGTAGGCTGTAAGAGGACTGTGCAAAGAGAGTTGCTTCTTAGCTTCCCAAAGAGCTGGAAGCAAGATGCTTTGGGGCCTATCTCAGTCTTTGGAAACAATTCAGCACTTTGTGCCTTGAAGCTCTAGGGCAATGTAGCACACCCAGAGCGGAAGTTCTACTTCAGCCAGATCGAACCTGCCAAGAAACTGCGTTTTACAGGACTTTGTAAGAGATGTTCCCCATAGGCTGTAAGAGCACTGTGCCGAGCGACTTGGTTCTTAGCTTCCCAAAGAGCTGGAAGCAGGATGAATTGGGGCCTATCTCCGTCTTTGGAAACAAGGCAGGGCTTTGAGGCTTGGACCTCTAGGACAATGTAGCACACCCAGAGCAGAAGTTCTACTTCAGCCAGATCGAACCTGCAAAGAAACTGTGTTTCACAGCCCTTTGTAAGGGATGTTCCCGTTAGGCTGTAAGAGCCCAATGCAGAGCGAGTTGTTTCTTATCTTCCCAAAGAGCTGGAAGCAAGATGCTTTGGGGCTTATCTTCCCCTTTGGAAACAAGGCAGGGCTTTGAGCCTTGGAGCTCTAGGGCAATGTAGCACACCAAAAGCAGAAGTTCTACTTCAGCCGGATCGGGCCTTCAGAAAAGTGTGTTTCACAGGCCTTTGGAAGAGATGTTCCCGGTAGGCTGTAAGAGCACTGTGCAAAGAGAGTTGCTTCTTAGCTTCCCAAAGAGCTGGAAGCAAGATGCTTTGGGGCCTATCTCTGTCTTTGGAAACAATTCAGCACTTTGTGCCTTGAAGCTCTAGGGCAATGTAGCACACCCACAGCAGAAGTTCTACTTCAGCCAGGTCAGGCCTGCCAAGAAACTGCGTTCAACAGGACTTTGTAAGAGATGTTCCCCATAGGCTGTAAGAACACTGTGCAGAGCGAGTTGTTTCATAGCTTCTCATACAGCTGGAAGCAAGATGCTTCGTGGCCTATCAAAGAGCTTCCTAAAATATTCAGCACGTTGTGCCTTGAAGCTCTAGGGCAACGTAGCAGACCCAGAGCAGGAGTTCTACTTCAGCAAGATCAGGCCTGCAAAGAGACTGCGTTTCACAGACATTTCTAGGAGATGTTCCCTGTAGGCTGTAAGAGCCCAATGCAGAGCGAGTTGTTTCTTTTCTTCCCAAAGAGCTGGAAGCAAGATGCTTTGGGGCTTATCTTCCCCTTTGGAAACAAGGCAGGGCTATGTGCCTTGAATCTGTAGGGCAATGTAGCAGACCCAGAGCAGAAGTTCTACTTCAGCCAGATCAGGCCTGCCAAGAAAGTGTGTTTCACAGGCCTTTGGAAGAGATGTTCCCGGTAGGCTGTAAGAGCACTGTGCAAAGAGAGTTGCTTCTTAGCTTCCCAAAGAGCTGGAAGCAAGATGCTTTGGGGCCTATCTCTGTCTTTGGAAACAATTCAGCACTTTGTGCCTTGAAGCTCTAGGGCAATGTAGCACACCCACAGCAGAAGTTCTACTTCAGCCAGGTCAGGCCTGCCAAGAAACTGCGTTCAACAGGACTTTGTAAGAGATGTTCCCCATAGGCTGTAAGAACACTGTGCAGAGCGAGTTGTTTCATAGCTTCTCATACAGCTGGAAGCAAGATGCTTCGTGGCCTATCAAAGAGCTTCCTAAAATATTCAGCACGTTGTGCCTTGAAGCTCTAGGGCAACGTAGCAGACCCAGAGCAGGAGTTCTACTTCAGCAAGATCAGGCCTGCAAAGAGACTGCGTTTCACAGACATTTCTAGGAGATGTTCCCTGTAGGCTGTAAGAGCCCAATGCAGAGCGAGTTGTTTCTTTTCTTCCCAAAGAGCTGGAAGCAAGATGCTTTGGGGCTTATCTTCCCCTTTGGAAACAAGGCAGGGCTATGTGCCTTGAATCTGTAGGGCAATGTAGCAGACCCAGAGCAGAAGTTCTACTTCAGCCAGATCAGGCCTGCCAAGAAAGTGTGTTTCACAGGCCTTTGGAAGAGATGTTCCCGGTAGGCTGTAAGAGGACTGTGCAAAGAGAGTTGCTTCTTAGCTTCCCAAAGAGCTGGAAGCAAGATGCTTTGGGGCCTATCTCAGTCTTTGGAAACAATTCAGCACTTTGTGCCTTGAAGCTCTAGGGCAATGTAGCACACCCAGAGCGGAAGTTCTACTTCAGCCAGATCGAACCTGCCAAGAAACTGCGTTTTACAGGACTTTGTAAGAGATGTTCCCCATAGGCTGTAAGAGCACTGTGCCGAGCGACTTGGTTCTTAGCTTCCCAAAGAGCTGGAAGCAGGATGAATTGGGGCCTATCTCCGTCTTTGGAAACAAGGCAGGGCTTTGAGGCTTGGACCTCTAGGACAATGTAGCACACCCAGAGCAGAAGTTCTACTTCAGCCAGATCGAACCTGCAAAGAAACTGTGTTTCACAGCCCTTTGTAAGGGATGTTCCCGTTAGGCTGTAAGAGCCCAATGCAGAGCGAGTTGTTTCTTATCTTCCCAAAGAGCTGGAAGCAAGATGCTTTGGGGCTTATCTTCCCCTTTGGAAACAAGGCAGGGCTTTGAGCCTTGGAGCTCTAGGGCAATGTAGCACACCAAAAGCAGAAGTTCTACTTCAGCCGGATCGGGCCTTCAGAAAAGTGTGTTTCACAGGCCTTTGGAAGAGATGTTCCCGGTAGGCTGTAAGAGCACTGTGCAAAGAGAGTTGCTTCTTAGCTTCCCAAAGAGCTGGAAGCAAGATGCTTTGGGGCCTATCTCTGTCTTTGGAAACAATTCAGCACTTTGTGCCTTGAAGCTCTAGGGCAATGTAGCACACCCACAGCAGAAGTTCTACTTCAGCCAGGTCAGGCCTGCCAAGAAACTGCGTTCAACAGGACTTTGTAAGAGATGTTCCCCATAGGCTGTAAGAACACTGTGCAGAGCGAGTTGTTTCATAGCTTCTCATAGAGCTGGAAGCAAGATGCTTCGTGGCCTATCAAAGAGCTTCCTAAAATATTCAGCACGTTGTGCCTTGAAGCTCTAGGGCAACGTAGCAGACCCAGAGCAGGAGTTCTACTTCAGCAAGATCAGGCCTGCAAAGAGACTGCGTTTCACAGACATTTCTAGGAGATGTTCCCTGTAGGCTGTAAGAGCCCAATGCAGAGCGAGTTGTTTCTTTTCTTCCCAAAGAGCTGGAAGCAAGATGCTTTGGGGCTTATCTTCCCCTTTGGAAACAAGGCAGGGCTATGTGCCTTGAATCTGTAGGGCAATGTAGCAGACCCAGAGCAGAAGTTCTACTTCAGCCAGATCAGGCCTGCCAAGAAAGTGTGTTTCACAGGACTTTGGAAGAGATGTTCCCGGTAGGCTGTAAGAGGACTGTGCAAAGAGAGTTGCTTCTTAGCTTCCCAAAGAGCTGGAAGCAAGATGCTTTGGGGCCTATCTCAGTCTTTGGAAACAATTCAGCACTTTGTGCCTTGAAGCTCTAGGGCAATGTAGCACACCCAGAGCGGAAGTTCTACTTCAGCCAGATCGAACCTGCCAAGAAACTGCGTTTTACAGGACTTTGTAAGAGATGTTCCCCATAGGCTGTAAGAGCACTGTGCCGAGCGACTTGGTTCTTAGCTTCCCAAAGAGCTGGAAGCAGGATGAATTGGGGCCTATCTCCGTCTTTGGAAACAAGGCAGGGCTTTGAGGCTTGGACCTCTAGGACAATGTAGCACACCCAGAGCAGAAGTTCTACTTCAGCCAGATCGAACCTGCAAAGAAACTGTGTTTCACAGCCCTTTGTAAGGGATGTTCCCGTTAGGCTGTAAGAGCCCAATGCAGAGCGAGTTGTTTCTTATCTTCCCAAAGAGCTGGAAGCAAGATGCTTTGGGGCTTATCTTCCCCTTTGGAAACAAGGCAGGGCTTTGAGCCTTGGAGCTCTAGGGCAATGTAGCACACCAAAAGCAGAAGTTCTACTTCAGCCGGATCGGGCCTTCAGAAAAGTGTGTTTCACAGGCCTTTGGAAGAGATGTTCCCGGTAGGCTGTAAGAGCACTGTGCAAAGAGAGTTGCTTCTTAGCTTCCCAAAGAGCTGGAAGCAAGATGCTTTGGGGCCTATCTCTGTCTTTGGAAACAATTCAGCACTTTGTGCCTTGAAGCTCTAGGGCAATGTAGCACACCCACAGCAGAAGTTCTACTTCAGCCAGGTCAGGCCTGCCAAGAAACTGCGTTCAACAGGACTTTGTAAGAGATGTTCCCCATAGGCTGTAAGAACACTGTGCAGAGCGAGTTGTTTCATAGCTTCTCATAGAGCTGGAAGCAAGATGCTTCGTGGCCTATCAAAGAGCTTCCTAAAATATTCAGCACGTTGTGCCTTGAAGCTCTAGGGCAACGTAGCAGACCCAGAGCAGGAGTTCTACTTCAGCAAGATCAGGCCTGCAAAGAGACTGCGTTTCACAGACATTTCTAGGAGATGTTCCCTGTAGGCTGTAAGAGCCCAATGCAGAGCGAGTTGTTTCTTTTCTTCCCAAAGAGCTGGAAGCAAGATGCTTTGGGGCTTATCTTCCCCTTTGGAAACAAGGCAGGGCTATGTGCCTTGAATCTGTAGGGCAATGTAGCAGACCCAGAGCAGAAGTTCTACTTCAGCCAGATCAGGCCTGCCAAGAAAGTGTGTTTCACAGGCCTTTGGAAGAGATGTTCCCGGTAGGCTGTAAGAGGACTGTGCAAAGAGAGTTGCTTCTTAGCTTCCCAAAGAGCTGGAAGCAAGATGCTTTGGGGCCTATCTCAGTCTTTGGAAACAATTCAGCACTTTGTGCCTTGAAGCTCTAGGGCAATGTAGCACACCCAGAGCGGAAGTTCTACTTCAGCCAGATCATGCCTGCCAAGAAACTGCGTTTTACAGGACTTTGTAAGAGATGTTCCCCATAGGCTGTAAGAGCACTGTGCCGAGCGACTTGGTTCTTAGCTTCCCAAAGAGCTGGAAGCAGGATGAATTGGGGCCTATCTCCGTCTTTGGAAACAAGGCAGGGCTTTGAGGCTTGGACCTCTAGGACAATGTAGCACACCCAGAGCAGAAGTTCTACTTCAGCCAGATCGAACCTGCAAAGAAACTGTGTTTCACAGCCCTTTGTAAGGGATGTTCCCGTTAGGCTGTAAGAGCCCAATGCAGAGCGAGTTGTTTCTTATCTTCCCAAAGAGCTGGAAGCAAGATGCTTTGGGGCTTATCTTCCCCTTTGGAAACAAGGCAGGGCTTTGAGCCTTGGAGCTCTAGGGCAATGTAGCACACCAAAAGCAGAAGTTCTACTTCAGCCGGATCGGGCCTTCAGAAAAGTGTGTTTCACAGGCCTTTGGAAGAGATGTTCCCGGTAGGCTGTAAGAGCACTGTGCAAAGAGAGTTGCTTCTTAGCTTCCCAAAGAGCTGGAAGCAAGATGCTTTGGGGCCTATCTCTGTCTTTGGAAACAATTCAGCACTTTGTGCCTTGAAGCTCTAGGGCAATGTAGCACACCCACAGCAGAAGTTCTACTTCAGCCAGGTCAGGCCTGCCAAGAAACTGCGTTCAACAGGACTTTGTAAGAGATGTTCCCCATAGGCTGTAAGAACACTGTGCAGAGCGAGTTGTTTCATAGCTTCTCATAGAGCTGGAAGCAAGATGCTTCGTGGCCTATCAAAGAGCTTCCTAAAATATTCAGCACGTTGTGCCTTGAAGCTCTAGGGCAACGTAGCAGACCCAGAGCAGGAGTTCTACTTCAGCAAGATCAGGCCTGCAAAGAGACTGCGTTTCACAGACATTTCTAGGAGATGTTCCCTGTAGGCTGTAAGAGCCCAATGCAGAGCGAGTTGTTTCTTTTCTTCCCAAAGAGCTGGAAGCAAGATGCTTTGGGGCTTATCTTCCCCTTTGGAAACAAGGCAGGGCTATGTGCCTTGAATCTGTAGGGCAATGTAGCAGACCCAGAGCAGAAGTTCTACTTCAGCCAGATCAGGCCTGCCAAGAAAGTGTGTTTCACAGGCCTTTGGAAGAGATGTTCCCGGTAGGCTGTAAGAGGACTGTGCAAAGAGAGTTGCTTCTTAGCTTCCCAAAGAGCTGGAAGCAAGATGCTTTGGGGCCTATCTCAGTCTTTGGAAACAATTCAGCACTTTGTGCCTTGAAGCTCTAGGGCAATGTAGCACACCCAGAGCGGAAGTTCTACTTCAGCCAGATCATGCCTGCCAAGAAACTGCGTTTTACAGGACTTTGTAAGAGATGTTCCCCATAGGCTGTAAGAGCACTGTGCCGAGCGACTTGGTTCTTAGCTTCCCAAAGAGCTGGAAGCAGGATGAATTGGGGCCTATCTCCGTCTTTGGAAACAAGGCAGGGCTTTGAGGCTTGGACCTCTAGGACAATGTAGCACACCCAGAGCAGAAGTTCTACTTCAGCCAGATCGAACCTGCAAAGAAACTGTGTTTCACAGCCCTTTGTAAGGGATGTTCCCGTTAGGCTGTAAGAGCCCAATGCAGAGCGAGTTGTTTCTTATCTTCCCAAAGAGCTGGAAGCAAGATGCTTTGGGGCTTATCTTCCCCTTTGGAAACAAGGCAGGGCTTTGAGCCTTGGAGCTCTAGGGCAATGTAGCACACCAAAAGCAGAAGTTCTACTTCAGCCGGATCGGGCCTTCAGAAAAGTGTGTTTCACAGGCCTTTGGAAGAGATGTTCCCGGTAGGCTGTAAGAGCACTGTGCAAAGAGAGTTGCTTCTTAGCTTCCCAAAGAGCTGGAAGCAAGATGCTTTGGGGCCTATCTCTGTCTTTGGAAACAATTCAGCACTTTGTGCCTTGAAGCTCTAGGGCAATGTAGCACACCCACAGCAGAAGTTCTACTTCAGCCAGGTCAGGCCTGCCAAGAAACTGCGTTCAACAGGACTTTGTAAGAGATGTTCCCCATAGGCTGTAAGAACACTGTGCAGAGCGAGTTGTTTCATAGCTTCTCATAGAGCTGGAAGCAAGATGCTTCGTGGCCTATCAAAGAGCTTCCTAAAATATTCAGCACGTTGTGCCTTGAAGCTCTAGGGCAACGTAGCAGACCCAGAGCAGGAGTTCTACTTCAGCAAGATCAGGCCTGCAAAGAGACTGCGTTTCACAGACATTTCTAGGAGATGTTCCCTGTAGGCTGTAAGAGCCCAATGCAGAGCGAGTTGTTTCTTTTCTTCCCAAAGAGCTGGAAGCAAGATGCTTTGGGGCTTATCTTCCCCTTTGGAAACAAGGCAGGGCTATGTGCCTTGAATCTGTAGGGCAATGTAGCAGACCCAGAGCAGAAGTTCTACTTCAGCCAGATCAGGCCTGCCAAGAAAGTGTGTTTCACAGGCCTTTGGAAGAGATGTTCCCGGTAGGCTGTAAGAGGACTGTGCAAAGAGAGTTGCTTCTTAGCTTCCCAAAGAGCTGGAAGCAAGATGCTTTGGGGCCTATCTCAGTCTTTGGAAACAATTCAGCACTTTGTGCCTTGAAGCTCTAGGGCAATGTAGCACACCCAGAGCGGAAGTTCTACTTCAGCCAGATCATGCCTGCCAAGAAACTGCGTTTTACAGGACTTTGTAAGAGATGTTCCCCATAGGCTGTAAGAGCACTGTGCCGAGCGACTTGGTTCTTAGCTTCCCAAAGAGCTGGAAGCAGGATGAATTGGGGCCTATCTCCGTCTTTGGAAACAAGGCAGGGCTTTGAGGCTTGGACCTCTAGGACAATGTAGCACACCCAGAGCAGAAGTTCTACTTCAGCCAGATCGAACCTGCAAAGAAACTGTGTTTCACAGCCCTTTGTAAGGGATGTTCCCGTTAGGCTGTAAGAGCCCAATGCAGAGCGAGTTGTTTCTTATCTTCCCAAAGAGCTGGAAGCAAGATGCTTTGGGGCTTATCTTCCCCTTTGGAAACAAGGCAGGGCTTTGAGCCTTGGAGCTCTAGGGCAATGTAGCACACCAAAAGCAGAAGTTCTACTTCAGCCGGATCGGGCCTTCAGAAAAGTGTGTTTCACAGGCCTTTGGAAGAGATGTTCCCGGTAGGCTGTAAGAGCACTGTGCAAAGAGAGTTGCTTCTTAGCTTCCCAAAGAGCTGGAAGCAAGATGCTTTGGGGCCTATCTCTGTCTTTGGAAACAATTCAGCACTTTGTGCCTTGAAGCTCTAGGGCAATGTAGCACACCCACAGCAGAAGTTCTACTTCAGCCAGGTCAGGCCTGCCAAGAAACTGCGTTCAACAGGACTTTGTAAGAGATGTTCCCCATAGGCTGTAAGAACACTGTGCAGAGCGAGTTGTTTCATAGCTTCTCATAGAGCTGGAAGCAAGATGCTTCGTGGCCTATCAAAGAGCTTCCTAAAATATTCAGCACGTTGTGCCTTGAAGCTCTAGGGCAACGTAGCAGACCCAGAGCAGGAGTTCTACTTCAGCAAGATCAGGCCTGCAAAGAGACTGCGTTTCACAGACATTTCTAGGAGATGTTCCCTGTAGGCTGTAAGAGCCCAATGCAGAGCGAGTTGTTTCTTTTCTTCCCAAAGAGCTGGAAGCAAGATGCTTTGGGGCTTATCTTCCCCTTTGGAAACAAGGCAGGGCTATGTGCCTTGAATCTGTAGGGCAATGTAGCAGACCCAGAGCAGAAGTTCTACTTCAGCCAGATCAGGCCTGCCAAGAAAGTGTGTTTCACAGGCCTTTGGAAGAGATGTTCCCGGTAGGCTGTAAGAGGACTGTGCAAAGAGAGTTGCTTCTTAGCTTCCCAAAGAGCTGGAAGCAAGATGCTTTGGGGCCTATCTCAGTCTTTGGAAACAATTCAGCACTTTGTGCCTTGAAGCTCTAGGGCAATGTAGCACACCCAGAGCGGAAGTTCTACTTCAGCCAGATCATGCCTGCCAAGAAACTGCGTTTTACAGGACTTTGTAAGAGATGTTCCCCATAGGCTGTAAGAGCACTGTGCCGAGCGACTTGGTTCTTAGCTTCCCAAAGAGCTGGAAGCAGGATGAATTGGGGCCTATCTCCGTCTTTGGAAACAAGGCAGGGCTTTGAGGCTTGGACCTCTAGGACAATGTAGCACACCCAGAGCAGAAGTTCTACTTCAGCCAGATCGAACCTGCAAAGAAACTGTGTTTCACAGCCCTTTGTAAGGGATGTTCCCGTTAGGCTGTAAGAGCCCAATGCAGAGCGAGTTGTTTCTTATCTTCCCAAAGAGCTGGAAGCAAGATGCTTTGGGGCTTATCTTCCCCTTTGGAAACAAGGCAGGGCTTTGAGCCTTGGAGCTCTAGGGCAATGTAGCACACCAAAAGCAGAAGTTCTACTTCAGCCGGATCGGGCCTTCAGAAAAGTGTGTTTCACAGGCCTTTGGAAGAGATGTTCCCGGTAGGCTGTAAGAGCACTGTGCAAAGAGAGTTGCTTCTTAGCTTCCCAAAGAGCTGGAAGCAAGATGCTTTGGGGCCTATCTCTGTCTTTGGAAACAATTCAGCACTTTGTGCCTTGAAGCTCTAGGGCAATGTAGCACACCCACAGCAGAAGTTCTACTTCAGCCAGGTCAGGCCTGCCAAGAAACTGCGTTCAACAGGACTTTGTAAGAGATGTTCCCCATAGGCTGTAAGAACACTGTGCAGAGCGAGTTGTTTCATAGCTTCTCATAGAGCTGGAAGCAAGATGCTTCGTGGCCTATCAAAGAGCTTCCTAAAATATTCAGCACGTTGTGCCTTGAAGCTCTAGGGCAACGTAGCAGACCCAGAGCAGGAGTTCTACTTCAGCAAGATCAGGCCTGCAAAGAGACTGCGTTTCACAGACATTTCTAGGAGATGTTCCCTGTAGGCTGTAAGAGCCCAATGCAGAGCGAGTTGTTTCTTTTCTTCCCAAAGAGCTGGAAGCAAGATGCTTTGGGGCTTATCTTCCCCTTTGGAAACAAGGCAGGGCTATGTGCCTTGAATCTGTAGGGCAATGTAGCAGACCCAGAGCAGAAGTTCTACTTCAGCCAGATCAGGCCTGCCAAGAAAGTGTGTTTCACAGGCCTTTGGAAGAGATGTTCCCGGTAGGCTGTAAGAGGACTGTGCAAAGAGAGTTGCTTCTTAGCTTCCCAAAGAGCTGGAAGCAAGATGCTTTGGGGCCTATCTCAGTCTTTGGAAACAATTCAGCACTTTGTGCCTTGAAGCTCTAGGGCAATGTAGCACACCCAGAGTGGAAGTTCTACTTCAGCCAGATCGAACCTGCCAAGAAACTGCGTTTTACAGGACTTTGTAAGAGATGTTCCCCATAGGCTGTAAGAGCACTGTGCCGAGCGACTTGGTTCTTAGCTTCCCAAAGAGCTGGAAGCAGGATGAATTGGGGCCTATCTCCGTCTTTGGAAACAAGGCAGGGCTTTGAGGCTTGGACCTCTAGGACAATGTAGCACACCCAGAGCAGAAGTTCTACTTCAGCCAGATCGAACCTGCAAAGAAACTGTGTTTCACAGCCCTTTGTAAGGGATGTTCCCGTTAGGCTGTAAGAGCCCAATGCAGAGCGAGTTGTTTCTTATCTTCCCAAAGAGCTGGAAGCAAGATGCTTTGGGGCTTATCTTCCCCTTTGGAAACAAGGCAGGGCTTTGAGCCTTGGAGCTCTAGGGCAATGTAGCACACCAAAAGCAGAAGTTCTACTTCAGCCGGATCGGGCCTTCAGAAAAGTGTGTTTCACAGGCCTTTGGAAGAGATGTTCCCGGTAGGCTGTAAGAGCACTGTGCAAAGAGAGTTGCTTCTTAGCTTCCCAAAGAGCTGGAAGCAAGATGCTTTGGGGCCTATCTCTGTCTTTGGAAACAATTCAGCACTTTGTGCCTTGAAGCTCTAGGGCAATGTAGCACACCCACAGCAGAAGTTCTACTTCAGCCAGGTCAGGCCTGCCAAGAAACTGCGTTCAACAGGACTTTGTAAGAGATGTTCCCCATAGGCTGTAAGAACACTGTGCAGAGCGAGTTGTTTCATAGCTTCTCATAGAGCTGGAAGCAAGATGCTTCGTGGCCTATCAAAGAGCTTCCTAAAATATTCAGCACGTTGTGCCTTGAAGCTCTAGGGCAACGTAGCAGACCCAGAGCAGGAGTTCTACTTCAGCAAGATCAGGCCTGCAAAGAGACTGCGTTTCACAGACATTTCTAGGAGATGTTCCCTGTAGGCTGTAAGAGCCCAATGCAGAGCGAGTTGTTTCTTTTCTTCCCAAAGAGCTGGAAGCAAGATGCTTTGGGGCTTATCTTCCCCTTTGGAAACAAGGCAGGGCTATGTGCCTTGAATCTGTAGGGCAATGTAGCAGACCCAGAGCAGAAGTTCTACTTCAGCCAGATCAGGCCTGCCAAGAAAGTGTGTTTCACAGGCCTTTGGAAGAGATGTTCCCGGTAGGCTGTAAGAGGACTGTGCAAAGAGAGTTGCTTCTTAGCTTCCCAAAGAGCTGGAAGCAAGATGCTTTGGGGCCTATCTCAGTCTTTGGAAACAATTCAGCACTTTGTGCCTTGAAGCTCTAGGGCAATGTAGCACACCCAGAGCGGAAGTTCTACTTCAGCCAGATCGAACCTGCCAAGAAATTGCGTTTTACAGGACTTTGTAAGAGATGTTCCCCATAGGCTGTAAGAGCACTGTGCCGAGCGACTTGGTTCTTAGCTTCCCAAAGAGCTGGAAGCAGGATGAATTGGGGCCTATCTCCGTCTTTGGAAACAAGGCAGGGCTTTGAGGCTTGGACCTCTAGGACAATGTAGCACACCCAGAGCAGAAGTTCTACTTCAGCCAGATCGAACCTGCAAAGAAACTGTGTTTCACAGCCCTTTGTAAGGGATGTTCCCGTTAGGCTGTAAGAGCCCAATGCAGAGCGAGTTGTTTCTTATCTTCCCAAAGAGCTGGAAGCAAGATGCTTTGGGGCTTATCTTCCCCTTTGGAAACAAGGCAGGGCTTTGAGCCTTGGAGCTCTAGGGCAATGTAGCACACCAAAAGCAGAAGTTCTACTTCAGCCGGATCGGGCCTTCAGAAAAGTGTGTTTCACAGGCCTTTGGAAGAGATGTTCCCGGTAGGCTGTAAGAGCACTGTGCAAAGAGAGTTGCTTCTTAGCTTCCCAAAGAGCTGGAAGCAAGATGCTTTGGGGCCTATCTCTGTCTTTGGAAACAATTCAGCACTTTGTGCCTTGAAGCTCTAGGGCAATGTAGCACACCCACAGCAGAAGTTCTACTTCAGCCAGGTCAGGCCTGCCAAGAAACTGCGTTCAACAGGACTTTGTAAGAGATGTTCCCCATAGGCTGTAAGAACACTGTGCAGAGCGAGTTGTTTCATAGCTTCTCATAGAGCTGGAAGCAAGATGCTTCGTGGCCTATCAAAGAGCTTCCTAAAATATTCAGCACGTTGTGCCTTGAAGCTCTAGGGCAACGTAGCAGACCCAGAGCAGGAGTTCTACTTCAGCAAGATCAGGCCTGCAAAGAGACTGCGTTTCACAGACATTTCTAGGAGATGTTCCCTGTAGGCTGTAAGAGCCCAATGCAGAGCGAGTTGTTTCTTTTCTTCCCAAAGAGCTGGAAGCAAGATGCTTTGGGGCTTATCTTCCCCTTTGGAAACAAGGCAGGGCTATGTGCCTTGAATCTGTAGGGCAATGTAGCAGACCCAGAGCAGAAGTTCTACTTCAGCCAGATCAGGCCTGCCAAGAAAGTGTGTTTCACAGGCCTTTGGAAGAGATGTTCCCGGTAGGCTGTAAGAGGACTGTGCAAAGAGAGTTGCTTCTTAGCTTCCCAAAGAGCTGGAAGCAAGATGCTTTGGGGCCTATCTCAGTCTTTGGAAACAATTCAGCACTTTGTGCCTTGAAGCTCTAGGGCAATGTAGCACACCCAGAGCGGAAGTTCTACTTCATCCAGATCGAACCTGCCAAGAAACTGCGTTTTACAGGACTTTGTAAGAGATGTTCCCCATAGGCTGTAAGAGCACTGTGCCGAGCGACTTGGTTCTTAGCTTCCCAAAGAGCTGGAAGCAGGATGAATTGGGGCCTATCTCCGTCTTTGGAAACAAGGCAGGGCTTTGAGGCTTGGACCTCTAGGACAATGTAGCACACCCAGAGCAGAAGTTCTACTTCAGCCAGATCGAACCTGCAAAGAAACTGTGTTTCACAGCCCTTTGTAAGGGATGTTCCCGTTAGGCTGTAAGAGCCCAATGCAGAGCGAGTTGTTTCTTATCTTCCCAAAGAGCTGGAAGCAAGATGCTTTGGGGCTTATCTTCCCCTTTGGAAACAAGGCAGGGCTTTGAGCCTTGGAGCTCTAGGGCAATGTAGCACACCAAAAGCAGAAGTTCTACTTCATCCACATCGGGCCTTCAGAAAAGTGTGTTTCACAGGCCTTTGGAAGAGATGTTCCCGGTAGGCTGTAAGAGCACTGTGCAAAGAGAGTTGCTTCTTAGCTTCCCAAAGAGCTGGAAGCAAGATGCTTTGGGGCCTATCTCTGTCTTTGGAAACAATTCAGCACTTTGTGCCTTGAAGCTCTAGGGCAATGTAGCACACCCACAGCAGAAGTTCTACTTCAGCCAGGTCAGGCCTGCCAAGAAACTGCGTTCAACAGGACTTTGTAAGAGATGTTCCCCATAGGCTGTAAGAACACTGTGCAGAGCGAGTTGTTTCATAGCTTCTCATACAGCTGGAAGCAAGATGCTTCATGGCCTATCAAAGAGCTTCCTAAAATATTCAGCACGTTGTGCCTTTAAGCTCTAGGGCAACGTAGCAGACCGAGAGCAGGAGTTCTACTTCAGCAAGATCAGGCCTGCAAAGAGACTGCGTTTCACAGACATTTCTAGGAGATGTTCCCTGTAGGCTGTAAGAGCCCAATGCAGAGCGAGTTGTTTCTTTTCTTCCCAAAGAGCTGGAAGCAAGATGCTTTGGGGCTTATCTTCCCCTTTGGAAACAAGGCAGGGCTATGTGCCTTGAATCTGTAGGGCAATGTAGCAGACCCAGAGCAGAAGTTCTACTTCAGCCAGATCAGGCCTGCCAAGAAAGTGTGTTTCACAGGCCTTTGGAAGAGATGTTCCCGGTAGGCTGTAAGAGGACTGTGCAAAGAGAGTTGCTTCTTAGCTTCCCAAAGAGCTGGAAGCAAGATGCTTTGGGGCCTATCTCAGTCTTTGGAAACAATTCAGCACTTTGTGCCTTGAAGCTCTAGGGCAATGTAGCACACCCAGAGCGGAAGTTCTACTTCAGCCAGATCATGCCTGCCAAGAAACTGCGTTTTACAGGACTTTGTAAGAGATGTTCCCCATAGGCTGTAAGAGCACTGTGCCGAGCGACTTGGTTCTTAGCTTCCCAAAGAGCTGGAAGCAGGATGAATTGGGGCCTATCTCCGTCTTTGGAAACAAGGCAGGGCTTTGAGGCTTGGACCTCTAGGACAATGTAGCACACCCAGAGCAGAAGTTCTACTTCAGCCAGATCGAACCTGCAAAGAAACTGTGTTTCACAGCCCTTTGTAAGGGATGTTCCCGTTAGGCTGTAAGAGCCCAATGCAGAGCGAGTTGTTTCTTATCTTCCCAAAGAGCTGGAAGCAAGATGCTTTGGGGCTTATCTTCCCCTTTGGAAACAAGGCAGGGCTTTGAGCCTTGGAGCTCTAGGGCAATGTAGCACACCAAAAGCAGAAGTTCTACTTCAGCCGGATCGGGCCTTCAGAAAAGTGTGTTTCACAGGCCTTTGGAAGAGATGTTCCCGGTAGGCTGTAAGAGCACTGTGCAAAGAGAGTTGCTTCTTAGCTTCCCAAAGAGCTGGAAGCAAGATGCTTTGGGGCCTATCTCTGTCTTTGGAAACAATTCAGCACTTTGTGCCTTGAAGCTCTAGGGCAATGTAGCACACCCACAGCAGAAGTTCTACTTCAGCCAGGTCAGGCCTGCCAAGAAACTGCGTTCAACAGGACTTTGTAAGAGATGTTCCCCATAGGCTGTAAGAACACTGTGCAGAGCGAGTTGTTTCATAGCTTCTCATAGAGCTGGAAGCAAGATGCTTCGTGGCCTATCAAAGAGCTTCCTAAAATATTCAGCACGTTGTGCCTTGAAGCTCTAGGGCAACGTAGCAGACCCAGAGCAGGAGTTCTACTTCAGCAAGATCAGGCCTGCAAAGAGACTGCGTTTCACAGACATTTCTAGGAGATGTTCCCTGTAGGCTGTAAGAGCCCAATGCAGAGCGAGTTGTTTCTTTTCTTCCCAAAGAGCTGGAAGCAAGATGCTTTGGGGCTTATCTTCCCCTTTGGAAACAAGGCAGGGCTATGTGCCTTGAATCTGTAGGGCAATGTAGCAGACCCAGAGCAGAAGTTCTACTTCAGCCAGATCAGGCCTGCCAAGAAAGTGTGTTTCACAGGCCTTTGGAAGAGATGTTCCCGGTAGGCTGTAAGAGGACTGTGCAAAGAGAGTTGCTTCTTAGCTTCCCAAAAGGCTGGAAGCAAGATGCTTTGGGGCCTATCTCAGTCTTTGGAAACAATTCAGCACTTTGTGCCTTGAAGCTCTAGGGCAATGTAGCACACCCAGAGCGGAAGTTCTACTTCAGCCAGATCATGCCTGCCAAGAAAATGCGTTTTACAGGACTTTGTAAGAGATGTTCCCCATAGGCTGTAAGAGCACTGTGCCGAGCGACTTGGTTCTTAGCTTCCCAAAGAGCTGGAAGCAGGATGAATTGGGGCCTATCTCGGTCTTTGGAAACAATTCAGGGCTTTGAGGCTTGGAGCTCTGGGCAATGTAGCACACCCAGAGCAGAAGTTCTACTTCAGCCAGATAGAACCTGCAAAGAAACTGCGTTTCACAGCCCTTTGTAAGGGATGTTCCCGGTAGGCTGTAAGAGCCCAATGCAGAGCGAGTTGTTTCTTATCTTCCCAAAGAGCTGGAAGCAAGATGCTTTGGGGCTTATCTTCCCCTTTGGAAACAAGGCAGGGCTTTGAGCCTTGGAGCTCTAGGGCAATGTAGCACACCAAAAGCAGAAGTTCTACTTCAGCCGGATCGGGCCTTCAGAAAAGTGTGTTTCACAGGCCTTTGGAAGAGATGTTCCCGGTAGGCTGTAAGAGCACTGTGCAAAGAGAGTTGCTTCTTAGCTTCCCAAAGAGCTGGAAGCAAGATGCTTTGGGGCCTATCTCTGTCTTTGGAAACAATTCAGCACTTTGTGCCTTGAAGCTCTAGGGCAATGTAGCACACCCACAGCAGAAGTTCTACTTCAGCCAGGTCAGGCCTGCCAAGAAACTGCGTTCAACAGGACTTTGTAAGAGATGTTCCCCATAGGCTGTAAGAACACTGTGCAGAGCGAGTTGTTTCATAGCTTCTCATACAGCTGGAAGCAAGATGCTTCGTGGCCTATCAAAGAGCTTCCTAAAATATTCAGCACGTTGTGCCTTGAAGCTCTAGGGCAACGTAGCAGACCAAGAGCAGGAGTTCTACTTCAGCAAGATCAGGCCTGCAAAGAGACTGCGTTTCACAGACATTTCTAGGAGATGTTCCCTGTAGGCTGTAAGAGCCCAATGCAGAGCGAGTTGTTTCTTTTCTTCCCAAAGAGCTGGAAGCAAGATGCTTTGGGGCTTATCTTCCCCTTTGGAAACAAGGCAGGGCTATGTGCCTTGAATCTGTAGGGCAATGTAGCAGACCCAGAGCAGAAGTTCTACTTCAGCCAGATCAGGCCTGCCAAGAAAGTGTGTTTCACAGGCCTTTGGAAGAGATGTTCCCGGTAGGCTGTAAGAGGACTGTGCAAAGAGAGTTGCTTCTTAGCTTCCCAAAGAGCTGGAAGCAAGATGCTTTGGGGCCTATCTCAGTCTTTGGAAACAATTCAGCACTTTGTGCCTTGAAGCTCTAGGGCAATGTAGCACACCCAGAGCGGAAGTTCTACTTCAGCCAGATCATGCCTGCCAAGAAACTGCGTTTTACAGGACTTTGTAAGAGATGTTCCCCATAGGCTGTAAGAGCACTGTGCCGAGCGACTTGGTTCTTAGCTTCCCAAAGAGCTGGAAGCAGGATGAATTAGGGCCTATCTCGGTCTTTGGAAACAATTCAGGGCTTTGAGGCTTGGAGCTCTGGGCAATGTAGCACACCCAGAGCAGAAGTTCTACTTCAGCCAGATAGAACCTGCAAAGAAACTGCGTTTCACAGCCCTTTGTAAGGGATGTTCCCGGTAGGCTGTAAGAGCCCAATGCAGAGCGAGTTGTTTCTTATCTTCCCAAAGAGCTGGAAGCAAGATGCTTTGGGGCTTATCTTCCCCTTTGGAAACAAGGCAGGGCTTTGAGCCTTGGAGCTCTAGGGCAATGTAGCACACCAAAAGCAGAAGTTCTACTTCAGCCGGATCGGGCCTTCAGAAAAGTGTGTTTCACAGGCCTTTGGAAGAGATGTTCCCGGTAGGCTGTAAGAGCACTGTGCAAAGAGAGTTGCTTCTTAGCTTCCAAAAGAGCTGGAAGCAAGATGCTTTGGGGCCTATCTCTGTCTTTGGAAACAATTCAGCACTTTGTGCCTTGAAGCTCTAGGGCAATGTAGCACACCCACAGCAGAAGTTCTACTTCAGCCAGGTCAGGCCTGCCAAGAAACTGCGTTCAACAGGACTTTGTAAGAGATGTTCCCCATAGGCTGTAAGAACACTGTGCAGAGCGAGTTGTTTCATAGCTTCTCATACAGCTGGAAGCAAGATGCTTCGTGGCCTATCAAAGAGCTTCCTAAAATATTCAGCACGTTGTGCCTTGAAGCTCTAGGGCAACGTAGCAGACCCAGAGCAGGAGTTCTACTTCAGCAAGATCAGGCCTGCAAAGAGACTGCGTTTCACAGACATTTCTAGGAGATGTTCCCTGTAGGCTGTAAGAGCCCAATGCAGAGCGAGTTGTTTCTTTTCTTCCCAAAGAGCTGGAAGCAAGATGCTTTGGGGCCTATCTCTGTCTTTGGAAACAATTCAGCACTTTGTGCCTTGAAGCTCTAGGGCAATGTAGCAGACCCAGAGCAGTTCTACTTCAGCAAGATCAGGCCTGCAAAGAGACTGCGATTCACAGACATTTCTAGGAGATGTTCCCGGTAGGCTGTAAGAGCCCAATGCAGAGCGAGTTGTTTCATTTCTTCCCAAAGAGCTGGAAGCAAGATGCTTTGGGGCTTATTGTCCCCTTTGGAAACAAGGCAGGGCTTTGTGCCTTGAATCTCTAGGGAAATGTAGCACACCCAGAGCAGAAGTTCTACTTCAGCCAGATCAGGCCTGCCAAGAAAGTGCGTTTCACAGGCATTTGGAAGAGATGTTCCCTGTAGACTGTAAGAGGACTGTGCAAAGAGAGTTGCTTCTTAGCTTCCCAACGAGCTGGAAGCAAGATGCTTTGGGGCCTATCTCAGTCTTTGGAAACAATTCAGCACTTTGTGCCTTGAAGCTCTAGGGCAATGTAGCACACCCAGAGCAGAAGTTCTACTTCAGCCAGATCATGCCTGCCAAGAAACTGCGTTTTACAGGACTTTGGAAGAGATGTTCCCCATAGGCTGTAAGAGCACTGTGCCGAGCGACTTGGTTCTTAGCTTCCCAAAGAGCTGGAAGCAGGATGAATTGGGGCCTATGTCCGTCTTTGGAAACAAGGCAGGGCTTTGAGGCTTGGACCTCTAGGACAATGTAGCACACCCAGAGCAGAAGTTCTACTTCAGCCAGATCGAACCTGCAAAGAAACTGTGTTTCACAGCCCTTTGTAAGGGATGTTCCCGTTAGGCTGTAAGAGCCCAATGCAGAGCGAGTTGTTTCTTATCTTCCCAAAGAGCTGGAAGCAAGATGCTTTGGGGCTTATCTTCCCCTTTGGAAACAAGGCAGGGCTTTGAGCCTTGGAGCTCTAGGGCAATGTAGCACACCAAAAGCAGAAGTTCTACTTCAGCCGGATCGGGCCTTCAGAAAAGTGTGTTTCACAGGCCTTTGGAAGAGATGTTCCCGGTAGGCTGTAAGAGCACTGTGCAAAGAGAGTTGCTTCTTAGCTTCCCAAAGAGCTGGAAGCAAGATGCTTTGGGGCCTATCTCTGTCTTTGGAAACAATTCAGCACTTTGTGCCTTGAAGCTCTAGGGCAATGTAGCACACCCACAGCAGAAGTTCTACTTCAGCCAGGTCAGGCCTGCCAAGAAACTGCGTTCAACAGGACTTTGTAAGAGATGTTCCCCATAGGCTGTAAGAACACTGTGCAGAGCGAGTTGTTTCATAGCTTCTCATAGAGCTGGAAGCAAGATGCTTCGTGGCCTATCAAAGAGCTTCCTAAAATGTTCAGCACGTTGTGCCTTGAAGCTCTAGGGCAACGTAGCAGACCCAGAGCAGGAGTTCTACTTCAGCAAGATCAGGCCTGCAAAGAGACTGCGTTTCACAGACATTTCTAGGAGATGTTCCCTGTAGGCTGTAAGAGCCCAATGCAGAGCGAGTTGTTTCTTTTCTTCCCAAAGAGCTGGAAGCAAGATGCTTTGGGGCTTATCTTCCCCTTTGGAAACAAGGCAGGGCTATGTGCCTTGAATCTGTAGGGCAATGTAGCAGACGCAGAGCAGAAGTTCTACTTCAGCCAGATCAGGCCTGCCAAGAAAGTGTGTTTCACAGGCCTTTGGAAGAGATGTTCCCGGTAGGCTGTAAGAGGACTGTGCAAAGAGAGTTGCTTCTTAGCTTCCCAAAGAGCTGGAAGCAAGATGCTTTGGGGCCTATCTCAGTCTTTGGAAACAATTCAGCACTTTGTGCCTTGAAGCTCTAGGGCAATGTAGCACACCCAGAGCGGAAGTTCTACTTCAGCCAGATCGAACCTGCCAAGAAACTGCGTTTTACAGGACTTTGTAAGAGATGTTCCCCATAGGCTGTAAGAGCACTGTGCCGAGCGACTTGGTTCTTAGCTTCCCAAAGAGCTGGAAGCAGGATGAATTGGGGCCTATCTCGGTCTTTGGAAACAAGGCAGGGCTTTGAGGCTTGGAGCTCTGGGCAATGTAGCACACCCAGAGCAGAAGTTCTACTTCAGCCAGATCGAACCTGCAAAGAAACTGCGTTTCACAGCCCTTTGTAAGGGATGTTCCCGGTAGGCTGTAAGAGCCCAATGCAGAGCGAGTTGTTTCTTATCTTCCCAAAGAGCTGGAAGCAAGATGCTTTGGGGCTTATCTTCCCCTTTGGAAACAAGGCAGGGCTTTGAGCCTTGGAGCTCTAGGGCAATGTAGCACACCAAAAGCAGAAGTTCTACTTCATCCAGATCGGGCCTTCAGAAAAGTGTGTTTCACAGGCCTTTGGAAGAGATGTTCCCGGTAGGCTGTAAGAGCACTGTGCAAAGAGAGTTGCTTCTTAGCTTCCCAAAGAGCTGAAAGCAAGATGCTTTGGGGCCTATCTCTGTCTTTGGAAACAATTCAGCACTTTGTGCCTTGAAGCTCTAGGTCAATGTAGCACACCCACAGCGGAAGTTCTACTTCAGCCAGGTCAGGCCTGCCAAGAAACTGCGTTCAACAGGACTTTGTAAGAGATGTTCCCCATAGGCTGTAAGAAGACTGTGCAGAGCGAGTTGTTTCATAGCTTCTCATAGAGCTGGAAGCAAGATGCTTCGGGGCCTATCAAAGAGCTTCCTAAAATATTCAGCACGTTGTGCCTTGAAGCTCTAGGGCAATGTAGCAGACCCAGAGCAGTTCTACTTCAGCAAGATCAGACCTGCAAAGAGACTGCGATTCACAGACATTTCTAGGAGATGTTCCCGGTAGGCTGTAAGAGCCCAATGCAGAGCGAGTTGTTTCATTTCTTCCCAAAGAGCTGGAAGCAAGATGCTTTGGGGCTTATTGTCCCCTTTGGAAACAAGGCAGGGCTTTGTGCCTTGAATCTCTAGGGAAATGTAGCACACCCAGAGCAGAAGTTCTACTTCAGCCAGATCAGGCCTGCCAAGAAAGTGCGTTTCACAGGCATTTGGAAGAGATGTTCCCTGTAGACTGTAAGAGGACTGTGCAAAGAGAGTTGCTTCTTAGCTTCCCAACGAGCTGGAAGCAAGATGCTTTGGGGCCTATCTCAGTCTTTGGAAACAATTCAGCACTTTGTGCCTTGAAGCTCTAGGGCAATGTAGCACACCCAGAGCAGAAGTTCTACTTCAGCCAGATCATGCCTGCCAAGAAACTGCGTTTTACAGGACTTTGTAAGAGATGTTCCCCATAGGCTGTAAGAGCACTGTGCCGAGCGACTTGGTTCTTAGCTTCCCAAAGAGCTGGAAGCAGGATGAATTGGGGCCTATCTCCGTCTTTGGAAACAAGGCAGGGCTTTGAGGCTTGGACCTCTAGGACAATGTAGCACACCCAGAGCAGAAGTTCTACTTCAGCCAGATCGAACCTGCAAAGAAACTGTGTTTCACAGCCCTTTGTAAGGGATGTTCCCGTTAGGCTGTAAGAGCCCAATGCAGAGCGAGTTGTTTCTTATCTTCCCAAAGAGCTGGAAGCAAGATGCTTTGGGGCTTATCTTCCCCTTTGGAAACAAGGCAGGGCTTTGAGCCTTGGAGCTCTAGGGCAATGTAGCACACCAAAAGCAGAAGTTCTACTTCAGCCGAATCGGGCCTTCAGAAAAGTGTGTTTCACAGGCCTTTGGAAGAGATGTTCCCGGTAGGCTGTAAGAGCACTGTGCAAAGAGAGTTGCTTCTTAGCTTCCCAAAGAGCTGGAAGCAAGATGCTTTGGGGCCTATCTCTGTCTTTGGAAACAATTCAGCACTTTGTGCCTTGAAGCTCTAGGGCAATGTAGCACACCCACAGCAGAAGTTCTACTTCAGCCAGGTCAGGCCTGCCAAGAAACTGCGTTCAACAGGACTTTGTAAGAGATGTTCCCCATAGGCTGTAAGAACACTGTGCAGAGCGAGTTGTTTCATAGCTTCTCATACAGCTGGAAGCAAGATGCTTCGTGGCCTATCAAAGAGCTTCCTAAAATATTCAGCACGTTGTGCCTTGAAGCTCTAGGGCAACGTAGCAGACCCAGAGCAGGAGTTCTACTTCAGCAAGATCAGGCCTGCAAAGAGACTGCGTTTCACAGACATTTCTAGGAGATGTTCCCGGTAGGCTGTAAGAGCCCAATGCAGAGCGAGTTGTTTCTTTTCTTCCCAAAGAGCTGGAAGCAAGATGCTTTGGGGCTTATCTTCCCCTTTGGAAACAAGGCAGGGCTATGTGCCTTGAATCTGTAGGGCAATGTAGCAGACCCAGAGCAGAAGTTCTACTTCAGCCAGATCAGGCCTGCCAAGAAAGTGTGTTTCACAGGCCTTTGGAAGAGATGTTCCCGGTAGGCTGTAAGAGGACTGTGCAAAGAGAGTTGCTTCTTAGCTTCCCAAAGAGCTGGAAGCAAGATGCTTTGGGGCCTATCTCAGTCTTTGGAAACAATTCAGCACTTTGTGCCTTGAAGCTCTAGGGCAATGTAGCACACCCAGAGCGGAAGTTCTACTTCAGCCAGATCATGCCTGCCAAGAAACTGCGTTTTACAGGACTTTGTAAGAGATGTTCCCCATAGGCTGTAAGAGCACTGTGCCGAGCGACTTGGTTCTTAGCTTCCCAAAGAGCTGGAAGCAGGATGAATTGGGGCCTATCTCCGTCTTTGGAAACAAGGCAGGGCTTTGAGGCTTGGAGCTCTAGGGCAATGTAGCACACCCAGAGCAGAAGTTCTACTTCAGCCAGATCGAACCTGCAAAGAAACTGCGTTTCACAGCCCTTTGTAAGGGATGTTCCCGGTAGGCTGTAAGAGCCCAATGCAGAGCGAGTTGTTCCTTATCTTCCCAAAGAGCTGGAAGCAAGATGCTTTGGGGCTTATCTTCCCCTTTGGAAACAAGGCAGGGCTTTGAGCCTTGGAGCTCTAGGGCAATGTAGCACACCAAAAGCAGAAGTTCTACTTCATCCAGATCGGGCCTTCAGAAAAGTGTGTTTCACAGGCCTTTGGAAGAGATGTTCCCGGTAGGCTGTAAGAGCACTGTGCAAAGAGAGTTGCTTCTTAGCTTCCCAAAGAGCTGGAAGCAAGATGCTTTGGGGCCTATCTCTGTCTTTGGAAACAATTCAGCACTTTGTGCCTTGAAGCTCTAGGGCAATGTAGCACACCCACAGCAGAAGTTCTACTTCAGCCAGGTCAGGCCTGCCAAGAAACTGCGTTCAACAGGACTTTGTAAGAGATGTTCCCCATAGGCTGTAAGAACACTGTGCAGAGCGAGTTGTTTCATACCTTCTCATAGAGCTGGAAGCAAGATGCTTCGTGGCCTATCAAAGAGCTTCCTAAAATATTCAGCACGTTGTGCCTTGAAGCTCTAGGGCAACGTAGCAGACCCAGAGCAGGAGTTCTACTTCAGCAAGATCAGGCCTGCAAAGAGACTGCGTTTCACAGACATTTCTAGGAGATGTTCCCGGTAGGCTGTAAGAGCCCAATGCAGAGCGAGTTGTTTCTTTTCTTCCCAAAGAGCTGGAAGCAAGATGCTTTGGGGCTTATCTTCCCCTTTGGAAACAAGGCAGGGCTATGTGCCTTGAATATGTAGGGCAATGTAGCAGACCCAGAGCAGAAGTTCTACTTCAGCCAGATCAGGCCTGCCAAGAAACTGCGTTCAACAGGACTTTGTAAGAGATGTTCACCATAGGCTGTAAGAACACTGTGCAGAGCGAGTTGTTTCATAGCTTCTCATAGAGCTGGAAGCAAGATGCTTCGTGGCCTATCAAAGAGCTTCCTAAAATATTCAGCACGTTGTGCCTTGAAGCTCTAGGGCAACGTAGCAGACCCAGAGCAGGAGTTCTACTTCAGCAAGATCAGGCCTGCAAAGAGACTGCGTTTCACAGACATTTCTAGGAGATGTTCCCGGTAGGCTGTAAGAGCCCAATGCAGAGCGAGTTGTTTCTTTTCTTCCCAAAGAGCTGGAAGCAAGATGCTTTGGGGCTTATCTTCCCCTTTGGAAACAAGGCAGGGCTTTGTGCCTTGAATGTCTAGGGCAATGTAGCACACCCAGAGCAGAAGTTCTAATTCAGCCACATCAGGCCTGCCAAGAAAGTGCGTTTCACAGGCCTTTGGAAGAGATGTTCCCGGTAGGCTGTAAGAGGACTGTGCAAAGAGAGTTGCTTCTTAGCTTCCCAAAGAGCTGGAAGCAAGATGCTTTGGGGCCTATCTCAGTCTTTGGAAACACTTCAGCCCTTTGTGCCTTGAAGCTCTAGGGCAATGTAGTACACCCAGAGCAGAAGTTCTACTTCAGCCAGATCAGGCCTGCCAAGAAACTGCGTTTTACAGGACTTTGTAAGAGATGTTCCCCATAGGCTGTAAGAGCACTGTGCCGAGCGACTTGGTTCTTAGCTTCCCAAAGAGCTGGAAGCAGGATGAATTGGGGCCTATCTCCGACTTGGAAACAAGGCAGGGCTTTGAGGCTTGGAGCTCTAGGGCAATGTAGCACACCCAGAGCAGAAGTTCTACTTCAGCCAGATTGAACCTGCAAAGAAACTGCGTTTCACAGCCCTTTGTAAGGGATGTTCCCGGTAGGCTGTAAGAGCCCAATGCAGAGCGAGTTGTTTCTTATCTTCCCAAAGACCTGGAAGCAAGATGCTTTGGGGCTTATCTTCCCCTTTGGAAACAAGGCAGGGCTTTGAGCCTTGGAGCTCTAGGGCAATGTAGCACACCAAAAGCAGAAGTTCTACTTCAGCCGGATCGGGCCTTCAGAAAAGTGTGTTTCACAGGCCTTTGGAAGAGATGTTCCCGGTAGGCTGTAAGAGCACTGTGCAAAGAGAGTTGCTTCTTAGCTTCCCAAAGAGCTGGAAGCAAGATGCTTTGGGGCCTATCTCTGTCTTTGGAAACAATTCAGCACTTTGTGCCTTGAAGCTCTAGGGCAATGTAGCACACCCACAGCAGAAGTTCTACTTCAGCCAGGTCAGGCCTGCCAAGAAACTGCGTTCAACAGGACTTTGTAAGAGATGTTCCCCATAGGCTGTAAGAACACTGTGCAGAGCGAGTTGTTTCATAGCTTCTCATAGAGCTGGAAGCAAGATGCTTCGTGGCCTATCAAAGAGCTTCCTAAAATATTCAGCACGTTGTGCCTTGAAGCTCTAGGGCAACGTAGCAGACCCAGAGCAGGAGTTCTACTTCAGCAAGATCAGGCCTGCAAAGAGACTGCGTTTCACAGACATTTCTAGGAGATGTTCCCTGTAGGCTGTAAGAGCCCAATGCAGAGCGAGTTGTTTCTTTTCTTCCCAAAGAGCTGGAAGCAAGATGCTTTGGGGCTTATCTTCCCCTTTGGAAACAAGGCAGGGCTATGTGCCTTGAATCTGTAGGGCAATGTAGCAGACCCAGAGCAGAAGTTCTACTTCAGCCAGATCAGGCCTGCCAAGAAAGTGTGTTTCACAGGACTTTGGAAGAGATGTTCCCGGTAGGCTGTAAGAGGACTGTGCAAAGAGAGTTGCTTCTTAGCTTCCCAAAGAGCTGGAAGCAAGATGCTTTGGGGCCTATCTCAGTCTTTGGAAACAATTCAGCACTTTGTGCCTTGAAGCTCTAGGGCAATGTAGCACACCCAGAGCGGAAGTTCTACTTCAGCCAGATCGAACCTGCCAAGAAACTGCGTTTTACAGGACTTTGTAAGAGATGTTCCCCATAGGCTGTAAGAGCACTGTGCCGAGCGACTTGGTTCTTAGCTTCCCAAAGAGCTGGAAGCAGGATGAATTGGGGCCTATCTCCGTCTTTGGAAACAAGGCAGGGCTTTGAGGCTTGGACCTCTAGGACAATGTAGCACACCCAGAGCAGAAGTTCTACTTCAGCCAGATCGAACCTGCAAAGAAACTGTGTTTCACAGCCCTTTGTAAGGGATGTTCCCGTTAGGCTGTAAGAGCCCAATGCAGAGCGAGTTGTTTCTTATCTTCCCAAAGAGCTGGAAGCAAGATGCTTTGGGGCTTATCTTCCCCTTTGGAAACAAGGCAGGGCTTTGAGCCTTGGAGCTCTAGGGCAATGTAGCACACCAAAAGCAGAAGTTCTACTTCAGCCGGATCGGGCCTTCAGAAAAGTGTGTTTCACAGGCCTTTGGAAGAGATGTTCCCGGTAGGCTGTAAGAGCACTGTGCAAAGAGAGTTGCTTCTTAGCTTCCCAAAGAGCTGGAAGCAAGATGCTTTGGGGCCTATCTCTGTCTTTGGAAACAATTCAGCACTTTGTGCCTTGAAGCTCTAGGGCAATGTAGCACACCCACAGCAGAAGTTCTACTTCAGCCAGGTCAGGCCTGCCAAGAAACTGCGTTCAACAGGACTTTGTAAGAGATGTTCCCCATAGGCTGTAAGAACACTGTGCAGAGCGAGTTGTTTCATAGCTTCTCATACAGCTGGAAGCAAGATGCTTCGTGGCCTATCAAAGAGCTTCCTAAAATATTCAGCACGTTGTGCCTTGAAGCTCTAGGGCAACGTAGCAGACCCAGAGCAGGAGTTCTACTTCAGCAAGATCAGGCCTGCAAAGAGACTGCGTTTCACAGACATTTCTAGGAGATGTTCCCTGTAGGCTGTAAGAGCCCAATGCAGAGCGAGTTGTTTCTTTTCTTCCCAAAGAGCTGGAAGCAAGATGCTTTGGGGCTTATCTTCCCCTTTGGAAACAAGGCAGGGCTATGTGCCTTGAATCTGTAGGGCAATGTAGCAGACCCAGAGCAGAAGTTCTACTTCAGCCAGATCAGGCCTGCCAAGAAACTGCGTTTTACAGGACTTTGTAAGAGATGTTCCCCATAGGCTGTAAGAGCACTGTGCCGAGCGACTTGGTTCTTAGCTTCCCAAAGAGCTGGAAGCAGGATGAATTGGGGCCTATCTCCGACTTGGAAACAAGGCAGGGCTTTGAGGCTTGGAGCTCTAGGGCAATGTAGCACACCCAGAGCAGAAGTTCTACTTCAGCCAGATTGAACCTGCAAAGAAACTGCGTTTCACAGCCCTTTGTAAGGGATGTTCCCGGTAGGCTGTAAGAGCCCAATGCAGAGCGAGTTGTTTCTTATCTTCCCAAAGACCTGGAAGCAAGATGCTTTGGGGCTTATCTTCCCCTTTGGAAACAAGGCAGGGCTTTGAGCCTTGGAGCTCTAGGGCAATGTAGCACACCAAAAGCAGAAGTTCTACTTCAGCCGGATCGGGCCTTCAGAAAAGTGTGTTTCACAGGCCTTTGGAAGAGATGTTCCCGGTAGGCTGTAAGAGCACTGTGCAAAGAGAGTTGCTTCTTAGCTTCCCAAAGAGCTGGAAGCAAGATGCTTTGGGGCCTATCTCTGTCTTTGGAAACAATTCAGCACTTTGTGCCTTGAAGCTCTAGGGCAATGTAGCACACCCACAGCAGAAGTTCTACTTCAGCCAGGTCAGGCCTGCCAAGAAACTGCGTTCAACAGGACTTTGTAAGAGATGTTCCCCATAGGCTGTAAGAACACTGTGCAGAGCGAGTTGTTTCATAGCTTCTCATAGAGCTGGAAGCAAGATGCTTCGTGGCCTATCAAAGAGCTTCCTAAAATATTCAGCACGTTGTGCCTTGAAGCTCTAGGGCAACGTAGCAGACCCAGAGCAGGAGTTCTACTTCAGCAAGATCAGGCCTGCAAAGAGACTGCGTTTCACAGACATTTCTAGGAGATGTTCCCTGTAGGCTGTAAGAGCCCAATGCAGAGCGAGTTGTTTCTTTTCTTCCCAAAGAGCTGGAAGCAAGATGCTTTGGGGCTTATCTTCCCCTTTGGAAACAAGGCAGGGCTATGTGCCTTGAATCTGTAGGGCAATGTAGCAGACCCAGAGCAGAAGTTCTACTTCAGCCAGATCAGGCCTGCCAAGAAAGTGTGTTTCACAGGACTTTGGAAGAGATGTTCCCGGTAGGCTGTAAGAGGACTGTGCAAAGAGAGTTGCTTCTTAGCTTCCCAAAGAGCTGGAAGCAAGATGCTTTGGGGCCTATCTCAGTCTTTGGAAACAATTCAGCACTTTGTGCCTTGAAGCTCTAGGGCAATGTAGCACACCCAGAGCGGAAGTTCTACTTCAGCCAGATCGAACCTGCCAAGAAACTGCGTTTTACAGGACTTTGTAAGAGATGTTCCCCATAGGCTGTAAGAGCACTGTGCCGAGCGACTTGGTTCTTAGCTTCCCAAAGAGCTGGAAGCAGGATGAATTGGGGCCTATCTCCGTCTTTGGAAACAAGGCAGGGCTTTGAGGCTTGGACCTCTAGGACAATGTAGCACACCCAGAGCAGAAGTTCTACTTCAGCCAGATCGAACCTGCAAAGAAACTGTGTTTCACAGCCCTTTGTAAGGGATGTTCCCGTTAGGCTGTAAGAGCCCAATGCAGAGCGAGTTGTTTCTTATCTTCCCAAAGAGCTGGAAGCAAGATGCTTTGGGGCTTATCTTCCCCTTTGGAAACAAGGCAGGGCTTTGAGCCTTGGAGCTCTAGGGCAATGTAGCACACCAAAAGCAGAAGTTCTACTTCAGCCGGATCGGGCCTTCAGAAAAGTGTGTTTCACAGGCCTTTGGAAGAGATGTTCCCGGTAGGCTGTAAGAGCACTGTGCAAAGAGAGTTGCTTCTTAGCTTCCCAAAGAGCTGGAAGCAAGATGCTTTGGGGCCTATCTCTGTCTTTGGAAACAATTCAGCACTTTGTGCCTTGAAGCTCTAGGGCAATGTAGCACACCCACAGCAGAAGTTCTACTTCAGCCAGGTCAGGCCTGCCAAGAAACTGCGTTCAACAGGACTTTGTAAGAGATGTTCCCCATAGGCTGTAAGAACACTGTGCAGAGCGAGTTGTTTCATAGCTTCTCATACAGCTGGAAGCAAGATGCTTCGTGGCCTATCAAAGAGCTTCCTAAAATATTCAGCACGTTGTGCCTTGAAGCTCTAGGGCAACGTAGCAGACCCAGAGCAGGAGTTCTACTTCAGCAAGATCAGGCCTGCAAAGAGACTGCGTTTCACAGACATTTCTAGGAGATGTTCCCTGTAGGCTGTAAGAGCCCAATGCAGAGCGAGTTGTTTCTTTTCTTCCCAAAGAGCTGGAAGCAAGATGCTTTGGGGCTTATCTTCCCCTTTGGAAACAAGGCAGGGCTATGTGCCTTGAATCTGTAGGGCAATGTAGCAGACCCAGAGCAGAAGTTCTACTTCAGCCAGATCAGGCCTGCCAAGAAAGTGTGTTTCACAGGACTTTGGAAGAGATGTTCCCGGTAGGCTGTAAGAGGACTGTGCAAAGAGAGTTGCTTCTTAGCTTCCCAAAGAGCTGGAAGCAAGATGCTTTGGGGCCTATCTCAGTCTTTGGAAACAATTCAGCACTTTGTGCCTTGAAGCTCTAGGGCAATGTAGCACACCCAGAGCGGAAGTTCTACTTCAGCCAGATCGAACCTGCCAAGAAACTGCGTTTTACAGGACTTTGTAAGAGATGTTCCCCATAGGCTGTAAGAGCACTGTGCCGAGCGACTTGGTTCTTAGCTTCCCAAAGAGCTGGAAGCAGGATGAATTGGGGCCTATCTCCGTCTTTGGAAACAAGGCAGGGCTTTGAGGCTTGGACCTCTAGGACAATGTAGCACACCCAGAGCAGAAGTTCTACTTCAGCCAGATCGAACCTGCAAAGAAACTGTGTTTCACAGCCCTTTGTAAGGGATGTTCCCGTTAGGCTGTAAGAGCCCAATGCAGAGCGAGTTGTTTCTTATCTTCCCAAAGAGCTGGAAGCAAGATGCTTTGGGGCTTATCTTCCCCTTTGGAAACAAGGCAGGGCTTTGAGCCTTGGAGCTCTAGGGCAATGTAGCACACCAAAAGCAGAAGTTCTACTTCAGCCGGATCGGGCCTTCAGAAAAGTGTGTTTCACAGGCCTTTGGAAGAGATGTTCCCGGTAGGCTGTAAGAGCACTGTGCAAAGAGAGTTGCTTCTTAGCTTCCCAAAGAGCTGGAAGCAAGATGCTTTGGGGCCTATCTCTGTCTTTGGAAACAATTCAGCACTTTGTGCCTTGAAGCTCTAGGGCAATGTAGCACACCCACAGCAGAAGTTCTACTTCAGCCAGGTCAGGCCTGCCAAGAAACTGCGTTCAACAGGACTTTGTAAGAGATGTTCCCCATAGGCTGTAAGAACACTGTGCAGAGCGAGTTGTTTCATAGCTTCTCATAGAGCTGGAAGCAAGATGCTTCGTGGCCTATCAAAGAGCTTCCTAAAATATTCAGCACGTTGTGCCTTGAAGCTCTAGGGCAACGTAGCAGACCCAGAGCAGGAGTTCTACTTCAGCAAGATCAGGCCTGCAAAGAGACTGCGTTTCACAGACATTTCTAGGAGATGTTCCCTGTAGGCTGTAAGAGCCCAATGCAGAGCGAGTTGTTTCTTTTCTTCCCAAAGAGCTGGAAGCAAGATGCTTTGGGGCTTATCTTCCCCTTTGGAAACAAGGCAGGGCTATGTGCCTTGAATCTGTAGGGCAATGTAGCAGACCCAGAGCAGAAGTTCTACTTCAGCCAGATCAGGCCTGCCAAGAAAGTGTGTTTCACAGGACTTTGGAAGAGATGTTCCCGGTAGGCTGTAAGAGGACTGTGCAAAGAGAGTTGCTTCTTAGCTTCCCAAAGAGCTGGAAGCAAGATGCTTTGGGGCCTATCTCAGTCTTTGGAAACAATTCAGCACTTTGTGCCTTGAAGCTCTAGGGCAATGTAGCACACCCAGAGCGGAAGTTCTACTTCAGCCAGATCGAACCTGCCAAGAAACTGCGTTTTACAGGACTTTGTAAGAGATGTTCCCCATAGGCTGTAAGAGCACTGTGCCGAGCGACTTGGTTCTTAGCTTCCCAAAGAGCTGGAAGCAGGATGAATTGGGGCCTATCTCCGTCTTTGGAAACAAGGCAGGGCTTTGAGGCTTGGACCTCTAGGACAATGTAGCACACCCAGAGCAGAAGTTCTACTTCAGCCAGATCGAACCTGCAAAGAAACTGTGTTTCACAGCCCTTTGTAAGGGATGTTCCCGTTAGGCTGTAAGAGCCCAATGCAGAGCGAGTTGTTTCTTATCTTCCCAAAGAGCTGGAAGCAAGATGCTTTGGGGCTTATCTTCCCCTTTGGAAACAAGGCAGGGCTTTGAGCCTTGGAGCTCTAGGGCAATGTAGCACACCAAAAGCAGAAGTTCTACTTCAGCCGGATCGGGCCTTCAGAAAAGTGTGTTTCACAGGCCTTTGGAAGAGATGTTCCCGGTAGGCTGTAAGAGCACTGTGCAAAGAGAGTTGCTTCTTAGCTTCCCAAAGAGCTGGAAGCAAGATGCTTTGGGGCCTATCTCTGTCTTTGGAAACAATTCAGCACTTTGTGCCTTGAAGCTCTAGGGCAATGTAGCACACCCACAGCAGAAGTTCTACTTCAGCCAGGTCAGGCCTGCCAAGAAACTGCGTTCAACAGGACTTTGTAAGAGATGTTCCCCATAGGCTGTAAGAACACTGTGCAGAGCGAGTTGTTTCATAGCTTCTCATAGAGCTGGAAGCAAGATGCTTCGTGGCCTATCAAAGAGCTTCCTAAAATATTCAGCACGTTGTGCCTTGAAGCTCTAGGGCAACGTAGCAGACCCAGAGCAGGAGTTCTACTTCAGCAAGATCAGGCCTGCAAAGAGACTGCGTTTCACAGACATTTCTAGGAGATGTTCCCTGTAGGCTGTAAGAGCCCAATGCAGAGCGAGTTGTTTCTTTTCTTCCCAAAGAGCTGGAAGCAAGATGCTTTGGGGCTTATCTTCCCCTTTGGAAACAAGGCAGGGCTATGTGCCTTGAATCTGTAGGGCAATGTAGCAGACCCAGAGCAGAAGTTCTACTTCAGCCAGATCAGGCCTGCCAAGAAAGTGTGTTTCACAGGCCTTTGGAAGAGATGTTCCCGGTAGGCTGTAAGAGGACTGTGCAAAGAGAGTTGCTTCTTAGCTTCCCAAAGAGCTGGAAGCAAGATGCTTTGGGGCCTATCTCAGTCTTTGGAAACAATTCAGCACTTTGTGCCTTGAAGCTCTAGGGCAATGTAGCACACCCAGAGCGGAAGTTCTACTTCAGCCAGATCATGCCTGCCAAGAAACTGCGTTTTACAGGACTTTGTAAGAGATGTTCCCCATAGGCTGTAAGAGCACTGTGCCGAGCGACTTGGTTCTTAGCTTCCCAAAGAGCTGGAAGCAGGATGAATTGGGGCCTATCTCCGTCTTTGGAAACAAGGCAGGGCTTTGAGGCTTGGACCTCTAGGACAATGTAGCACACCCAGAGCAGAAGTTCTACTTCAGCCAGATCGAACCTGCAAAGAAACTGTGTTTCACAGCCCTTTGTAAGGGATGTTCCCGTTAGGCTGTAAGAGCCCAATGCAGAGCGAGTTGTTTCTTATCTTCCCAAAGAGCTGGAAGCAAGATGCTTTGGGGCTTATCTTCCCCTTTGGAAACAAGGCAGGGCTTTGAGCCTTGGAGCTCTAGGGCAATGTAGCACACCAAAAGCAGAAGTTCTACTTCAGCCGGATCGGGCCTTCAGAAAAGTGTGTTTCACAGGCCTTTGGAAGAGATGTTCCCGGTAGGCTGTAAGAGCACTGTGCAAAGAGAGTTGCTTCTTAGCTTCCCAAAGAGCTGGAAGCAAGATGCTTTGGGGCCTATCTCTGTCTTTGGAAACAATTCAGCACTTTGTGCCTTGAAGCTCTAGGGCAATGTAGCACACCCACAGCAGAAGTTCTACTTCAGCCAGGTCAGGCCTGCCAAGAAACTGCGTTCAACAGGACTTTGTAAGAGATGTTCCCCATAGGCTGTAAGAACACTGTGCAGAGCGAGTTGTTTCATAGCTTCTCATAGAGCTGGAAGCAAGATGCTTCGTGGCCTATCAAAGAGCTTCCTAAAATATTCAGCACGTTGTGCCTTGAAGCTCTAGGGCAACGTAGCAGACCCAGAGCAGGAGTTCTACTTCAGCAAGATCAGGCCTGCAAAGAGACTGCGTTTCACAGACATTTCTAGGAGATGTTCCCTGTAGGCTGTAAGAGCCCAATGCAGAGCGAGTTGTTTCTTTTCTTCCCAAAGAGCTGGAAGCAAGATGCTTTGGGGCTTATCTTCCCCTTTGGAAACAAGGCAGGGCTATGTGCCTTGAATCTGTAGGGCAATGTAGCAGACCCAGAGCAGAAGTTCTACTTCAGCCAGATCAGGCCTGCCAAGAAAGTGTGTTTCACAGGCCTTTGGAAGAGATGTTCCCGGTAGGCTGTAAGAGGACTGTGCAAAGAGAGTTGCTTCTTAGCTTCCCAAAGAGCTGGAAGCAAGATGCTTTGGGGCCTATCTCAGTCTTTGGAAACAATTCAGCACTTTGTGCCTTGAAGCTCTAGGGCAATGTAGCACACCCAGAGCGGAAGTTCTACTTCAGCCAGATCATGCCTGCCAAGAAACTGCGTTTTACAGGACTTTGTAAGAGATGTTCCCCATAGGCTGTAAGAGCACTGTGCCGAGCGACTTGGTTCTTAGCTTCCCAAAGAGCTGGAAGCAGGATGAATTGGGGCCTATCTCCGTCTTTGGAAACAAGGCAGGGCTTTGAGGCTTGGACCTCTAGGACAATGTAGCACACCCAGAGCAGAAGTTCTACTTCAGCCAGATCGAACCTGCAAAGAAACTGTGTTTCACAGCCCTTTGTAAGGGATGTTCCCGTTAGGCTGTAAGAGCCCAATGCAGAGCGAGTTGTTTCTTATCTTCCCAAAGAGCTGGAAGCAAGATGCTTTGGGGCTTATCTTCCCCTTTGGAAACAAGGCAGGGCTTTGAGCCTTGGAGCTCTAGGGCAATGTAGCACACCAAAAGCAGAAGTTCTACTTCAGCCGGATCGGGCCTTCAGAAAAGTGTGTTTCACAGGCCTTTGGAAGAGATGTTCCCGGTAGGCTGTAAGAGCACTGTGCAAAGAGAGTTGCTTCTTAGCTTCCCAAAGAGCTGGAAGCAAGATGCTTTGGGGCCTATCTCTGTCTTTGGAAACAATTCAGCACTTTGTGCCTTGAAGCTCTAGGGCAATGTAGCACACCCACAGCAGAAGTTCTACTTCAGCCAGGTCAGGCCTGCCAAGAAACTGCGTTCAACAGGACTTTGTAAGAGATGTTCCCCATAGGCTGTAAGAACACTGTGCAGAGCGAGTTGTTTCATAGCTTCTCATAGAGCTGGAAGCAAGATGCTTCGTGGCCTATCAAAGAGCTTCCTAAAATATTCAGCACGTTGTGCCTTGAAGCTCTAGGGCAACGTAGCAGACCCAGAGCAGGAGTTCTACTTCAGCAAGATCAGGCCTGCAAAGAGACTGCGTTTCACAGACATTTCTAGGAGATGTTCCCTGTAGGCTGTAAGAGCCCAATGCAGAGCGAGTTGTTTCTTTTCTTCCCAAAGAGCTGGAAGCAAGATGCTTTGGGGCTTATCTTCCCCTTTGGAAACAAGGCAGGGCTATGTGCCTTGAATCTGTAGGGCAATGTAGCAGACCCAGAGCAGAAGTTCTACTTCAGCCAGATCAGGCCTGCCAAGAAAGTGTGTTTCACAGGCCTTTGGAAGAGATGTTCCCGGTAGGCTGTAAGAGGACTGTGCAAAGAGAGTTGCTTCTTAGCTTCCCAAAGAGCTGGAAGCAAGATGCTTTGGGGCCTATCTCAGTCTTTGGAAACAATTCAGCACTTTGTGCCTTGAAGCTCTAGGGCAATGTAGCACACCCAGAGTGGAAGTTCTACTTCAGCCAGATCGAACCTGCCAAGAAACTGCGTTTTACAGGACTTTGTAAGAGATGTTCCCCATAGGCTGTAAGAGCACTGTGCCGAGCGACTTGGTTCTTAGCTTCCCAAAGAGCTGGAAGCAGGATGAATTGGGGCCTATCTCCGTCTTTGGAAACAAGGCAGGGCTTTGAGGCTTGGACCTCTAGGACAATGTAGCACACCCAGAGCAGAAGTTCTACTTCAGCCAGATCGAACCTGCAAAGAAACTGTGTTTCACAGCCCTTTGTAAGGGATGTTCCCGTTAGGCTGTAAGAGCCCAATGCAGAGCGAGTTGTTTCTTATCTTCCCAAAGAGCTGGAAGCAAGATGCTTTGGGGCTTATCTTCCCCTTTGGAAACAAGGCAGGGCTTTGAGCCTTGGAGCTCTAGGGCAATGTAGCACACCAAAAGCAGAAGTTCTACTTCAGCCGGATCGGGCCTTCAGAAAAGTGTGTTTCACAGGCCTTTGGAAGAGATGTTCCCGGTAGGCTGTAAGAGCACTGTGCAAAGAGAGTTGCTTCTTAGCTTCCCAAAGAGCTGGAAGCAAGATGCTTTGGGGCCTATCTCTGTCTTTGGAAACAATTCAGCACTTTGTGCCTTGAAGCTCTAGGGCAATGTAGCACACCCACAGCAGAAGTTCTACTTCAGCCAGGTCAGGCCTGCCAAGAAACTGCGTTCAACAGGACTTTGTAAGAGATGTTCCCCATAGGCTGTAAGAACACTGTGCAGAGCGAGTTGTTTCATAGCTTCTCATAGAGCTGGAAGCAAGATGCTTCGTGGCCTATCAAAGAGCTTCCTAAAATATTCAGCACGTTGTGCCTTGAAGCTCTAGGGCAACGTAGCAGACCCAGAGCAGGAGTTCTACTTCAGCAAGATCAGGCCTGCAAAGAGACTGCGTTTCACAGACATTTCTAGGAGATGTTCCCTGTAGGCTGTAAGAGCCCAATGCAGAGCGAGTTGTTTCTTTTCTTCCCAAAGAGCTGGAAGCAAGATGCTTTGGGGCTTATCTTCCCCTTTGGAAACAAGGCAGGGCTATGTGCCTTGAATCTGTAGGGCAATGTAGCAGACCCAGAGCAGAAGTTCTACTTCAGCCAGATCAGGCCTGCCAAGAAAGTGTGTTTCACAGGCCTTTGGAAGAGATGTTCCCGGTAGGCTGTAAGAGGACTGTGCAAAGAGAGTTGCTTCTTAGCTTCCCAAAGAGCTGGAAGCAAGATGCTTTGGGGCCTATCTCAGTCTTTGGAAACAATTCAGCACTTTGTGCCTTGAAGCTCTAGGGCAATGTAGCACACCCAGAGCGGAAGTTCTACTTCAGCCAGATCGAACCTGCCAAGAAATTGCGTTTTACAGGACTTTGTAAGAGATGTTCCCCATAGGCTGTAAGAGCACTGTGCCGAGCGACTTGGTTCTTAGCTTCCCAAAGAGCTGGAAGCAGGATGAATTGGGGCCTATCTCCGTCTTTGGAAACAAGGCAGGGCTTTGAGGCTTGGACCTCTAGGACAATGTAGCACACCCAGAGCAGAAGTTCTACTTCAGCCAGATCGAACCTGCAAAGAAACTGTGTTTCACAGCCCTTTGTAAGGGATGTTCCCGTTAGGCTGTAAGAGCCCAATGCAGAGCGAGTTGTTTCTTATCTTCCCAAAGAGCTGGAAGCAAGATGCTTTGGGGCTTATCTTCCCCTTTGGAAACAAGGCAGGGCTTTGAGCCTTGGAGCTCTAGGGCAATGTAGCACACCAAAAGCAGAAGTTCTACTTCAGCCGGATCGGGCCTTCAGAAAAGTGTGTTTCACAGGCCTTTGGAAGAGATGTTCCCGGTAGGCTGTAAGAGCACTGTGCAAAGAGAGTTGCTTCTTAGCTTCCCAAAGAGCTGGAAGCAAGATGCTTTGGGGCCTATCTCTGTCTTTGGAAACAATTCAGCACTTTGTGCCTTGAAGCTCTAGGGCAATGTAGCACACCCACAGCAGAAGTTCTACTTCAGCCAGGTCAGGCCTGCCAAGAAACTGCGTTCAACAGGACTTTGTAAGAGATGTTCCCCATAGGCTGTAAGAACACTGTGCAGAGCGAGTTGTTTCATAGCTTCTCATAGAGCTGGAAGCAAGATGCTTCGTGGCCTATCAAAGAGCTTCCTAAAATATTCAGCACGTTGTGCCTTGAAGCTCTAGGGCAACGTAGCAGACCCAGAGCAGGAGTTCTACTTCAGCAAGATCAGGCCTGCAAAGAGACTGCGTTTCACAGACATTTCTAGGAGATGTTCCCTGTAGGCTGTAAGAGCCCAATGCAGAGCGAGTTGTTTCTTTTCTTCCCAAAGAGCTGGAAGCAAGATGCTTTGGGGCTTATCTTCCCCTTTGGAAACAAGGCAGGGCTATGTGCCTTGAATCTGTAGGGCAATGTAGCAGACCCAGAGCAGAAGTTCTACTTCAGCCAGATCAGGCCTGCCAAGAAAGTGTGTTTCACAGGCCTTTGGAAGAGATGTTCCCGGTAGGCTGTAAGAGGACTGTGCAAAGAGAGTTGCTTCTTAGCTTCCCAAAGAGCTGGAAGCAAGATGCTTTGGGGCCTATCTCAGTCTTTGGAAACAATTCAGCACTTTGTGCCTTGAAGCTCTAGGGCAATGTAGCACACCCAGAGCGGAAGTTCTACTTCATCCAGATCGAACCTGCCAAGAAACTGCGTTTTACAGGACTTTGTAAGAGATGTTCCCCATAGGCTGTAAGAGCACTGTGCCGAGCGACTTGGTTCTTAGCTTCCCAAAGAGCTGGAAGCAGGATGAATTGGGGCCTATCTCCGTCTTTGGAAACAAGGCAGGGCTTTGAGGCTTGGACCTCTAGGACAATGTAGCACACCCAGAGCAGAAGTTCTACTTCAGCCAGATCGAACCTGCAAAGAAACTGTGTTTCACAGCCCTTTGTAAGGGATGTTCCCGTTAGGCTGTAAGAGCCCAATGCAGAGCGAGTTGTTTCTTATCTTCCCAAAGAGCTGGAAGCAAGATGCTTTGGGGCTTATCTTCCCCTTTGGAAACAAGGCAGGGCTTTGAGCCTTGGAGCTCTAGGGCAATGTAGCACACCAAAAGCAGAAGTTCTACTTCATCCACATCGGGCCTTCAGAAAAGTGTGTTTCACAGGCCTTTGGAAGAGATGTTCCCGGTAGGCTGTAAGAGCACTGTGCAAAGAGAGTTGCTTCTTAGCTTCCCAAAGAGCTGGAAGCAAGATGCTTTGGGGCCTATCTCTGTCTTTGGAAACAATTCAGCACTTTGTGCCTTGAAGCTCTAGGGCAATGTAGCACACCCACAGCAGAAGTTCTACTTCAGCCAGGTCAGGCCTGCCAAGAAACTGCGTTCAACAGGACTTTGTAAGAGATGTTCCCCATAGGCTGTAAGAACACTGTGCAGAGCGAGTTGTTTCATAGCTTCTCATACAGCTGGAAGCAAGATGCTTCATGGCCTATCAAAGAGCTTCCTAAAATATTCAGCACGTTGTGCCTTTAAGCTCTAGGGCAACGTAGCAGACCGAGAGCAGGAGTTCTACTTCAGCAAGATCAGGCCTGCAAAGAGACTGCGTTTCACAGACATTTCTAGGAGATGTTCCCTGTAGGCTGTAAGAGCCCAATGCAGAGCGAGTTGTTTCTTTTCTTCCCAAAGAGCTGGAAGCAAGATGCTTTGGGGCTTATCTTCCCCTTTGGAAACAAGGCAGGGCTATGTGCCTTGAATCTGTAGGGCAATGTAGCAGACCCAGAGCAGAAGTTCTACTTCAGCCAGATCAGGCCTGCCAAGAAAGTGTGTTTCACAGGCCTTTGGAAGAGATGTTCCCGGTAGGCTGTAAGAGGACTGTGCAAAGAGAGTTGCTTCTTAGCTTCCCAAAGAGCTGGAAGCAAGATGCTTTGGGGCCTATCTCAGTCTTTGGAAACAATTCAGCACTTTGTGCCTTGAAGCTCTAGGGCAATGTAGCACACCCAGAGCGGAAGTTCTACTTCAGCCAGATCATGCCTGCCAAGAAACTGCGTTTTACAGGACTTTGTAAGAGATGTTCCCCATAGGCTGTAAGAGCACTGTGCCGAGCGACTTGGTTCTTAGCTTCCCAAAGAGCTGGAAGCAGGATGAATTGGGGCCTATCTCCGTCTTTGGAAACAAGGCAGGGCTTTGAGGCTTGGACCTCTAGGACAATGTAGCACACCCAGAGCAGAAGTTCTACTTCAGCCAGATCGAACCTGCAAAGAAACTGTGTTTCACAGCCCTTTGTAAGGGATGTTCCCGTTAGGCTGTAAGAGCCCAATGCAGAGCGAGTTGTTTCTTATCTTCCCAAAGAGCTGGAAGCAAGATGCTTTGGGGCTTATCTTCCCCTTTGGAAACAAGGCAGGGCTTTGAGCCTTGGAGCTCTAGGGCAATGTAGCACACCAAAAGCAGAAGTTCTACTTCAGCCGGATCGGGCCTTCAGAAAAGTGTGTTTCACAGGCCTTTGGAAGAGATGTTCCCGGTAGGCTGTAAGAGCACTGTGCAAAGAGAGTTGCTTCTTAGCTTCCCAAAGAGCTGGAAGCAAGATGCTTTGGGGCCTATCTCTGTCTTTGGAAACAATTCAGCACTTTGTGCCTTGAAGCTCTAGGGCAATGTAGCACACCCACAGCAGAAGTTCTACTTCAGCCAGGTCAGGCCTGCCAAGAAACTGCGTTCAACAGGACTTTGTAAGAGATGTTCCCCATAGGCTGTAAGAACACTGTGCAGAGCGAGTTGTTTCATAGCTTCTCATAGAGCTGGAAGCAAGATGCTTCGTGGCCTATCAAAGAGCTTCCTAAAATATTCAGCACGTTGTGCCTTGAAGCTCTAGGGCAACGTAGCAGACCCAGAGCAGGAGTTCTACTTCAGCAAGATCAGGCCTGCAAAGAGACTGCGTTTCACAGACATTTCTAGGAGATGTTCCCTGTAGGCTGTAAGAGCCCAATGCAGAGCGAGTTGTTTCTTTTCTTCCCAAAGAGCTGGAAGCAAGATGCTTTGGGGCTTATCTTCCCCTTTGGAAACAAGGCAGGGCTATGTGCCTTGAATCTGTAGGGCAATGTAGCAGACCCAGAGCAGAAGTTCTACTTCAGCCAGATCAGGCCTGCCAAGAAAGTGTGTTTCACAGGCCTTTGGAAGAGATGTTCCCGGTAGGCTGTAAGAGGACTGTGCAAAGAGAGTTGCTTCTTAGCTTCCCAAAAGGCTGGAAGCAAGATGCTTTGGGGCCTATCTCAGTCTTTGGAAACAATTCAGCACTTTGTGCCTTGAAGCTCTAGGGCAATGTAGCACACCCAGAGCGGAAGTTCTACTTCAGCCAGATCATGCCTGCCAAGAAAATGCGTTTTACAGGACTTTGTAAGAGATGTTCCCCATAGGCTGTAAGAGCACTGTGCCGAGCGACTTGGTTCTTAGCTTCCCAAAGAGCTGGAAGCAGGATGAATTGGGGCCTATCTCGGTCTTTGGAAACAATTCAGGGCTTTGAGGCTTGGAGCTCTGGGCAATGTAGCACACCCAGAGCAGAAGTTCTACTTCAGCCAGATAGAACCTGCAAAGAAACTGCGTTTCACAGCCCTTTGTAAGGGATGTTCCCGGTAGGCTGTAAGAGCCCAATGCAGAGCGAGTTGTTTCTTATCTTCCCAAAGAGCTGGAAGCAAGATGCTTTGGGGCTTATCTTCCCCTTTGGAAACAAGGCAGGGCTTTGAGCCTTGGAGCTCTAGGGCAATGTAGCACACCAAAAGCAGAAGTTCTACTTCAGCCGGATCGGGCCTTCAGAAAAGTGTGTTTCACAGGCCTTTGGAAGAGATGTTCCCGGTAGGCTGTAAGAGCACTGTGCAAAGAGAGTTGCTTCTTAGCTTCCCAAAGAGCTGGAAGCAAGATGCTTTGGGGCCTATCTCTGTCTTTGGAAACAATTCAGCACTTTGTGCCTTGAAGCTCTAGGGCAATGTAGCACACCCACAGCAGAAGTTCTACTTCAGCCAGGTCAGGCCTGCCAAGAAACTGCGTTCAACAGGACTTTGTAAGAGATGTTCCCCATAGGCTGTAAGAACACTGTGCAGAGCGAGTTGTTTCATAGCTTCTCATACAGCTGGAAGCAAGATGCTTCGTGGCCTATCAAAGAGCTTCCTAAAATATTCAGCACGTTGTGCCTTGAAGCTCTAGGGCAACGTAGCAGACCAAGAGCAGGAGTTCTACTTCAGCAAGATCAGGCCTGCAAAGAGACTGCGTTTCACAGACATTTCTAGGAGATGTTCCCTGTAGGCTGTAAGAGCCCAATGCAGAGCGAGTTGTTTCATTTCTTCCCAAAGAGCTGGAAGCAAGATGCTTTGGGGCTTATCTTCCCCTTTGGAAACAAGGCAGGGCTATGTGCCTTGAATCTGTAGGGCAATGTAGCAGACCCAGAGCAGAAGTTCTACTTCAGCCAGATCAGGCCTGCCAAGAAAGTGTGTTTCACAGGCCTTTGGAAGAGATGTTCCCGGTAGGCTGTAAGAGGACTGTGCAAAGAGAGTTGCTTCTTAGCTTCCCAAAGAGCTGGAAGCAAGATGCTTTGGGGCCTATCTCAGTCTTTGGAAACAATTCAGCACTTTGTGCCTTGAAGCTCTAGGGCAATGTAGCACACCCAGAGCGGAAGTTCTACTTCAGCCAGATCATGCCTGCCAAGAAACTGCGTTTTACAGGACTTTGTAAGAGATGTTCCCCATAGGCTGTAAGAGCACTGTGCCGAGCGACTTGGTTCTTAGCTTCCCAAAGAGCTGGAAGCAGGATGAATTAGGGCCTATCTCGGTCTTTGGAAACAATTCAGGGCTTTGAGGCTTGGAGCTCTGGGCAATGTAGCACACCCAGAGCAGAAGTTCTACTTCAGCCAGATAGAACCTGCAAAGAAACTGCGTTTCACAGCCCTTTGTAAGGGATGTTCCCGGTAGGCTGTAAGAGCCCAATGCAGAGCGAGTTGTTTCTTATCTTCCCAAAGAGCTGGAAGCAAGATGCTTTGGGGCTTATCTTCCCCTTTGGAAACAAGGCAGGGCTTTGAGCCTTGGAGCTCTAGGGCAATGTAGCACACCAAAAGCAGAAGTTCTACTTCAGCCGGATCGGGCCTTCAGAAAAGTGTGTTTCACAGGCCTTTGGAAGAGATGTTCCCGGTAGGCTGTAAGAGCACTGTGCAAAGAGAGTTGCTTCTTAGCTTCCAAAAGAGCTGGAAGCAAGATGCTTTGGGGCCTATCTCTGTCTTTGGAAACAATTCAGCACTTTGTGCCTTGAAGCTCTAGGGCAATGTAGCACACCCACAGCAGAAGTTCTACTTCAGCCAGGTCAGGCCTGCCAAGAAACTGCGTTCAACAGGACTTTGTAAGAGATGTTCCCCATAGGCTGTAAGAACACTGTGCAGAGCGAGTTGTTTCATAGCTTCTCATACAGCTGGAAGCAAGATGCTTCGTGGCCTATCAAAGAGCTTCCTAAAATATTCAGCACGTTGTGCCTTGAAGCTCTAGGGCAACGTAGCAGACCCAGAGCAGGAGTTCTACTTCAGCAAGATCAGGCCTGCAAAGAGACTGCGTTTCACAGACATTTCTAGGAGATGTTCCCTGTAGGCTGTAAGAGCCCAATGCAGAGCGAGTTGTTTCTTTTCTTCCCAAAGAGCTGGAAGCAAGATGCTTTGGGGCCTATCTCTGTCTTTGGAAACAATTCAGCACTTTGTGCCTTGAAGCTCTAGGGCAATGTAGCAGACCCAGAGCAGTTCTACTTCAGCAAGATCAGGCCTGCAAAGAGACTGCGATTCACAGACATTTCTAGGAGATGTTCCCGGTAGGCTGTAAGAGCCCAATGCAGAGCGAGTTGTTTCATTTCTTCCCAAAGAGCTGGAAGCAAGATGCTTTGGGGCTTATTGTCCCCTTTGGAAACAAGGCAGGGCTTTGTGCCTTGAATCTCTAGGGAAATGTAGCACACCCAGAGCAGAAGTTCTACTTCAGCCAGATCAGGCCTGCCAAGAAAGTGCGTTTCACAGGCATTTGGAAGAGATGTTCCCTGTAGACTGTAAGAGGACTGTGCAAAGAGAGTTGCTTCTTAGCTTCCCAACGAGCTGGAAGCAAGATGCTTTGGGGCCTATCTCAGTCTTTGGAAACAATTCAGCACTTTGTGCCTTGAAGCTCTAGGGCAATGTAGCACACCCAGAGCAGAAGTTCTACTTCAGCCAGATCATGCCTGCCAAGAAACTGCGTTTTACAGGACTTTGGAAGAGATGTTCCCCATAGGCTGTAAGAGCACTGTGCCGAGCGACTTGGTTCTTAGCTTCCCAAAGAGCTGGAAGCAGGATGAATTGGGGCCTATGTCCGTCTTTGGAAACAAGGCAGGGCTTTGAGGCTTGGACCTCTAGGACAATGTAGCACACCCAGAGCAGAAGTTCTACTTCAGCCAGATCGAACCTGCAAAGAAACTGTGTTTCACAGCCCTTTGTAAGGGATGTTCCCGTTAGGCTGTAAGAGCCCAATGCAGAGCGAGTTGTTTCTTATCTTCCCAAAGAGCTGGAAGCAAGATGCTTTGGGGCTTATCTTCCCCTTTGGAAACAAGGCAGGGCTTTGAGCCTTGGAGCTCTAGGGCAATGTAGCACACCAAAAGCAGAAGTTCTACTTCAGCCGGATCGGGCCTTCAGAAAAGTGTGTTTCACAGGCCTTTGGAAGAGATGTTCCCGGTAGGCTGTAAGAGCACTGTGCAAAGAGAGTTGCTTCTTAGCTTCCCAAAGAGCTGGAAGCAAGATGCTTTGGGGCCTATCTCTGTCTTTGGAAACAATTCAGCACTTTGTGCCTTGAAGCTCTAGGGCAATGTAGCACACCCACAGCAGAAGTTCTACTTCAGCCAGGTCAGGCCTGCCAAGAAACTGCGTTCAACAGGACTTTGTAAGAGATGTTCCCCATAGGCTGTAAGAACACTGTGCAGAGCGAGTTGTTTCATAGCTTCTCATAGAGCTGGAAGCAAGATGCTTCGTGGCCTATCAAAGAGCTTCCTAAAATGTTCAGCACGTTGTGCCTTGAAGCTCTAGGGCAACGTAGCAGACCCAGAGCAGGAGTTCTACTTCAGCAAGATCAGGCCTGCAAAGAGACTGCGTTTCACAGACATTTCTAGGAGATGTTCCCTGTAGGCTGTAAGAGCCCAATGCAGAGCGAGTTGTTTCTTTTCTTCCCAAAGAGCTGGAAGCAAGATGCTTTGGGGCTTATCTTCCCCTTTGGAAACAAGGCAGGGCTATGTGCCTTGAATCTGTAGGGCAATGTAGCAGACGCAGAGCAGAAGTTCTACTTCAGCCAGATCAGGCCTGCCAAGAAAGTGTGTTTCACAGGCCTTTGGAAGAGATGTTCCCGGTAGGCTGTAAGAGGACTGTGCAAAGAGAGTTGCTTCTTAGCTTCCCAAAGAGCTGGAAGCAAGATGCTTTGGGGCCTATCTCAGTCTTTGGAAACAATTCAGCACTTTGTGCCTTGAAGCTCTAGGGCAATGTAGCACACCCAGAGCGGAAGTTCTACTTCAGCCAGATCGAACCTGCCAAGAAACTGCGTTTTACAGGACTTTGTAAGAGATGTTCCCCATAGGCTGTAAGAGCACTGTGCCGAGCGACTTGGTTCTTAGCTTCCCAAAGAGCTGGAAGCAGGATGAATTGGGGCCTATCTCGGTCTTTGGAAACAAGGCAGGGCTTTGAGGCTTGGAGCTCTGGGCAATGTAGCACACCCAGAGCAGAAGTTCTACTTCAGCCAGATCGAACCTGCAAAGAAACTGCGTTTCACAGCCCTTTGTAAGGGATGTTCCCGGTAGGCTGTAAGAGCCCAATGCAGAGCGAGTTGTTTCTTATCTTCCCAAAGAGCTGGAAGCAAGATGCTTTGGGGCTTATCTTCCCCTTTGGAAACAAGGCAGGGCTTTGAGCCTTGGAGCTCTAGGGCAATGTAGCACACCAAAGCAGAAGTTCTACTTCATCCAGATCGGGCCTTCAGAAAAGTGTGTTTCACAGGCCTTTGGAAGAGATGTTCCCGGTAGGCTGTAAGAGCACTGTGCAAAGAGAGTTGCTTCTTAGCTTCCCAAAGAGCTGAAAGCAAGATGCTTTGGGGCCTATCTCTGTCTTTGGAAACAATTCAGCACTTTGTGCCTTGAAGCTCTAGGTCAATGTAGCACACCCACAGCGGAAGTTCTACTTCAGCCAGGTCAGGCCTGCCAAGAAACTGCGTTCAACAGGACTTTGTAAGAGATGTTCCCCATAGGCTGTAAGAAGACTGTGCAGAGCGAGTTGTTTCATAGCTTCTCATAGAGCTGGAAGCAAGATGCTTCGGGGCCTATCAAAGAGCTTCCTAAAATATTCAGCACGTTGTGCCTTGAAGCTCTAGGGCAATGTAGCAGACCCAGAGCAGTTCTACTTCAGCAAGATCAGACCTGCAAAGAGACTGCGATTCACAGACATTTCTAGGAGATGTTCCCGGTAGGCTGTAAGAGCCCAATGCAGAGCGAGTTGTTTCATTTCTTCCCAAAGAGCTGGAAGCAAGATGCTTTGGGGCTTATTGTCCCCTTTGGAAACAAGGCAGGGCTTTGTGCCTTGAATCTCTAGGGAAATGTAGCACACCCAGAGCAGAAGTTCTACTTCAGCCAGATCAGGCCTGCCAAGAAAGTGCGTTTCACAGGCATTTGGAAGAGATGTTCCCTGTAGACTGTAAGAGGACTGTGCAAAGAGAGTTGCTTCTTAGCTTCCCAACGAGCTGGAAGCAAGATGCTTTGGGGCCTATCTCAGTCTTTGGAAACAATTCAGCACTTTGTGCCTTGAAGCTCTAGGGCAATGTAGCACACCCAGAGCAGAAGTTCTACTTCAGCCAGATCATGCCTGCCAAGAAACTGCGTTTTACAGGACTTTGTAAGAGATGTTCCCCATAGGCTGTAAGAGCACTGTGCCGAGCGACTTGGTTCTTAGCTTCCCAAAGAGCTGGAAGCAGGATGAATTGGGGCCTATCTCCGTCTTTGGAAACAAGGCAGGGCTTTGAGGCTTGGACCTCTAGGACAATGTAGCACACCCAGAGCAGAAGTTCTACTTCAGCCAGATCGAACCTGCAAAGAAACTGTGTTTCACAGCCCTTTGTAAGGGATGTTCCCGTTAGGCTGTAAGAGCCCAATGCAGAGCGAGTTGTTTCTTATCTTCCCAAAGAGCTGGAAGCAAGATGCTTTGGGGCTTATCTTCCCCTTTGGAAACAAGGCAGGGCTTTGAGCCTTGGAGCTCTAGGGCAATGTAGCACACCAAAAGCAGAAGTTCTACTTCAGCCGAATCGGGCCTTCAGAAAAGTGTGTTTCACAGGCCTTTGGAAGAGATGTTCCCGGTAGGCTGTAAGAGCACTGTGCAAAGAGAGTTGCTTCTTAGCTTCCCAAAGAGCTGGAAGCAAGATGCTTTGGGGCCTATCTCTGTCTTTGGAAACAATTCAGCACTTTGTGCCTTGAAGCTCTAGGGCAATGTAGCACACCCACAGCAGAAGTTCTACTTCAGCCAGGTCAGGCCTGCCAAGAAACTGCGTTCAACAGGACTTTGTAAGAGATGTTCCCCATAGGCTGTAAGAACACTGTGCAGAGCGAGTTGTTTCATAGCTTCTCATACAGCTGGAAGCAAGATGCTTCGTGGCCTATCAAAGAGCTTCCTAAAATATTCAGCACGTTGTGCCTTGAAGCTCTAGGGCAACGTAGCAGACCCAGAGCAGGAGTTCTACTTCAGCAAGATCAGGCCTGCAAAGAGACTGCGTTTCACAGACATTTCTAGGAGATGTTCCCGGTAGGCTGTAAGAGCCCAATGCAGAGCGAGTTGTTTCTTTTCTTCCCAAAGAGCTGGAAGCAAGATGCTTTGGGGCTTATCTTCCCCTTTGGAAACAAGGCAGGGCTATGTGCCTTGAATCTGTAGGGCAATGTAGCAGACCCAGAGCAGAAGTTCTACTTCAGCCAGATCAGGCCTGCCAAGAAAGTGTGTTTCACAGGCCTTTGGAAGAGATGTTCCCGGTAGGCTGTAAGAGGACTGTGCAAAGAGAGTTGCTTCTTAGCTTCCCAAAGAGCTGGAAGCAAGATGCTTTGGGGCCTATCTCAGTCTTTGGAAACAATTCAGCACTTTGTGCCTTGAAGCTCTAGGGCAATGTAGCACACCCAGAGCGGAAGTTCTACTTCAGCCAGATCATGCCTGCCAAGAAACTGCGTTTTACAGGACTTTGTAAGAGATGTTCCCCATAGGCTGTAAGAGCACTGTGCCGAGCGACTTGGTTCTTAGCTTCCCAAAGAGCTGGAAGCAGGATGAATTGGGGCCTATCTCCGTCTTTGGAAACAAGGCAGGGCTTTGAGGCTTGGAGCTCTAGGGCAATGTAGCACACCCAGAGCAGAAGTTCTACTTCAGCCAGATCGAACCTGCAAAGAAACTGCGTTTCACAGCCCTTTGTAAGGGATGTTCCCGGTAGGCTGTAAGAGCCCAATGCAGAGCGAGTTGTTCCTTATCTTCCCAAAGAGCTGGAAGCAAGATGCTTTGGGGCTTATCTTCCCCTTTGGAAACAAGGCAGGGCTTTGAGCCTTGGAGCTCTAGGGCAATGTAGCACACCAAAAGCAGAAGTTCTACTTCATCCAGATCGGGCCTTCAGAAAAGTGTGTTTCACAGGCCTTTGGAAGAGATGTTCCCGGTAGGCTGTAAGAGCACTGTGCAAAGAGAGTTGCTTCTTAGCTTCCCAAAGAGCTGGAAGCAAGATGCTTTGGGGCCTATCTCTGTCTTTGGAAACAATTCAGCACTTTGTGCCTTGAAGCTCTAGGGCAATGTAGCACACCCACAGCAGAAGTTCTACTTCAGCCAGGTCAGGCCTGCCAAGAAACTGCGTTCAACAGGACTTTGTAAGAGATGTTCCCCATAGGCTGTAAGAACACTGTGCAGAGCGAGTTGTTTCATACCTTCTCATAGAGCTGGAAGCAAGATGCTTCGTGGCCTATCAAAGAGCTTCCTAAAATATTCAGCACGTTGTGCCTTGAAGCTCTAGGGCAACGTAGCAGACCCAGAGCAGGAGTTCTACTTCAGCAAGATCAGGCCTGCAAAGAGACTGCGTTTCACAGACATTTCTAGGAGATGTTCCCGGTAGGCTGTAAGAGCCCAATGCAGAGCGAGTTGTTTCTTTTCTTCCCAAAGAGCTGGAAGCAAGATGCTTTGGGGCTTATCTTCCCCTTTGGAAACAAGGCAGGGCTATGTGCCTTGAATATGTAGGGCAATGTAGCAGACCCAGAGCAGAAGTTCTACTTCAGCCAGATCAGGCCTGCCAAGAAACTGCGTTCAACAGGACTTTGTAAGAGATGTTCACCATAGGCTGTAAGAACACTGTGCAGAGCGAGTTGTTTCATAGCTTCTCATAGAGCTGGAAGCAAGATGCTTCGTGGCCTATCAAAGAGCTTCCTAAAATATTCAGCACGTTGTGCCTTGAAGCTCTAGGGCAACGTAGCAGACCCAGAGCAGGAGTTCTACTTCAGCAAGATCAGGCCTGCAAAGAGACTGCGTTTCACAGACATTTCTAGGAGATGTTCCCGGTAGGCTGTAAGAGCCCAATGCAGAGCGAGTTGTTTCTTTTCTTCCCAAAGAGCTGGAAGCAAGATGCTTTGGGGCTTATCTTCCCCTTTGGAAACAAGGCAGGGCTTTGTGCCTTGAATGTCTAGGGCAATGTAGCACACCCAGAGCAGAAGTTCTAATTCAGCCACATCAGGCCTGCCAAGAAAGTGCGTTTCACAGGCCTTTGGAAGAGATGTTCCCGGTAGGCTGTAAGAGGACTGTGCAAAGAGAGTTGCTTCTTAGCTTCCCAAAGAGCTGGAAGCAAGATGCTTTGGGGCCTATCTCAGTCTTTGGAAACACTTCAGCCCTTTGTGCCTTGAAGCTCTAGGGCAATGTAGTACACCCAGAGCAGAAGTTCTACTTCAGCCAGATCAGGCCTGCCAAGAAACTGCGTTTTACAGGACTTTGTAAGAGATGTTCCCCATAGGCTGTAAGAGCACTGTGCCGAGCGACTTGGTTCTTAGCTTCCCAAAGAGCTGGAAGCAGGATGAATTGGGGCCTATCTCCGACTTGGAAACAAGGCAGGGCTTTGAGGCTTGGAGCTCTAGGGCAATGTAGCACACCCAGAGCAGAAGTTCTACTTCAGCCAGATTGAACCTGCAAAGAAACTGCGTTTCACAGCCCTTTGTAAGGGATGTTCCCGGTAGGCTGTAAGAGCCCAATGCAGAGCGAGTTGTTTCTTATCTTCCCAAAGACCTGGAAGCAAGATGCTTTGGGGCTTATCTTCCCCTTTGGAAACAAGGCAGGGCTTTGAGCCTTGGAGCTCTAGGGCAATGTAGCACACCAAAAGCAGAAGTTCTACTTCATCCAGATCGGGCCTTCAGAAAAGTGTGTTTCACAGGCCTTTGGAAGAGATGTTCCCGGTAGGCTGTAAGAGCACTGTGCAAAGAGAGTTGCTTCTTAGCTTCCCAAAGAGCTGGAAGCAAGATGCTTTGGGGCCTATCTCTGTCTTTGGAAACAATTCAGCACTTTGTGCCTTGAAGCTCTAGGGCAATGTAGCACACCCACAGCAGAAGTTCTACTTCAGCCAGATCAGGCCTGCCAAGAAACTGCGTTCAACAGGACTTTGTAAGAGATGTTCCCCATAGGCTGTAAGAACACTGTGCAGAGCGAGTTGTTTCATAGCTTCTCATAGAGCTGGAAGCAAGATGCTTCGTTTCCTATCAAAGAACTTCCCAAAATATTCAGCACGTTGTGCCTTGAAGCTCTAGGGCAATGTAGCAGACCCAGAGCAGTTCTACTTCAGCAAGATCAGGCCTGCAAAGAGACTGCGTTTCACAGACATTTCTAGGAGATGTTCCCGGTAGGCTGTAAGAGCCCAATGCAGAGCGAGTTGTTTCTTTTCTTCCCAAAGAGCTGGAAGCAAGATGCTTTGGGGCTTATCTTCCCCTTTGGAAACAAGGCAGGGCTATGTGCCTTGAATCTGTAGGGCAATGTAGCAGACCCAGAGCAGAAGTTCTACTTCAGCCAGATCAGGCCTGCCAAGAAAGTGTGTTTCACAGGCCTTTGGAAGAGATGTTCCCGGTAGGCTGTAAGAGCACTGTGCAAAGAGAGTTGGTTCTTAGCTTCCCAAAGAGCTGGAAGCAAGATGCTTTGGGGCCTATCTCAGTCTTTGGAAACAATTCAGCACTTTGTGCCTTGAAGCTCTAGGGCAATGTAGCACACCCAGAGCAGAAGTTCTACTTCAGCCAGATCAGGCCTGCCAAGAAACTGCGTTTTACAGGACTTTGTAAGAGATGTTCCCCATAGGCTGTAAGAGCACTGTGCCGAGCGACTTGGTTCTTAGCTTCCCAAAGAGCTGGAAGCAGGATGAATTGGGGCCTATCTCCGTCTTTGGAAACAAGGCAGGGCTTTGAGGCTTGGAGCTCTAGGGCAATGTAGCACACCCAGAGCAGAAGTTCTACTTCAGCCAGATTGAACCTGCAAAGAAACTGCGTTTCACAGCCCTTTGTAAGGGATGTTCCCGGTAGGCTGTAAGAGCCCAATGCAGAGCGAGTTGTTTCTTATCTTCCCAAAGAGCTGGAAGCAAGATGCTTTGGGGCTTATCTTCCCCTTTGGAAACAAGGCAGGGCTTTGAGCCTTGGAGCTCTAGGGCAATGTAGCACACCAAAAGCAGAAGTTCTACTTCATCCAGATCGGGCCTTCAGAAAAGTGTGTTTCACAGGCCTTTGGAAGAGATGTTCCCGGTAGGCTGTAAGAGCACTGTGCAAAGAGAGTTGCTTCTTAGCTTCCCAAAGAGCTGGAAGCAAGATGCTTTGGGGCCTATCTCTGTCTTTGGAAACAATTCAGCACTTTGTGCCTTGAAGCTCTAGGGCAATGTAGCACACCCACAGCAGAAGTTCTACTTCAGCCAGATCAGGCCTGCCAAGAAACTGCGTTCAACAGGACTTTGTAAGAGATGTTCCCCATAGGCTGTAAGAACACTGTGCAGAGCGAGTTGTTTCATAGCTTCTCATAGAGCTGGAAGCAAGATGCTTCGTGGCCTATCAAAGAACTTCCCAAAATATTCAGCACGTTGTGCCTTGAAGCTCTAGGGCAATGTAGCAGACCCAGAGCAGTTCTACTTCTGCAAGATCAGGCCTGCAAAGAGACTGCGATTCACAGACATTTCTAGGAGATGTTCCCGGTAGGCTGTAAGAGCCCAAGGCAGAGCGAGTTGTTTCATTTCTTCCCAAAGAGCTGGAAGCAAGATGCTTTGGGGCTTATCGTCCCCTTTGGAAACAAGGCAGGGCTTTGTGCCTTGAATCTCTAGGGAAATGTAGCACACCCAGAGCAGAAGTTCTACTTCAGCCAGATCAGGCCTGCCAAGAAAGTGCGTTTCACAGGCATTTGGAAGAGATGTTCCCTGTAGACTGTAAGAGGACTGTGCAAAGAGAGTTGCTTCTTAGCTTCCCAACGAGCTGGAAGCAAGATGCTTTGGGGCCTATCTCAGTCTTTGGAAACAATTCAGCACTTTGTGCCTTGAAGCTCTAGGGCAATGTAGCACACCCAGAGCAGAAGTTCTACTTCAGCCAGATCATGCCTGCCAAGAAACTGCGTTTTACAGGACTTTGGAAGAGATGTTCCCCATAGGCTGTAAGAGCACTGTTCCGAGCGACTTGGTTCTTAGCTTCCCAAAGAGCTGGAAGCAGGATGAATTGGGGCCTATCTCCGACTTGGAAATAAGGCAGGGCTTTGAGGCTTGGACCTCTAGGACAATGTAGCACACCCAGAGCAGAAGTTCTACTTCAGCCAGATCGAACCTGCAAAGAAACTGCGTTTCACAGCCCTTTGTAAGGGATGTTCCCGGTAGGCTGTAAGATCCCAATGCAGAGCGAGTTGTTTCTTATCTTCCCAAAGAGCTGGAAGCAAGATGCTTTGGGGCTTATCTTCCCCTTTGGAAACAAGGCAGGGCTTTGAGCCTTGGAGCTCTAGGGCAATGTAGCACACCAAAAGCAGAAGTTCTACTTCAGCCGGATCGGGCCTTCAGAAAAGTGTGTTTCACAGGCCTTTGGAAGAGATGTTCCCGGTAGGCTGTAAGAGCACTGTGCAAAGAGAGTTGCTTCTTAGCTTCCCAAAGAGCTGGAAGCAAGATGCTTTGGGGCCTATCTCTGTCTTTGGAAACAATTCAGCACTTTGTGCCTTGAAGCTCTAGGGCAATGTAGCACACCCACAGCAGAAGTTCTACTTCAGCCAGGTCAGGCCTGCCAAGAAACTGCGTTCAACAGGACTTTGTAAGAGATGTTCCCCATAGGCTGTAAGAACACTGTGCAGAGCGAGTTGTTTCATAGCTTCTCATAGAGCTGGAAGCTAGATGCTTCGTGGCCTATCAAAGAGCTTCCTAAAATATTCAGCACGTTGTGCCTTGAAGCTCTAGGGCAACGTAGCAGACCCAGAGCAGGAGTTCTACTTCAGCAAGATCAGGCCTGCAAAGAGACTGCGTTTCACAGACATTTCTAGGAGATGTTCCCGGTAGGCTGTAAGAGCCCAATGCAGAGCGAGTTGTTTCTTTTCTTCCCAAAGAGCTGGAAGCAAGATGCTTTGGGGCTTATCTTCCCCTTTGGAAACAAGGCAGGGCTTTGTGCCTTGAATGTCTAGGGCAATGTAGCACACCCAGAGCAGAAGTTCTAATTCAGCCACATCAGGCCTGCCAAGAAAGTGCGTTTCACAGGCCTTTGGAAGAGATGTTCCCGGTAGGCTGTAAGAGGACTGTGCAAAGAGAGTTGCTTCTTAGCTTCCCAACGAGCTGGAAGCAAGATGCTTTGGGGCCTATCTCAGTCTTTGGAAACACTTCAGCCCTTTGTGCCTTGAAGCTCTAGGGCAATGTAGTACACCCAGAGCAGAAGTTCTACTTCAGCCAGATCAGGCCTGCCAAGAAACTGCGTTTTACAGGACTTTGTAAGAGATGTTCCCCATAGGCTGTAAGAGCACTGTGCCGAGCGACTTGGTTCTTAGCTTCCCAAAGAGCTGGAAGCAGGATGAATTGGGGCCTATCTCCGACTTGGAAACAAGGCAGGGCTTTGAGGCTTGGAGCTCTAGGGCAATGTAGCACACCCAGAGCAGAAGTTCTGCTTCAGCCAGATTGAACCTGCAAAGAAACTGCGTTTCACAGCCCTTTGTAAGGGATGTTCCCGGTAGGCTGTAAGAGCCCAATGCAGAGCGAGTTGTTTCTTATCTTCCCAAAGAGCTGGAAGCAAGATGCTTTGGGGCTTATCTTCCCCTTTGGAAACAAGGCAGGGCTTTGAGCCTTGGAGCTCTAGGGCAATGTAGCACACCAAAAGCAGAAGTTCTACTTCAGCCAGTTCGGGCCTTCAGAAAAGTGTGTTTCACAGGCCTTTGGAAGAGATGTTCCCGGTAGGCTGTAAGAGCACTGTGCAAAGAGAGTTGCTTCTTAGCTTCCCAAAGAGCTGGAGGCAAGATGCTTTGGGGCCTATCTCTGTCTTTGGAAACAATTCAGCACTTTGTGCCTTGAAGCTCTAGGGCAATGTAGCACACCCACAGCAGAAGTTCTACTTCAGCCAGGTCAGGCCTGCCAAGAAACTGCGTTCAACAGGACTTTGTAAGAGATGTTCCCCATAGGCTGTAAGATCACTGTGCAGAGCGAGTTGTTTCATAGCTTCTCATAGAGCTGGAAGCAAGATGCTTCGTGGCCTATCAAAGAGCTTCCTAAAATATTCAGCACGTTGTGCCTTGAAGCTCTAGGGCAACGTAGCAGACCCAGAGCAGGAGTTCTACTTCAGCAAGATCAGGCCTGCAAAGAGACTGCGTTTCACAGACATTTCTAGGAGATGTTCCCGGTAGGCTGTAAGAGCCCAATGCAGAGCGAGTTGTTTCTTTTCTTCCCAAAGAGCTGGAAGCAAGATGCTTTGGGGCTTATCTTCCCCTTTGGAAACAAGGCAGGGCTATGTGCCTTGAATCTGTAGGGCAATGTAGCAGACCCAGAGCAGAAGTTCTACTTCAGCCAGATCAGGCCTGCCAAGAAAGTGTGTTTCACAGGCCTTTGGAAGAGATGTTCCCGGTAGGCTGTAAGAGCACTGTGCAAAGAGAGTTGCTTCTTAGCTTCCCAAAGAGCTGGAAGCAAGATGCTTTGGGGCCTATCTCAGTCTTTGGAAACAATTCAGCACTTTGTGCCTTGAAGCTCTAGGGCAATGTAGCACACCCAGAGCAGAAGTTCTACTTCAGCCAGATCAGGCCTGCCAAGAAACTGCGTTTTACAGGACTTTGTAAGAGATGTTCCCCATAGGCTGTAAGAGCACTGTGCCGAGCGACTTGGTTCTTAGCTTCCCAAAGAGCTGGAAGCAGGATGAATTGGGGCCTATCTCCGTCTTTGGAAACAAGGCAGGGCTTTGAGGCTTGGAGCTCTAGGGCAATGTAGCACACCCAGAGCAGAAGTTCTACTTCAGCCAGATTGAACCTGCAAAGAAACTGCGTTTCACAGCCCTTTGTAAGGGATGTTCCCGGTAGGCTGTAAGAGCCCAATGCAGAGCGAGTTGTTTCTTATCTTCCCAAAGAGCTGGAAGCAAGATGCTTTGGGGCTTATCTTCCCCTTTGGAAACAAGGCAGGGCTTTGAGCCTTGGAGCTCTAGGGCAATGTAGCACACCAAAAGCAGAAGTTCTACTTCATCCAGATCGGGCCTTCAGAAAAGTGTGTTTCACAGGCCTTTGGAAGAGATGTTCCCGGTAGGCTGTAAGAGCACTGTGCAAAGAGAGTTGCTTCTTAGCTTCCCAAAGAGCTGGAAGCAAGATGCTTTGGGGCCTATCTCTGTCTTTGGAAACAATTCAGCACTTTGTGCCTTGAAGCTCTAGGGCAATGTAGCACACCCACAGCAGAAGTTCTACTTCAGCCAGATCAGGCCTGCCAAGAAACTGCGTTCAACAGGACTTTGTAAGAGATGTTCCCCATAGGCTGTAAGAACACTGTGCAGAGCGAGTTGTTTCATAGCTTCTCATAGAGCTGGAAGCAAGATGCTTCGTGGCCTATCAAAGAACTTCCCAAAATATTCAGCACGTTGTGCCTTGAAGCTCTAGGGCAATGTAGCAGACCCAGAGCAGTTCTACTTCTGCAAGATCAGGCCTGCAAAGAGACTGCGATTCACAGACATTTCTAGGAGATGTTCCCGGTAGGCTGTAAGAGCCCAAGGCAGAGCGAGTTGTTTCATTTCTTCCCAAAGAGCTGGAAGCAAGATGCTTTGGGGCTTATCGTCCCCTTTGGAAACAAGGCAGGGCTTTGTGCCTTGAATCTCTAGGGAAATGTAGCACACCCAGAGCAGAAGTTCTACTTCAGCCAGATCAGGCCTGCCAAGAAAGTGCGTTTCACAGGCATTTGGAAGAGATGTTCCCTGTAGACTGTAAGAGGACTGTGCAAAGAGAGTTGCTTCTTAGCTTCCCAACGAGCTGGAAGCAAGATGCTTTGGGGCCTATCTCAGTCTTTGGAAACAATTCAGCACTTTGTGCCTTGAAGCTCTAGGGCAATGTAGCACACCCAGAGCAGAAGTTCTACTTCAGCCAGATCATGCCTGCCAAGAAACTGCGTTTTACAGGACTTTGGAAGAGATGTTCCCCATAGGCTGTAAGAGCACTGTTCCGAGCGACTTGGTTCTTAGCTTCCCAAAGAGCTGGAAGCAGGATGAATTGGGGCCTATCTCCGACTTGGAAATAAGGCAGGGCTTTGAGGCTTGGACCTCTAGGACAATGTAGCACACCCAGAGCAGAAGTTCTACTTCAGCCAGATCGAACCTGCAAAGAAACTGCGTTTCACAGCCCTTTGTAAGGGATGTTCCCGGTAGGCTGTAAGAGCCCAATGCAGAGCGAGTTGTTTCTTATCTTCCCAAAGAGCTGGAAGCAAGATGCTTTGGGGCTTATCTTCCCCTTTGGAAACAAGGCAGGGCTTTGAGCCTTGGAGCTCTAGGGCAATGTAGCACACCAAAAGCAGAAGTTCTACTTCAGCCGGATCGGGCCTTCAGAAAAGTGTGTTTCACAGGCCTTTGGAAGAGATGTTCCCGGTAGGCTGTAAGAGCACTGTGCAAAGAGAGTTGCTTCTTAGCTTCCCAAAGAGCTGGAAGCAAGATGCTTTGGGGCCTATCTCTGTCTTTGGAAACAATTCAGCACTTTGTGCCTTGAAGCTCTAGGGCAATGTAGCACACCCACAGCAGAAGTTCTACTTCAGCCAGGTCAGGCCTGCCAAGAAACTGCGTTCAACAGGACTTTGTAAGAGATGTTCCCCATAGGCTGTAAGAACACTGTGCAGAGCGAGTTGTTTCATAGCTTCTCATAGAGCTGGAAGCTAGATGCTTCGTGGCCTATCAAAGAGCTTCCTAAAATATTCAGCACGTTGTGCCTTGAAGCTCTAGGGCAACGTAGCAGACCCAGAGCAGGAGTTCTACTTCAGCAAGATCAGGCCTGCAAAGAGACTGCGTTTCACAGACATTTCTAGGAGATGTTCCCGGTAGGCTGTAAGAGCCCAATGCAGAGCGAGTTGTTTCTTTTCTTCCCAAAGAGCTGGAAGCAAGATGCTTTGGGGCTTATCTTCCCCTTTGGAAACAAGGCAGGGCTTTGTGCCTTGAATGTCTAGGGCAATGTAGCACACCCAGAGCAGAAGTTCTAATTCAGCCACATCAGGCCTGCCAAGAAAGTGCGTTTCACAGGCCTTTGGAAGAGATGTTCCCGGTAGGCTGTAAGAGGACTGTGCAAAGAGAGTTGCTTCTTAGCTTCCCAAAGAGCTGGAAGCAAGATGCTTTGGGGCCTATCTCAGTCTTTGGAAACACTTCAGCCCTTTGTGCCTTGAAGCTCTAGGGCAATGTAGTACACCCAGAGCAGAAGTTCTACTTCAGCCAGATCAGGCCTGCCAAGAAACTGCGTTTTACAGGACTTTGTAAGAGATGTTCCCCATAGGCTGTAAGAGCACTGTGCCGAGCGACTTGGTTCTTAGCTTCCCAAAGAGCTGGAAGCAGGATGAATTGGGGCCTATCTCCGACTTGGAAACAAGGCAGGGCTTTGAGGCTTGGAGCTCTAGGGCAATGTAGCACACCCAGAGCAGAAGTTCTGCTTCAGCCAGATTGAACCTGCAAAGAAACTGCGTTTCACAGCCCTTTGTAAGGGATGTTCCCGGTAGGCTGTAAGAGCCCAATGCAGAGCGAGTTGTTTCTTATCTTCCCAAAGAGCTGGAAGCAAGATGCTTTGGGGCTTATCTTCCCCTTTGGAAACAAGGCAGGGCTTTGAGCCTTGGAGCTCTAGGGCAATGTAGCACACCAAAAGCAGAAGTTCTACTTCATCCAGATCGGGCCTTCAGAAAAGTGTGTTTCACAGGCCTTTGGAAGAGATGTTCCCGGTAGGCTGTAAGAGCACTGTGCAAAGAGAGTTGCTTCTTAGCTTCCCAAAGAGCTGGAAGCAAGATGCTTTGGGGCCTATCTCTGTCTTTGGAAACAATTCAGCACTTTGTGCCTTGAAGCTCTAGGGCAATGTAGCACACCCACAGCAGAAGTTCTACTTCAGCCAGATCAGGCCTGCCAAGAAACTGCGTTCAACAGGACTTTGTAAGAGATGTTCCCCATAGGCTGTAAGAACACTGTGCAGAGCGAGTTGTTTCATAGCTTCTCATAGAGCTGGAAGCAAGATGCTTCGTTTCCTATCAAAGAACTTCCCAAAATATTCAGCACGTTGTGCCTTGAAGCTCTAGGGCAATGTAGCAGACCCAGAGCAGTTCTACTTCAGCAAGATCAGGCCTGCAAAGAGACTGCGTTTCACAGACATTTCTAGGAGATGTTCCCGGTAGGCTGTAAGAGCCCAATGCAGAGCGAGTTGTTTCTTTTCTTCCCAAAGAGCTGGAAGCAAGATGCTTTGGGGCTTATCTTCCCCTTTGGAAACAAGGCAGGGCTATGTGCCTTGAATCTGTAGGGCAATGTAGCAGACCCAGAGCAGAAGTTCTACTTCAGCCAGATCAGGCCTGCCAAGAAAGTGTGTTTCACAGGCCTTTGGAAGAGATGTTCCCGGTAGGCTGTAAGAGCACTGTGCAAAGAGAGTTGCTTCTTAGCTTCCCAACGAGCTGGAAGCAAGATGCTTTGGGGCCTATCTCAGTCTTTGGAAACACTTCAGCACATTGTGCCTTGATGCTCTAGGGCAATGTAGCACACCCACAGCAGAAGTTCTACTTCAGCCAGATCAGGCCTGCCAAGAAACTGCGTTTTACAGGACTTTGTAAGAGATGTTCCCCATAGGCTGTAAGAGCACTGTGCCGAGCGACTTGGTTCTTAGCTTCCCAAAGAGCTGGAAGCAGGATGAATTGGGGCCTATCTCCGACTTGGAAACAAGGCAGGGCTTTGAGGCTTGGAGCTCTAGGACAATGTAGCACACCCAGAGCAGAAGTTCTACTTCAGCCAGATCGAACCTGCAAAGAAACTGTGTTTCACAGCCCTTTGTAAGGGATGTTCCCGGTAGGCTGTAAGAGCCCAATGCAGAGCGAGTTGTTTCTTATCTTCCCAAAGAGCTGGAAGCAAGATGCTTTGGGGCTTATCTTCCCCTTTGGAAACAAGGCAGGGCTTTGAGCCTTGGAGCTCTAGGGCAATGTAGCACACCAAAAGCAGAAGTTCTACTTCAGCCAGTTCGGGCCTTCAGAAAAGTGTGTTTCACAGGCCTTTGGAAGAGATGTTCCCGGTAGGCTGTAAGAGCACTGTGCAAAGAGAGTTGCTTCTTAGCTTCCCAAAGAGCTGGAGGCAAGATGCTTTGGGGACTATCTCTGTCTTTGGAAACAATTCAGCACTTTGTGCCTTGAAGCTCTAGGGCAATGTAGCACACCCACAGCAGAAGTTCTACTTCAGCCAGGTCAGGCCTGCCAAGAAACTGCGTTCAACAGGACTTTGTAAGAGATGTTCCCCATAGGCTGTAAGATCACTGTGCAGAGCGAGTTGTTTCATAGCTTCTCATAGAGCTGGAAGCAAGATGCTTCGTGGCCTATCACAGAGCTTCCTAAAATATTCAGCACGTTGTGCCTTGAAGCTCTAGGGCAACGTAGCAGACCCAGAGCAGGAGTTCTACTTCAGCAAGATCAGGCCTGCAAAGAGACTGCGTTTCACAGACATTTCTAGGAGATGTTCCCGGTAGGCTGTAAGAGCCCAATGCAGAGCGAGTTGTTTCTTTTCTTCCCAAAGAGCTGGAAGCAAGATGCTTTGGGGCTTATCTTCCCCTTTGGAAACAAGGCAGGGCTATGTGCCTTGAATCTGTAGGGCAATGTAGCAGACCCAGAGCAGAAGTTCTACTTCAGCCAGATCAGGCCTGCCAAGAAAGTGTGTTTCACAGGCCTTTGGAAGAGATGTTCCCGGTAGGCTGTAAGAGCACTGTGCAAAGAGAGTTGCTTCTTAGCTTCCCAAAGAGCTGGAAGCAAGATGCTTTGGGGCCTATCTCAGTCTTTGGAAACAATTCAGCACTTTGTGCCTTGAAGCTCTAGGGCAATGTAGCACACCCAGAGCAGAAGTTCTACTTCAGCCAGATCAGGCCTGCCAAGAAACTGCGTTTTACAGGACTTTGTAAGAGATGTTCCCCATAGGCTGTAAGAGCACTGTGCCGAGCGACTTGGTTCTTAGCTTCCCAAAGAGCTGGAAGCAGGATGAATTGGGGCCTATCTCCGTCTTTGGAAACAAGGCAGGGCTTTGAGGCTTGGAGCTCTAGGGCAATGTAGCACACCCAGAGCAGAAGTTCTACTTCAGCCAGATTGAACCTGCAAAGAAACTGCGTTTCACAGCCCTTTGTAAGGGATGTTCCCGGTAGGCTGTAAGAGCCCAATGCAGAGCGAGTTGTTTCTTATCTTCCCAAAGAGCTGGAAGCAAGATGCTTTGGGGCTTATCTTCCCCTTTGGAAACAAGGCAGGGCTTTGAGCCTTGGAGCTCTAGGGCAATGTAGCACACCAAAAGCAGAAGTTCTACTTCATCCAGATCGGGCCTTCAGAAAAGTGTGTTTCACAGGCCTTTGGAAGAGATGTTCCCGGTAGGCTGTAAGAGCACTGTGCAAAGAGAGTTGCTTCTTAGCTTCCCAAAGAGCTGGAAGCAAGATGCTTTGGGGCCTATCTCTGTCTTTGGAAACAATTCAGCACTTTGTGCCTTGAAGCTCTAGGGCAATGTAGCACACCCACAGCAGAAGTTCTACTTCAGCCAGATCAGGCCTGCCAAGAAACTGCGTTCAACAGGACTTTGTAAGAGATGTTCCCCATAGGCTGTAAGAACACTGTGCAGAGCGAGTTGTTTCATAGCTTCTCATAGAGTTGGAAGCAAGATGCTTCGTGGCCTATCAAAGAACTTCCCAAAATATTCAGCACGTTGTGCCTTGAAGCTCTAGGGCAATGTAGCAGACCCAGAGCAGTTCTACTTCTGCAAGATCAGGCCTGCAAAGAGACTGCGATTCACAGACATTTCTAGGAGATGTTCCCGGTAGGCTGTAAGAGCCCAAGGCAGAGCGAGTTGTTTCATTTCTTCCCAAAGAGCTGGAAGCAAGATGCTTTGGGGCTTATCGTCCCCTTTGGAAACAAGGCAGGGCTTTGTGCCTTGAATCTCTAGGGAAATGTAGCACACCCAGAGCAGAAGTTCTACTTCAGCCAGATCAGGCCTGCCAAGAAAGTGCGTTTCACAGGCATTTGGAAGAGATGTTCCCTGTAGACTGTAAGAGGACTGTGCAAAGAGAGTTGCTTCTTAGCTTCCCAACGAGCTGGAAGCAAGATGCTTTGGGGCCTATCTCAGTCTTTGGAAACAATTCAGCACTTTGTGCCTTGAAGCTCTAGGGCAATGTAGCACACCCAGAGCAGAAGTTCTACTTCAGCCAGATCAGGCCTGCCAAGAAACTGCGTTTTACAGGACTTTGGAAGAGATGTTCCCCATAGGCTGTAAGAGCACTGTGCCGAGCGACTTGGTTCTTAGCTTCCCAAAGAGCTGGAAGCAGGATGAATTGGGGCCTATCTCCGACTTGGAAATAAGGCAGGGCTTTGAGGCTTGGAGCTCTAGGACAATGTAGCACACCCAGAGCAGAAGTTCTACTTCAGCCAGATCGAACCTGCAAAGAAACTGTGTTTCACAGCCCTTTGTAAGGGATGTTCCCGGTAGGCTGTAAGAGCCCAATGCAGAGCGAGTTGTTTCTTATCTTCCCAAAGAGCTGGAAGCAAGATGCTTTGGGGCTTATCTTCCCCTTTGGAAACAAGGCAGGGCTTTGAGCCTTGGAGCTCTAGGGCAATGTAGCACACCAAAAGCAGAAGTTCTACTTCAGCCGGATCGGGCCTTCAGAAAAGTGTGTTTCACAGGCCTTTGGAAGAGATGTTCCCGGTAGGCTGTAAGAGCACTGTGCAAAGAGAGTTGCTTCTTAGCTTCCCAAAGAGCTGGAAGCAAGATGCTTTGGGGCCTATCTCTGTCTTTGGAAACAATTCAGCACTTTGTGCCTTGAAGCTCTAGGGCAATGTAGCACACCCACAGCAGAAGTTCTACTTCAGCCAGGTCAGGCCTGCCAAGAAACTGCGTTCAACAGGACTTTGTAAGAGATGTTCCCCATAGGCTGTAAGATCACTGTGCAGAGCGAGTTGTTTCATAGCTTCTCATAGAGCTGGAAGCAAGATGCTTCGTGGCCTATCACAGAGCTTCCTAAAATATTCAGCACGTTGTGCCTTGAAGCTCTAGGGCAACGTAGCAGACCCAGAGCAGGAGTTCTACTTCAGCAAGATCAGGCCTGCAAGGGACTGCGTTTCACAGACATTTCTAGGAGATGTTCCCGGTAGGCTGTAAGAGCCCAATGCAGAGCGAGTTGTTTCTTTTCTTCCCAAAGAGCTGGAAGCAAGATGCTTTGGGGCTTATCTTCCCCTTTGGAAACAAGGCAGGGCTATGTGCCTTGAATCTGTAGGGCAATGTAGCAGACCCAGAGCAGAAGTTCTACTTCAGCCAGATCAGGCCTGCCAAGAAAGTGTGTTTCACAGGCCTTTGGAAGAGATGTTCCCGGTAGGCTGTAAGAGCACTGTGCAAAGAGAGTTGCTTCTTAGCTTCCCAAAGAGCTGGAAGCAAGATGCTTTGGGGCCTATCTCAGTCTTTGGAAACAATTCAGCACTTTGTGCCTTGAAGCTCTAGGGCAATGTAGCACACCCAGAGCAGAAGTTCTACTTCAGCCAGATCAGGCCTGCCAAGAAACTGCGTTTTACAGGACTTTGTAAGAGATGTTCCCCATAGGCTGTAAGAGCACTGTGCCGAGCGACTTGGTTCTTAGCTTCCCAAAGAGCTGGAAGCAGGATGAATTGGGGCCTATCTCCGTCTTTGGAAACAAGGCAGGGCTTTGAGGCTTGGAGCTCTAGGGCAATGTAGCACACCCAGAGCAGAAGTTCTACTTCAGCCAGATTGAACCTGCAAAGAAACTGCGTTTCACAGCCCTTTGTAAGGGATGTTCCCGGTAGGCTGTAAGAGCCCAATGCAGAGCGAGTTGTTTCTTATCTTCCCAAAGAGCTGGAAGCAAGATGCTTTGGGGCTTATCTTCCCCTTTGGAAACAAGGCAGGGCTTTGAGCCTTGGAGCTCTAGGGCAATGTAGCACACCAAAAGCAGAAGTTCTACTTCATCCAGATCGGGCCTTCAGAAAAGTGTGTTTCACAGGCCTTTGGAAGAGATGTTCCCGGTAGGCTGTAAGAGCACTGTGCAAAGAGAGTTGCTTCTTAGCTTCCCAAAGAGCTGGAAGCAAGATGCTTTGGGGCCTATCTCTGTCTTTGGAAACAATTCAGCACTTTGTGCCTTGAAGCTCTAGGGCAATGTAGCACACCCACAGCAGAAGTTCTACTTCAGCCAGATCAGGCCTGCCAAGAAACTGCGTTCAACAGGACTTTGTAAGAGATGTTCCCCATAGGCTGTAAGAACACTGTGCAGAGCGAGTTGTTTCATAGCTTCTCATAGAGCTGGAAGCAAGATGCTTCGTGGCCTATCAAAGAACTTCCCAAAATATTCAGCACGTTGTGCCTTGAAGCTCTAGGGCAATGTAGCAGACCCAGAGCAGTTCTACTTCTGCAAGATCAGGCCTGCAAAGAGACTGCGATTCACAGACATTTCTAGGAGATGTTCCCGGTAGGCTGTAAGAGCCCAAGGCAGAGCGAGTTGTTTCATTTCTTCCCAAAGAGCTGGAAGCAAGATGCTTTGGGGCTTATCGTCCCCTTTGGAAACAAGGCAGGGCTTTGTGCCTTGAATCTCTAGGGAAATGTAGCACACCCAGAGCAGAAGTTCTACTTCAGCCAGATCAGGCCTGCCAAGAAAGTGCGTTTCACAGGCATTTGGAAGAGATGTTCCCTGTAGACTGTAAGAGGACTGTGCAAAGAGAGTTGCTTCTTAGCTTCCCAACGAGCTGGAAGCAAGATGCTTTGGGGCCTATCTCAGTCTTTGGAAACAATTCAGCACTTTGTGCCTTGAAGCTCTAGGGCAATGTAGCACACCCAGAGCAGAAGTTCTACTTCAGCCAGATCATGCCTGCCAAGAAACTGCGTTTTACAGGACTTTGTAAGAGATGTTCCCCATAGGCTGTAAGAGCACTGTGCCGAGCGACTTGGTTCTTAGCTTCCCAAAGAGCTGGAAGCAGGATGAATTGGGGCCTATCTCCGACTTGGAAATAAGGCAGGGCTTTGAGGCTTGGACCTCTAGGACAATGTAGCACACCCAGAGCAGAAGTTCTACTTCAGCCAGATCGAACCTGCAAAGAAACTGTGTTTCACAGCCCTTTGTAAGGGATGTTCCCGGTAGGCTGTAAGAGCCCAATGCAGAGCGAGTTGTTTCTTATCTTCCCAAAGAGCTGGAAGCAAGATGCTTTGGGGCTTATCTTCCCCTTTCGAAACAAGGCAGGGCTTTGAGCCTTGGAGCTCTAGGGCAATGTAGCACACCAAAAGCAGAAGTTCTACTTCAGCCGGATCGGGCCTTCAGAAAAGTGTGTTTCACAGGCCTTTGGAAGAGATGTTCCCGGTAGGCTGTAAGAGCACTGTGCAAAGAGAGTTGCTTCTTAGCTTCCCAAAGAGCTGGAAGCAAGATGCTTTGGGGCCTATCTCTGTCTTTGGAAACAATTCAGCAATTTGTGCCTTGAAGCTCTAGGGCAATGTAGCACACCCACAGCAGAAGTTCTACTTCAGCCAGGTCAGGCCTGCCAAGAAACTGCGTTCAACAGGACTTTGTAAGAGATGTTCCCCATAGGCTGTAAGATCACTGTGCAGAGCGAGTTGTTTCATAGCTTCTCATAGAGCTGGAAGCTAGATGCTTCGTGGCCTATCACAGAGCTTACTAAAATATTCAGCACGTTGTGCCTTGAAGCTCTAGGGCAACGTAGCAGACCCAGAGCAGGAGTTCTACTTCAGCAAGATCAGGCCTGCAAAGAGACTGCGTTTCACAGACATTTCTAGGAGATGTTCCCGGTAGGCTGTAAGAGCCCAATGCAGAGCGAGTTGTTTCTTTTCTTCCCAAAGAGCTGGAAGCAAGATGCTTTGGGGCTTATCTTCCCCTTTGGAAACAAGGCAGGGCTATGTGCCTTGAATCTGTAGGGCAATGTAGCAGACCCAGAGCAGAAGTTCTACTTCAGCCAGATCAGGCCTGCCAAGAAAGTGTGTTTCACAGGCCTTTGGAAGAGATGTTCCCGGTAGGCTGTAAGAGCACTGTGCAAAGAGAGTTGCTTCTTAGCTTCCCAAAGAGCTGGAAGCAAGATGCTTTGGGGCCTATCTCAGTCTTTGGAAACAATTCAGCACTTTGTGCCTTGAAGCTCTAGGGCAATGTAGCACACCCAGAGCAGAAGTTCTACTTCAGCCAGATCAGGCCTGCCAAGAAACTGCGTTTTACAGGACTTTGTAAGAGATGTTCCCCATAGGCTGTAAGAGCACTGTGCCGAGCGACTTGGTTCTTAGCTTCCCAAAGAGCTGGAAGCAGGATGAATTGGGGCCTATCTCCGTCTTTGGAAACAAGGCAGGGCTTTGAGGCTTGGAGCTCTAGGGCAATGTAGCACACCCAGAGCAGAAGTTCTACTTCAGCCAGATTGAACCTGCAAAGAAACTGCGTTTCACAGCCCTTTGTAAGGGATGTTCCCGGTAGGCTGTAAGAGCCCAATGCAGAGCGAGTTGTTTCTTATCTTCCCAAAGAGCTGGAAGCAAGATGCTTTGGGGCTTATCTTCCCCTTTGGAAACAAGGCAGGGCTTTGAGCCTTGGAGCTCTAGGGCAATGTAGCACACCAAAAGCAGAAGTTCTACTTCATCCAGATCGGGCCTTCAGAAAAGTGTGTTTCACAGGCCTTTGGAAGAGATGTTCCCGGTAGGCTGTAAGAGCACTGTGCAAAGAGAGTTGCTTCTTAGCTTCCCAAAGAGCTGGAAGCAAGATGCTTTGGGGCCTATCTCTGTCTTTGGAAACAATTCAGCACTTTGTGCCTTGAAGCTCTAGGGCAATGTAGCACACCCACAGCAGAAGTTCTACTTCAGCCAGATCAGGCCTGCCAAGAAACTGCGTTCAACAGGACTTTGTAAGAGATGTTCCCCATAGGCTGTAAGAACACTGTGCAGAGCGAGTTGTTTCATAGCTTCTCATAGAGCTGGAAGCAAGATGCTTCGTGGCCTATCAAAGAACTTCCCAAAATATTCAGCACGTTGTGCCTTGAAGCTCTAGGGCAATGTAGCAGACCCAGAGCAGTTCTACTTCTGCAAGATCAGGCCTGCAAAGAGACTGCGATTCACAGACATTTCTAGGAGATGTTCCCGGTAGGCTGTAAGAGCCCAAGGCAGAGCGAGTTGTTTCATTTCTTCCCAAAGAGCTGGAAGCAAGATGCTTTGGGGCTTATCGTCCCCTTTGGAAACAAGGCAGGGCTTTGTGCCTTGAATCTCTAGGGAAATGTAGCACACCCAGAGCAGAAGTTCTACTTCAGCCAGATCAGGCCTGCCAAGAAAGTGCGTTTCACAGGCATTTGGAAGAGATGTTCCCTGTAGACTGTAAGAGGACTGTGCAAAGAGAGTTGCTTCTTAGCTTCCCAACGAGCTGGAAGCAAGATGCTTTGGGGCCTATCTCAGTCTTTGGAAACAATTCAGCACTTTGTGCCTTGAAGCTCTAGGGCAATGTAGCACACCCAGAGCAGAAGTTCTACTTCAGCCAGATCATGCCTGCCAAGAAACTGCGTTTTACAGGACTTTGGAAGAGATGTTCCCCATAGGCTGTAAGAGCACTGTGCCGAGCGACTTGGTTCTTAGCTTCCCAAAGAGCTGGAAGCAGGATGAATTGGGGCCTATCTCCGACTTGGAAATAAGGCAGGGCTTTGAGGCTTGGACCTCTAGGACAATGTAGCACACCCAGAGCAGAAGTTCTACTTCAGCCAGATCGAACCTGCAAAGAAACTGTGTTTCACAGCCCTTTGTAAGGGATGTTCCCGGTAGGCTGTAAGAGCCCAATGCAGAGCGAGTTGTTTCTTATCTTCCCAAAGAGCTGGAAGCAAGATGCTTTGGGGCTTATCTTCCCCTTTGGAAACAAGGCAGGGCTTTGAGCCTTGGAGCTCTAGGGCAATGTAGCACACCAAAAGCAGAAGTTCTACTTCAGCCGGATCGGGCCTTCAGAAAAGTGTGTTTCACAGGCCTTTGGAAGAGATGTTCCCGGTAGGCTGTAAGAGCACTGTGCAAAGAGAGTTGCTTCTTAGCTTCCCAAAGAGCTGGAAGCAAGATGCTTTGGGGCCTATCTCTGTCTTTGGAAACAATTCAGCAATTTGTGCCTTGAAGCTCTAGGGCAATGTAGCACACCCACAGCAGAAGTTCTACTTCAGCCAGGTCAGGCCTGCCAAGAAACTGCGTTCAACAGGACTTTGTAAGAGATGTTCCCCATAGGCTGTAAGATCACTGTGCAGAGCGAGTTGTTTCATAGCTTCTCATAGAGCTGGAAGCTAGATGCTTCGTGGCCTATCACAGAGCTTACTAAAATATTCAGCACGTTGTGCCTTGAAGCTCTAGGGCAACGTAGCAGACCCAGAGCAGGAGTTCTACTTCAGCAAGATCAGGCCTGCAAAGAGACTGCGTTTCACAGACATTTCTAGGAGATGTTCCCGGTAGGCTGTAAGAGCCCAATGCAGAGCGAGTTGTTTCTTTTCTTCCCAAAGAGCTGGAAGCAAGATGCTTTGGGGCTTATCTTCCCCTTTGGAAACAAGGCAGGGCTATGTGCCTTGAATCTGTAGGGCAATGTAGCAGACCCAGAGCAGAAGTTCTACTTCAGCCAGATCAGGCCTGCCAAGAAAGTGTGTTTTACAGGCCTTTGGAAGAGATGTTCCCGGTAGGCTGTAAGAGCACTGTGCAAAGAGAGTTGCTTCTTAGCTTCCCAAAGAGCTGGAAGCAAGATGCTTTGGGGCCTATCTCAGTCTTTGGAAACAATTCAGCACTTTGTGCCTTGAAGCTCTAGGGCAATGTAGCACACCCAGAGCAGAAGTTCTACTTCAGCCAGATCAGGCCTGCCAAGAAACTGCGTTTTACAGGACTTTGTAAGAGATGTTCCCCATAGGCTGTAAGAGCACTGTGCCGAGCGACTTGGTTCTTAGCTTCCCAAAGAGCTGGAAGCAGGATGAATTGGGGCCTATCTCCGTCTTTGGAAACAAGGCAGGGCTTTGAGGCTTGGAGCTCTAGGGCAATGTAGCACACCCAGAGCAGAAGTTCTACTTCAGCCAGATTGAACCTGCAAAGAAACTGCGTTTCACAGCCCTTTGTAAGGGATGTTCCCGGTAGGCTGTAAGAGCCCAATGCAGAGCGAGTTGTTTCTTATCTTCCCAAAGAGCTGGAAGCAAGATGCTTTGGGGCTTATCTTCCCCTTTGGAAACAAGGCAGGGCTTTGAGCCTTGGAGCTCTAGGGCAATGTAGCACACCAAAAGCAGAAGTTCTACTTCATCCAGATCGGGCCTTCAGAAAAGTGTGTTTCACAGGCCTTTGGAAGAGATGTTCCCGGTAGGCTGTAAGAGCACTGTGCAAAGAGAGTTGCTTCTTAGCTTCCCAAAGAGCTGGAAGCAAGATGCTTTGGGGCCTATCTCTGTCTTTGGAAACAATTCAGCACTTTGTGCCTTGAAGCTCTAGGGCAATGTAGCACACCCACAGCAGAAGTTCTACTTCAGCCAGATCAGGCCTGCCAAGAAACTGCGTTCAACAGGACTTTGTAAGAGATGTTCCCCATAGGCTGTAAGAACACTGTGCAGAGCGAGTTGTTTCATAGCTTCTCATAGAGCTGGAAGCAAGATGCTTCGTGGCCTATCAAAGAACTTCCCAAAATATTCAGCACGTTGTGCCTTGAAGCTCTAGGGCAATGTAGCAGACCCAGAGCAGTTCTACTTCTGCAAGATCAGGCCTGCAAAGAGACTGCGATTCACAGACATTTCTAGGAGATGTTCCCGGTAGGCTGTAAGAGCCCAAGGCAGAGCGAGTTGTTTCATTTCTTCCCAAAGAGCTGGAAGCAAGATGCTTTGGGGCTTATCGTCCCCTTTGGAAACAAGGCAGGGCTTTGTGCCTTGAATCTCTAGGGAAATGTAGCACACCCAGAGCAGAAGTTCTACTTCAGCCAGATCAGGCCTGCCAAGAAAGTGCGTTTCACAGGCATTTGGAAGAGATGTTCCCTGTAGACTGTAAGAGGACTGTGCAAAGAGAGTTGCTTCTTAGCTTCCCAACGAGCTGGAAGCAAGATGCTTTGGGGCCTATCTCAGTCTTTGGAAACAATTCAGCACTTTGTGCCTTGAAGCTCTAGGGCAATGTAGCACACCCAGAGCAGAAGTTCTACTTCAGCCAGATCATGCCTGCCAAGAAACTGCGTTTTACAGGACTTTGGAAGAGATGTTCCCCATAGGCTGTAAGAGCACTGTGCCGAGCGACTTGGTTCTTAGCTTCCCAAAGAGCTGGAAGCAGGATGAATTGGGGCCTATCTCCGACTTGGAAATAAGGCAGGGCTTTGAGGCTTGGACCTCTAGGACAATGTAGCACACCCAGAGCAGAAGTTCTACTTCAGCCAGATCGAACCTGCAAAGAAACTGTGTTTCACAGCCCTTTGTAAGGGATGTTCCCGGTAGGCTGTAAGAGCCCAATGCAGAGCGAGTTGTTTCTTATCTTCCCAAAGAGCTGGAAGCAAGATGCTTTGGGGCTTATCTTCCCCTTTGGAAACAAGGCAGGGCTTTGAGCCTTGGAGCTCTAGGGCAATGTAGCACACCAAAAGCAGAAGTTCTACTTCAGCCGGATCGGGCCTTCAGAAAAGTGTGTTTCACAGGCCTTTGGAAGAGATGTTCCCGGTAGGCTGTAAGAGCACTGTGCAAAGAGAGTTGCTTCTTAGCTTCCCAAAGAGCTGGAAGCAAGATGCTTTGGGGCCTATCTCTGTCTTTGGAAACAATTCAGCACTTTGTGCCTTGAAGCTCTAGGGCAATGTAGCACACCCACAGCAGAAGTTCTACTTCAGCCAGGTCAGGCCTGCCAAGAAACTGCGTTCAACAGGACTTTGTAAGAGATGTTCCCCATAGGCTGTAAGAACACTGTGCAGAGCGAGTTGTTTCATAGCTTCTCATAGAGCTGGAAGCTAGATGCTTCGTGGCCTATCAAAGAGCTTCCTAAAATATTCAGCACGTTGTGCCTTGAAGCTCTAGGGCAACGTAGCAGACCCAGAGCAGGAGTTCTACTTCAGCAAGATCAGGCCTGCAAAGAGACTGCGTTTCACAGACATTTCTAGGAGATGTTCCCGGTAGGCTGTAAGAGCCCAATGCAGAGCGAGTTGTTTCTTTTCTTCCCAAAGAGCTGGAAGCAAGATGCTTTGGGGCTTATCTTCCCCTTTGGAAACAAGGCAGGGCTATGTGCCTTGAATCTGTAGGGCAATGTAGCAGACCCAGAGCAGAAGTTCTACTTCAGCCAGATCAGGCCTGCCAAGAAAGTGTGTTTCACAGGCCTTTGGAAGAGATGTTCCCCGTAGGCTGTAAGAGGACTGTGCAAAGAGAGTTGCTTCTTAGCTTCCCAACGAGCTGGAAGCAAGATGCTTTGGGGCCTATCTCAGTCTTTGGAAACAATTCAGCACTTTGTGCCTTGAAGCTCTAGGGCAATGTAGCACACCCACAGCAGAAGTTCTACTTCAGCCAGATCAGGCCTGCCAAGAAACTGCGTTTTACAGGACTTTGTAAGAGATGTTCCCCATAGGCTGTAAGAGCACTGTGCCCAGCGACTTGGTTCTTAGCTTCCCAAAGAGCTGGAAGCAGGATGAATTGGGGCCTATCTCCGACTTGGAAACAAGGCAGGGCTTTGAGGCTTGGACCTCTAGGACAATGTAGCACACCCAGAGCAGAAGTTCTACTTCAGCCAGATCGAACCTGCAAAGAAACTGTGTTTCACAGCCCTTTGTAAGGGATGTTCCCGGTAGGCTGTAAGAGCCCAATGCAGAGCGAGTTGTTTCTTATCTTCCCAAAGAGCTGGAAGCAAGATGCTTTAGGGCTTATCTTCCCCTTTGGAAACAAGGCAGGGCTTTGAGCCTTGGAGCTCTAGGGCAATGTAGCACACCTAAAGCAGAAGTTCTACTTCAGCCAGTTCGGGCCTTCAGAAAAGTGTGTTTCACAGGCCTTTGGAAGAGATGTTCCCGGTAGGCTGTAAGAGCACTGTGCAAAGAGAGTTGCTTCTTAGCTTCCCAAAGAGCTGGAGGCAAGATGCTTTGGGGCCTATCTCTGTCTTTGGAAACAATTCAGCACTTTGTGCCTTGAAGCTCTAGGGCAATGTAGCACACCCACAGCAGAAGTTCTACTTCAGCCAGGTCAGGCCTGCCAAGAAACTGCGTTCAACAGGACTTTGTAAGAGATGTTCCCCATAGGCTGTAAGATCACTGTGCAGAGCGAGTTGTTTCATAGCTTCTCATAGAGCTGGAAGCTAGATGCTTCGTGGCCTATCAAAGAGCTTCCTAAAATATTCAGCACGTTGTGCCTTGAAGCTCTAGGGCAACGTAGCAGACCCAGAGCAGGAGTTCTACTTCAGCAAGATCAGGCCTGCAAAGAGACTGCGTTTCACAGACATTTCTAGGAGATGTTCCCGGTAGGCTGTAAGAGCCCAATGCAGAGCGAGTTGTTTCTTTTCTTCCCAAAGAGCTGGAAGCAAGATGCTTTGGGGCTTATCTTCCCCTTTGGAAACAAGGCAGGGCTATGTGCCTTGAATCTGTAGGGCAATGTAGCAGACCCAGAGCAGAAGTTCTACTTCAGCCAGATCAGGCCTGCCAAGAAAGTGTGTTTCACAGGCCTTTGGAAGAGATGTTCCCCGTAGGCTGTAAGAGGACTGTGCAAAGAGAGTTGCTTCTTAGCTTCCCAACGAGCTGGAAGCAAGATGCTTTGGGGCCTATCTCAGTCTTTGGAAACAATTCAGCACTTTGTGCCTTGAAGCTCTAGGGCAATGTAGCACACCCACAGCAGAAGTTCTACTTCAGCCAGATCAGGCCTGCCAAGAAACTGCGTTTTACAGGACTTTGTAAGAGATGTTCCCCATAGGCTGTAAGAGCACTGTGCCCAGCGACTTGGTTCTTAGCTTCCCAAAGAGCTGGAAGCAGGATGAATTGGGGCCTATCTCCGACTTGGAAACAAGGCAGGGCTTTGAGGCTTGGACCTCTAGGACAATGTAGCACACCCAGAGCAGAAGTTCTACTTCAGCCAGATCGAACCTGCAAAGAAACTGTGTTTCACAGCCCTTTGTAAGGGATGTTCCCGGTAGGCTGTAAGAGCCCAATGCAGAGCGAGTTGTTTCTTATCTTCCCAAAGAGCTGGAAGCAAGATGCTTTAGGGCTTATCTTCCCCTTTGGAAACAAGGCAGGGCTTTGAGCCTTGGAGCTCTAGGGCAATGTAGCACACCTAAAGCAGAAGTTCTACTTCAGCCAGTTCGGGCCTTCAGAAAAGTGTGTTTCACAGGCCTTTGGAAGAGATGTTCCCGGTAGGCTGTAAGAGCACTGTGCAAAGAGAGTTGCTTCTTAGCTTCCCAAAGAGCTGGAGGCAAGATGCTTTGGGGCCTATCTCTGTCTTTGGAAACAATTCAGCACTTTGTGCCTTGAAGCTCTAGGGCAATGTAGCACACCCACAGCAGAAGTTCTACTTCAGCCAGGTCAGGCCTGCCAAGAAACTGCGTTCAACAGGACTTTGTAAGAGATGTTCCCCATAGGCTGTAAGATCACTGTGCAGAGCGAGTTGTTTCATAGCTTCTCATAGAGCTGGAAGCAAGATGCTTCGTGGCCTATCACAGAGCTTCCTAAAATATTCAGCACGTTGTGCCTTGAAGCTCTAGGGCAACGTAGCAGACCCAGAGCAGGAGTTCTACTTCAGCAAGATCAGGCCTGCAAAGAGACTGCGTTTCACAGACATTTCTAGGAGATGTTCCCGGTAGGCTGTAAGAGCCCAATGCAGAGCGAGTTGTTTCTTTTCTTCCCAAAGAGCTGGAAGCAAGATGCTTTGGGGCTTATCTTCCCCTTTGGAAACAAGGCAGGGCTATGTGCCTTGAATCTGTAGGGCAATGTAGCAGACCCAGAGCAGAAGTTCTACTTCAGCCAGATCAGGCCTGCCAAGAAAGTGTGTTTCACAGGCCTTTGGAAGAGATGTTCCCGGTAGGCTGTAAGAGCACTGTGCAAAGAGAGTTGCTTCTTAGCTTCCCAAAGAGCTGGAAGCAAGATGCTTTGGGGCCTATCTCAGTCTTTGGAAACAATTCAGCACTTTGTGCCTTGAAGCTCTAGGGCAATGTAGCACACCCAGAGCAGAAGTTCTACTTCAGCCAGATCAGGCCTGCCAAGAAACTGCGTTTTACAGGACTTTGTAAGAGATGTTCCCCATAGGCTGTAAGAGCACTGTGCCGAGCGACTTGGTTCTTAGCTTCCCAAAGAGCTGGAAGCAGGATGAATTGGGGCCTATCTCCGTCTTTGGAAACAAGGCAGGGCTTTGAGGCTTGGAGCTCTAGGGCAATGTAGCACACCCAGAGCAGAAGTTCTACTTCAGCCAGATTGAACCTGCAAAGAAACTGCGTTTCACAGCCCTTTGTAAGGGATGTTCCCGGTAGGCTGTAAGAGCCCAATGCAGAGCGAGTTGTTTCTTATCTTCCCAAAGAGCTGGAAGCAAGATGCTTTGGGGCTTATCTTCCCCTTTGGAAACAAGGCAGGGCTTTGAGCCTTGGAGCTCTAGGGCAATGTAGCACACCAAAAGCAGAAGTTCTACTTCATCCAGATCGGGCCTTCAGAAAAGTGTGTTTCACAGGCCTTTGGAAGAGATGTTCCCGGTAGGCTGTAAGAGCACTGTGCAAAGAGAGTTGCTTCTTAGCTTCCCAAAGAGCTGGAAGCAAGATGCTTTGGGGCCTATCTCTGTCTTTGGAAACAATTCAGCACTTTGTGCCTTGAAGCTCTAGGGCAATGTAGCACACCCACAGCAGAAGTTCTACTTCAGCCAGATCAGGCCTGCCAAGAAACTGCGTTCAACAGGACTTTGTAAGAGATGTTCCCCATAGGCTGTAAGAACACTGTGCAGAGCGAGTTGTTTCATAGCTTCTCATAGAGCTGGAAGCAAGATGCTTCGTGGCCTATCAAAGAACTTCCCAAAATATTCAGCACGTTGTGCCTTGAAGCTCTAGGGCAATGTAGCAGACCCAGAGCAGTTCTACTTCTGCAAGATCAGGCCTGCAAAGAGACTGCGATTCACAGACATTTCTAGGAGATGTTCCCGGTAGGCTGTAAGAGCCCAAGGCAGAGCGAGTTGTTTCATTTCTTCCCAAAGAGCTGGAAGCAAGATGCTTTGGGGCTTATCGTCCCCTTTGGAAACAAGGCAGGGCTTTGTGCCTTGAATCTCTAGGGAAATGTAGCACACCCAGAGCAGAAGTTCTACTTCAGCCAGATCAGGCCTGCCAAGAAAGTGCGTTTCACAGGCATTTGGAAGAGATGTTCCCTGTAGACTGTAAGAGGACTGTGCAAAGAGAGTTGCTTCTTAGCTTCCCAACGAGCTGGAAGCAAGATGCTTTGGGGCCTATCTCAGTCTTTGGAAACAATTCAGCACTTTGTGCCTTGAAGCTCTAGGGCAATGTAGCACACCCAGAGCAGAAGTTCTACTTCAGCCAGATCATGCCTGCCAAGAAACTGCGTTTTACAGGACTTTGGAAGAGATGTTCCCCATAGGCTGTAAGAGCACTGTGCCGAGCGACTTGGTTCTTAGCTTCCCAAAGAGCTGGAAGCAGGATGAATTGGGGCCTATCTCCGACTTGGAAATAAGGCAGGGCTTTGAGGCTTGGACCTCTAGGACAATGTAGCACACCCAGAGCAGAAGTTCTACTTCAGCCAGATCGAACCTGCAAAGAAACTGTGTTTCACAGCCCTTTGTAAGGGATGTTCCCGGTAGGCTGTAAGAGCCCAATGCAGAGCGAGTTGTTTCTTATCTTCCCAAAGAGCTGGAAGCAAGATGCTTTGGGGCTTATCTTCCCCTTTGGAAACAAGGCAGGGCTTTGAGCCTTGGAGCTCTAGGGCAATGTAGCACACCAAAAGCAGAAGTTCTACTTCAGCCGGATCGGGCCTTCAGAAAAGTGTGTTTCACAGGCCTTTGGAAGAGATGTTCCCGGTAGGCTGTAAGAGCACTGTGCAAAGAGAGTTGCTTCTTAGCTTCCCAAAGAGCTGGAAGCAAGATGCTTTGGGGCCTATCTCTGTCTTTGGAAACAATTCAGCACTTTGTGCCTTGAAGCTCTAGGGCAATGTAGCACACCCACAGCAGAAGTTCTACTTCAGCCAGGTCAGGCCTGCCAAGAAACTGCGTTCAACAGGACTTTGTAAGAGATGTTCCCCATAGGCTGTAAGAACACTGTGCAGAGCGAGTTGTTTCATAGCTTCTCATAGAGCTGGAAGCTAGATGCTTCGTGGCCTATCAAAGAGCTTCCTAAAATATTCAGCACGTTGTGCCTTGAAGCTCTAGGGCAACGTAGCAGACCCAGAGCAGGAGTTCTACTTCAGCAAGATCAGGCCTGCAAAGAGACTGCGTTTCACAGACATTTCTAGGAGATGTTCCCGGTAGGCTGTAAGAGCCCAATGCAGAGCGAGTTGTTTCTTTTCTTCCCAAAGAGCTGGAAGCAAGATGCTTTGGGGCTTATCTTCCCCTTTGGAAACAAGGCAGGGCTATGTGCCTTGAATCTGTAGGGCAATGTAGCAGACCCAGAGCAGAAGTTCTACTTCAGCCAGATCAGGCCTGCCAAGAAAGTGTGTTTCACAGGCCTTTGGAAGAGATGTTCCCCGTAGGCTGTAAGAGGACTGTGCAAAGAGAGTTGCTTCTTAGCTTCCCAACGAGCTGGAAGCAAGATGCTTTGGGGCCTATCTCAGTCTTTGGAAACAATTCAGCACTTTGTGCCTTGAAGCTCTAGGGCAATGTAGCACACCCACAGCAGAAGTTCTACTTCAGCCAGATCAGGCCTGCCAAGAAACTGCGTTTTACAGGACTTTGTAAGAGATGTTCCCCATAGGCTGTAAGAGCACTGTGCCGAGCGACTTGGTTCTTAGCTTCCCAAAGAGCTGGAAGCAGGATGAATTGGGGCCTATCTCCGACTTGGAAACAAGGCAGGGCTTTGAGGCTTGGACCTCTAGGACAATGTAGCACACCCAGAGCAGAAGTTCTACTTCAGCCAGATCGAACCTGCAAAGAAACTGTGTTTCACAGCCCTTTGTAAGGGATGTTCCCGGTAGGCTGTAAGAGCCCAATGCAGAGCGAGTTGTTTCTTATCTTCCCAAAGAGCTGGAAGCAAGATGCTTTGGGGCTTATCTTCCCCTTTGGAAACAAGGCAGGGCTTTGAGCCTTGGAGCTCTAGGGCAATGTAGCACACCAAAAGCAGAAGTTCTACTTCAGCCAGTTCGGGCCTTCAGAAAAGTGTGTTTCACAGGCCTTTGGAAGAGATGTTCCCGGTAGGCTGTAAGAGCACTGTGCAAAGAGAGTTGCTTCTTAGCTTCCCAAAGAGCTGGAGGCAAGATGCTTTGGGGCCTATCTCTGTCTTTGGAAACAATTCAGCACTTTGTGCCTTGAAGCTCTAGGGCAATGTAGCACACCCACAGCAGAAGTTCTACTTCAGCCAGGTCAGGCCTGCCAAGAAACTGCGTTCAACAGGACTTTGTAAGAGATGTTCCCCATAGGCTGTAAGATCACTGTGCAGAGCGAGTTGTTTCATAGCTTCTCATAGAGCTGGAAGCAAGATGCTTCGTGGCCTATCACAGAGCTTCCTAAAATATTCAGCACGTTGTGCCTTGAAGCTCTAGGGCAACGTAGCAGACCCAGAGCAGGAGTTCTACTTCAGCAAGATCAGGCCTGCAAAGAGACTGCGTTTCACAGACATTTCTAGGAGATGTTCCCGGTAGGCTGTAAGAGCCCAATGCAGAGCGAGTTGTTTCTTTTCTTCCCAAAGAGCTGGAAGCAAGATGCTTTGGGGCTTATCTTCCCCTTTGGAAACAAGGCAGGGCTATGTGCCTTGAATCTGTAGGGCAATGTAGCAGACCCAGAGCAGAAGTTCTACTTCAGCCAGATCAGGCCTGCCAAGAAAGTGTGTTTCACAGGCCTTTGGAAGAGATGTTCCCGGTAGGCTGTAAGAGGACTGTGCAAAGAGAGTTGCTTCTTAGCTTCCCAAAGAGCTGGAAGCAAGATGCTTTGGGGCCTATCTCAGTCTTTGGAAACAATTCAGCACTTTGTGCCTTGAAGCTCTAGGGCAATGTAGCACACCCAGAGCAGAAGTTCTACTTCAGCCAGATCAGGCCTGCCAAGAAACTGCGTTTTACAGGACTTTGTAAGAGATGTTCCCCATAGGCTGTAAGAGCACTGTGCCGAGCGACTTGGTTCTTAGCTTCCCAAAGAGCTGGAAGCAGGATGAATTGGGGCCTATCTCCGTCTTTGGAAACAAGGCAGGGCTTTGAGGCTTGGAGCTCTAGGGCAATGTAGCACACCCAGAGCAGAAGTTCTACTTCAGCCAGATTGAACCTGCAAAGAAACTGCGTTTCACAGCCCTTTGTAAGGGATGTTCCCGGTAGGCTGTAAGAGCCCAATGCAGAGCGAGTTGTTTCTTATCTTCCCAAAGAGCTGGAAGCAAGATGCTTTGGGGCTTATCTTCCCCTTTGGAAACAAGGCAGGGCTTTGAGCCTTGGAGCTCTAGGGCAATGTAGCACACCAAAAGCAGAAGTTCTACTTCATCCAGATCGGGCCTTCAGAAAAGTGTGTTTCACAGGCCTTTGGAAGAGATGTTCCCGGTAGGCTGTAAGAGCACTGTGCAAAGAGAGTTGCTTCTTAGCTTCCCAAAGAGCTGGAAGCAAGATGCTTTGGGGCCTATCTCTGTCTTTGGAAACAATTCAGCACTTTGTGCCTTGAAGCTCTAGGGCAATGTAGCACACCCACAGCAGAAGTTCTACTTCAGCCAGATCAGGCCTGCCAAGAAACTGCGTTCAACAGGACTTTGTAAGAGATGTTCCCCATAGGCTGTAAGAACACTGTGCAGAGCGAGTTGTTTCATAGCTTCTCATAGAGCTGGAAGCAAGATGCTTCGTGGCCTATCAAAGAACTTCCCAAAATATTCAGCACGTTGTGCCTTGAAGCTCTAGGGCAATGTAGCAGACCCAGAGCAGTTCTACTTCTGCAAGATCAGGCCTGCAAAGAGACTGCGATTCACAGACATTTCTAGGAGATGTTCCCGGTAGGCTGTAAGAGCCCAAGGCAGAGCGAGTTGTTTCATTTCTTCCCAAAGAGCTGGAAGCAAGATGCTTTGGGGCTTATCGTCCCCTTTGGAAACAAGGCAGGGCTTTGTGCCTTGAATCTCTAGGGAAATGTAGCACACCCAGAGCAGAAGTTCTACTTCAGCCAGATCAGGCCTGCCAAGAAAGTGCGTTTCACAGGCATTTGGAAGAGATGTTCCCTGTAGACTGTAAGAGGACTGTGCAAAGAGAGTTGCTTCTTAGCTTCCCAACGAGCTGGAAGCAAGATGCTTTGGGGCCTATCTCAGTCTTTGGAAACAATTCAGCACTTTGTGCCTTGAAGCTCTAGGGCAATGTAGCACACCCAGAGCAGAAGTTCTACTTCAGCCAGATCATGCCTGCCAAGAAACTGCGTTTTACAGGACTTTGGAAGAGATGTTCCCCATAGGCTGTAAGAGCACTGTGCCGAGCGACTTGGTTCTTAGCTTCCCAAAGAGCTGGAAGCAGGATGAATTGGGGCCTATCTCCGACTTGGAAATAAGGCAGGGCTTTGAGGCTTGGACCTCTAGGACAATGTAGCACACCCAGAGCAGAAGTTCTACTTCAGCCAGATCGAACCTGCAAAGAAACTGTGTTTCACAGCCCTTTGTAAGGGATGTTCCCGGTAGGCTGTAAGAGCCCAATGCAGAGCGAGTTGTTTCTTATCTTCCCAAAGAGCTGGAAGCAAGATGCTTTGGGGCTTATCTTCCCCTTTGGAAACAAGGCAGGGCTTTGAGCCTTGGAGCTCTAGGGCAATGTAGCACACCAAAAGCAGAAGTTCTACTTCAGCCGGATCGGGCCTTCAGAAAAGTGTGTTTCACAGGCCTTTGGAAGAGATGTTCCCGGTAGGCAGTAAGAGCACTGTGCAAAAAGAGTTGCTTCTTAGCTTCCCAAAGAGCTGGAAGCAAGATGCTTTGGGGCCTATCTCTGTCTTTGGAAACAATTCAGCACTTTGTGCCTTGAAGCTCTAGGGCAATGTAGCACACCCACAGCAGAAGTTCTACTTCAGCCAGGTCAGGCCTGCCAAGAAACTGCGTTCAACAGGACTTTGTAAGAGATGTTCCCCATAGGCTGTAAGAACACTGTGCAGAGCGAGTTGTTTCATAGCTTCTCATAGAGCTGGAAGCTAGATGCTTCGTGGCCTATCAAAGAGCTTCCTAAAATATTCAGCACGTTGTGCCTTGAAGCTCTAGGGCAACGTAGCAGACCCAGAGCAGGAGTTCTACTTCAGCAAGATCAGGCCTGCAAAGAGACTGCGTTTCACAGACATTTCTAGGAGATGTTCCCGGTAGGCTGTAAGAGCCCAATGCAGAGCGAGTTGTTTCTTTTCTTCCCAAAGAGCTGGAAGCAAGATGCTTTGGGGCTTATCTTCCCCTTTGGAAACAAGGCAGGGCTATGTGCCTTGAATCTGTAGGGCAATGTAGCAGACCCAGAGCAGAAGTTCTACTTCAGCCAGATCAGGCCTGCCAAGAAAGTGTGTTTCACAGGCCTTTGGAAGAGATGTTCCCCGTAGGCTGTAAGAGGACTGTGCAAAGAGAGTTGCTTCTTAGCATCCCAACGAGCTGGAAGCAAGATGCTTTGGGGCCTATCTCAGTCTTTGGAAACAATTCAGCACTTTGTGCCTTGAAGCTCTAGGGCAATGTAGCACACCCACAGCAGAAGTTCTACTTCAGCCAGATCAGGCCTGCCAGGAAACTGCGTTTTACAGGACTTTGTAAGAGATGTTCCCCATAGGCTGTAAGAGCACTGTGCCGAGCGACTTGGTTCTTAGCTTCCCAAAGAGCTGGAAGCAGGATGAATTGGGGCCTATCTCCGACTTGGAAACAAGGCAGGGCTTTGAGGCTTGGACCTCTAGGACAATGTAGCACACCCAGAGCAGAAGTTCTACTTCAGCCAGATCGAACCTGCAAAGAAACTGTGTTTCACAGCCCTTTGTAAGGGATGTTCCCGGTAGGCTGTAAGAGCCCAATGCAGAGCGAGTTGTTTCTTATCTTCCCAAAGAGCTGGAAGCAAGATGCTTTGGGGCTTATCTTCCCCTTTGGAAACAAGGCAGGGCTTTGAGCCTTGGAGCTCTAGGGCAATGTAGCACACCAAAAGCAGAAGTTCTACTTCAGCCAGTTCGGGCCTTCAGAAAAGTGTGTTTCACAGGCCTTTGGAAGAGATGTTCCCGGTAGGCTGTAAGAGCACTGTGCAAAGAGAGTTGCTTCTTAGCTTCCCAAAGAGCTGGAGGCAAGATGCTTTGGGGCCTATCTCTGTCTTTGGAAACAATTCAGCACTTTGTGCCTTGAAGCTCTAGGGCAATGTAGCACACCCACAGCAGAAGTTCTACTTCAGCCAGGTCAGGCCTGCCAAGAAACTGCGTTCAACAGGACTTTGTAAGAGATGTTCCCCATAGGCTGTAAGATCACTGTGCAGAGCGAGTTGTTTCATAGCTTCTCATAGAGCTGGAAGCAAGATGCTTCGTGGCCTATCACAGAGCTTCCTAAAATATTCAGCACGTTGTGCCTTGAAGCTCTAGGGCAACGTAGCAGACCCAGAGCAGGCGTTCTACTTCAGCAAGATCAGGCCTGCAAAGAGACTGCGTTTCACAGACATTTCTAGGAGATGTTCCCGGTAGGCTGTAAGAGCCCAATGCAGAGCGAGTTGTTTCTTTTCTTCCCAAAGAGCTGGAAGCAAGATGCTTTGGGGCTTATCTTCCCCTTTGGAAACAAGGCAGGGCTATGTGCCTTGAATCTGTAGGGCAATGTAGCAGACCCAGAGCAGAAGTTCTACTTCAGCCAGATCAGGCCTGCCAAGAAAGTGTGTTTCACAGGCCTTTGGAAGAGATGTTCCCGGTAGGCTGTAAGAGCACTGTGCAAAGAGAGTTGCTTCTTAGCTTCCCAAAGAGCTGGAAGCAAGATGCTTTGGGGCCTATCTCAGTCTTTGGAAACAATTCAGCACTTTGTGCCTTGAAGCTCTAGGGCAATGTAGCACACCCAGAGCAGAAGTTCTACTTCAGCCAGATCAGGCCTGCCAAGAAACTGCGTTTTACAGGAGTTTGTAAGAGATGTTCCCCATAGGCTGTAAGAGCACTGTGCCGAGCGACTTGGTTCTTAGCTTCCCAAAGAGCTGGAAGCAGGATGAATTGGGGCCTATCTCCGTCTTTAGAAACAAGGCAGGGCTTTGAGGCTTGGAGCTCTAGGGCAATGTAGCACACCCAGAGCAGAAGTTCTACTTCAGCCAGATTGAACCTGCAAAGAAACTGCGTTTCACAGCCCTTTGTAAGGGATGTTCCCGGTAGGCTGTAAGAGCCCAATGCAGAGCGAGTTGTTTCTTATCTTCCCAAAGAGCTGGAAGCAAGATGCTTTGGGGCTTATCTTCCCCTTTGGAAACAAGGCAGGGCTTTGAGCCTTGGAGCTCTAGGGCAATGTAGCACACCAAAAGCAGAAGTTCTACTTCATCCAGATCGGGCCTTCAGAAAAGTGTGTTTCACAGGCCTTTGGAAGAGATGTTCCCGGTAGGCTGTAAGAGCACTGTGCAAAGAGAGTTGCTTCTTAGCTTCCCAAAGAGCTGGAAGCAAGATGCTTTGGGGCCTATCTCTGTCTTTGGAAACAATTCAGCACTTTGTGCCTTGAAGCTCTAGGGCAATGTAGCACACCCACAGCAGAAGTTCTACTTCAGCCAGATCAGGCCTGCCAAGAAACTGCGTTCAACAGGACTTTGTAAGTGATGTTCCCCATAGGCTGTAAGATCACTGTGCAGAGCGAGTTGTTTCATAGCTTCTCATAGAGCTGGAAGCAAGATGCTTCGTGGCCTATCACAGAGCTTCCTAAAATATTCAGCACTTTGTGCCTTGAAGCTCTAGGGCAATGTAGCAGACCCAGAGCAGGAGTTCTACTTCAGCAAGATCAGGCCTGCAAAGAGACTGCGTTTCACAGACATTTCTAGGAGATGTTCCCGGTAGGCTGTAAGAGCCCAATGCAGAGCGAGTTGTTTCTTTTCTTCCCAAAGAGCTGGAAGCAAGATGCTTTGGGGCTTATCTTCCCCTTTGGAAACAAGGCAGGGCTATGTGCCTTGAATCTGTAGGGCAATGTAGCAGACCCAGAGCAGAAGTTCTACTTCAGCCAGATCAGGCCTGCCAAGAAAGTGTGTTTCACAGGCCTTTGGAAGAGATGTTCCCGGTAGGCTGTAAGAGCACTGTGCAAAGAGAGTTGCTTCTTAGCTTCCCAACGAGCTGGAAGCAAGATGCTTTGGGGCCTATCTCAGTCTTTGGAAACACTTCAGCACTTTGTGCCTTGAAGCTCTAGGGCAATGTAGCACACCCACAGCAGAAGTTCTACTTCAGCCAGATCATGCCTGCCAGGAAACTGCGTTTTACAGGACTTTGTAAGAGATGTTCCCCATAGGCTGTAAGAGCACTGTGCCGAGCGACTTGGTTCTTAGCTTCCCAAAGAGCTGGAAGCAGGATGAATTGGGGCCTATCTCCGACTTGGAAACAAGGCAGGGCTTTGAGGCTTGGAGCTCTAGGACAATGTAGCACACCCAGAGCAGAAGTTCTACTTCAGCCAGATCGAACCTGCAAAGAAACTGTGTTTCACAGCCCTTTGTAAGGGATGTTCCCGGTAGGCTGTAAGAGCCCAATGCAGAGCGAGTTGTTTCTTATCTTCCCAAAGAGCTGGAAGCAAGATGCTTTGGGGCTTATCTTCCCCTTTGGAAACAAGGCAGGGCTTTGAGCCTTGGAGCTCTAGGGCAATGTAGCACACCAAAAGCAGAAGTTCTACTTCAGCCAGTTCGGGCCTTCAGAAAAGTGTGTTTCACAGGCCTTTGGAAGAGATGTTCCCGGTAGGCTGTAAGAGCACTGTGCAAAGAGAGTTGCTTCTTAGCTTCCCAAAGAGCTGGAGGCAAGATGCTTTGGGGCCTATCTCTGTCTTTGGAAACAATTCAGCACTTTGTGCCTTGAAGCTCTAGGGCAATGTAGCACACCCACAGCAGAAGTTCTACTTCAGCCAGGTCAGGCCTGCCAAGAAACTGCGTTCAACAGGACTTTGTAAGAGATGTTCCCCATAGGCTGTAAGATCACTGTGCAGAGCGAGTTGTTTCATAGCTTCTCATAGAGCTGGAAGCAAGATGCTTCGTGGCCTATCACAGAGCTTCCTAAAATATTCAGCACGTTGTGCCTTGAAGCTCTAGGGCAACGTAGCAGACCCAGAGCAGGCGTTCTACTTCAGCAAGATCAGGCCTGCAAAGAGACTGCGTTTCACAGACATTTCTAGGAGATGTTCCCGGTAGGCTGTAAGAGCCCAATGCAGAGCGAGTTGTTTCTTTTCTTCCCAAAGAGCTGGAAGCAAGATGCTTTGGGGCTTATCTTCCCCTTTGGAAACAAGGCAGGGCTATGTGCCTTGAATCTGTAGGGCAATGTAGCAGACCCAGAGCAGAAGTTCTACTTCAGCCAGATCAGGCCTGCCAAGAAAGTGTGTTTCACAGGCCTTTGGAAGAGATGTTCCCGGTAGGCTGTAAGAGCACTGTGCAAAGAGAGTTGCTTCTTAGCTTCCCAAAGAGCTGGAAGCAAGATGCTTTGGGGCCTATCTCAGTCTTTGGAAACAATTCAGCACTTTGTGCCTTGAAGCTCTAGGGCAATGTAGCACACCCAGAGCAGAAGTTCTACTTCAGCCAGATCAGGCCTGCCAAGAAACTGCGTTTTACAGGAGTTTGTAAGAGATGTTCCCCATAGGCTGTAAGAGCACTGTGCCGAGCGACTTGGTTCTTAGCTTCCCAAAGAGCTGGAAGCAGGATGAATTGGGGCCTATCTCCGTCTTTGGAAACAAGGCAGGGCTTTGAGGCTTGGAGCTCTAGGGCAATGTAGCACACCCAGAGCAGAAGTTCTACTTCAGCCAGATTGAACCTGCAAAGAAACTGCGTTTCACAGCCCTTTGTAAGGGATGTTCCCGGTAGGCTGTAAGAGCCCAATGCAGAGCGAGTTGTTTCTTATCTTCCCAAAGAGCTGGAAGCAAGATGCTTTGGGGCTTATCTTCCCCTTTGGAAACAAGGCAGGGCTTTGAGCCTTGGAGCTCTAGGGCAATGTAGCACACCAAAAGCAGAAGTTCTACTTCATCCAGATCGGGCCTTCAGAAAAGTGTGTTTCACAGGCCTTTGGAAGAGATGTTCCCGGTAGGCTGTAAGAGCACTGTGCAAAGAGAGTTGCTTCTTAGCTTCCCAAAGAGCTGGAAGCAAGATGCTTTGGGGCCTATCTCTGTCTTTGGAAACAATTCAGCACTTTGTGCCTTGAAGCTCTAGGGCAATGTAGCACACCCACAGCAGAAGTTCTACTTCAGCCAGATCAGGCCTGCCAAGAAACTGCGTTCAACAGGACTTTGTAAGAGATGTTCCCCATAGGCTGTAAGAACACTGTGCAGAGCGAGTTGTTTCATAGCTTCTCATAGAGCTGGAAGCAAGATGCTTCGTGGCCTATCAAAGAACTTCCCAAAATATTCAGCACGTTGTGCCTTGAAGCTCTAGGGCAATGTAGCAGACCCAGAGCAGTTCTACTTCAGCAAGATCAGGCCTGCAAAGAGACTGCGATTCACAGACATTTCTAGGAGATGTTCCCGGTAGGCTGTAAGAGCCCAAGGCAGAGCGAGTTGTTTCATTTCTTCCCAAAGAGCTGGAAGCAAGATGCTTTGGGGCTTATCGTCCCCTTTGGAAACAAGGCAGGGCTTTGTGCCTTGAATCTCTAGGGAAATGTAGCACACCCAGAGCAGAAGTTCTACTTCAGCCAGATCAGGCCTGCCAAGAAAGTGCGTTTCACAGGCATTTGGAAGAGATGTTCCCTGTAGACTGTAAGAGGACTGTGCAAAGAGAGTTGCTTCTTAGCTTCCCAACGAGCTGGAAGCAAGATGCTTTGGGGCCTATCTCAGTCTTTGGAAACAATTCAGCACTTTGTGCCTTGAAGCTCTAGGGCAATGTAGCACACCCAGAGCAGAAGTTCTACTTCAGCCAGATCATGCCTGCCAAGAAACTGCGTTTTACAGGACTTTGGAAGAGATGTTCCCCATAGGCTGTAAGAGCACTGTGCCGAGCGACTTGGTTCTTAGCTTCCCAAAGAGCTGGAAGCAGGATGAATTGGGGCCTATCTCCGACTTGGAAACAAGGCAGGGCTTTGAGGCTTGGAGCTCTAGGACAATGTAGCACACCCAGAGCAGAAGTTCTACTTCAGCCAGATCGAACCTGCAAAGAAACTGTGTTTCACAGCCCTTTGTAAGGGATGTTCCCGGTAGGCTGTAAGAGCCCAATGCAGAGCGAGTTGTTTCTTATCTTCCCAAAGAGCTGGAAGCAAGATGCTTTGGGGCTTATCTTCCCCTTTGGAAACAAGGCAGGGCTTTGAGCCTTGGAGCTCTAGGGCAATGTAGCACACCAAAAGCAGAAGTTCTACTTCAGCCGGATCGGGCCTTCAGAAAAGTGTGTTTCACAGGCCTTTGGAAGAGATGTTCCCGGTAGGCTGTAAGAGCACTGTGCAAAGAGAGTTGCTTCTTAGCTTCCCAAAGAGCTGGAAGCAAGATGCTTTGGGGCCTATCTCTGTCTTTGGAAACAATTCAGCACTTTGTGCCTTGAAGCTCTAGGGCAATGTAGCACACCCACAGCAGAAGTTCTACTTCAGCCAGGTCAGGCCTGCCAAGAAACTGCGTTCAACAGGACTTTGTAAGAGATGTTCCCCATAGGCTGTAAGAACACTGTGCAGAGCGAGTTGTTTCATAGCTTCTCATAGAGCTGGAAGCTAGATGCTTCGTGGCCTATCAAAGAGCTTCCTAAAATATTCAGCACGTTGTGCCTTGAAGCTCTAGGGCAACGTAGCAGACCCAGAGCAGGAGTTCTACTTCAGCAAGATCAGGCCTGCAAAGAGACTGCGTTTCACAGACATTTCTAGGAGATGTTCCCGGTAGGCTGTAAGAGCCCAATGCAGAGCGAGTTGTTTCTTTTCTTCCCAAAGAGCTGGAAGCAAGATGCTTTGGGGCTTATCTTCCCCTTTGGAAACAAGGCAGGGCTATGTGCCTTGAATCTGTAGGGCAATGTAGCAGACCCAGAGCAGAAGTTCTACTTCAGCCAGATCAGGCCTGCCAAGAAAGTGTGTTTCACAGGCCTTTGGAAGAGATGTTCCCGGTAGGCTGTAAGAGCACTGTGCAAAGAGAGTTGCTTCTTAGCTTCCCAAAGAGCTGGAAGCAAGATGCTTTGGGGCCTATCTCAGTCTTTGGAAACAATTCAGCACTTTGTGCCTTGAAGCTCTAGGGCAATGTAGCACACCCAGAGCAGAAGTTCTACTTCAGCCAGATCAGGCCTGCCAAGAAACTGCGTTTTACAGGACTTTGTAAGAGATGTTCCCCATAGGCTGTAAGAGCACTGTGCCTAGCGACTTGGTTCTTAGCTTCCCAAAGAGCTGGATGCAGGATGAATTGGGGCCTATCTCCGACTTGGAAACAAGGCAGGGCTTTGATGCTTGGAGCTCTAGGACAATGTAGCACACCCAGAGCAGAAGTTCTACTTCAGCCAGATCGAACCTGCAAAGAAACTGTGTTTCACAGCCCTTTGTAAGGGGTGTTCCCGGTAGGCTGTAAGAGCCCAATGTAGAGCGACTTGTTTCTTATCTTCCCAAAGAGCTGGAAGCAAGATGCTTTGGGGCTTATCTTCCCCTTTGGAAACAAGGCAGGGCTTTGAGCCTTGGAGCTCTAGGGCAATGTAGCACACCAAAAGCAGAAGTTCTACTTCAGCCGGATCGGGCCTTCAGAAAAGTGTGTTTCACAGGCCTTTGGAAGAGATGTTCCCGGTAGGCTGTAAGAGCACTGTGCAAAGAGAGTTGCTTCTTAGCTTCCCAAAGAGCTGGAAGCAAGATGCTTTGGGGCCTATCTCTGTCTTTGGAAACAATTCAGCACTTTGTGCCTTGAAGCTCTAGGGCAATGTAGCACACCCACAGCAGAAGTTCTACTTCAGCCAGGTCAGGCCTGCCAAGAAACTGCGTTCAACAGGACTTTGTAAGAGATGTTCCCCATAGGCTGTAAGAACACTGTGCAGAGCGAGTTGTTTCATAGCTTCTCATAGAGCTGGAAGCAAGATGCTTTGGGGCTTATCTTCCCCTTTGGAAACAAGGCAGGGCTATGTGCCTTGAATCTGTAGGGCAATGTAGCACACCCAGAGCAGAAGTTCTACTTCAGCCAGATCAGGCCTGCCAAGAAAGTGCGTTTCACAGGCATTTGGAAGAGATGTTCCCTGTAGACTGTAAGAGGACTGTGCAAAGAGAGTTGCTTCTTAGCTTCCCAACGAGCTGGAAGCAAGATGCTTTGGGGCCTATCTCAGTCTTTGGAAACAATTCAGCACTTTGTGCCTTGAAGCTCTAGGGCAATGTAGCACACCCAGAGCAGAAGTTCTACTTCAGCCAGATCATGCCTGCCAAGAAACTGCGTTTTACAGGACTTTGGAAGAGATGTTCCCCATAGGCTGTAAGAGCACTGTGCCGAGCGACTTGGTTCTTAGCTTCCCAAAGAGCTGGAAGCAGGATGAATTGGGGCCTATCTCCGACTTGGAAACAAGGCAGGGCTTTGAGGCTTGGAGCTCTAGGACAATGTAGCACACCCAGAGCAGAAGTTCTACTTCAGCCAGATCGAACCTGCAAAGAAACTGTGTTTCACAGCCCTTTGTAAGGGATGTTCCCGGTAGGCTGTAAGAGCCCAATGCAGAGCGAGTTGTTTCTTATCTTCCCAAAGAGCTGGAAGCAAGATGCTTTGGGGCTTATCTTCCCCTTTGGAAACAAGGCAGGGCTTTGAGCCTTGGAGCTCTAGGGCAATGTAGCACACCAAAAGCAGAAGTTCTACTTCAGCCGGATCGGGCCTTCAGAAAAGTGTGTTTCACAGGCCTTTGGAAGAGATGTTCCCGGTAGGCTGTAAGAGCACTGTGCAAAGAGAGTTGCTTCTTAGCTTCCCAAAGAGCTGGAAGCAAGATGCTTTGGGGCCTATCTCTGTCTTTGGAAACAATTCAGCACTTTGTGCCTTGAAGCTCTAGGGCAATGTAGCACACCCACAGCAGAAGTTCTACTTCAGCCAGGTCAGGCCTGCCAAGAAACTGCGTTCAACAGGACTTTGTAAGAGATGTTCCCCATAGGCTGTAAGAACACTGTGCAGAGCGAGTTGTTTCATAGCTTCTCATAGAGCTGGAAGCTAGATGCTTCGTGGCCTATCAAAGAGCTTCCTAAAATATTCAGCACGTTGTGCCTTGAAGCTCTAGGGCAACGTAGCAGACCCAGAGCAGGAGTTCTACTTCAGCAAGATCAGGCCTGCAAAGAGACTGCGTTTCACAGACATTTCTAGGAGATGTTCCCGGTAGGCTGTAAGAGCCCAATGCAGAGCGAGTTGTTTCTTTTCTTCCCAAAGAGCTGGAAGCAAGATGCTTTGGGGCTTATCTTCCCCTTTGGAAACAAGGCAGGGCTATGTGCCTTGAATCTGTAGGGCAATGTAGCAGACCCAGAGCAGAAGTTCTACTTCAGCCAGATCAGGCCTGCCAAGAAAGTGTGTTTCACAGGCCTTTGGAAGAGATGTTCCCGGTAGGCTGTAAGAGCACTGTGCAAAGAGAGTTGCTTCTTAGCTTCCCAAAGAGCTGGAAGCAAGATGCTTTGGGGCCTATCTCAGTCTTTGGAAACAATTCAGCACTTTGTGCCTTGAAGCTCTAGGGCAATGTAGCACACCCAGAGCAGAAGTTCTACTTCAGCCAGATCAGGCCTGCCAAGAAACTGCGTTTTACAGGACTTTGTAAGAGATGTTCCCCATAGGCTGTAAGAGCACTGTGCCTAGCGACTTGGTTCTTAGCTTCCCAAAGAGCTGGATGCAGGATGAATTGGGGCCTATCTCCGACTTGGAAACAAGGCAGGGCTTTGATGCTTGGAGCTCTAGGACAATGTAGCACACCCAGAGCAGAAGTTCTACTTCAGCCAGATCGAACCTGCAAAGAAACTGTGTTTCACAGCCCTTTGTAAGGGGTGTTCCCGGTAGGCTGTAAGAGCCCAATGTAGAGCGACTTGTTTCTTATCTTCCCAAAGAGCTGGAAGCAAGATGCTTTGGGGCTTATCTTCCCCTTTGGAAACAAGGCAGGGCTTTGAGCCTTGGAGCTCTAGGGCAATGTAGCACACCAAAAGCAGAAGTTCTACTTCAGCCGGATCGGGCCTTCAGAAAAGTGTGTTTCACAGGCCTTTGGAAGAGATGTTCCCGGTAGGCTGTAAGAGCACTGTGCAAAGAGAGTTGCTTCTTAGCTTCCCAAAGAGCTGGAAGCAAGATGCTTTGGGGCCTATCTCTGTCTTTGGAAACAATTCAGCACTTTGTGCCTTGAAGCTCTAGGGCAATGTAGCACACCCACAGCAGAAGTTCTACTTCAGCCAGGTCAGGCCTGCCAAGAAACTGCGTTCAACAGGACTTTGTAAGAGATGTTCCCCATAGGCTGTAAGAAAACTGTGCAGAGCGAGTTGTTTCATAGCTTCTCATAGAGCTGGAAGCAAGATGCTTCGTGGCCTATCAAAGAGCTTCCCAAAATATTCAGCACGTTGTGCCTTGAAGCTCTAGGGCAACGTAGCAGACCCAGAGCAGGAGTTCTACTTCAGCAAGATCAGGCCTGAAAAGAGACTGCGTTTCACAGACATTTCTAGGAGATGTTCCCGGTAGGCTGTAAGAGCCCAATGCAGAGCGAGTTGTTTCATTTCTTCCCAAAGAGCTGGAAGCAAGATGCTTTGGGGCTTATCGTCCCCTTTGGAAACAATGCAGGGCTTTGTGCCTTGAATCTCTAGGGCAATGTAGCACACCAAAAGCAGAAGTTCTACTTCAGCCGGATCGGGCCTGCAAAGAAAGTGCGTTTCACAGGCATTTGGAAGAGATGTTCCCTGTAGACTGTAAGAGGACTGTGCAAAGAGAGTTGCTTCTTAGCTTCCCAAAGAGCTGGAAGCAAGATGCTTTGGGGCCTATCTCTGTCTTTGGAAACAATTCAGCACTTTGTGCCTTGAAGCTCTAGGGCAATGTAGCACACCCACAGCAGAAGTTCTACTTCAGCCAGGTCAGGCCTGCCAAGAAACTGCGTTCAACAGGACTTTGTAAGAGATGTTCCCCATAGGCTGTAAGAACACTGTGCAGAGCGAGTTGTTTCATAGCTTCTCATAGAGCTGGAAGCTAGATGCTTCGTGGCCTATCAAAGAGCTTCCTAAAATATTCAGCACGTTGTGCCTTGAAGCTCTAGGGCAACGTAGCAGACCCAGAGCAGGAGTTCTACTTCAGCAAGATCAGGCCTGCAAAGAGACTGCGTTTCACAGACATTTCTAGGAGATGTTCCCGGTAGGCTGTAAGAGCCCAATGCAGAGCGAGTTGTTTCTTTTCTTCCCAAAGAGCTGGAAGCAAGATGCTTTGGGGCTTATCTTCCCCTTTGGAAACAAGGCAGGGCTATGTGCCTTGAATCTGTAGGGCAATGTAGCAGACCCAGAGCAGAAGTTCTACTTCAGCCAGATCAGGCCTGCCAAGAAAGTGTGTTTCACAGGCCTTTGGAAGAGATGTTCCCGGTAGGCTGTAAGAGCACTGTGCAAAGAGAGTTGCTTCTTAGCTTCCCAAAGAGCTGGAAGCAAGATGCTTTGGGGCCTATCTCAGTCTTTGGAAACAATTCAGCACTTTGTGCCTTGAAGCTCTAGGGCAATGTAGCACACCCAGAGCAGAAGTTCTACTTCAGCCAGATCAGGCCTGCCAAGAAACTGCGTTTTACAGGACTTTGTAAGAGATGTTCCCCATAGGCTGTAAGAGCACTGTGCCTAGCGACTTGGTTCTTAGCTTCCCAAAGAGCTGGATGCAGGATGAATTGGGGCCTATCTCCGACTTGGAAACAAGGCAGGGCTTTGATGCTTGGAGCTCTAGGACAATGTAGCACACCCAGAGCAGAAGTTCTACTTCAGCCAGATCGAACCTGCAAAGAAACTGTGTTTCACAGCCCTTTGTAAGGGGTGTTCCCGGTAGGCTGTAAGAGCCCAATGTAGAGCGACTTGTTTCTTATCTTCCCAAAGAGCTGGAAGCAAGATGCTTTGGGGCTTATCTTCCCCTTTGGAAACAAGGCAGGGCTTTGAGCCTTGGAGCTCTAGGGCAATGTAGCACACCAAAAGCAGAAGTTCTACTTCAGCCGGATCGGGCCTTCAGAAAAGTGTGTTTCACAGGCCTTTGGAAGAGATGTTCCCGGTAGGCTGTAAGAGCACTGTGCAAAGAGAGTTGCTTCTTAGCTTCCCAAAGAGCTGGAAGCAAGATGCTTTGGGGCCTATCTCTGTCTTTGGAAACAATTCAGCACTTTGTGCCTTGAAGCTCTAGGGCAATGTAGCACACCCACAGCAGAAGTTCTACTTCAGCCAGGTCAGGCCTGCCAAGAAACTGCGTTCAACAGGACTTTGTAAGAGATGTTCCCCATAGGCTGTAAGAAAACTGTGCAGAGCGAGTTGTTTCATAGCTTCTCATAGAGCTGGAAGCAAGATGCTTCGTGGCCTATCAAAGAGCTTCCCAAAATATTCAGCACGTTGTGCCTTGAAGCTCTAGGGCAACGTAGCAGACCCAGAGCAGGAGTTCTACTTCAGCAAGATCAGGCCTGAAAAGAGACTGCGTTTCACAGACATTTCTAGGAGATGTTCCCGGTAGGCTGTAAGAGCCCAATGCAGAGCGAGTTGTTTCATTTCTTCCCAAAGAGCTGGAAGCAAGATGCTTTGGGGCTTATCGTCCCCTTTGGAAACAATGCAGGGCTTTGTGCCTTGAATCTCTAGGGCAATGTAGCACACCAAAAGCAGAAGTTCTACTTCAGCCGGATCGGGCCTGCAAAGAAAGTGCGTTTCACAGGCATTTGGAAGAGATGTTCCCTGTAGACTGTAAGAGGACTGTGCAAAGAGAGTTGCTTCTTAGCTTCCCAAAGAGCTGGAAGCAAGATGCTTTGGGGCCTATCTCAGTCTTTGGAAACAATTCAGCACTTTGTGCCTTGAAGCTCTAGGGCAATGTAGCACACCCAGAGCAGAAGTTCTACTTCAGCCAGATCAGGCCTGCCAAGAAACTGCGTTTTACAGGACTTTGTAAGAGATGTTCCCCATAGGCTGTAAGAGCACTGTGCCGAGCGACTTGGTTCTTAGCTTCCCAAAGAGCTGGAAGCAGGATGAATTGGGGCCTATCTCCGACTTGGAAACAAGGCAGGGCTTTGAGGCTTGGAGCTCTAGGACAATGTAGCACACCCAGAGCAGAAGTTCTACTTCAGCCAGATCGAACCTGCAAAGAAACTGTGTTTCACAGCCCTTTGTAAGGGATGTTCCCGGTAGGCTGTAAGAGCCCAATGCAGAGCGAGTTGTTTCTTATCTTCCCAAAGAGCTGGAAGCAAGATGCTTCGTGGCCTATCAAAGAGCTTCCTAAAATATTCAGCACGTTGTGCCTTGAAGATCTAGGGCAACGTAGCAGACCCAGAGCAGGAGTTCTACTTCAGCAAGATCAGGCCTGCAAAGAGACTGCGTTTCACAGACATTTCTAGGAGATGTTCCCGGTAGGCTGTAAGAGCCCAATGCAGAGCGAGTTGTTTCTTTTCTTCCCAAAGAGCTGGAAGCAAGATGCTTTGGGGCTTATCTTCCCCTTTGGAAACAAGGCAGGGCTATGTGCCTTGAATCTGTAGGGCAATGTAGCAGACCCAGAGCAGAAGTTCTACTTCAGCCAGATCAGGCCTGCCAAGAAAGTGTGTTTCACAGGCCTTTGGAAGAGATGTTCCCGGTAGGCTGTAAGAGGACTGTGCAAAGAGAGTTGCTTCTTAGCTTCCCAAAGAGCTGGAAGCAAGATGCTTTGGGGCCTATCTCAGTCTTTGGAAACAATTCAGCACTTTGTGCCTTGAAGCTCTAGGGCAATGTAGCACACCCAGAGCAGAAGTTCTACTTCAGCTAGATTATGCCTGCCAAGAGACTGCGTTATACAGGACTTTGTAAGAGATGTTCCCCATAGGCTGTAAGAGCACTGTGCCGAGCGACTTGGTTCTTAGCTTCCCAAAGAGCTGGAAGCAGGATGAATTGGGGCCTATCTCCGTCTTTGGAAACAAGGCAGGGCTTTGAGGCTTGGACCTCTAGGACAATGTAGCACACCCAGAGCAGAAGTTCTACTTCAGCCAGATCGAACCTGCAAAGAAACTGTGTTTCACAGCCCTTTGTAAGGGGTGTTCCCGGTAGGCTGTAAGAGCCCAATGCAGAGCGAGTTGTTTCTTATCTTCCCAAAGAGCTGGAAGCAAGATGCTTTGGGGCCTATCTCTGTCTTTGGAAACAATTCAGCACTTTGTGCCTTGAAGCTCTAGGGCAATGTAGCACACCCACAGCAGAAGTTCTACTTCAACCAGGTCAGGCCTGCCAAGAAACTGCGTTCAACAGGACTTTGTAAGAGATGTTCCCCATAGGCTGTAAGAACACTGTGCAGAGCGAGTTGTTTCATAGCTTCTCATAGAGCTGGAAGCAAGATGCTTCGTGGCCTATCAAAGAGCTTCCTAAAATATTCAGCACGTTGTGCCTTGAAGCTCTAGGGCAACGTAGCAGACCCAGAGCAGGAGTTCTACTTCAGCAAGATCAGGCCTGTAAAGAGACTGCGTTTCACAGACATTTCTAGGAGATGTTCCCGGTAGGCTGTAAGAGCCCAATGCAGAGCGAGTTGTTTCTTTTCTTCCCAAAGAGCTGGAAGCAAGATGCTTTGGGGCTTATCTTCCACTTTGGAAACAAGGCAGGGCTATGTGCCTTGAATCTGTAGGGCAATGTAGCAGACCCAGAGCAGAAGTTCTACTTCAGCCAGATCAGGCCTGCGAAGAAAGTGTGTTTCACAGGCCTTTGGAAGAGATGTTCCCGGTAGGCTGTAAGAGGACTGTGCAAAGAGAGTTGCTTCTTAGCTTCCCAACGATCTGGAAGCAAGATGCTTTGGGGCCTATCTCAGTCTTTGGAAACAATTCAGCACTTTGTGCCTTGAAGCTCTAGGGCAATGTAGCACACCCAGAGCAGAAGTTCTACTTCAGCCAGATCATGCCTGCCAAGAAACTGCGTTTTACAGGACTTTGGAAGAGATGTTCCCCATAGGCTGTAAGAGCACTGTGCCGAGCGACTTGGTTCTTAGCTTCCCAAAGAGCTGGAAGCAGGATGAATTGGGGCCTATCTCCGACTTCGAAACAAGGCAGGGCTTTGAGGCTTGGAGCTCTAGGACAAAGTAGCACACCCAGAGCAGAAGTTCTACTTCAGCCAGATCGAACCTGCAAAGAAACTGTGTTTCACAGCCCTTTGTAAGGGGTGTTCCTGGTAGGCTGTAAGAGTCCAATGCAGAGCGAGTTGTTTCTTATCTTCCCAAAGAGCTGGAAGCAAGATGCTTTGGGGCTTATCTTCCCCTTTGGAAACAAGGCAGGGCTTTGAGCCTTGGAGCTCTAGGGCAATGTAGCACACCAAAAGCAGAAGTTCTACTTCAGCCGGATCGGGCCTTCAGAAAAGTGTGTTTCACACGCCTTTGGAAGAGATGTTCCCGGTAGGCTGTAAGAGCACTGTGCAAAGAGAGTTGCTTCTTAGCTTCCCAAAGAGCTGGAAGCAAGATGCTTTGGGGCCTATCTCTGTCTTTGGAAACAATTCAGCACTTTGTGCCTTGAAGCTCTAGGGCAATGTAGCACACCCACAGCAGAAGTTCTACTTCAGCCAGGTCAGGCCTGCCAAGAAACTGCGTTCAACAGGACTTTGTAAGAGATGTTCCCCATAGGCTGTAAGAACACTGTGCAGAGCGAGTTGTTTCATAGCTTCTCATAGAGCTGGAAGCAAGATGCTTCGTGGCCTATCAAAGAGCTTCCTAAAATATTCAGCACGTTGTGCCTTGAAGCTCTAGGGCAACGTAGCAGACCCAGAGCAGGAGTTCTACTTCAGCAAGATCAGGCCTGCAAAGAGACTGCGTTTCACAGACATTTCTAGGAGATGTTCCCGGTAGGCTGTAAGAGCCCAATGCAGAGGGAGTTGTTTCTTTTCTTCCCAAAGAGCTGGAAGCAAGTTGCTTTGGGGCTTATCTTCCCCTTTGGAAACAAGGCAGGGCTATGTGCCTTGAATCTGTAGGGCAATGTAGCAGACCCGGAGCAGAAGTTCTACTTCAGCCAGATCAGGCCTGCCAAGAAAGTGTGTTTCACAGGCCTTTGGAAGAGATGTTCCCGGTAGGCTGTAAGAGGACTGTGCAAAGAGAGTTGCTTCTTAGCTTCCCAACGATCTGGAAGCAAGATGCTTTGGGGCCTATCTCAGTCTTTGGAAACAATTCAGCACTTTGTGCCTTGAAGCTCTAGGGCAATGTAGCACACCCAGAGCAGAAGTTCTACTTCAGCCAGATCATGCCTGCCAAGAAACTGCGTTCTACAGGACTTTGTAAGAGATGTTCCCCATAGGCTGTAAGAGCACTGTGCCGAGCGACTTGGTTCTTAGCTTCCCAAAGAGCTGGAAGCAGGATGAATTGGGGCCTATCTCCGACTTGGAAACAAGGCAGGGCTTTGAGGCTTGGAGCTCTAGGACAATGTAGCACACCCAGAGCAGAAGTTCTACTTCAGCCAGATCGAACCTGCAAAGAAACTGTGTTTCACAGCCCTTTGTAAGGGATGTTCCCGGTAGGCTGTAAGAGCCCAATGCAGAGCGAGTTGTTTCTTATCTTCCCAAAGAGCTGGAAGCAAGATGCTTTGGGGCTTATCTTCCCCTTTGGAAACAAGGCAGGGCTTTGAGCCTTGGAGCTCTAGGGCAATGTAGCACACCAAAAGCAGAAGTTCTACTTCAGCCGGATCGGGCCTTCAGAAAAGTGTGTTTCACAGGCCTTTGGAAGAGATGTTCCCGGTAGGCTGTAAGAGCACTGTGCAAAGAGAGTTGCTTCTTAGCTTCCCAAAGAGCTGGAAGCAAGATGCTTAGGGGCCTATCTTTGTCTTTGGAATCAATTCAGCAATTTGTGCCTTGAAGCTCTAGGGCAATGTAGCACACCGACAGCAGAAGTTCTACTTTAGCCAGGTCAGGCCTGCCAAGAAACTGCGTTCAACAGGACTTTGTAAGAGATGTTCCCCATAGGCTGTAAGAACACTGTGCAGAGCGAGTTGTTTCATAGCTTCTCATAGAGCTGGAAGCAAGATGCTTCGTGGCCTATCAAAGAGCTCCCTAAAATATTCAGCACGTTGTGCCTTGAAGCTCTAGGGCAACGTAGCAGACCCAGAGCAGGAGTTCTACTTCAGCAAGATCAGGCCAGCCAAGAAAGTGTGTTTCACAGGCCTTTGGAAGAGATGTTCCCGGTAGGCTGTAAGAGCACTGTGCAAAGAGAGTTGCTTCTTAGCTTCCCAAAGAGCTGGAAGCAAGATGCTTTGGGGCCTATCTCAGTCTTTGGAAACAATTCAGCACTTTGTGCCTTGAAGCTCTAGGGCAATGTAGCACACCCAGAGCAGAAGTTCTACTTCAGCCAGATCAGGCCTGCCAAGAAACTGCGTTTTACAGGACTTTGTAAGAGATGTTCCCCATAGGCTGTAAGAGCACTGTGCCGAGCGACTTGGTTCTTAGCTTCCCAAAGAGCTGGAAGCAGGATTAATTGGGGCCTATCTCCGTCTTTGGAAACAAGGCAGGGCTTTGAGGCTTGGAGCTCTAGGGCAATGTAGCACACCCAGAGCAGAACTTCTACTTCAGCCAGATTGAACCTGCAAAGAAACTGCGTTTCACAACCCTTTGTAAGGGATGTTCCCGGTAGGCTGTAAGAGCCCAATGCAGAGCGAGTTGTTTCTTATCTTCCCAAAGAGCTGGAAGCAAGATGCTTTGGGGCTTATCTTCCCCTTTGGAAACAAGGCAGGGCTTTGAGCCTTGGAGCTTTAGGGCAATGTAGCACACCAAAAGCAGAAGTTCTACTTCAGCCGGATCGGGCCTTCAGAAAAGTGTGTTTCACAGGCCTTTGGAAGAGATGTTCCCGGCAGGCTGTAAGAGCACTGTGCAAAGAGAGTTGCTTCTTAGCTTCCCAAAGAGCTGGAAGCAAGATGCTTTGTGTCGTATCTCAGTCTTTGGAAACAATTCAGCACTTTGTGCCTTGAAGCTCTAGGGCAATGTAGCACACCCAGAGCAGAAGTTCTACTTCAGCCAGATCATGCCTGCCAAGAAACTGCGTTTTACAGGACTTTGTAAGAGATGTTCCCCATAGGCTGTAAGAGCACTGTGCCGAGCGACTTGGTTCTTAGCTTCCCAAAGAGCTGGAAGCAGGATGAATTGGGGCCTATCTCCGACTTGGAAACAAGGCAGGGCTTTGAGGCTTGGAGCTCTAGGACAATGTAGCACACCCAGAGCAGAAGTTCTACTTCAGCCAGATCGAACCTGCAAAGAAACTGTGTTTCACAGCCCTTTGTAAGCGATGTTCCCGGTAGGCTGTAAGAGCCCAATGCAGAGCGAGTTGTTTCTTATCTTCCCAAAGAGCTGGAAGCAAGATGCTTTGGGGCTTATCTTCCCCTTTGGAAACAAGGCAGGGCTTTGAGCCTTGGAGCTCTAGGGCAATGTAGCACACCAAAAGCAGAAGTTCTACTTCAGCCGGATCGGGCCTTCAGAAAAGTGTGTTTCACAGGCCTTTGGAAGAGATGTTCCCGGTAGGCTGTAAGAGCACTGTGCAAAGAGAGTTGCTTCTTAGCTTCCCAAAGAGCTGGAAGCAAGATGCTTAGGGGCCTATCTTTGTCTTTGGAATCAATTCAGCACTTTGTGCCTTGAAGCTCTAGGGCAATGTAGCACACCCACAGCAGAAGTTCTACTTCAGCCAGGTCAGGCCTGCCAAGAAACTGCGTTCAACAGGACTTTGTAAGAGATGTTCCCCATAGGCTGTAAGAACACTGTGCAGAGCGAGTTGTTTCATAGCTTCTCATAGAGCTGGAAGCAAGATGCTTCGTGGCCTATCAAAGAACTTCCTGAAATATTCAGCACGTTGTGCCTTGAAGCTCTAGGGCAATGTAGCAGACCCAGAGCAGGAGTTCTACTTCAGCAAGATCAGGCCTGCAAAGCGACTGCGTTTCACAGACATTTCTAGGAGATGTTCCCGGTAGGCTGTAAGAGCCCAATGCAGAGCGAGTTGTTTCATTTCTTCCTAAAGAGCTGGAAGCAAGATGCTTTGGGGCTTATCGTCCCCTTTGGAAACAAGGCAGGGCTTTGTGCCTTGAATCTCTAGGGAAATGTAGCACACCCAGAGCAGAAGTTCTACTTCAGCCAGATCAGGCCTGCCAAGAAAGTGCGTTTCACAGGCATTTGGAAGAGATGTTCCCTGTAGACTGTAAGAGGACTGTGCCGAGCGAGTTGGTTCTTAGCTTCCCAAAGAGCTGGAAGCAAGATGCTTTGGGGCCTATCTCAGTCTTTGGAAACAATTCAGCACTTTGTGCCTTGAAGCTCTAGGGCAATGTAGCACACCCAGAGCAGAAGTTCTACTTCAGCCAGATCATGCCTGCCAAGAAACTGCGTTTTACAGGACTTTGTAAGAGATGTTCCCCATAGGCTGTAAGAGCACTGTGCCGAGCGACTTGGTTCTTAGCTTCCCAAAGAGCTGGAAGCAGGATGAATTGGGGCCTATCTCCGACTTGGAAACAAGGCAGGGCTTTGAGGCTTGGAGCTCTAGGACAATGTAGCACACCCAGAGCAGAAGTTCTACTTCAGCCAGATCGAACCTGCAAAGAAACTGTGTTTCACAGCCCTTTGTAAGGGATGTTCCCGGTAGGCTGTAAGAGCCCAATGCAGAGCGAGTTGTTTCTTATCTTCCCAAAGAGCTGGAAGCAAGATGCTTTGGGGCTTATCTTCCCCTTTGGAAACAAGGCAGGGCTTTGAGCCTTGGAGCTCTAGGGCAATGTAGCACACCAAAAGCAGAAGTTCTACTTCAGCCGGATCGGGCCTTCAGAAAAGTGTGTTTCACTGGCCTTTGGAAGAGATGTTCCTGGTAGGCTGTAAGAGCACTGTGCAAAGGGAGTTGCTTCTTAGCTTCCCAAAGAGCTGGAAGCAACATTCTTTGGGGCTTATCTTCCCCTTTGGAAACAAGGCAGGGCTTTGTGCCTTGAATCTCTAGGGCAATGTAGCACACCCAGAGCAGAAGTTCTACTTAAGCCAGATCAGGCCTGCCAAGAAAGTGCGTTTCACAGGCCTTTGGAAGAGATGTTCCCGGTAGGCTGTCAGAGCACTGTGCACAGCGAGTTGATTCTTAGCTTCGCAAAGAGCTGGAAGCAAGATGCTTTGGGGCCTATCTCCGGCTAGGAAACAAGGCAGGGCTTTGAGGCTTGGAGCTCTAGGGCAATGTACCACACCCAGAGCAGAAGTTCTACTTCAGCCAGATCAGGCCTGCCAAGAAACTGCGTTCAACAGGACCTTGTAAGAGATGTTCCCCATAGGCTGTAAGAACACTGTGCAGAGCGAGTTGTTTCATAGCTTCTCATAGAGCTGGAAGCAAGATGCTTCGTGGCCTATCAAAGAACTTCCTAAAATATTCAGCACGGTGTGCCTTGAAGCTCTAGGGCAATGTAGCAGACCCAGAGCAGTTCTACTTCAGCAAGATCAGGCCTGCAAAGAGACTGCGTATCACAGACATTTCTAGGAGATGTTCCCGGTAGGCTGTAAGAGCCCAATGCAGAGTGAGTTGTTTCTTTTCTTCCCAAAGAGCTGGAAGCAAGATGCTTTGGGGCTTATCTTCCCCTTTGGAAACAAGGCAGGGCTATGTGCCTTGAATCTGTAGGGCAATGTAGCAGACCCAGAGCAGAAGTTCTACTTCAGCCAGATCAGGCCTGCCAAGAAAGTGCGTTTCACAGGCCTTTGGAAGAGATGTTCCCGGTAGGCTGTAAGAGGACTGTGCAAAAGGAGTTGCTTCTTAGCTTCCCAAAGAGCTGGAAGCAAGATGCTTTGGGGCCTATGTCAGTCTTTGGAAACAATTCAGCACTTTGTGCCTTGAAGCTCTAGGGCAATGTAGCACACCCACAGCAGAAGTTCTACTTCAGCCAGATCATGCCTGCCAAGAAACTGCGTTTTACAGGACTTTGTAAGAGATGTTCCCCATAGGCTGTAAGAGCACTGTGCCGAGCGACTTGGTTCTTAGCTTCCCAAAGAGCTGGAAGCAGGATGAATTGGGGCCTATCTCCGTCTTTGGAAACAAGGCAGGTCTTTGAGGCTTGGAGCTCTAGGGCAATGTAGCACACCCAGAGCAGAAGTTCTACTTCATCCAGATCGGGCCTTCAGAAAAGTGCGTTTCACAGGCCTTTGGAAGAGATGTTCCCGGTAGGCTGTAAGAGCACTGTGCAAAGAGAGTTGCTTCTTAGCTTCCCAAAGAGCTGGAAGCAAGATGCTTTGGGGCTTATCTTCCCCTTGGAAACAAGGCAGGGCTTTGTGCCTTGAATCTCTAGGGCAATGAAGCACACCCAGAGCAGAAGTTCTACTTCAGCCAGATCAGGCCTGCCAAGAAAGTGCGTTTCACAGGCCTTTGGAAGAGATGTTCCCGGTAGGCTGTCAGAGCACTGTGCACAGTGAGTTGATTCTTAGCTTCGCAAAGAGCTGGAAGCAAGATGCTTTGGGGCCTATCTCCGGCTTTGGAAACAAGGCAGGGCTTTGAGGCTTGGAGCTCTAGGGCAATGTAGCACACCAAGAGCAGAAGTTCTACTTCATCCAGATCGGGCCTTCAGAAAAGTGCGTTTCACAGGCCTTTGGAAGAGATGTTCCCTGTAGGCTGTAAGAGGACTGTGCAAAGAGAGTTGCTTCTTAGCTTCCCAAAGAGCTGGAAGCAAGATGCTTTGTGTCCTATCTCAGTCTTTGGAAACAATTCAGCACTTTGTGCCTTGAAGCTCTAGGGCAATGTAGCACAAGCAGAGCAGAAGTTCTACTTCAGCCAGATCATGCCAGCCAAGAAAGTGCGTTTCACAGGCCTTTGGAAGAGATGTTCCCCATTGGCTATAAGAGGTCTGTGCAAAGAGAGTTACTTCTTAGCTTCCCAAAGAGCTGGAAGCAAGATGCTTTGGGGCCTATCTCAGTCTTAGGAAACAATTCAGCACTTTGTGCCTTGAAGCTCTAGGGCAATGTAGCACACCCAGAGCAGAAGTTCTACTTCAGCCAGATCATGCCTGCCAAGAAACTGCGTTTTACAGGACTTTGTAAGAGATGTTCCCCATAGGCTATAAGAGCACTGTGCCGAGCGAGTTGGTTCTTAGCTTCCCAAAGAGCTGGAAGCAGGATGAATTGGGGCCTATCTCCGTCTTTGGAAACAAGGCAGGGCTTTGATGCTTGGAGCTCTATGGCAATGTAGCACACCCAGAGCAGAAGTTCTACTTCAGCCAGATCGAACCTGCAAAGAAACTGCGTTTCACAGGCCTTTGGAATAGATGTTCCCGGTAGGCTGTCAGAGCACTGTGCAGAGCGAGTCGTTTCTTAGCTTCCCAAAGAGCTGGAAGCAAGATGCTTTGGGGCCTATCTCTGTCTTTGGAAACAATTTAGCACTTTGTGCCTTGAAGCTCTAGAGCAATGTAGCACACCCAGAGCAGAAGTTCTACTTCAGCGAGATCAGGCCTGCAAAGAAACTGCGCTTCACAGGCCTTTGTAAGGGATGTTCCCGGTAGGCTGTAAAACCCCAATGCAGAGCGAGTTGTTTCTTAGCTTCCCAAAGAGCTGGAATCAAGATGCTTTGGGGCTTATCTTCCCCTTTGGAAACAAGGCAGGGCTTTGTGCCTTGAATCTCTAGGGCAATGAAGCACACCGAGAGCAGAAGTTCTACTTCAGCCAGATCGAACCTGCAAAGAAACTGCGTTTCACAGGCCTTTGGAATAGATGTTCCCGGTAGGCTGTCAGAGCACTGTGCAGAGCGAGTTGTTTCTTAGCTTCCCAAAGAGCTGGAAGCAAGATGCTTTGGGGCCTATCTCTGTCTTTGGAAACAATTCAGCACTTTGTGCCTTGAATCTCTAGGGCAATGTAGCACACCCAGAGCAGAAGTTCTACTTCATCCAGAATGGGCCTTCAGAAAAGTGCGTTTCACAGGCCTTTGGAAGAGATGTTCCCGGTAGGCTGTAAGAGCAATGTGCAAAGAGAGTTGATTCTTAGCTTCCCAAAGAGCTGGAAGCAAGATGCTTTGGGGCCTATCTGTGTCTTTGGAAACAATTCAGCAGTTTGTGCCTTGAAGCTCTAGGGCAATGTAGTACACACACAGCAGAAGTTCTACTTCAGCCATATCAGGCCTGCAGAGAAACTGCGTTTCACAGGCCTTTGGAATAGATGTTCCCAGTAGGCTATAAGAGCACTGTGCAGAGCGAGTTGTTTCTTAGCTTCCCAAAGAGCTGGAAGGAAGATGCTTTGGGGCCTATCTCTGTCTTTGGAAACAATTCAGCACTTTGTGCCTTGAAGCTCTAGGGCAATGTAGCACACCCAGAGCAGAAGTTCTACTTCAGCCAGATCAGGCCTGCAAAGAAACTGCGTGTCACAGCCCTTTGTAAGGGATGTTCCCAGTAGGCTGTAAGAGCCCAATGCAGAGCGAGTTGTTTCTTAGCTTCCCCAAGAGCTGGAAGCAAGATACTTTGGGGCTTATCTACCCCGTTGGAAACAAGGCAGGGCTTTGAGCCTTGGAGCTCTAGGGCAATGTAGCACACCCAGAGCAGAAGTTCTACTTCATCCAGATTGGGCCTGCAAGGAAAGTGTTTTTCACAGGCCTTTGGAAGAGATGTTCCCGGTAGGCTATAAGAGCTCTGTGCAAAGAGAGTTGGTTCTTAGCTTCCCAAAGAGCTGGAAGCAAGATGCTTTGGGGACTATCTCTGTCTTTGGAAACAATTCAGCACTTTGTGCCTTGAAGCTCTAGGGCAATGTAACACATCCAGAGCAGAAGTTCTACTTCAGCCAGATCAGGCCTGCCAAGAAAGTGCGTTTCACAGGCCTTTGGAAGAGATGTTCCCGGTAGGCTGTAAGAGCACTTAGCAAAGAGAGTTGCTTCTTAGCTTCCCAAAGAGCTGGAAGCAAGATGCTTTGGGGCCTATCTCAGTCTTTGGAAACAATTCAGCACTTTGTGCCTTGAAGCTCTAGGGCAATGTAGCACAACCAGAGCAGAAGTTCTACTTCAGCCAGATCATGCCTGCCAAGAAACTGCGTTTTACAGGACTTTGTAAGAGATGTTCCCCATAGGCTGTAAGAGCACTGTGCCGAGCGACTTGGTTCTTAGCTTCCCAAAGAGCTGGAAGCAGGATGAATTGGGGCCTATCTTCCTCTTTGGAAACAAGGCAGGGCTTTGAGGCTTGGAGCTCTAGGGCAATGTAGCACACCCAGAGCACAAGTTCTACTTCAGCCAGATCGAACCTGCAAAGAAACTGCGTTTCATAGGCCTTTGGAATAGATGTTCCCGGTAGGCTGTCAGAGCACTGTGCAGAGCGAGTTGTTTCTTATCTTCCCAAAGAGCTGGATGCAAGATGCTTTGGGGCCTATCTCTGTCTTTGGAAACAATTCAGCACTTTGTGCCTTGAATCTCTAGGGCAATGTAGCACACCCAGAGCAGAAGTTCTACTTCATCCAGAATGGGCCTTCAGAAAAGTGCGTTTCACAGGCCTTTGGAAGAGATGTTCCCGGTAGGCTGTAAGAGCACTGTGCAAAGAGAGTTGCTTCTTAGCTTCCCAAAGAGCTGGAAGCAAGATGCTTTGGGGCCTATCTCAGTCTTTGGAAACAATTCAGCACTTTGTGCCTTGAAGCTCTAGGGCAGTGTAGCACACCCAGAGCAGAAGTTCTACTTCAGCCAGATCATGCCTGCCAAGAAACTGCGTTTTACAGGACTTCGTAAGAGATGTTCCCCATAGGCTGTAAGAGCACTGTGCCGAGCGACTTGGTTCTTAGCTTCCCAAAGAGCTGGAAGCAGGATGAATTGGGGCCTATCTCCGTCTT